>NC_134404.1:258088726-258758726 GCF_038048845.1 Mixophyes fleayi
TGGCAAGTTTATGGGACCCCTGTGCTCGTGGGTCCCCCGGACAATTGTCCAGTTTGCCCATGCTTTAAGATGGCTCTGGGTAGACAGACTAATGATTAATACAGCAAAGAAAGTGTTTTGCACCTGTTGGTGCATTGTATAAAAAATATCAGTCAGCATCACAATATATTTCTGGGTGTGTATATACCTAATGGTGCTAATGTATTTTGCAGTGGTCAAAGTGCTTTAAATAATGGACCATTTGGTGTAAAAAAAATGATGAGAGTAAAGCAGGAGACTGGGGGCCTCAGTGTGGGGGGTGACCCAGCATTACCAGGTTCCCTGGGGGGCCTGGTGATGTATGTATAGTGAGTGCATTATCCATGTGTATTGTCAGAAGAAACATAAATGTACCAATTTATACTAGAGATGCTCAGGCAGATGTAATTCTGCAGTCACATTCTACCTTGTTATATAGGTAAAACACAAAGAGGAGCTGTCACAATTTTAGGGCAATTCTTTTAGACCAGCCCAAATGTCAAAATGTTGTGCTTACTCATCTGCATCACCACTGGGTGTCTTGGGAAAGCTTAGTTTTTTCCTAGAAGCAGTTGCCAGAGAAACTGAAGGAGGAGACATTGTTGTGTCATGTACCACTTGAGCTGTCAGCCTGCTGACCAGGAGCTCACTGCATCTCTTGTGATCTGGGACAGTGGAAAATAAAGACACACCTTGCTAAAATTTACCAGCCCTCACCTGCTCCCCGATATATTGTTTTTTTTTTAACACAAATAAATATACAGCACACCTAGCAAATAACAAATTCCTTATGGCCAGCATATGATCAACTCGATCTATTCAGCCAGTCAACATCAAACATAACTGTTTCATGTGCAAGTAAACAAACCAGAGTTCATTTTGGAAATTACCATAAAAAGTAAACCACATTCTGAGAATACATTTTTTTTTTACAGTGAAACATTAAGGAAGAGTTTGTTTTGAGTTTTGTGTTTCTAAAGATTCTCTTTTAGAAATAACTGAGGGTTCTGCCATACTGCTTATTCTGCAAGTATAAAAAAACATTGCAATGGAACAGAGTCCTCACTGACTAAATTGACATGAACATTGTAGGATAGTTGCATAATATAAACCTTCTATATTAATGGACAACTTGTTTATCTCGGCACAAAGGCTCATACAGAAAACATTGTTTCTAAATTTGAGTAAGATTTTAGTGCAACAACTCTAACATACTTTGGAAAAACAACAAGAAAAACCTGGCGCACGGAGAGATGATTTAAAAATGGAGATCAGGTGTAAATCAGTATCTGCAGCTGAAGAGATCAATGAGATCTCAAATGTAAAAAATATACAATACAACAGAAAACAGCGCTGATGACTGATAAACACAATCAATATGCACCCATCTGTGGGTAATAAATGTATATAAACACTTTATTAAAAATGAACCATAAAATAGACAACACTGGCCAGTGGATAACAACTTGACATGTAAAAAATCTGATGAACCGACTGTGTTAACCATCAATAAGGCTGATGAACCATGGAATCGATCACTCCTAAAGAGAACCAGCTAAATGTCCCACATCAAGTAGATACTAGTGTCCAATGACCCCGTTGAAGATCATGAAGTGGAGCTTCAAAATAAGTGTGGCCACACTGATGGTGGAAAGTATACGTCACCGCGATGATGGTGAACCCCACTTCAATGCTTCTAACACATGTAGGAAGTCCTGTGAAGTCCTTTCCTCTGAAGAAATCACCAGGCAGGTGATGAAACGCGTCAGGTGATTTGGATGTTCACTGAGCCGCTGGATAGCACTAATCCATGACCCAGCTCATATCCCCAGTGGATTTTTGGAGGTTGCCTTTTTTGAGCCATATCATCGCTATACAATTGGTGCCACGATTGTGCTAGCTGCTATTTTACTACTTACACGGATTGCCGTCTTCACCTACATATCTATTACGGAGGTCCCGGTGTTCGTTCTGGGTATGAGGTGCGTGCGCATGCAGACCACAATACGGGACTGAGTATCGGACCAGGTCTGTATTGCGCTTTCTACTTTAGCAGTTTAGCGACTTTGATTTCCATTCAGGAGTGGCGGTTTTCTCATTGTGGCATTTATGGCATATTCTCCTCCATACTACATGTGTTAGAAGCATTGAAGTGGGGTTCACCATCATCGCGGTGACGTATACTTTCCACCATCAGTGTGGCCACACTTATTTTGAAGCTCCACTTCATGATCTTCAACGGGGTCATTGGACACTAGTATCTACTTGATGTGGGACATTTAGCTGGTTCTCTTTAGGAGTGATCGATTCCATGGTTCATCAGCCTTATTGATGGTTAACACAGTCGGTTCATCAGATTTTTTACATGTCAAGTTGTTATCCACTGGCCAGTGTTGTCTATTTTATGGTTCATTTTTAATAAAGTGTTTATATACATTTATTACCCACAGATGGTTGCATATTGATTGTGTTTATCAGTCATCAGTGCTGTTTTCTGTTGTGTTCTAACATACTTTGGGTCTGATTCATCTTCGAACTCAACCTGTATACATGTTGCATTTTTAACACGTACACGGAATTTGAGAGTGTATGTGCCAATATTCAAATCCAAGTGGATCTCAAGATATGCTTCCATTTGAATCTGGGTATAAGTACGCTCTGCCTTAACAGTACTATCTAGCTATATGTACAGTAGAACTAACAGTTATAGGTTAACAGACAGAACAGACTACAATATACACACATGCATGTGTGCAATATAAAGTTCCATCTGAACACATGCAAAAATAAACTTTTACAAAAGATATGACCAACTCATAATACTATAATCATCAATAAAAAATGTGTTTTAAATTATAATTATTTTTACATTAAATAAATCAATCAGAATGTTCTCAGTGCGTACAGTAAATACATCCATTCTGTGCTATCTAGAGGCACGGATATGTGTAGTTTTTAATACAAAGACAATGCTATGACAGTCATCATTATCAGTCAGCACTTACACCTGCCCTGTAGCTGGGGCAAATAATGTGGCTAAAAACCACACACTTAAGAGAAACCCTGAACTTGAAATGGCCACATTTGTGTTGATACGCCTTCAACACACTTTTACTGTACGTTGGCTACGTTCATCCCTCCCTTCCCATGTATTTTAAAAACTATTGTGAATTCTTACCTTGTGGATGTGCCAGGGATGGGTCGCCCAGTGTCCACAAGAACACACCAGCAGTATCCTGTTGATGGGTGACATTGTATAGGCTTGTATAAACCTCCGTTTGCACATTCAGGAATGAATACATTGTCATTTTTTGGTTGCCTAGCTTCTTCTAGGGCTGACTGATGTTCCTGATCACAAGATGATGCTGTGTAAAATAACATAAAGTAAATAATTTACCTAGATTCACATTTTAGTACAATAGTTTTCACAATCCCAATTCTAAACATTAAGATATTGAATTAAAGGGAAGTTCCCCTAAACAGCTCTTAAACAAAATAATAAGACAATGATAATAATAATAATAATAATAATAATAATAATAATAATAATAATAATAATAAAAATATAATAATAATAATACAAAATAGTAGTAGTAGTAGTTGTTGTAATAATAATAATAGTATTATCATAAAACAATATTATAATATATGTAATAATAAAACAATAATGATAAAAACAGTATTATCCAGAGGAATGTTGTTAACCAAAATTATAAAATACTGATGGTATATATAAATGAAAAGACAACAACATGTAACCTAAATAAAAAATGCTTACAAAACAATCATATTGTTTTAATAACATGCTTCAATCACAAGATAAGCTCCCCAGCGATTATGGTTGGTAGCATTAAGGCATGTGCATGCATAAACCAGCTTGCTTGTTCATGCATGCACAGTGGAAATGGGAGCCTGTACCTGGGCCTCCAGGTCAACTGTTGATAAAAAAATATAAATAGAGTAAAAAAAAATACTAAAAAGAAAAAAATAAGTTGTTTCATAAATATAATATGCGCTAATAAAGCTTTTTTTGTGTATATTTTGTTCTCTATCTATCTTTCTCATATCTATCCATCTAACTGTCTATCTGCTCATGAGATGGCGATAGCGATAGGAGGACATTAGTGGTACTTGTACCGCTGCTGTCCATGGGGAAGCTTTGCCAGAGGCCCATGGTGAAGGCTATGACTGGCAATAATTACCACTGGCTCAAGGATTTGTTAAATAAGGAGAAGGCCTAAATCAAAACTCACATTTTCACTGGAGAAATGGCTTTTGTTGAGAGGAATAATACCATGGTAAAAAGTGGCAGACACTATTGATTTCAGTGCGTGGCTAGAGCAGAATGTGGGTGCATCTATACAGATGGTGAGTGTGCCCTAATGTATCCCAAACTTTAATCAATAATGTTGAAAAGGGTTTGTTATTCCCACAGTAGAACATGGAACATCAGACACCCCTTCTTCCTGTCAATTACTGCCTTACTTCTTTCAGCATAAACATTTGTCAACCTAATATAACCAATATATTTTTTATTTTATATTCTAAACCTGTATAATTGAAATAATATTCATATTATCGTATTTAAATCACTGCTAGCTATTGATGCTAAATAACACATACAGTATTTAATACAAACATATGCTTGCCACATGAGCAAACAAAACATAATTGGCTGATGAGGTATGATGATGATATAGATGTGGTACCCCAAAGCCCTGTTGAACAGCACAGAGGAGTGCATAAACGCTTTTAAAACGCAGCGCTACAAGGGGTTAATTGTGCTCCTGAAAACTTGTGCCCAGGAGTGATTGACAGGAGGAGGATGAAGGCCCTGATTGGCTGGGGGAGTAACAGGAAGAGGATGTGCAGGAAGGAGGAGAGAGCGAGCAGCATGGTAGAAGGAACCAGGGGGAGTACGTGCAGCTGAGCAGAGAGAAGATAAGCTGCTGCCAGAACTGTGACATTGCCAGCAAAGCGGACGGAGAACAGCTGGGGACACGCAGCGGGGTGCCAAAGACAGTCTCCACTAACTGCAGAACTGTCTCAAGGTAAAAACCTAGCCTGCAGTGTACTGCACACACCCCAGTGTCAGAGGGAAGAGTGATGAGAGAATCTATCCAAAACTGACATTGCATTCTTGTACAAGGAAGGATTGTGAGAGCTTTTCCCCCAGATCATACCTTTACACAGGCTGCAGGGAACAATTAAGACGGTCGTTTCAGCTATATCCTGTGTGTGTGCTGATAACTGGACACCATACCCTGTTGCAGAGCACATGTGCTGATAGAGATTCATTGACTGTTGAGAGAACAGCGCCATCTTGTGGCTGAAATGAGCAACAGCCCTGCTTTCTACTATAATACTTAACCCTTGATGGAAACCTCTGCAGGACATTGGAACACTACCAAATTCCTGTGCACAGGTCAGCCCAGGACTGAGTGGAAAATATGGTAACGTTACCAGGGATAATATTGGTGCACCAAATGTTGAGATGGATGTTAATGTTATGTGATTTACCTAAGAATTGATTTATTAATATTGAAGGTGTGACATTCAGTGTTAGTGGTACCGCTGCAATTCAAGTTAACTCAGCAGTAGATGCTAAAAGTGGGGCGCCTGACCCATAGGAAATAGCACGGTACCCCAAACACCTGAATAAGAAGTAGCCCTCTAGTGGGCACGGTAGTGACCGTAAGAGTCTTGATGGGTTATTAATGATGGTTTTTGCATCATCATCAGTCAGATATTGTTAATGTGAAAGTAGTAACTGTGATTACCAGTGTGCCTTATTAGACAATGTGCATTGAAGATGTTATCGTTATTCTGCCTTATACTCACCAGGTGTATGTCATATGTTAAATGCTATTGTGCTCTATGCTGATCAAACGCATTATTTTGTCATTATTATTGAGCTGAAGGGGTCAGTGGCGCAGTGTCTTACTGAAACTATCCTTACCGCATTCTCAATAAACCCAAGTTGTTTGACCAATCCTTGTCCCTTTCATTGAAGTATTTATCTCCTGACCAATGGATATCCAAACAGAAAAGAACCTGACTCGTGTCTGGAGGACAAGGTAAGGGAAGGATTCCCATCAGTACTCGACCACCACATAGACAATAGCGTTCTTATGACAGATATAGGCAACAAAACTTGGAGTAATGCATCTAATATGAGGTAGTCAGTCCTAGACCATATAACTAAGTTTAGCCTCAGATAAAATATAAATCATGTACAATGTAATAATACAACACAACTGTCTCAATTTTAGTGGGATAGTTCCAATGTCTACCCAGGGACAGGTTTAAACATGATTAAGTAGCAACTTTATCTAACAAAAGCCTAATATAGGATATAAAAGATATCTCCTGCATTAGGCTAAGAATTGCATTAAACTGCAGTCCCCATAAATTTCAATGGAGGCTGCGATCTGAGGCAATTTAACAGAAAGGCTCTAAAAATCCTAGCTTTTCTGAGCTTGACCCCGATAGCTACCGCTCTCTGAAGATGGTGAGTCTACCCTATAAGGAGAGCAATGTAGAAGAGGGATCTCTGAAACCCTCTACGGCAGGCTTCCTGCTCTCCCTCCTGTAAACTGCCACAAAATGTCTCTGCGCATGCGTGACCTAAGGTTGCAAATGTGTAGTAAAGACTTCGGATCAGAACCCAGAGTTATAAGGTTAGTAAAGTCATTGCTGGGACAGCCTCCTATTGGATGCGCTTTATTGTACTCCACTCTGTAGACATTGTAAAATGAATGCTGTGATAAGCAATCTACTCATGTGAAGAACAAAAATGAAGCCTTCAACCTGTTTTTCCATATTTCTGTATTCATTAAGGTTAGAAGTACAGAATATGGTTTGCATCCAGCGAAAGAATCAACAGGGCTCTGTTTTTATAACTGAGCTTCACAGAGCTGATGTTTATTTCGGTCTTGTGGTTAAAGGCTCTTTATGCCTCTTATGATCCATCCTGTGCTGTGCATGGCATATAAACAGGAGTGATGGAGACTCCCAGTGCTGTGATTAATTTTACCCACATAAAATTTACAACCTTTGCCTGAATAATACTTAGCAGAAAGAATCAAATAAACCTTTATATTGAATATCAGGTAACTGTATTTTGCTCTAAAATAGAGACACATGATCAGTGTTATTCTCACAAAAAACTTATGTTAACATTTGAAAAATAAATTTTATAACTATATGCAAAGTGATGTATATATTATGTCAAACATTTTTTTTGTATTGATGTTATCTTTATGCATTTAACACTATAAAATCAAACTCTATGAAAAATTGATAATGGCTGCACCAGTGGAACCCTTTTATGAAGAGCATTTCATGCGCACCAGAAAACTGTTTGGTTTTTTCGTTGGTGCCAAGATGCTCTGCACAATGTACATTAAAGTGCACATTTCCCCGCTCTTGAGAAAGATAGAAATGTAAGAGACACAGGGGGTCAAGTGAAGTTTGACGCAATTTACACTTTATTCTGTATTCCAAGCCAAAAGTATCTTAAGATACGCAAAATCCAGATAATCATCATTAGTACGGATCATATACCAGGAGGAAAAACTGTTAGAGGTATATCTGTGCTACTTCCTTCCTAGATATGGTGCAGTTGTAAAATGTGTCCCATTAAAAGTATATTGTGAGCCCCACAAGACCACCAGTTCTGATCTGTCATTGTCCTTTTGCAGAGTGAAAATGGTCATGTAGCCCTCCATACAGCAAGAAATGGCTATAAATATCTTTCCTCTTCATTACTTATTTTTTTTCTATATCCAAGTTCAACAAAAAAGTCTATTTTTTCAGTCATTCACAAAACTAGGCACACCGCTGCACCTAATTTGCATTCTGAAACAAACTCCCTCATTCTGCCACTCGTCTCCTTGGCCTCTGCAAACTTTACTCAATTGCAAACACTGCAATTTTCCTCCTCAAACACATGCTCCTTGCTGAAACTCTAGACATACCTGAGCAAATTGAGACGCACAGCACCACCAAAGATTTGAGGTCATTACTGGGATCTGTTAGTGTGGTTTGAGAATGAACACACACGTAGCCAGACAGCAGCCATCTCAAGTCATCTGCCAACCGCATTTAGCAGATATTATTGATCAATTTTGAATCTTTTTACCACATGCTACAATAAGTGTGGTCAACATATATGTCCTTCACTTTTTTGTTGATGTGATTGCACAAAAATGCAAATCTTAGTTTGGTTTTTAAATGGTTTAAATGGTTTCTTTACCAGCACAAGTCCATGTTCTGTAGAGAAGCAAATTCCACAAAAATATTCGCTTTATTCCGCATTTGACCACAAATTTTGGCAGATTTTACTTGCAAAATTTAGTTTTGTCACATTCCAACCACAAAACCACAAAACCCAGCTCTGTTCGTGGACTAAAAATTCCATGAAAGTTATGGAATTTTTCTCCCCTGTAAAACGCAGTGTTCAACTGAGAAACTTGATTTGTGCAAAGTTGTGCAAACTTTGGCCACATTTCGCACATTTTTGCTTCTATGTGACACTGATTTATTTTTTACATGGGTAAAAATATATGAATAACACATCGACTGAATGTGGCCCAAGCTAAAAGAGGCAATATAACCTGGCTTTTCTGGCTAAATGTAGGTATTATCTAATACTGCAGACATCTGTTGTAATACTGATTTCCACTGCTATTAGAAAACTGACATGATTATAAAATCCCTCTATTTGTTGTGTTGTGTAGTTATTCCAAATGCTCTTGCTGAATGCTTTCACTGCAGAAATTAACAACATTCATTTTTTCTATGATTATACAGTAGAATGATTACTACTATTCAAGATGGTTGTTGGCACTGAAAAACACAAAGTCAGTATTTTCAGGATATCCCTAATTATTTTGAATCTACTCACAACATACAAAAAGTGTACAGAAAACAAATTCATAAACTTGATGTTTCATTTAGCTAAGACAAAGCCAGTGGAAGGTGGAAAACGTTGGCCTACAAAATATTTTGCACTGCAGAATTTAAACTCAGGAAGTATTTACTTGCAAATAAAAAATAATATATAGATTTTTAAAAAGAAACTGAAAGTGATGTGAAAGTTCTGCAAAAAATCATCACGTCGAAGAGTTCAACACTTTGTGGTTTCTGCCATTACCTGAAGCTAAGATCTGTACCACAGCGCTCATCGATATAGGCAGTCACTGCAGTTCACAGTGCAGGAGACCTCAATCTGTCCAGTTAGACAGTTAAGAATAGAAGTATTCATTGTCATCTATTAAATTGAACTTTATGGATTGAATCATTCTGCAGTTGCTTATGCAGACTGTAGACGACCCTATTACAGAAATGATAAATGGGCCCTTCCATCCACAGAGGGAGCAGGGTTTTTATTAATCAGTGCTAAACAGGGATACCTAATCTCATATGTAAACATAATATATAATATAATAAAAATATTCTAGACAACAGACAGTGATTCCACAGCACCTAGAGTGTTAATAGTTACTCCTTCCTGCTCCTAGTATGAGTGCTCCTTGTTGTTCCTTGTTAAAGACAAATTATGCTGCTGTTATCCTATGCAGCTGAGTTATTGTTCCCCTAAGTGTGCATATCTGTTCACATGTACAAAAATCTTAATTTACACATCAGTATTCTAAAATATTATGCCCAGTTTAAAACACTATTGTAATCTGATTCTGTAAATCTTTGGAGAGAAAGAAGTTGACCACCGGGTGAAATGGCTGCCAGTATGGTGTTTAAGTCAGAAGGTCGTCTTGTACAAAAGTAATTTCCAGCTATAGAACTTCAAAGTGGAAATGCTTCTGTGTAAAGATGATCTGTTGGAAGTACTGAGCACAGAGAGAGCAGAAAGCAATTCTAAAGAGTGGGACAAAATAACCAAGGAAGCCAAATCAGTACCTGATACCAAATCAGGGTTCTGTCTCCATGTACAAGAATCTAAACCTTCAGATCAATATTCTAAGAAAACAAATCGTAAAAAATGGCAATAATTTTAAACGCTGAAGGCATGATTCAAAGTTGGAAGTCTATTTTCTCCATATACAAATCTGAGCATACACCCAACCTATACACAACTTCTGACTTTTATTTGAGTTCAGTGTACCATATCCAGGGGTGCTCACATGTAAGTTCAGTGGAGACACATATCTCACCCCTTAGAGACATGTCTTCAAGAAGGCGTATCTTTGCCCACTACATGAGCCTGATGCAAGTTTACAAGTTGTTAATGATGATGATAGACACGTGTTTGAACCATATGTAGCTATAGTCTAGTTTTATTCTAGTAATAATGTACATAGCCCAGGACTTTGCTCATTACTAATATGTAATAACCAAAAAACAAATAACCTTAGGCACTGGACTAATAAATGAATTGACGATATAATTAGACATAGTTGCTAGCTATAGAAACTGTGTTATCTCCAAAGTTATTCCCAATCAGAATTGAAAAAGCAATATGAATGTGCTCCAACCAATCTAAAAGAATGCATATAAATATATCTAATAAAATAAATTTGAGTGTAGTTCCGACCGTATTCAAATTGAAGCGGATCTCAAGATGCATTTCAAATTGAATCTGGGTTTACTTATGCTCTGCCTAAACGGTACTTGCCTTATGTAGACAGACAGAAGAGACTGCAGTATTTGCACAAGCGTTTGTGCAATATGAGGTCATGTGTGAACGCAAACAAAAAATATTATACTATAAAATAAATGAACAACAATTAAAAGTATAATCATTAATATGAACATGGATTTTAAAAGTAAACTTTTTTTGTATTTGTTTTACATAAATTACATAAATCAAGATGCTTTTAATGCGTATTGTACATACAATGAGTGTTTACAGTCTATCTTACATGCATCAAATGTTCTGTGCTAACTAGTGGCCCGTTTCCGTGTCGGTTTTAAAACAAAGACTATGATGTGTCCATCACTATCAGTTGGCACTTACCCTTGCCCTGTAGCTGGTGGAAATGATACAGCTGAAACGTACAGTAAATCCAGGGCTTGAATCGGCCGCATCTGCGTCGGAACGCCCTCGGTCTTACGGTACTTTGCGTACATTAGTCTGCCCCTGATTCCGCCCCTCAAATCGTAGGATGTCATAAGTTTCTTTTGTATTCGGACACGAATTGCATACAATTGCATTCATTGGCATAAAGTTTGTTTATGAGCATGTGCAGAACTATTTTACGCAAGGTACTCTACGCAAATGGATGTACATCCGGACATGAATCAAACCCAGTGTGTGATGAGGAATAACAACAAATTCCACACACAAAAATCAATATATCAAACCATTACAAGGTTCTATAAAAAATAGAAATTGCTTTACATAAAATGTATGTATTGTCTGTATTATCTTCAGTCTTAAGGATCTGACTTTTTATATATTACGAACTGGACAGCACAGCTTCAGATGACAGAGACATGTGTGAATGTGGGTGGACTTTTTAAAAATAATTTTTCAATTATATAAATAGACAATAAACAACAAAGAAAAGCAAATAAACATATTCTAGATATCTAATAGACTACAATGGTCAGTTTAGCATAAAGCAGAAACAAACAATAAAACAATCAGATGAGTCTTGTGGAATAAGGCATCAATTATGGCTTAAAAACCAACCTGTGTAGGCAGAAATCTCTTTGAAAGGAAGACACTCATGAAATTGAGAATTATGACTATAGGGGAATTATTTTTAGTAGGATAAAAACATATGCAAGATCTATTCTATCAAAATCCAGCACCTAAAACAAGCATCTCATTATTGACTTCAACAAAGACCCTGGAATCTATGGAGAAACAAAGGGGACGGTTCTTCAATGTATTGATTGTACCATGCAATGGTAAGGTCATCTAAACCAGGAACCATAACACTGGGAAATGATTTAATGGCCTGTATAACTTCCTTTACATTGGTAAGACTATCTAGACTATTACTCTGGTCCCATCCAGTCAAAGAAACTCAAGGGAATATTAAAGATAATTAAGCTCTGCATGGATATACATTACCCTTTATGAATCAACATTAGCTGAAAATATAGCAAATAGTTCATCTATTTTACTCAGAAAGGAATGTGTAATACCATTGGAATCTCTAATCTCTAAGTATAGCAATATCAGGATGCCAAAAATGCAAAAAATTCGCCATTTTACTCTCATGCTCAAAAATACCAGCAGCCCGATCAAGCAAATATTATGGAAGTGAGTACAGTGAATATTGCTTTTGAGCTGAGAAACTATCTGTGCCTACTCAATCAGATTGAACCTTTTTAAGAGCGCACAGCCATGGATTGTCATAATGATGAACAGTCTTTAGGAATCCCAGAGGATTGTGTTATATGTTGAAGCAGAGTTTTCCTATCTATAATTTGAATAGAACTGTTTCTACACTTAGAAACTGGAACCAGGCAGAACTAACCTTCATAATGTAGAGGCCCTTAGAGTTTCACTCTACAGGGATATCGTAAGCGTAGAATGGTGAGAAATGCATCTAAGGAAATATCTACATTCATGTAGCCAAGACAAAACCATGGTATACTAATTTTAGGTCGATTCTTGATAGTGATCTAAGTGAGACCAAACAACAAGAAAAAATCCTCATGTCTGGGTAATATCATCTCCAGATATCTGTGAACGATTGTACATTGCTCCAGGCCAAAGGCAGGACAGGTGTCCATAAGTGTCAGTCTACCCAAAGAGAGGTCTAATACCATGCTAAGGTCACCTATTAGGATAAATGGAGCTAGTAAACTCTAGAGATCATAGTGTGTGAAAATCCAAGAAGATCATCAGTTTCTGCGATATACTCACACCACATTGTCTGGCACCAACAATCATTCCACTGTCAAAATCACTTAGATCACATTTCTTCCACATTCTGATGTTTGTTCTGAACGACAACTCAACATCTTGACTTTGCCTGCATGCTTTTATGTACTTAGTTGTTGCAATTTGATTGGCTGATTAGATATTTGCATTAACGAACAGGTATACAGTTGTATAATAAATATTACTAATAATAATAAAGTGGACACTGAGTATATGTTTATAATTAGAATGTGCAAATATTTACAATTAAATAATAGAAAAAAACATTCTTCCCAATATCATACATTTAGAAATAAGGCACCACCAGTAAAGGAACATGGCCATGCTTCAATGGGATCATGGCTACACTCTATGGACGTGTGCAAAGCACTTTCTATAGCCCTAGACCTTCCAAAGCCCATCTTTTTCCCTAAAAATACCCCATACTGCGGCAGTCCCAGCTCACTGGTATGGTATGATATACTTCCCAACATTCTCAGCAGTTGGGACAAAATAATAACTATCCCACCTATACTGTGACACTTGGAAGTATGCAAATGGGACATGAATGGGTAATACCTTTTAATAATCAAAAAGCTTCGCAATATTTACTCACTGAAAATCAAAAAGCTTAATGGTTTACTATCTATTATTAAATATCACATCAAATGAATATCACAGTAATGTAACATGCTAATCTAAGTCTTAAACTTTCCTTTAAGTGTGGCCTCCTACACAGGTTGAACTGATCTTCTATTCAGCAGTTCTTATTATCGACTCTTGTCACACACACCATTTTTGTCCAAAAGTTAATTTTAAGTTATAATAAACTCTTTATAAACTTTTGTCAAAAAAGAAACACAGAATCTATTTTTAAATGGAATTTAAATGGTTTGCCTACACAGCTCTATAGTGCATTAGTACCACAAGTGTTAACCACAATGAGGATTAGGTAAAGTTTACTTGGAAGCATAAGGTCTCATTTATACACCAATGCCACATTTACAATTGTTGATTCATCAAATAAAATTATTTTCACATTTTGAATTAATAATGGTCCTAATAAATATAGCCAATGCAGAGATTACATAGTGAGGTGCTCATTTCCTAAAAACCATCAAAGCACTATCACACATTGTAAACTGTATTCATTGTATACTGTAACAGGTCAAAGTAAAAATAAAAATGTGATGCATTGTTCTTAAACTCAATAGTTACAATGCAGCAGTGTAAAATAAGCATTGTTTTTTAAAATGAACACTGAAATGACTGTATGATGGTCCCACTTCAACTGTGGCCCTTTGTATACTGGTGTTATGGGGGGCAAAAAAGGGTGAATCAATTTGGCTAATTCTGAAATTCATCTAAATTTCAGCGATTAGAACATTTATTGGCATAATGGTCTAGCTTCGAAATCTGCTTCACTGCACATGTGCAGGCACCCACTCGTGCTCAGAAAAGAAGAGCAGAGGCTGCGGGAGGATGAACTGCATCACTAGCATTCATTCAGATTTTGTTATAGAGCCCAATTATGTAGTGCTCCGCCCATACTGCCACCACTTCTGAGTCCCAGATTAAGAGGTCATTCAGGACTGAGCCAGAGCTCATTAGACCTGAATGACCCCAGGAGCTATGTGAATGAACCAGGAGGAATTGCTGCTGTCGGAGTCATACAGTCCTATGAGTTAAACCTAAATTAACAATCCAGGTATCAGGAGTCCAATATAAGTAGAGCCAGGAACCAGCAGACTTGTATGATACAATCTAGGTATCAGGATACAAATGAATGCAGAGCCAGGAACAACAGATGTAAGGTCAGAAACAAATAAAACACTGGTACAGAAACCAGGAAGCTAGTGTCTCCAATGCTATCACTGGCAATAAGTGCATGACTATTTAAATAGTCGAGTTTTCCAAACTTCTTACAAGGAAGATACAGCTGAAGTGCATAGTAGATCTGCGTATCCAGCAAGGGTGCAAGACAGATTTAACCCCAACACCTACTACACTGCGCAGACCTCTGGCGACATACCACCTGTACACAAACCCCCTCTTGCAGTATGCTGCGCATAGCACTATAGTTTCCACCTGGCAGTACAGTGACATGTGCCTGGACACCACTAGCTATACCCATGGGTAGAGCAAGGTGCTCATCTTTTCCAGAGCGTTTTCCCCCTTTGGCGACATGCTGCACCTAGGTGTTACTTGTACAATGTCCCTGTAATAATTTTTAAAAATTAGGCAAGTATAAATATAAGACAAACACATATCCATCTATAACTGCTTTCCTCAAGTGCAAGTACAGTTAAAAAAAAGTTATTAACATAAACCAAATTTACGCACCCCAACCTTTCATCATCATTATCATTAATTTATTTATTTATATAGCGTCACTAATTCCGCAGCGCTGTACAGAGAACTCACTCACAGCAGTCTCTGCCCCATTGCAGCACCCAATTAACCTACCAGTATGTTTTTGGAGTGTAGGAGCACCTGGAGGAAACCCACGCAAACATGGGGAGAACACAAAAACTCCACACAGATAAGGCCATGGGCAGGAATCGAACTCATGACCCCAGTGCTGTGAGGCAGTGTCAAGTTTCAGTAGGTTAGGATCCTAGATCTGCCTAAATTAGCACTACTTACAGCAAGGCGCGGAGTCTAACGGGCAGAAGGTATTCACCAGGGACCGCCGCAAGGTGGTTTGGTCTTAGCTGCGTCTGCACCGCAGGTCGCGGCCCTTACTGAAAGTATCAGGCAAGACCTATAGGGGACTGTAGAGAGGAGAATCCATCAGGCTCAACAAGCTTACGATAAAGTAGATGGTGATATGACACGATGGAGCGTCAGCTCTGAGAATATTAGGTTACAGCAGGAGTGATGAAGTGTTAGCTCTGGGGACAACTGGTTACCATTGGGATATTGACTAATTACACGATGAAGTGTCAGCTCTGCAGATAACATTTTTTCATCAGGAGAGATGAAGTGTCAGCTCAGCGGACAGTAGGTTTACAGCAGGAGAGAGTACAACCAGCAGGAGCAATGGAGCCACGTCTAGTACCTAGCAGTATATGTATTTTTTGTGTTGTTAGCTGCAGTTTGGTCAAGGTGTCCCAAAGCACAGGAACCCTAAAGAGCTATAACATTTTCTCTGCCCACCACCAAATAATGGTTGCTGAACTCCTGCACCTCTTAAAGCTGGTTGTAATTAATAAAGGGAGAGGCCACCCACTTCTCTTTCACCTTCCACTTCTAAAGACAACCAGCTGAGCACTGAATAGCCCAAGGGCTGGCAATTGTAATTGTGGGACCACATGTTGTGGGTCTAACCAAAATCTTAAAATACATGGGTTGTTGTGTAATGGTCACAGGGTTATATGGCCTTCACCTCTTAGGGGTCCTATTTGTTTTTCTAGCCACCACCACACCAGATCTGAAAGGGACATCCTCTGTGCTTTTCAGTGTTGGGTTTGCTTTTAAACATTATCTCTCTTACCAGCACTGAATAGCTGTAAATTATGATTGGAGAAACTCAGGCTTTGACTTGCCCTCAAATCAGTGGCTGCTACATAGTGGACATGGGATGGGGTCTTTTTGATCTTTTGCCCATGAGATCCTGGAGAGGTAACATAGTTTTCACCTCATGGGGGATGACATAATTGTTTTTCTAGCTATAGCAATCACTTTTTCAATAAGTAAACATTTTAGTATGTATAAATTGGCATATGTTTAGATAGAAAACAAACAAAAACAAATCAATTGTGACTATATGATTTTTAATGGTAGTAGTATATGAGTATAAGTACTGCGGTGGTTACCCACTTTTTTGATGTTATGGCACAACTGCTAACACACCTGCAATGTGATGTCTTTTTGTGACATACCAATGATAAATCTTTGTAGTAAATAAAATTCCAATCATAATAATGCATCACTATATTTTAAAATCAAGATAATTCTTTGTAAATCCTTTCAATTTAAGTTAAAATATAGTTAAAATATCACCTTTGAACATTTTCTTAAGATATTCCGATACCACCACTAATACCACTTTCATACTGCCGCCCCGGTTTTTCAAGCCGGGTTTTTGCCGGGGCTCAGAGCGTCCCAGCTCAGAAACACCATTCATACTGCACCTCGGACCCGGGAATTTCCCGGGTTGACCCCATTCATACTGCACAAGTCTGTGCCCTGGCAATTTGTGTGAGTCATCACCAGAGCAGTTTTCATTGGCTGAAAAATGAAGAATGGATGCTGCTCCAGTGTTTAAATCCTGGCAGAAAAACCTGAACTTTGCTTCCTTTCACACAACTAGTATTTCCCAGACTTTGTACCTCTGTAATGTGGGATATCAGCTACATCAGACACCCAAATAAATACACAGCACTGCACTTTAATCAGGACATGTAACCTTTAAAGGGAAATATACTCATGATATATATATATATATATATATATATATATATAAAAAAAAGTACAATAGTGGTGGTATGCCTTCTCTATATATCTCCAATCATGTATACCCAATGGTATATTTATGTATGTAATAGCCATTAATAAAATTTCTGGAAACTGCCCTTCTTTTCATATACATTCTTTGTATTCTCCAGCTTTAAATCCTCCAGAGACAGGCAGACAGCCAATCATCTTGTTTTCTGTGCAACCCGGGTTGAAAAACCCGGGTTGCACCATTCATGGTGCAGGCAACCCGGGTCCGACCCGGGAATTACCCCTCGATAAATCCCGGGTTTAAGACCCGGGTTTTTAGACCCGGGATTTTTGACTTGTACCCGGATTTTGGTGCAGTATGAATGGTGTATTAATTCCTGTGAGACATTCAGCCTTATGTTGTGACACACAAATATTTGGGATTCAGGCATGAAAAGTTATTTAAGCCAATTATTCATAACAAAGCACCATAAACAAAGTATCGAAGTATTCAGTGTATTTTACCAAAAGATACCTGGATGCTTTTAAGGTTTGTTTGAGCAGAATTTTTGGCGTGGGGTTGGTACAATCTGTAACCAAACAGCTCATTGAAATGTTCTCTGCCATACACACTATTTCATTATATAAGTGGGATGATCTTTACTTGCCCTCTTCTGTCAGGGACACAACTTGGGGCTTCTGGGCCACATAAGAATGTATTGGAGGCCCCCACTTCTCCGCCACCATCCCATCAGCAGTGTGCGGATACGTATTCTATGGAGTAGGCTAATGTGCCTGTGTCTATTATACTAGGGAGCTCAACGCTTATGCTTTCAACAGCATTTGAGGTGCTCATGTGAAATGAGCTCAGCAGTTACATTGGTTGCTGTCAGCGGGAAAACGCATTGCTTAAGTGCTGCATTTCTTAGAATAGTAGATGTGATCTTATGTGTTTCTAGTCATGGGAGCCTATGTCTTGTTGGTCCTTAGTGCCTCTGGGCCCTGGTGGAGCCATATATCATGCTACAGCTAATGTTACACCCTTATCTCCTGTGACTGAATGAGGACAGTACTGAATAGGATAATGGTAGTGTCCTGATGTGAAGAGGGAAACAAAGAATGAAGGTCCCACATTGATAGCAGGGCCCTAACCAGCACAGAACAATAATATGAGTCTTTTGTTAAGCTGGTACAAGAAGATTATGTTGTCAAATACACTCCTATATGCATATAGCCAATTTGTTACAAGATGTCTATTTGCTATCTTTCATATAGGTGATAGTCTGGGATCATACTCCTTGGGAAAAATGTTACCAAAAGAACATTCAGTTCTGACAATGTTCCTGAAATTTGACCTAAAACAAAATAATTGTTAATGTTATTAGTAACCACTTTATGTAAAGCTGTTTATATTTTAAGTTTGAAATTCGTAAAAGAAATGCATATTTGAGCATGTTAGGCTAAAGAGTTTCATATTCCAATGAATGTAAAGGAAAATAATAGCATGCACTTATGACACTGCAAGGATAACCAGTATAAATGGGCCATGTGAAAATGACTGCAATACCTTTACTATTAAAGTGATTACTATTAATTTGATTTGTTACAATGTTTTTTTCTTGGTCTCTACAATAATATTCTAATGTTACTGTTAACTGGCCAGCACTAGTCTTATATTTTGTCTGCCAGTCGCTACTATTTACTTCTTCTGTCTTTTTGTTTGAGTTTATTCTTCTCGTACTTGTTGAAGAAGATTTAAAAATATGAAAGTAAAAGTGAGTAATGACATTTATGAATGTGTATCAATGCTTTTTAAAAACAGGGAATATTACAAATAGAAAAACATAAACAAAAATGATACTGCAAAGTACTGCACTGCTTTTACACAAACATTTACAGAAAGAGTACTTTAGCAAAGTAGACAATAATTAATCAAACAAATACTTATTATTGGGTCATCAAGCCATCTGTTTTACCACTTGCCATAAAGACCTAAGTTGGTGGTATCTTTGCTTTATTTGGTGCATGGTACAGCTGAACCTGTTTCCCATAAATACATTTATTACCTTCCTCCTCATTCCCTCCACAGTGCTATATCATGTGCTTAGTTTTGAAGGCTTCTCTAACAAGGAGGAAAAAATATCAAAGGGTTGCTTTTGGCACAACCATTCAAATAAAACAGATTCTAAATATTTAACTTTTCCAGACAACCAGCATCGCAGGAAACAGAATTACTGGTATCCAGTCACCTAATAAGGCAATTTTTTTATTACCGTTTACACAGCAGCTGCTCACAATTTAAGCCTATTAACACATATCCCATTTTTGTTTCAACACAAACATCAGTTTATTGTGACAAATCGTGTGGTGGATACTGATCTAAAAAATTCTGATTCATTTTTGATTCTCCATTGCAAACATTGAAGTAATACATAAGTTTTCAGTTAAAGAGTTTCACATCAGATAATATGGTTTCAATTTACTAACAGCAACCACAGAGGCACCAAACAGGTTAAATAAAGTGGTAATTATAAATAGCTATAACATATAGGAATATGAGAAGGTGACTGAACTCCAAGGTGATATCTAGTACCCTTATATTACATAGCAGAGGGTACATTATTTGTTATATTACATAAGCCATAAGCATACAATTATATACTCACCCAGATATATTATATATATATATATATATATATATATATATATATATATATATATACACTTCACATTACAATATAGTCCTCATGCTCATGTTTTCATTCACTTGGAGTCAGGGGAAAACTAAAGGAAAACTATCTATTCATAGTACAGGAAATCAATTTATTTCTACTTCCTGTATTCAAAATAGGCCGTGTCACTCAGATTTCCTAATGCCGTGACAGGTTGCAGATGATTAAAGACATGTTTTGCCATATTAGGAGCAGATTGGGAAGTGAAGTATCGCCTGTAAAATATATTGATATACTCAACACACTTTGACATCAAAATAATTAGGATAGTTATTTGACACAATATTTTCATTACATTGCAGTACAATACAGGCAATTCATATATACAAATGGCAACAACGAACAACTGTAACCCTGCGCATAGATCATGTCTATCACCCATAACATTCTATACTGCCACGTGATAAAATTGAGTGGGTGGCAGTTAAGCTCATTGTATTGGGCCATATGTCTATATCAAGACTGTCAAACCGTCAGACAATTGCATGTGGATCACCAAGCTCTCTTGTAACCCATAGCACAGTTCAGTATGTTCAACCTTGAGCTGTCCAGATTTGTAAGAAACCAAGCAATCTTCCTTACTGATTCGGCTTCACTCTTCACAGCAACTAACATTTTTTGAATCCTTGAAGAAACCGGAGTATGATACATTTACCCTCATAAATGCTGTTCTAAGGACAGAAGAGCTGCAATTTAATTGGATACATTTTGCAGGGCTGCCTGTCTATATGCTCTTCACACTGCCTGGACATGAAAGGCAATTATCGAGGACTGGCTGGCAAATTTTAGACTGGGAGGTGAGACTCAGCTCAGCAGTCTATTAGGGACATTTTAAAGGAAAAAAATGCAAGTAGCCCAGTGACCCAGTCCAAGGTAGCTCACTGTTGGAGCACCCAGAGGGCAGATGGCCCCCCAGACCTCTAGCCAAACCCAGCACATGGCCCCTACAGTAATGGGGACTATAATGTGTGAATAGGTTTTTCACATGTCAGCTAATTTAAAGACACTACTGACAATTAGTCAAATACAGTGAGAAAAAAATGCAAGGGGGAAGCAGTTTGATTTATTTAATTAAAGTAAGTATCAGGAAAATGTAATTTGACACTAAGTGCAGTGACATTGATCATCAATGAACATGGAACATTGGGGAGAAGTAGGGAGAGCTCTATTCATTGATCAACACTGAATGAAATTACACACATTGCGGATTTGTTTTATAAAGGGAAGGTGGACATTAGGGACTTGTATTTACGTAAGGCGCACACACGTGTGGGAAACATTATTGTCAATAGGGGTGTGTGGATTTCTATAGAGAGTGGTAAGAATGTTGGCATTCCTGAAAAGGAAAGAATTCTAAATACATACATGTAAATTTGCTAAAAAAGAAGTATAACAAAGAATGCATAACAATTAACCCTTCATTTAGTGCACAGCTTTATACATATGGAAAAAGTATAACACTGTAAAGAAAGTAAGTCTTGCCAAGGTGTTTGAAACATGCATATATGGCAACAAAACAATGCTGAAAAAACCTACAACATGACAATTCTACAGGATACCATCTGATATAAACATTAAGAGGCTGATGCAGAGTGAACACTGTGCCAGCTTGCGTAATGGATCTAGTGTGAATTTGCTTTGCACAGGCTCAGAAAGTGGGAATATGCACATAGAGGCATGCAAATTTGTGTGATTCTGCCACTTATCCCTACCTGAAGAAGCCGGACAGGGTGTACTAACGTAGGCTGAGTGCAGTAAGGACGTGATAGAGCAGTTGAGAATGGATGTAGACCAGGAAGAACACTCATATACACCTGAGAAAGCTGTATTATTTGTGGGTGGTCAGGGGTCGTTGCAATTAGTGGCTCTAGCTCACACCGATCTATGAGAGCACTGTAGAACATTGAGGAGGTTAAGTTAAGTTGATTGCAAATTGCATTCTAGGGGGCAGATTCAATTTCATGTGTTGTTCTTTAGAACAACGCAGGCCGCAGACTATTGCCATTACTATGGTAATAACTGCACATTATTATCGTTACTACGGTAATATCAACGCTGATTTTTACCATAGTAACTGTAATAATGCATGCACTGAGTTGTTCTAAAGAACAATGCAGGGAATTGAATCTGCCCCTAGGCATATAATATGCTCTTTTACTTCTGGGCAATCACACAAAGCTCTAAGTCTGAAATGAGTGGTTTGTGCGCATGCTCAGATATAAAAAAGCGTATCATATGCCAAGAAAGCAATTTGCAGTCAAAGTAACATAAACCCCTAAATGCCAATCCTCAACAAATATGTTCCATGTCCACAAATGTTTTATGAGGTTTACAGTGAATATGATCAGTGAATGTTTATGTTTATTTTTTGTATCCCACTGTATTTCTGTTGCAAAGTCCTTGGCAAGATTGTATAGACATTTTTATACATATTTTTTATCATGAATAAAGATCTAAAGAACATGAAGAGTGTGTAAATGTTACCTCTTATTTTACTAATCACTTTGGATGGTCCTAATTTTAGATTATTGGTATAGGGAAAGTTCAAACTTTTGGTATGATAAAAGCTGGTGATCATAGATTATTTTTGACAGGGATTCCTTGTACTTATAGTGCCTGATTTTGGAAGCTTTGGGGTACCTTCTTGTAGGATTTCTATCAATTAAAAATATATAAATATATGACCCAATGGGAACTCTTATTGTTTCGAATTTAGGAACTATCCTATTAGCACAAGTGCCATGACTTGACGGATGTCTTATCATATATTTACAAATGTGTGCAACTAAAACTTCTGCATTTATTTAAAAACAGGAGCCAGTTTTAATTAGTTATTTTTATTGGCTGACAGCAATGTACTAGGGAATTTGGGTTGTTTCATATTAAAAAATAAAATTGACTGTGGGCTGATCACATTCATTACTGCCTTGTTCTGCTTTCCCCTTGGCTATTTTAAGAATCAGCAATCTGCCAATCTTCTGTCAAACTTATGCTAAATTATCTCTGTTAAAAGGCATGTAATTAGGTTAGCCAGACATGTTTTGAGAGAGAAAATTATTTTCAGGACCTACGCATTTATCACTAATTTTGTAGATTGCTCAAATTGACCCCTGACCTTGTTAATTTAGGATCTAATTCTAAATACCTCTTTGCAAGTAATTTATTTAATGCATGTCATGTTTTTGTAGAAGATTCATGATTATGTAGACAAACACAATTTCACATAGCATTACTCTTTAACCTGGGGCTGGAGGAGTTTGTGCAGTGTGCCAGGGAGAGTCTGGCTAAGGGAGTTTGTACAGTGGGTGGACAGGACCGCTGAACAGGCTATGGTAAATAGTGCTTTGGGTGCATTACACTATTTTGCATCTTATCTGATGCAGTTTTGCGTCTCATCAGCAAAAATCAATTCATGCCTAGCCAACTTTTATTTCTAATTATAACATGCATTCGTTTTGTGAAAATAGGACAGGTTTGCATTTTGTATCTCGATGTAGTGTTAGCTAGGCCTCAAATAGTATTAGTGTTTTTGATATTAGTGTTTGTTGATGCATCTGATTGTACTGAGAGCTACCACGCCAATAAGGAATAGATTATATCCAGTTCTTCAATCCCTATCCTATGATGTAATTGAATGGGTTGGATCTGTAGAATTGTATTGGGCAAAGAGATGTGTTCTGGTTACTTTTGCATTTTCCCTGTCAAGTGACAGCAAAACCGAGAGTGCTGAGAAATGAAAGTGGCAACTCTGGATGCATTTATCTTTATCCAACCTGCCTATACTTCCCACTGAGAAAGTGCACTAGAAGAGATACCTTAAGTGCTCTTGCCATACCACACCACCAAAGTGCTTCTAAATAAAACATTTAAACATCTTAAGGTTATTAACGCCACACTCTTGGTAATAATGCCATGAGGACATAATTGCTGTCCATATAATCAATTGCGACTCCTATTTTCTTCATGTGAGATGCCACCATGAGAACTTATTGTACACGGTTAGAATAGCTTAACTTTAATAAACTTTAACAGTTTTAAGAAAAACCTATAATAACACAGGAAGCTTTTTATACTAATATAATAATGGCATAAAACAATAGAAATAAGACATGCAGAAAACATTAAAACAGATGATACTTTGGAACCGAAGTATATAGCATTTGTTCATTTTAACATATTATTCACTCACATAGGTATTTTAAATTAAAAATTGCCTAGTGATTACTAATGAAATGAACAATAGAAATCAGAGATCTATGTGGTTATAAGCATATAAACATTTCTGATAATCAGAGGAGAGACCAAGAGAGGAAGAAATCTGTTATTTTCAGTATTTTTAATTTGAGCCATGCTTTCAGATTTTTGAAGGGCATAAATGTATTTAACATACACTTTCCCACTTATAGGGTCTACCAATAGGGACACACTCATGATTATCCACATAACTTATTTCTATTGCATAACAAGGTGTGAGTGGGCTCAGGTATGTCCCCCCCACTTTGTCTGATCCCATCTCAGGATACTTATACCAGACCCACACTTCTGCAGTGGAGTCCACATTTTCTGAAGCTTAGCATTATTTTGCTTTCAAGAAGCACAGAATACTGTTGGTTCAGCTACACTGAACATTCTAGCTAATGTGGGTACTTTGATACTCTTATCCTGCATTACACAATCTTCAGTACATTTTTGTAGTTGTCACTTCCACAGGCCTACCAGAATGGTAATCACGTTTGATTCTCCACCCCATTTAAAAGGGTTAGGTCAGTATTTCACCTGGAATCCTAAGGGTGCCGTATAACCATATGCAGTCTACATCCATTCATGCATAGCCTTTAGTCATACAACGGGCTCACAGTCTGTTCGCTAGTCTCTGGGCATTTGTGCACATAGTCAGAGCATCCCATTATATCTACACTCTAGGTTTTGTGTATACTCTGGAAACATCTGCCAGACAGCTTCAAGTTATAATGATAGAAAGTATGTATTGAGCTGCATTAAGATGTATTGTGATCTTACCTGCCATACAGGCATCCCAACCACAGTGTTCAAAGTTGGCTAATATATATTAATTCATCTTCTTTCACTTTGGGTCTTTGTAAACCTGGAAGCGTGACTTTCTAATTGTCTGACTATAAGTACTCTTCCGTGTTTCTTGGGTGCAATGCTTTTTTAGTGTTTGACTATGATTAATAACAAAGTATTGCTTACTGACTATGAACGGAATCAGGTACTGTGCTGGAGCTGCATTTAAGAGTGTTCACAACACCTTTTTTGCCCATTTTCTTATTCTATGAGTATCATAATTACAGATCAATGCACACCTAGGGCTAGATTTACTAAACGGCGGGTTTGAAAAAGTGGAGATGTTGCCTATAGCAACCAATCAGATTCTAGCTTTCAATTTTTGTAGACTGCACTAAATAAATGACAGCTAGAATCTGATTGGTTGCTATAGGCAACATCTCCACTTTTTCAAACCCGCCGTTTAGTAAATATAACCCCTAATATTCACTCTCACAAGATGTCTCTGCAAACTACAAGAGTACCTAGGTAGGAAGGCAGAAAAATCCAAAGAGGCTCACTATTCAAACAATAAGCATCCCCCTTCAACTGAATTCAACTTTTCCTCAGTTGAGCCTAAATAATGGCACCCTTGCACTTTATTCAAATAACAATTTTCTTCAAACCTCAGCAGAAATTAACAACACTATTTGGTCTCTGCAATTCTTTCTCTGCTGATATTACAGAACCTTTGTTTTTCATTCTGATTTTAGTATTGTGTATCTATTTAAATCAGAAAATGAAAAGAAATTGCATTGACAAAATTATTGACACCCTAGGCTTAATATTTGTCAGTACAGCAGTAGGTAAAATAAATGAAATCACTTGCTTCCTATAACCATGGATGATCTTCCTGCACCTCTCTACTGGCAGTTTGGTCCACTGTTTTGTGCAAACTGCTCCAGTTTTCCTAGATTTCAAGTGTGCTTTCTCCTAACATCTGTTTTCAGATATCTTCAACGGTGTTCTATGGGACTTAGATCTGGACTTTTGATTGCCACTTCAGAACAGTCCAGTATATTGTCTTGAACCATTCCTGAGTGCTTTTTATGTGTGTTTCAGCTCATTGTCTGCTAGAAGACCCATGAGTTTTGACAGAAACCCAACTTTCTGACACTGGGCTCAACAATGTACCGCAAAATAGACTGGTAATCACCAGAGTTCAGGATGCCGTGCAGAATTTAAAGAAACCCAGTGTCAGATGAAGCACAGCAACCTCCCCCATGTTAGACTGTAGGGAATATGTTTTTTTCTTTGAAAGTTAATTTTGCTTTCTATAAAGGGATGATGCGCTTTACCTAAAAACCTATACTTTTGTCTCACCTATACACAGGAGATTCTTCCAAAAGGAATTTCGCTTGTTCAAGTGTGTTTTGTTAAAATCCAGTTGGCCTTTTTATGTCTCTCTCAGCATTGGCATCCTCTGGAGCCTCCTACCCTTTCATTGAGTTGTCGACAGATGGTGTGAGTTGAAACTTGTGTTTGAAGGTCATACCTTGTGTTTGAAGGTCAACTTGAATCTATTTGTGAAATAATCGAGGTGCTTTCTCCACAAATCTAATAATTCTGTGCTGCAATCTTCAATCAAGTTTTCTCTTGGAGCAATGTCCAGCAAGTTTGGCTACAGTGCCAGGGGCCTTAAAGTTCCTAATAACATTACAAATGGTGGAAACAGGAACCTCAAGATTGATATGTAGGCTTGAGATTGTCCATGCTTGGCTACAATATTCTCTCTGACCTCCTCAGACAATTCTCTGGCTTTCTCTATTTTTTCCATGTTCATGGCAGTAAACAAAGTGACACAAAACAGGAAAATTAGTCCTTTTCTCTACTCAAGTTCAATTAATGAGTGAATTTTATATTGTGGGACCCTTCTACTCACCGCAGGTGGGTTCAGTGCCAAAGAGATGGAGTATCACCTGCTTAAAATCAAATTATTTCTACTTCTAAAAGGTGCCAATGGTTTTGACTGGCTCAGTTAAGGGTATATGTGGGAAATAAGTTACAACTTAGTACATTTTTCTGCTGTTTGTATTTAATTTCACTACATATGTGAATATCAAAATATTTTTTTATTTTCAACAAATTTCTGGAAGAAATGGTGCATTATTAGAAAACAACTACAAGAGTGCCAATGTTTTCCCATGTATTTATAAATATCCAGAGACGTAATCAATATATATATATATATATATATATATATATATATATATATATATATAACATTACACATTCACAGTTCATACACACTATCTACTGGTTGTCTGCTTTATTCATCATTCCTATATTTCAAATACTGTCATCGGAGAATGTGTAGCCCGCAAGTCACCCAAGGGTGGGCCTACTAAGTTTATGACATGAAAATAATCTCCACACAAGGCCCTTCTCCAGCATTAATTCTATATACAATATGCCACATACTGTACCTCTGTGATGATATTCCTAGCTCTCATTAAAAAATAATGTGTATTAAAAAATGTTACAATAGTAATAAATTACTTATATGTTTTATTAGTTTGTAAAAAAAAATATTATTATTAGCTTTAATTTCAAAAGTGCCAACATATCAAACAGCACTGTATATTGAAAAAATCATCACACAAACAATTCTTATGTAGTATAAGAAACAACAAACCTCCAAAAGTTACCTCCAAAATTAGCCACAATATTATCATCATCATCATCATCACCATCACCAATTATTTATATAGCGCTACAGATTCCGCAGCGCTGTACAGAGAACTCATTCACATCAGTCACTGTCCCATTGGAGCTTACAGTCTAAATTCCCTAACATACACACACATATTATCTTCCATATACGTCCTTTATCAGCACATCTTAAGTCAGTGCTGAATAAAATATGTTAAAATGAATTACAGAAGATAAAGTTGTAGACAGCGTCCAGAGCAAATATTGATAATTTACTATAGATACCACGAGTAAAAAAAACTTTTATTACTGTAGGAGGGAAACAACATCCACTTTAAAAACCTGTTTTCAAAATAACACCAGGGGGTAAATGTATCATACCCCGGTTTTTTCAACTCGCCGGGAATCGGCGAGTTGACAGCTAAAATTAAAAGCGCCGCTGGCTTGTAAAGGTAACGCTTGCCTTTACAAGCCAGCGCCACTTTAAATTTTAGCTGTCAACTCGCCGATTCCCGGCGAGTTAAAAAAACCGGGGTATGATACATCATTTACCCCAGGACTGGTGGCTAAAGAATAAAACAGATGAGCTGAAAGAGTAGGAAATCAAAAAACTTACCCTGCCGTAATTTTAATTTTCCTACATGCATGGAAGCCTCTTATCAGAAAATGGCATCTAAAGTTACATGACTAATATGTCTAAAAATGATATTCAAAGTAAAATATAAAATTCCTTTGATCTGTGTATTTACAGTTTTCAACTCCTTTCATCCTTAACAATGGCAATGTTATAATTTTGGCCTTAAGGTTGTGTTTTGATATTACCCTGAATTTGGCATTCATAAAACAAACAGAAAATGGAGATATGTTTCTGTCATGCTGTTAGTATTTTTGATTTATGAGGCTGAGCAGGGCCTTCAAGTAATAACAAAAGTAGAGGCCATTTATGTTTTATTTGAAATCCCAGCTTTGTAACTTTATCAAGAAATCTACTTTGAAAGGCTTGACTATTAGAAACAGTTGTACAAAGTACTACAGTTCTGAAGAGACTAAGCAATAGATTTTTGGAGATAGATTGGAACCTAATTATTATCTGTTAGCTGTCATAAAACCTGTTTTGTAGAAAAGACTCTTTTATAATTCCACAACTGCATATAAAGCTATGAACATCATGTACTTAAAGTTGATCAACTAGATATAGTGCAGATTTATTTTATTATGGTGTGTGTTTCATTTTGGCTGATTATAGAAAACAGCAAATATTCATTGGTATTAACTCACAAGAAACTGTGGTTTGGGATTGAAAAAAGTAAAATTTACTTTCTTAAATACTTGCTGAAAGTCCGCTCTATCTATCTATCTATCTATCTATCTATCTATCTATCTATCTATCTATCTATCTATCTCTCTCTCTCTATCTATCCATCTCTCTCTATCTATCCATCTCTCTCTCTCTCTCTCTATCCATGTCTCTCCGTCTCTCTCTATCCATGTCTCTCCGTCTCTCTCTATCTATGTCTCTCCGTCTCTCTCTATCTATGTCTCTCCGTCTCTATCTCCCCATGTCTCTCTCTCTCTATTCATGTCTCTCCGTCTCTCTCTCTCTCCCCATGTCTCTATCTCTCTCTCTTTCTCTCTCTCTCTCTCTTTCATTCAAGAGACAATCCATGTCACTTTGGAATATTAGCTGCAAAATAGAGCACTTACCATACTCCTAGCTGGCCTATCAGTTAGTATTATATTACTATTCAAAGTGATCAAACATTGCTGGCATGTCCAGCCATTGAGCCTAAACATATCAATTAATAAGTATAAACAATAATATAAAAAGTTCTCTGTCTCACTCTAGTATCTGACTTTATTTGGCCTAAGTCCCACCATGAAAATCTATTAATTTATTCCCCCTCGCTGTTCATATGAACAGGGAGGGGGAAGCGGGGGGTGAGTGGCAGGGGGTAGGAAAATTTAGAAACAGATGCATAATAGAGAAAAGGTTGAGGTTCTGGACCTACAACAACATAATATAACCAATTGCAAAGTGCGGTCTAATATGGCTCTAAGACCTCTAAGATAAACAAGATAACTTACATATCTGGAAGTTATATATCCTATGCAATAATGAAGAAGTGTCAGCTTCTGGAATATCCAAATAGTGGGATATGTATGTGTGGCTCAGGGAAGAGTAGCCTCTAGAACAGTTTTCTCTGAATTTACCAGGGGGGTCATATGGGATCAAACTTAGGCTGTTTGTCATAGAGGTAGTATGTAATTCTGTCTATGCTTGTGATATTCCAGTTAAATGTATAAGAGCAGAGATTAGGGGCTTCCTTGTAGCTTCCAATTTTTGGCTAGTTGAGCTTTAGCAGCTGCAAGGATTTGAGCTACAAGTTTTGTAGTTTCAGAACCCACGTCCTGAGGGAGACGAGATAACATAAATGTCCAGGGATCTTTAGGTATTGGTTGTTCAGATACTGAATTTATAATAGTGTGTGCTCTATTCCAGAATGGTACAATGCAGGGACAAGTCCACCATATATGAAGGAAGGTGCCCCTTTGGCCACAGTTCCACTAGCAACTCAGATTAGTTGACATGAACATTTTAGTTATTTTTTCTGAGCTGTAATACCCTATGTAATAGATCTTATACACCATGTATTTTGTTGACATTGAACTGGTACCCATATCTTTTCTGATTTCCTCATACTCTCATGTTCTTTTGTACTAATCCTGCCCTTTTGGAAACAAAAGATATCTCAGGTGAGCAGGAGATGAAGATTTAATACAATAAGGTGCACAGATCCTAGTCAAACATACCTTAAAAATATACCATATGTTTACTTAAAACACACACATGGAATTAGTTTGGATTTGCTTGGACATAAAAAGATAAAAAATGTATGGCACTGTCGAAATGAATTCACAGAAAGATGTCTTGATGATGGATGGTAGGACATAAAAGGTATCTCATTTGTATATAGTATGGCACTGGGTAAGTAAACATTTTTGTATTCCAAGGACCCCAATATAAGATCAGAATCTGCAAGATCTACTGGTACACAAATTTTAATTTGCCTCTTTATCTATTTATTGATTTATCTTTCAATACTCAAATGTACAAGCATAGCATGCTTTACCTGAATTCCTATGGGTTCTGTTTTGTCTGCTTTTGACTTGCTCTGTCCATAAAGTAGGATAGCGAGATGCAAAATCTAAGATAAAAGAACAAAAACAATATAATTGACATTTTCAGAGACATATGTAAGATCTTATGTAATTGCCTGTATAACGATATATAATTACAAATAGTAATTATACATATGAACCAACATTCCTGTCCGCACCAACAATCTGAAAACCAGCAAGAATGGAGAAAATATAAAAAATCCATCTTTTTTTAACACTGCTACAATGGTCTATAATGACCCATCTGCTATCCATGGTCCTGGAAGGGTTTAATTGAGAACCATGTGCATCTCCTCCACTAACATTTTTGCGTCTGGACAGCATAAGTATTAAGTATTCTAGTCAAAAAACTGTCATTATGAATGTTTTCCTTAGCAAAATCTCTGGTAGTAGTAAATGCATAAAAGAAAATATCATGTTGACTTCTTCGGTCTTCAAAAAACAAAACAACTAAAACAGAGCACAACAATAAGTAAAAATCCCATACCCTCCTCATCTCCTTGAGGCTGTGTTTCTAGCGATGGAACTGAAACATCATCTATAAAAAAAAAATTAAAGGCACTTTAAAATTAAACATATTTTGATGACAGCTTTTCTTAGGACACTGACAACACATTGTATATATACACTTAATTCCACTTATGTTATCTTTAACACTGTGAATGTTCTAAGGCTCTGTCTACAGGTTGATATAAACCTGTGAACGTTCTGCTTCTCTCCTAGCCTTGTCTACTTGAATATAAAGTAAATATATTGGGCCTGATTCATCTTCGAACTTAAGTTGTATTATATTATATTATATATGTTGTTTATAATGAGCACAGAACTTGAGCGTACAAGCACCCGTATTCAAATCCAAGTGGATCTCAAGATACTTTTACATTTGAATCTGGGTATAAGTTTGATTTGCCCAAAGAGTAGTTGATGTATGTTAACAGACAGACCAGACTAGTAAAGAACCACTACTTTGCGGGAAGTCAATTTGTGCTAATGTATCTTCTCATAGTGAACATTCCTTATAGCCACAGTCAAAATGTATATTTTATATATCATTTTAATAATGTTTTAACAAATCTGCAATAGAACATCCACATGACTTACCTGTAGTTTTTAGGCAAAGTAGTTGGCTAATTACAAATAATACAATATATTTTGAAATCAATTGCAATGTGTCTAATAAGCAAAGTCACCAACTGTACGACATGGTTATATATTCTACAAAACAATGCATTCTTAAACAATAAGTAATGTCAACTTTTAAATAAAAACACATTTACATACAAGTAATCTTAAAATTGGCTATCTGTGTGTACAGAGTTGAATCTATGAATCTTGCTGTTAAGGCGAAGCAAACAGTTTTAGCATATTTAAATTGACTGGGGTAAAGCTTTATAAAAAGTACAGTTAAGGTTTTACAAAAGCTGAAAAGCACACATATACACAGGTTTTCTGATTATATCAGTCATAAAATAATATGATAATGATGTCACTGATAACATCAAATGGAACATTTCAAACTATTACTATAGTATGGAAGACTCTCAAGGTGCTACTTCTGGAGTTAGTATAGATTAACACCTGTTTTTCCCTCTGGTACCTAAAGACCAGATTAGGTCCTACTGCAATTTCATGGGGGATGGAGAGATGTCACCTTTTAGGGCTTTGGCCCATACCCAACACCAGATGGGGTCTGGCCTGTAATAGGCTGGGGATTAGTACACAGTCTCACCCCCACACTCTTGACCACATAAGAATGGGCAGATCCCTCAGCGCTAGACTGGGTGCCGTTTTATTAAGATCTAGTCACACACAAGTGAGGAATATTTATGTTTGTTCTTTGGGGGGGTTTGCACTGTTTCAATTATTTCAGAATGCTGGAACCACAATAATAAATAGTGCAGTGTCCAGCAATAGACACATAGGGCTTGATTTATCAAGGAACACAAAATAAACGTATTGTACTATTTTTAAAATACACATAAATCAGGCATATATATGCATCTATATTCAACTAGTGTACTATTGTTTTCCTATTCAAGGTATTATCATCTGAACTAGGGATTTATGGTGGAATGGTAAAACATTAATTATAGTGAAGGTTAATACCATCAGAGTGTGCGTATGTGTGTAAATATATATATATATATATATATATATATATATATATATATATATATATATATACATATATATATATATACATATATACATAGATATATACATAGATATATATACACATATATACACAGATCAGCCACAGCATTAAAACCACTGACAAGTGGCGTGAATAACATTGATTATCTCGTTACAATGGTACCTGTCAAGGGGTGGGATATATTAGGCAGCTCTTAAAGCTGATGTGTTAGAAACAGGAGAAATGGGCAAGTGTAAGGATCTGAGCGACTTTGCCAAGGGCCAAATTGGCTAGAGGACTGGGTCAGAGCATGTCCAAAAGAGCAGGACTTGTGGGGTGTTCCTGCTATGCAGTGATTAGTACCTAACAAAAGTGGTCATAGGAAGGGCAACTGGTGACAGAGTCATGGACACCCAAGGCTCATTGGTGTGCGTGGGGAGCAAAGGGTAGCCCGTCTGGTCCAATCCCACAGAAGAGCTACTGTAGCACAAATTGCTGAAAAAGTTAATGCTGGCTATGATCAAAAGGTATAAAAATGAACAGTCCATCTCAGCTTTCTGCATAGTCACAGACCGGTCAGAGTGTCCATGCTGATCCCTATCCACTGCTGAAAGTGCATTCAAGTGAGCACCAGAACTGGACCGTGGGGCAATAAAAGAAGGTGGTCTGGTTTGATGACTCATATTTTCTTTTATATCATGGAGTCTGCCAGCTGTGTGGGTGTGTCATTTACCAGGGGAAGATATATCACCAGGATGCACTATAGGAAGAAGGCAAGCTGGCGGAGGCATGTGGATTTTTACTTTGACATGTACCACTTATCGAAACATTGTTGCAGACAAGTACACCCCCTTATGGCAATGGTATTCTCTGATGGCAGTGGTCTCTTTAAGCATGATAATGTGCCCTGCCACACTGCAAAAATTGTTCAGGATTGGTTTGAGGAACATCCCAAAGAGTTCAAGGTGTTGATTTGGACTCAAAATTCCCCAGATCTGAATCCGATCGAGCATCTGTTGGATGTGCTTGAAAAACTGGTCTGAACCATGGATAACCCACCTCAGAACTTAAAGGATCTGCTGCTAACGTCTTGGTGCCACATACCACATGACACTTTCAGAGGTCTTGTGGAGTCCATGCCTCGATGGGTCACAGCTGTTTTGGCATTTAAGCGGCACGACTGCCCCTGCCCTCATGTCCATCTTGGGCTGGGTCAATGGGCCACCTGCATTTTTTTCATTGAAAATGGTGCTAATAAGCTGCTGAGCCGAGTCTTGTCACCCCCCCTCCCCCTACACATTATTAGCCAAGTGATTTTAAGGCTGTGGCTGATCAGTGCATGTATATATATATATATATGTATATATATATATATATATATATATATATATATATATATATATATATATATATATACACACACAAGTTAACCCGTGCATGATACTCATGCATTCTAGTCAAATCAAGCTACTTAAGGTCTTAAAAAGGTTCTTGTCATGCATTTGGACCTAGCCCAGGCCTCCTCAGGGGAAGAGCGTTAGTTCCCGATGCAAGCAGCCTTTTTAATGTGTGTTCATGAGGTAAAATTACCTCACGAAATTGAGTTTGACCCCTCAACTCGTAAATTTAGCCTTTACTACCCCTCCCACAGGGGGAAGGGGGGATGATGGAAGTTAACTGACTTGACTATTCTAATTTTTTTGTCAAATAATGTCAGTATAACAAATTTCAGGTCAATTGGATGAGCCCTTTCTGAGAAAATAGTTTTTTCCACACACACACACACACACACACACACACACACACACACACACTAACGCACGCCTCTACACATGTGTGTTCATGAGGTAAAATTACCTCACGAAAATGAGTTTGAGCCCTACCAAATTTCAGCCCTTTTTGAATTTTTTTTCCCACACACACTAAGAAGTTAGTAGGTCAGTGTATAACTCTGCCCAGCAGGTGGCGCTGCAACTTGGTTTTTTTTTTCACACACAGACAGACAGACGCCACTAAGCATTTATATATATTATATATTATATATATATATATATATATATATATATATATATATATATATATATATATATATATATAAATATATACACATATATATATATATATATATATTATATATATATACATATACATACATATTGTAACAAAGGGAGGCATTTAGCTGACAATATGCAGAGAAAGCGTGCAAGCAGAGTAAAACATTGGTGCAGTTATGCACCTAGATTGATGATAAACCAGGCAAAGACTTATGTGTAACAAACAATATTTAAAGTTTGGTTAACTCACATGGTTTGGAAGCTCCTTCCTAACAGCAAACAGACAGGGTGTGTCTGTTAGTGCAAACAGAACCATTGATGGGAGTTTCCTCTTAAAGGGAACGTGGGTGTCTCACCTGCCCATCAAGCTAGGCCTGTGAGAGGAGTGTCATGTATAAAACCCTGCTTGTTTTAATTGTTTAGTGAGACCAACGCTGGGAAAGCTGGCTGGTCTTTTGAGAACTGGTCTATGTCTAGCTAGCGTTTAGGGTCTCCAGAATCGGTGTGAAATTCATACGGTGTCAAATACATTTTTCCACCCTGACAATAAAGATGCATAAAAAGAAGAAGTTGTTCGCGTGTGCTTCAGCAGTAGCGGGCTCTTGCCACAAGTGGTGTCAGGAGTGGGATACTTCAGGAAGCAAGTTTCTGCTACCCAACCCGCGCAGTAGTTAACATGGAGGAAGTACTGAGAACCCACTGTGCAGCAAGAACAGCAAGCTCAGATGCTACGAGTCGCCGAGGCATAGGTGGAAAACACCAGGCACTTAAGGGAAGAGTTAAGCCAGGTGAGGCATGACAGAAATGAACCACCCAGTCCGGCTCTGCAGAAAATGTCGCCAGTTGATGACGTAGTAGCATATCTGGTGTCCTTTGAGAGACTTGCAAAAAGGGCAAAATGGCCTCCTAAAGATTGGGCTGAAAGGCTGGCGCCATATCTGACTGGTGAAGCTCAATGAGCTTATATGAATCTAGATGAGGACCGGGCCTCTGATTATTTGTGTCTAAAGTCTGAAATATTGGCTCGCATTGGGGTTTTCCGGGCCAGCCCGAGCCCAGCGCTATCACCAATGGTGCTATGATAAAGAAAAGCCGGTGAGAGCGCAATTGGCTGAGCTTTCTAAAGTTTTAAAGAAATGGTTGCAGCCTGAGGAGAATACACCTTCTCGGATTATTGAAGTTCTGGCGATAGATCACTGCAACCGGGGGCTGAACTGCGATTTGCAAAGGTGGGTGCTGCAATCAGACCCACAAACTTATGAAGAGCTTGCCACAGTGGTAGAGAGGTTTTATGTGCTACAGCAAAGGACTAAAGAACCTGCATTCGTGCCAAAGCCGATTCCACGCCAAAAGCCAGGTTTGACAATCCTTGCCACAGGGCCCAATGGCAAAAATGCTACGAACAGAGGGCCAGTTACAAAGGTGTCTAATCTGAAGTGCTTTGAATGTGGTGAGTGTCCTAAACTACCGGAACCCATGGCTGTTCGGTGGCACATATTGGGCCTGCTTTCCCAAGCTGTTTTACCATAAGTCCCACTTCAAGAAGTCCTTGTTTGTTCCGGGTGACGGTGCTAATCAACCAAAACCTTGCCCAAGGTGAAGGTTCTTTGCGTACATGGGACCACAGAGGAGTATGAAAGAACACTACTACCAGTCACACTCAAAGACAAAACCGTTATGGTGGTAGCTGCCATAGCACCCAAACTCCCATATGTACTCATTTTGGGGCAAGACTTCCCACTGTTTAATGAGGTCCACGGTGAGCGGATCCGGACGGACATGCCGGCAACTGATGCAACGGTCGGAAGCCCAGTCTTAATGGAGCCGCCTAAGAATCCACAACATCTGGACATCGATCTTTGGGAATCGCCAAACCGGAATGCCATCCTGGGAGTCACAGCAGGAATTCCACAAAAGCATCCACCTGCAGGGGAGTATGGATAGTCCAAACTAGCATTGGCTGGTGATGTCACAGATGAGCCCACCCCGCCTGTCACTGAGGATACGGACTGGTCCGCAATACCAATTTTGTTTCCTTTGCAGGACTTTGCTCTGGACCAACTTAATGATGCCACTTTGGAACATGCCTTTAAAAGTGTGACTGAGGTGAATGGGGTAGCGAAAGCCGCCCAACCTGCAGAAGGTATACCATATATTATTGTCAAAAATAATTTTCTGTATAGAGTTGCTATTGTACAGGGTGAAAAAGTAGAACAATTAATGGTTCCTCAGGTCCATGTACCCCTAGTGTTAAAAGCAGCACACACACATGTCTGTGGGGGACACCTAGGGGAGGATAAAACCCAGGAACGAGTTCTGCTTAGGTTTTACTGGCCCGGTGTACACATGACAGTGAGAAAGTATTGCCGGTCCTGTCCCATTTGTCAGAGAACCTGTCCCAAACCCATGTACAGGGCACCTCTCATTCCAATACAAATAGTACAAGTTCCCTTTGAACAGATAGTCATGGACCTTGTGGGGCCACTGGAAAAATCTGCACGTGGGCACCAATATATACTAATGGTGTTTGACTATGCAACCAGGTATCCAGAAGCAATTCCCCTATGAAACATAAAGTCCAGCACCATAGCTAGAGAACTTGTATTGATGTTTACATGCTTGGGTATACCCAAGGAAAGTCTCACAGACCAGGGCACCCCATTCATGTCCAAATTGCTACGACCTCACACAACTTATGCTGCCGCTTATTTGGACGATATATTGACAATATAGTGATTTGGCTAAATGTGATCCCCAGACTGGGGATCACATTTAGTCAAAGTTGAGGCGGTCTTAGCTTTATTAAGGTCAGCAGGATTAACAGCTAACCCAGAGAAATGTGCCATAGCCATGAAAGAAGCCAGATATTTGGGGTACGTTGTTGGTCAAGGGCGTGTAAAACCCCAGCTAGACAAAGTGGAGGCAGCCAAAAATTGGGCAAGACCAGAAAAAAATCGCAGTTAAGAACCTTTCTAGGCTTTGTAGGTTACTACAGGCAGTTTGTAAGCCACTTTGCCACTAGAGATGCTCTACTTACGGACATGTTAAAAAAGAGTTGTCTGGATAGATTAACCTGGTCTGACTCTGCAGAAGCCGCCTGGTCTGACCTACAGTTAGCTTTTTGTTCCTCTCCAGTACTACAAGCACAGGATTTTACCCAGAGGTTCTTCCTCCAAACTGATGCTTCTGGTGTGTGCTTAGGTGCAGTCTTGTCACAGGAGAAGAATGGAGTGGAAAATCCTGTCCTGTACCTAAGTGGTAAGTTGCTTCCGTTGCTTATGAGGAAACAAAAATATGCTACTGTGGAGAAAGAATGTCTCGCCATAAAATGGGCTACAGAAGCTCTGCGCTATTATCTCCTAGGCAGAGAGTTCACTTTAATAACAGATCATGCACCATTACGATGGATGCAGAACAACCGGGAGGTAAATGCCAAGGTAACCCGCTGGTTCTTGGCACTGCAACCTTTCAAGTTCTCAGTAGAACATAGACCTGGGATTCTGCACAAGAATACAGATGCATTGTCACAAAAATATGCGCTCCTCGCGAAGTCCGCGTTCCCCTATTTGGAGACGCTAGGGGGAGGGATATTTAACAAAGGGAGGAATTTAGCTGAAAATATGCAAAGAAAGCGTGCAAGCAGAGTAAAACATTGGTGCAGTTTTGTACCTAGATTGATGATAAACCAGGCAAAGACTTATGTGTGACAAACAATAGTTTAAAGTTTGGTTAACTTACATGGTTTGGAAGCTCCTTTCTCACAGCAAACAGACAGGGTGTGTCTGTTAGTGCAAACAGAACCATTATGGGAGTTTCCTCTTAAAGGGAAGGTGGGTGTGTCACCTTCCCATCAAGCTAGGCCTGTGGGAGGAGTGTCATGTATAAAAGCTTGCTTGTTTTCATTGTTCACTGAGACCAATGCTGGTGAAGCTGGCTGGTCTTTAGAGAGCTGGTCTATGTCTAGCTAGCATTTAGGGTCTCCAGAATCGGTGTGAAATTCATACGGTGTCAAATATATTTTCCCACCCTGGCAATATAGCTGCATAAAAAGAAGAAGTTGTTCGCGTGTGCTTCAGCAGTAGCGGGCTCTTGCCACAATATATATAGAGATATATACACATATATATATATATATATATATATATATATATATATATATACATAAAAATCTGTAAACATAAATACCTGCTTTTCCAGCACCTTCTCTTTGTGGAAGCTTTTCTGTTATTGACCCTAAAAAGAGATCCAAAGTTTAAGTTTGCGTTTCATATGTTCATATCAAAGTAAATAATTTACATATTGTCAGGTATTTAATGTTGGATATAGAGGTTTATCATTCAGTCCTCATCAGATTTGAGTTAATTATGCTCATGAACATTTTAATTCTCAGTACTGTTCTTCTGCAAGTCCTCATCATTTTTCATTCCCTACTTGGACTCCCATGTATAGTACAATTATTTAACACTTTATTTCATGTAGCATTTATATTGGATCAATCCCATGAATAATAGTCAAAAATTATAACCACTAATTTCATAAAGTCAGAAGTCATTAATGAAACCAAACAGGAAGGTTTTACGGACATACAGCAATCTTATAGCCCTTAGTTATTTTTACTGATATGCTATTTCTTTCTTTACTGAAATATAGAAGAGGGAGGAAGATACAACTGTAACAAAGCCAGAATAATTGAAATCCAAACAACATCCTCTGTATCATTTTTGTATGATCTCATTCTCATAAGCGAAAATATAACAGAATATTTCCATGACCCAAATTGTACAGATGTTACTAACATCAAACCACTGAACTCTCTACCTCTGTCCAAGTTTCTCTACATAACAACATTTTTGTCCAGATCAGAATATAATGTGCTAAACTTATTCTACAGCAATTAGAGATCCATAGAATCAAGAGTTCTGCTGAATCCTAATGATGTTTTGTAAGTTTTGGAGATATGGCCCATTAAACCCACATCCTGATTTCACTTTCAGTAACTGAAATTACCAATAGGATTTTTTAATCATCAAGTTATCCCCTTCTTAATTTTAAAAGCCAAATTAGGGTTAGTTTCCAGTTGGGCATTTGGATTACTCCTTTGTAAAATACTTAATCATTTAGTGGAATCCTAAAATATGGATTGGTGCAACCCTAACAATAATTAATTTAAATTGGTACTAAACCTCCATTTTTATTATGTGTTATCCAAACCTGTAAAATCATGTAAAATAATGCTGTTCTGTAACACATTCTATTTTGATAAATGAAAAATGCAAGTTTAATTTGGCCTCTCTCACATAGTTATTGCCAGACATTTTGTACATACCAACTATGGCATAACAAACAAGGTTACACCAGCATTGTGCTGTTTTTCCTATTACTGTCAATGGCCCATTTATTTCAATAGTGTTGTGTACTACATGTAGAAATTCCATTATAATGAAAAGTTTTAAGCAAGGATCCAGTGGTGTTTTGTTTATATAAACTTTATTTGTGCCAATGTTTGTTTTTTTCTTGCTATTTTGTTATAATGGACAGGGGTCGTAGGGATCTTCCTCAATATCCTTACAGCCACAGTCCTGAAGACTAAGAAGAGCCCCAAAACTTTTTAACACATGACTGGCAATCTCTAGAACCATTCTGTTTTGACCAGTCTTACACTGGTTTCCACTATGAAAGGGGAACCCCCACACTCATGGTTTCTCTGTTGTAGTGGATAATAAATGTATAAAATTTATTTGTGAAACTTTCCCAGTCATTTCAATGACAAATACAACACCATTAGTTAAGCAGTCAATGTTGCTTATTGTTTCCACACCTTTCCCTGTTTTCCTACCCAAAGCTAACCAGACATTTTAGCATTAAAAGTGAATGGACAATTTTTGAAATTGCACAATTTAGCATCCCACAAAATGGGCGTAAATTAACATCATTGAAATAATTGACATCTTTAACCAGTTATCATTCTTTTAGAATTGGTAGCCATCTTTGGGACTTAAACTGAGTGATCCTAGTTCATTCTTTATTTTACCACTTTTCAGTCTTCGAATTTGTGAATACTTCCATTTTGTCATGAACAAAATATCTGTTTTGAAAACTGTTTTATGCTTGCAGTTTTTGTGGCACTTTGTATTGTTTCTGATGGTTTATGATAAATTTATGTCTATTTATAATTGTTGTATTGTTAAATGCTCAATTACCTCAATGGGGAAGTTTGGTTGAGCTTACATTTTATTTTTTATTTTTTTTAATAAAAATCTGCAATATGCAGTACCTGGAGGAATTAAATATTCCAGTCCATGACAGCTACTTTGCTTTGTCAGATGCAGTCAAATAATTACATTCGATTATTGCCGCTAATTCTGTTTATTTTAATTGACAGAACATAAAATCATTAAAATCAAAACAAATCTCCACTCTAATCCTTGGTCCTAAGAATTATTTTAGATATGTAGTATTGTGCGCATAATTATGCAAATTTGACATAATTTACGGAAATGTATAAATGTGTAAATGGCAAATATATAATAAATATATATTAGTGAATTTATTAATCTGTATAATGTATATTAAATGTAATGAACACAGTAGTCTAGGATTCAATTTATATCTGATAACATAGCTCTGAATTTCTGAGAGGATGGCGAAAAATATTTGCTACCTAATCCCCATGTAAGCAGTATGACATCATAACCCCCAAGGCTGCATTTATTGCAACTCACAATATGTTCTATTCTTTTATGTAGTGCTATGTCATTATGTTATTTTCTCTGGTTTAAGGCATCTCAGTGGCATCGGAATGCACACATTTACAGTATATTATCTGTATATATGACACTTTGGCATCTGCTGTATGATATTTATCTACCACTGCACAGTATAAATGTAATTTTACTGAGTATCCGTTTTTTTCAGCCTTGAAAATGACAGATGATCGAGCATGAAATGTAAATCCATCCATTCCTAATTATAAATGCTTTCTTTGTATTGTAAAATTTGAATTTGGATCTTTCCTTATACATTTCTGCTTCAAAATGATCTTTTGTCATTTGCCTGCAAAGAATAAACAAACTTCAAATTCAATTGCTCTTGACTGCGTTTTTTTCAAGATGAAATTTCATTTGGTTTACATTATTATAGTGTTTTGTTGAGCGTTAGGTAAATAACTGCCTGCAAAAAATCTAAAGTTACCACACTTTTTCATCTGACTTTATTTTGTATCACTGCTTTCACAGTATTGGCAAGAGTTCTAATTTGGAACCGGATCACTTGGCATTACCTTTTTTTTTTATAAAAAAAACTTCATAGTTTATGGTCAATTTTTTTAAATATCTTTTTTACAACATATCTCAAATCAATTTGTAGTCAAAAACTGAAAAAGAAAAATACTATTTAGGCCGAGACTTATAAAAATTTTGTTTCTTGATTTGCACCTGTAAATAGGACATACATCGGGCATGGTTTTCAAAAACAAATCACATAATATATTAAGTAGTGATTTGTCTAAAACTGCATTCGATTTCTGTACAAACCTCAATTTTTAAAGCGAAACTGCATGATAACACCAGGTACAGAACATCCGATTTTATTGTGTGATTGAGCTATGTCTTGGGAGTTTACCATGGCCCCCTATAATCTTTTATCAGCACCAGCGCTATGCAGCCTTGGCCAGATCACACTATAACAAGAAAAACCACAGAGTGGGATCCTCTGTCACAGTGGGAACCCAAGGTTGTTCAGCACAGGGCTGTTGTCTCTTTGATGGGGTCGAAATATAAACAATGAGGAGCTCTCCCCATGTCTCACCCTGGAAAAAAATATGTGGACCTCTGGAATGGTAACTTTACCAATCAGCAGATTGCACAAACAGCATGTGGTTTAAGAAATCTCATTTATCAGAACCACCTCTCTTCAATTTCGAGAAACAAATTACTGTAGTGCGCAGCACTTTACAGGAGTACATGGCAGTCAAACTTCTTTTAATTCTCTCCGTTAAAAGACCATCAGCTGCAGCAAGTATTGTACAGGTAAAGTCATTGGTAAAAGTAACCTATGAAAAGTTGGGGTATTAAAATAATATATTTAATTGGCTCGTTGAATAGTGTTGAATTCTTTAAAAACAAGCTTTCAAGACAACTAAGGTCTCTTTAGGGATTCTCACACCAAGCAAATAGATGAGAGTTGTGCTGAATGCATTTAACACATATGCAGCAAAAGGGTTTCTCCACACAAAAGTATTAGCTATGTGCTGCCAACAAAACCATTAAAATGATAGTAATCACCCCTGGCTGATCCCACTGTTCATACAAACACTTTTTGGCACTTTTATTACCTCTCTGAGTGGAAGCAAAGTGCTGTGAGTTTCAATTGGAATTAGGATTTGTTAACCTCTCTCTCTATGCATGACTTAGACTATTCTTTAAGTCAAGTATAGAGGGTCTGAATGATACACTGTTGCCCCAAGTGCACCTCAATGCTTTAACTTCAATTTAGTGGAGTTTGTAGAGAATAATACCAAGGTGTTGAAAGGCAATGGTGTTTATAAGATGAAAGAAGGCAGCCATGGATGAGCGCTATTCTTTTACTATGTAGTGCCCACCAGCAGTGCATACTTAATTTTTCTATTTTGTGTACAAAAACCCTTTAATCAATATAGACTACCACTTTTAGATCATTAGCTTCATGACTTTCACTGTCTTCATCTACTTAGCAAAACATATGCAGTTTTTATTTACAATATTTTGCAAATTAGTTGCAAAGGCCTCCTATGAGCCTTTATTTAATTCCCCTATTGTCCTGTTCATTGTGCTCTTATCGGCTTACCAGGACAAAGTCAAGATTCAGCTGACCAGTACATCCTGTAAATCTACAGGTCTCGTGTAAAAAGTAGAAGAATAGAATAATAATAATCATAAGTGTGACCTTAGATTGAGTTTTTATCTAATGGCAGAATAAGTTATGGGTAGCATAATGGCTCAGTGGGTAACACTTCTGCCTCATAGTGCTGGGGTCATGGAGTTCAATTCCCGACCATGGTCTTATCTGTATGGAGTTTATATGTCCTCCCCATGTTTGCATGGGTTTCCTTCGAGTACCGCAGATTCCTCCCACATTCCAAAACATACTAATAGGTTAATTGGCTGCTGACAAAATTCTCCTTGTATCCCTGTCTATGAGTTTTGGGAAATTTATACTGTAAGTTCCAATGGGGCAGAGACTGATGTGAATGACAAATATACATCGCTGAGGAATTGAAGCGAATGTATAAATATTAAGAGCCCTCAATAAGCTATTAAAAATAAAAACACCTTAGTGAAGGTTTTCCTAAATCTAGAGTGGTTCCAAAATAAGTGAGTGAGGTCCAGGATAAGGGTCAAACAGGCGTATTTGAGAAACATAAAAAAGCCATACACTAGTTTTTGCCGGTGATAGGGCTTCTCTCAAACAAAGACTATTACCGTTCTATTGTCAGTGATAGCCCCCACTTGTAAAAAGAATGACTCAGCTGCTTCGGCGATACTACCTTAGTAAATCGTGGCAGTCATTGGTTTTCTATCGCTATGGCAAGCGGCAATAGTAAATTATTGTTATTGCCACAAATAAATAAATGGGGACCAAAAAGAATTATACAAGGAAAGAAAGAACTACGCAATAATCTAAGATCCAGGCAAACATGTTATAGTACAATAAGGAATAGCAAAATAGGAGCCTCTGGAGGGTGGAACATAAACATCGAGCCCTGCCCGACTTACTATGGGGGCTGGAAACTCTGTGTTCCTCCTCAGGCACGTAGTATACACACTTGGGCTTTCATTGGAGATGCAATACTATTTCATTCATGCTGCAAACATTCTGCAAATGTATGTATGCTAAGCACAAAGCGAGATGTAAATGTTTGCACTCCTCATTCTTTCGTAAATGTCTCTCACTATCTATGACGTATTAACAGTTAAATATTATTTGTAAGGAATGTACTAATAAATTCAACAAACAACATATACTGTATGTAGTAAATTCAACACAAGGATGATCAATTTTAAAACGCATCAAAGACATTCTGCAAAATACCCTGGTGAAGGTACACACCTCATCTCTGCACTCAGAGACACATCTTCAGAAATTGCCCTGTGGGTGTATGCAGTGGAATGCCATACCACCAATTCTACTTTAGACTTCATTTTAAAACTATCACATTCCATTCACTTAAATTTTTTATATATATATATATATATATATATATATATATATATATAAAACTCCTAACACTTATCAAGTCATTTACTCAAACCCATGTAAACTTTTGACTTGTTTACATTACTTTTGGCCCTCTCCATTTCAGTGTACTGTAAGACAAGTTTGAATTTAACTTGTCATTTTGGGTAGACTATTTAGCTCAGCAACACACAAACAATTATATATTGCATACTAAAGTCTAACAGAGTTTACTTTTTTTTAAACCTAAATATGTTCCATGTGCACAACAATTTCTGCTTTCAATATAACACCTACCACAACATGAACATAAACTGAATCTGTGCTTTCCATGAAAGTGTAAAATAATTCTGACAATCATTTTTATAAATACCGCATTTCCCCATGTATATGACGCTCCACTGTATAAATCATGTGAAAAAATTGAGGATAACATTGAGGATAACATTATCCTCAATTTTTTCACAGAGTAATTGTGCAGCGGGTACAGAGAGAAGAGACGGAGTTCTAACCCTATTGCTAATTGTTCCTTACCCTGTCAGATGCTTCCTAAAGTCATCTTTCTTCTGTCCATTCTGATCCTGATGCTGGAAAGTCACTTACCGTCCTCTTCGGGATGACCAGATGTCCAATCAGGACTTTGACAAAGTTCTGATTGGACAACACGCCAAATGCAGAAACCGGAAGTCTGCGTTCCAACTGTGGTCCACGCACCACATCCGGTCATCGCGAAGAGGAGGTAAGCAACTTTCCAGCATCAGGATCAGAATGGACAGAAGAAAGATGATTTTACCGGACAGAGGAAGCATCTGACAGGGGAAGCGCTACTACCCCCTGTATAAGACGCACCCAGTTTTTAGACCCACAATTTTGAGGGAAAAGGTGCGTCTTATACATGGGGAAATACAGTACCCCTACATTCTATGAAATAGATATCAAAACTAGTTGATAGATAAAGTTTTGCTCTTTTTCAGTTTAAAGAGGACATATCACTTTTGAGACAGGACATTTTCTTGTAAGCAAGAGGCCATACAAAGATTTAATAAAATCTCTCTTTCCCTCTTCCCCTCATTCCTCCTAGGAGAGACAGCTAACAAGCACTCTCTCCACGCCCTTCTGCTAGATATCAAAGCTGTTCTCTGGTCTAGACCGTTAGCATGGGTGCGACAGTGAGGCGGCAGCTCGATTCCTTATTTAATTTGTAATGCTACATGATCTAATTAGCATGTGAAATGGCAAATTTATTGGAAACTCTACCAGGTAAACCGATATGGTCAACATTAGGATATGAAAAAACTTTGACAGATTTATTAGTTTCAAATTAGTTTACTGATTAAGTAGTGTAATGACCAGTTTTAAAGAAATTTGTCATAGTCTACGTTGTCTATAATTATATGTTAATATCTCACCTGGACAGCGTGGAGTTTTGTGCACTACAGCAGTCCCACTGAGTGGACGTCCATTAGGGGATACACACCAGCAATATCCTGTGTAGCTATGGCACTGAACCTGTAGATAGCACAGATGATAAAGAAGTTACTATATGGTAGAAAACATGTACACACTAGCACAAAATGTTCACTCCAAATAGAGTGATTTAAAGGGTAGACTGTTGTGAGATTTTCACAGACCAAATCAGTGGTCAAATTGTGTCGGCATACAGTACTAAGGTATGATATTCTGGCTCTTCTCAGTATAATTCACTACTTGGTGATCGATTCTCACCATCAAATTTGCCTCCAATCCAAAAGGCACAGTAACTGAGCAATTTACATAGGCTTCAATGCATTTTGGGCTCCAGAAAAATAGCTACCACTTGTACAACCTTATAAGAAATATTCCCATATAATATATACATCGTTGCTAAATGTTCATATCAAGACTGGGATATCTATTTCTACACATTTTGGAGTGTGAGCATTTGTATTATTTGTGAGGCACACCTGTGCTCGTGTCACTTTTGCTTATTCAGTGTCTTTGCTTATTTACGCTGTTAGACTCTGGCCAGAGCAATTTCAGCTTTTATATCCGTGAAATAAAGTTTGAGATTCACACTATCCTATAGATTTCCTTTCATTTGTGGACCACCAGGGAATTTTCCATACTATGTATTTTTGAATGGTAGGGAGACCATTCACATCCCTAAAGGCAGCACCCATATACACTATTGTTTCTGACTTTTAAGATAGACAGAGCTTGGTTTACACCTATACCATTTATTTAAACCTATAAAATTCCCAAAAGTTTTGGGAGCTAGGTGGCCCCTGTCCATTCAGTTAAATTTACCATAAATTTACCATACTAATTTCTAAATTTCTACTGCGACTACTAAACTAAAAATGTAAAAGGGAATATTTGTATCAGTTGCTTATTCAAACAAATGCAAATTTCATAATTACACTTTTCTTAATTAATTGGAAGACTTTCTTAATTGAAGTTAATGTCATTATTACAGTTCTAAAGTGTTCAAGAATAGAGGAACAAAGTAAATTATTATTAAAAATAAATATAATAAAATCTTAATACTTGAGGCTTCATAGTTTTTGCAAAAAATGTCAAATTAGTTGCTTTATACATTATATTCTATATTTTAGTTTCTTACTTTTTTTTGAATAAGTAGTTGCACACTACAAACTTTAAATAAATCCAGCAATTAATAAAACAGAAAATATACCTTATGTACAGTTATCCTTTAATTCAGGATTTTTCAACTCTGATCCACAAATACCCCAAGTAAGTCATGTTTTGAGGAATTCCTTCGGGTAGGATAATTACTGATGAGGCCAAAATGATTAATATACCTTTTCATGATTAAGAAAATCTTCAAAACATAACTTGTTGGGGCTAGCAGAATTGATAAACTTTGCGTTTGGCACATTTCAAATATTTAATGGTTAAATTCAGACTAGCAAAAATAGTTGTATTCAGCTGCAATATAGATGATAATGATGATGATGATGATAATAATCTACAGCTTGCATGACAATTTTATGGCATTACCCTAGGAAACTGATTGCACACCTTGATAGCACACAAAATTCACATCTGGTAGATACTTTCATAAGAATTATGAAGCTATTCGTGAAAGAAAGTAAATTATATATCAGTCTGAAATATATTTTTCAGCACAATAATGATATGTATATGTACATACAAATGTAATATAATTAGTACATAAAAATGTAGAATGAAAATGGAAAATATGCTACAGAATATAAGTGTCAGTAAATAATAGCATACATTTAAAAACTGATACTGTGCTATTGTCCTTAGCATACTGTAGCACGTGACAAAGTATTATGTGCAGAAAAGATATGGCTTTTTGTACATCTGCAACAAATGTATTTATTCTAGCTATTAAAAGCTCAAATTGCTAAAACATTTACTCTCTCTACCAAGTAGTATAATTACAAATAAGTCTAAGTGCCTGGTGATATGATTTGTAATGTATTTATTTTGAATCATGGTAAGACTCAACTATTAGTATTCCAGACCCCTTATAATAGAGCACACATGCAATTTTAAAGTAAATCAAAATGACCAACCTCACTGTATGTGCCGTCATCATTGCACTCGGGGATAAACACTTGCTGGAATTCTTTGCGGGCTTGCTCTTGAGTGTATTTCCTCTCTGCAACACATCTGGAAACATCTTAAAATAATAACAATGGGAAAAAGTTAGACATAATATATAATATAAAAAAAACGCAACTCAAGAATCTTACGATTTCAAGTCATCAAGCTTAGCCACAAGGTTATACATTACACATACCTATTTAACAACAGGTGCAAATGACTTTTCAACACATCTTCTTGTGTATGTATAGGATTTTTAAAGATACGTTTATTTCACTATTTTACTGTACATGTTTACTAAAAACAAAAGCGGATGCAAGTCATTGCTCTAACTACCTCCATTATCTAAACATTCTCATTTATACAGATGAAAGGGAGATTCTGTAGTAACCCATTTAAAAAATACATTTCAATAGCCTCAACTTAACATTAACCTAAATATCCTCAAAATTGTAGTATGTAGTATGTATGCAGGCTTTAAGAAATAACGTTTGAACACTCTATCTGGAATTGAAAAAAACCTAATTTATTCTGCAAGAAGAAGGCTTAATAAACATATAGGGCCTGATTCATTTTCATATGTAAATCCATTTGCACAGCCTATCTTGAATGAAATAGCTCTGCGCTTTCTCAGAAATGGACATTATGTCAATGACCACAATTACATGTCTGAACCGAAAGGACACTTACGAATGCCTAAAACATGATATGGTGGAATGGGAGAGAGAAGTGGCTGACTAACGTAGGCAAAGTACAGTAAGGGTGCTCAGTGGCAGCCAATTCAATAAATCCTGGGTTTATTGTAGGTACGCCTGGTTTCACCCATACCAATTGCACCCACTGCAGGTGTAAATGTCGACTGATAGTGATAGCTGACATGGCATAGTCTTTAAATTAAAAAGTACACAAATGCATATCAGTGGCTATCACAGAACAACTGTAAACAACTAAGGTAAACTATAAAAACACATTGTGGGTCTGCATCATTAAGAGATCCATACTAAACGTAATGTGCATCTTTTAAAAAATGCATGTAAATCGGGTTTACACACATCCAAATTCAATAAGGAGCGGATCTGACCATACATGCGGTGATGAATATGGGTGTAGGCAGGGGCAGGCTGTGCTGGGGGCAGCCCCTATCATCCTGTACCTATGTGCAATATAAATTCACAAATGAAGGCACAGAAAAATAGACTACTGCTATAACTAACAATTAATGTAATCGGGAATAATGACAAAACATTAAAAATGAAACAAATGTTTTTTGAAACAAAAAGTCATCATGCAGTAAATTTATTAGGATGTTATGAATGTCTACTGTACACAAAAAACAATTTTACAGTTACTCCTTTACCTGTTCTAGCATACATACTCAGCTGTCATCACTAGTAATCAGCACTTAGACTAGACCTGTAGCTGGAGCAAGAGATACTGCTGAAAAACATGTACCTGAGAGATGCCCAGAGTTTGAATCAGACACTGCTGCATGTACTTGAGCTTGGCACGCCCTTACTGTATACTGATTATGGACGTACGTCCCATCCCCGCCCCCTCCCTGAAAATTGTAGGCTATCATAAGTGTCCTTTGCACTCGAAGATGAATCAGACACTGCTGCATACTGAGGCATATGGTCCGGTTCTAGGCATGCACAGAGTAATTGTGCAAATTATATGCCCAAAATCGACATGGACGGTCCTTAATAAATAAGGCCATATATGTACAATATGCAATGAAGTCAACTTTATTTATGTAAAAAAAAGTAAAAAAAAAGTGTTTATTTTATAGCAATTATACTGTCAAGAGTTTCAATTTTATTTTATGTTAAAAAAAAAACCTTTTTATGGGTTCACATGTGAGCTTTTTATGTGCTTACGCATGGGTGTATGCTGCATTCTGTTCTGTGTGTCTATGTATGGCAAGTATTGTTTGGCAGAGCATACTTACACCCAGATTTAATTTATAATTAATCTTGACATATGCTTGAATTTGAATATGGTTGGAATCCATGCTCTTTTTAAAAACTCTTATTTAGATAAACATTTTTTTTTAATTGAAAGCAATATTCTTTTAAAATATTTTTAATATATTTTTTATCTATTTTTAAACTTTTTTTGCTAACAAAGTGGAACTGAAAGCCCAAGAAATTCTATATTGCTTAGTGAACTATCCTAACTGAAACCAGCAACATCATGATATATTCTGAAAATTACACATACTTGCCAACTCTCCCAGAATACCCGGGAGACTCCGGGATTCCAGGTAGGTCTTCAGGACTCCAGGAAGAGTATGGCAGCCTCCCATATCTGCCCACTTCCTAGTGAAGTGAGCAGAATTAGATCTAAAATGCAGCGATCCTCCTAAAATTGCGGCATTTGACCCGACCCCTTGCTGTGAAATGACACGATTTTCTGTGCCCCTCCGCCCACACGCCCACCTCCCCCCGGCAACTTCCAGACACCGACTTTGAGAAGTCGGCAAGTATGATATTTCTGGAGATGAACAGTTTATATTTTAATGTTACCACTACAATTATAAGGTTATTTCGATCCCGATGGGTTATTGCTGCAGCATTACAAATTGGATCACATGGCAATTACTCAATCAAGCTTTATTAGTAGAGATGCTCAGACTCAGCTCCCCGAAAACCGAACCCACCCGAACTTAGCAGATCCGAGTACTGTGCCGAGCCGGCTCAGTACTTTCGCGCGCTCGCGGAATTGAAAACGAGGCAAAACGTCATTGTTACATCGTCGAATCTCACGAGTTTTGGATTCAATAAGTACCGCCCTCCACGGCAGTCCAGCATCATTTCACAAAGAGACACAAAAGGGGTAGCACGGTTCTTGGCAGTCTCAAGTGCAGTTGGGCAGCGTCATAGCTAGAAAAGAAAAAGGAGGGGTAGCAGTGTTCTTCAAAGTCTCCAGTGACATTCTATTGAACTATAGCTCACACAGAAACAGGAGAGCTCCATTGCTAATTGTCATTGCTGGAATAGAAATAATAGGGCTGGCAGTCGTGTTCTAAATCTGCAGTCACATTGTACTGTGTTATATAGCTAACACACAAACAGGACAGCTCCATTGCTAACTGTCATTGCTGAAATAGAAATAATAGGGCTGGCAGTGTTCTTCAAAATCTGCAGACACATTTTACTGTGTTATCAAAATGCATTCACAGCAGTACACAGAAGACCAGGAGCACCAAGCAGCTGCTGGAACCAGTCATGATGATAATAATCAATCTACGTCATCTGATAAAGCCTATGTTAAAGTGCATAGTAATTTTGAATCAGGGAAACAAAAATTTAAAAAAACACCTTTTACCTTGGTAAAGAAAAAAACCCCTATAATCCAGGCAAAATTATCTGCAGAAAAAAATAAAATTGCCAACATGCCATTCTACACATGCAGTGGCAAGGAAAGAATCAGGCCTTCGTCTTTCTCTATGAGTGCTAGGTCTGCAACTGTAACTGAGGCATCTTCTTGTAAGGTCAGTCATGACCAAGTAAGACTACAAAAGTGGTGTCCAAATAATTTTACAAGTAAAAGCCGACCTGGAAGAAACCAGTAAGGCATTAGAGGAAAATGTATGTTCAGATTCAGAAATCATACAAATCCCTGAGGAGAGTCTGTCCACGAGTGCTATGTGTATGCCTGACCTTTCTGATAGTGTACCCATAAAGAAGGCCCCTTTCATCATTTCTGCAGATGTGTGCATGAGCAGCCCAAGTGTAGCTGGTGATACACAAATTGAGGATGTCACTTTGGAATTACAACAGTATGAGGGGGATATTTGTGTAGCGCACGAGGGCGCTAATGAGGATGTGGATGAGGATGATGCCGTTTGCGTAAGTCCTACATCAGTGGAAGCAGTTCTTGTACGTGATAAGAAGAAGGCCATTGTCATGCCCTTGTCATAAGACCAAAAAATCCACCTCTTATGTGTGGAATTATTTCTACCGAAATCCTGCCAAAAGATGTCCAGCCATTTATAGCGTTTGTAAAGCCACATTCAGTAGAGGTAGGGAACTTACCCATCTAGGAGCCTCATCCATGTTATGCCATTTAAAGCGAATTCATGGCAAGCTGTTGGGAAAATCGGAAACTTATGCTAAAAAAATAACAACAAACAGTCTAGCATCAGCTAGGTCCCTTCTCGCAGCTAGATCCCGACACCTGCAATCTACACCCACAACACTGTCCTCATCAATATCCTCAGTAGCGATCGGAGTTAGTCCTGCATCCAAATTGCTAAGGCTAGATGACTCCTCCACTATCCTAGATTTCACAGAAGAATTCTTCAGCGCTAGTTCCACTGCAGCTGTTGGGGGTGGACCTTCATCCCAGAAGCAGACCAAGAAGAAGGATACTAGTAGTTCCCAACAATTGACTGTTAAACAATCCTTTGCAAGTATGAACGCTGTCATCCAGTCGCAAAGCAGATCACAGACGCCATGGCAACTATGCTAATATTAGATCTGCGTCCAATATCCACTATTATTGCAGCTGGTTTTAGACAGTTACTCGAGGTCTTGTGCCCCCGTTACAAAATTCCATCTCGACACCTTTTTCCTAGAAAAGCTATTCCTCACCTCTACCAGAGGGTTCGTAAAAATGTAATTATTGGGCTACAAAATGCCATTCTACCCACTGTACACTTATCTTAAGATATGTGGACAAGCGGAGCTGGGCAAACTAAACATTTTATGACTGTGACAGCCCACTAAGTTGGTGATTCGCCTTCACCAGCAGGAACAGCAGCAGCATGTACCCAAGAACGTCATATTTTTCAGAGCCAGGCTACTCTGTGTATCACCGGCTTTACTAAGAGGCATACAGCTGACAATCTGTTAAAAAAACTAAGGGATGTCATTGCAATATGGCTTATCCTGCTTGAACTTTCCTCAGGATATGTCATTTCTGATAACTCCACCAATATTGTGAGAGCATTACAGCTAAGTGAATTCCATCATATTCCCTGTTTTGCTCACACAATAAACTTGGTGGTGCACATCTTTGTAAAAAATGACAGGGACGTGCAGGAGATGCTGTCTGTGGCCCGTAAAATATCTGGACATTTCCGGAATTCGGCAACAGCATGTAGGAGATTGCAGGATCTACAAGAACAATTTAATTTGCCCTGCCATCAACTGAAGCAAGTGGTGGTAACAAGGTGGAATTCCACCCTGTAAATGCTTCTGAGGATGGAGGAACAGCGAAAAGACATCCATGCTTACTCCACAAGGCATGACATTGGGAAAGGAGGGGGGGTGTATTTTACTCAAGCGCAGTGGAGAGTACTTTCCGAGTTGTGCAAGGTGCTGAAACCATTCGCAGTAGTCACCTGTGAAGTGAGTTCAGACACTTCTAGCTTGAGTCAAGTGATTCCCTTAATTAGACTTTTGGAAAAGCAGCTTGTGAAACTGAAGGAGGAGATTAAACAAAGCAATTCCACTAAGTATGTCGGACTTGTAGATCAAGTACTTTATTTGCTTCGCCAGGATCCAAGAGTTATCAAAATCTTGAAAGTGGATCACTACATTTTGGCAACTGTGCTTGATCCTAGGTTTAAGAGCTATGTCTTCTCATTGTTTCAAACTCATCCAGATCTCAAGAGATGCAGGGAGCTCCTGGTGAGCGAGATGACAGCTCAAGTGTTACGTGACAGGACGCCATCTCCTCCTTCAGTTTCTCACTCAATTGCTGATAGGATAGGATTATTTTAACAACAGCATAGAAATAGACACATCAGACAGTCCCTTTACAAACTGGGAGGAAAAAAAGGGAATTTGGAGACCAATTTACCAACTTCCTTTGCACTGCCTAAGCTGCCCGCCCTCCAGTGTGTACTCGGAAAGAGTTTTCAGCACAGCCGGGAACCTTGTCAGCGATCAGCGTAGGAGGCCACTTCCTCAAAATGTGTAAAGATTATGTTCATAAAAATTAATTACAATTTCCACATCAAAATACAGAGACTTCTGTAATGGTGAATTCCAGCGGTGATTAATTAATAATGTGTGAAGATGATGTACACACTGATGAGGGCAAGGATGAGACTGAGGTTGATGACAACAACATCTTGCCACAGTAGAGTTCATTAACAGAACTTCTTACCTTAGCTGTCTTAAGACCATTGTTAGCTTGGTTCCTTGTCGCTGAAGAGCTTGGTTTGTTAAAATGTGCATGTCCTTTTTAAGATCCAACAAAAGGGTGGGTGGGAGAGCCAAAGGACAATTCCATTTTGTACCACTTTTCCTTTTTCTTTTAGCTACCGCTGTGTGCCAATGTTACCTACATGTGCTATACACTGTTGTGTGCTTTGCAAAAGTCAGCCATTGATGATGCAGATGACTCAGCACAACATTTTGACATCTGGTCTTGTCTACTGTAAAAGAATTGACCAAAATTAGTGACACCTCTGCTTTATCTCCACCTGATCCTACTATCAACTATCAACATCCAAAGAATGGTGAAGGATTATTTTAATTTTTTTTGAGCGGTATAAAGAAGACAACAGTTTTATTAACAAAGAACAACGTTACTTGCAGGAGTAGTGTAAGCATGGATGTCTAAATATATGTGTATATGTATTACCTTCCACTTTGCTGCTGTTTCATCAGTATTGCACAAAGTGTTTGTAATCTGCACTTCACGTCAAAGGTACCTAACTATATTATAATGTTTTGGGAATTGGGGCTGATTCAAAGCTCAGTGATGACCTTGCTTTTTGCTGTGAATGTCAATGGGTCTTTTTAGTGCATTGTCTGGAACAAGATCCAATATGCTCATGTCAGAGTGATCACAGCCAATTTTTGGACACCTGGTGGACTTACCCTTATGAAGTTTGTTTTCAATCATCCTTTCAATTGCTTGTCTCTCGTACGTGTGAGCACATTTTTTTTTTTTACTGGGTTTCTCCAAGACACCGGGGCACCCTGACTTGTTCTTGGTCTGATAAATGCTCGCATCCCAGGGGGGGCAGCGCTCGTCGCCATGTATTAGCTGTAGAATTACCTATCGTTATCCAAGGAACGAGTGGAGCGATCAATTGAACCATAACTGATTTCATGAGCCATCCTCAGTTTCATTGTACCGGCCGTGTGTTCAGAGTGACGGCAATCTCGTTTTCATCTTCCAAAGCTTAGTCTGCAGGGGCCGGCGCCACACCCATTTGTTTTTTCAGGTCTCCTAGCTGTTCTTTAAACGCGGACATATTTATCGTCCTGCCTCAGGGCCTCCTCTGTATTATTCTTCTGAAGCGCAGTGTATCTCTCGTGTACAAGCTCTCTTAAATCCGGGATCTCATCCGGTGGGTCACGTTTTAACTTAAGTACGGTCTCCTCAACTGCGTCTATATAATGCTTTAAATCCCAGTTCAATGCAGCGTATTCCAACATGACGAATTACATGCTGCCCACATGGTCAATGTCACAGTCTGTCTGAAGCAGATCTAATGCCACTACAGTTGTAATATCCATTCCTGTGTCTATACATAAGTTGTGTGGCAATGTTTCCTATATGTGCTATGAACTGCCGTGTGTTTGTGTCATTGCTCTGTCGCTTAGCATCCAGCCAGGTATCTGCAGTATTTGTCTCGAAAGTGTATGAAAATAATATTGTGACCTGTGAGGTGGTCAAAATTGACTGCAAATTACTTGAAATTAGTGTTATTGAGGTTAATAATAATGTAGGAACAAAAAAATAGCAATATTAGGTGATTTCAGCATATTTTAGGAATTTTTCTAAAAAAATATAGATCCAAAACCAAAACACGTGAAGGTGGTTTTGCCAAAACCAAAACACAAAGTTAATCCAGATCTAAAAACAAAACCAAAACTAGAACACGGGGGTCAGTGAACATCTCTATTTATTATGTTAATTGCTAGGTGCTACGCCACTCTAGCAACAAATCACTGTTTGTTTCTGGATCGGTATTAGAAGACTGTAAAAACTGAGTTCTCTTATTTCTTATTTTCCACTATATGTATATTATTCCACCGGGATTAAGATTCACTGAACTTCATGAGTGAATGCTACCCCATGGGGAAGCCTTTTTAACAAGGAAAGCAATGGTACATGTATTAAAGCAATCCTTCTTCTGGTATAGCATCTCAGCATTTTTTCTATTAGGAATTATTTTAAAATATGTTTTACCTATTTTTAAATATTTTTCTGCTCTGGATATCACTCAGCTGCCTCAGCGAGATTTTATTTATATATTATGACGATAGGTGGTTTTCTATCACTGCAATAAGCATTGACACAAAATTATCTCTACCTTTTTATATATTTATAAATAGGCCTATTTAATTTTCATTGTTTTGGTTTGATTCATGATAATCGTCCAATTACTCTATTTTCAGTAAATCAACTCACACAATATTTCATCAAATGTGCAAAAAAAGTATTACAGGTGAAAGGTTTAAAAACATTTTAATGTAATTGCCAGGGTGAGGGCCCAAAATAAAATATTAAATGTTATAGTGAGGCCCAAATAAAATATTAATCTGATAAATTTACATGATTTCCCCTCAGACAAAAGTGTTTGAAAACATTTGGTCAGTCAGCCAGAGGGACGTAATTAGGTTACGCTCAGACATTCTTTCCAGGAAACCCATTTAATATATGTAGATGACAGCCATACTCTGATTATCATCATCATCATTTATTTATAGAGTGGCAGCAAATTCCATAGTGCTTTACAATTGGGAACAAATATTCATAAAACAATACTGAGTAATTCATACAGAAAGGTAAGAGTTTGAAACATAAGGGCACGTGGAATAGCACATTGGACGAGCTAGAATGCAAGGGCAAAAGTATTGAGTGGGCTGTGTGATCAGTGACACAGCAATGTTGGTCAGAGGGTTGTTGTCTTGTGTCAGCTGTATAGAGGGTGCTAATAACATAACCTAGGGAGATTAAGATGCTGGTTTAGGAATATCATAAGATTGTCTGCAGAGGTGGGTTTTCAGAGAACACTTGAAGGTTTGAAGACTAGAGGAAAGTCTTATTGTGTGAGGGAGGCAACTACACAAAGTGGGTGCTGCCCGAAAGAAGTCCTGTAAACAGGAATGGGAAGATGTGATGAGAGTGGAAGAGAAATTATGTGTGTCCTTTCCTACTAGAATAGACTATCTAATTAAGGCATTGTAAAAACAAGTTAGCTCATTAAGTGAGAACCTTTTAGGTGAATGTAAAAGATAAAGACTATGTATGTATGTATGTATATAAGAAATATTAACTTCAAAGAACATGCCTTCATATTTCGTGAATAAGTGTATCAGTGAAGTATTGATGATAATAACTGTACAGGAAAATCACAATAATCACATATCTTTCAGGATGATATTTGATGTTATCCCATCATATTTGATATGTAAATGTCCGGGAGGTTATGACTGATTCATTGAATGGGGAATTATGTCTCTGGGATGCGTCCAAAAAAGGTTATGGAAGATCAAAACCTTTGAACTATTTAAGACAAACTTTAATTGACACCCAGTGGACATTTCCTCCCCATATTAGCATATACACTGCCCCTCTGAATGCCCTCCAAGTTAAACCTGCTTAAATACACAGTGTTTGAAAAGGTAGATTGTCAGCTCCTGGGGTCTTAATCTAATTGAAGGACTGTCCAATTTCATTCTGCCTTGTCCCCAGCATACAGATTATTATATGTAAATTGTATTCTCTGTAATTTCATCCACTTTATTTTTTCAACCGTTTTGCATTATTTTTTGCATGTCATTTATTAGATTGTATCTTTTTCTATTTATAACCAAATGTCTCATACTTTTGTAAAGTAAAATTTAAAATGTAATACATTTTTTCCTTGATACTCTAACGTATCTATTAGTTTTTGTCATCATCATCATTTATTTATATAGCCACCAATTTCGCAGTACTTTACAGAGAACATTTGTCATTCACATCAGTCCCTGCCCCCATTGGAGCTTACAGTCTAAATTCCCTAACACACACACACACACACACACACACACATACACAAACACACACACCTATGGTTAATTTTGTTAGCATCCAATTAAGCTGCCAGCATGCTTTTGATTTTTGGAGAAAAAAAAATATTACAAAAACATACAAGAGTTTTTATCTGTCCCAACCCTGACATACATAAACATGTGGAATATGACAAAATGTGTAATATTAGCATATTTCACAAAATAAACTAAAATGATAATACAATGTATATATACAGCCACACATACAGTATATCCCAGTATTTGAAATATTAATTGCAAATAATTTAGATCTTAGAAAATGTTACTAGTAAAAAATAGAAATCACTGCATAATATTACATTTAATATCCCCAAATTAAAAGAAATCAGCAAGAGCCTTTAATATCCCTTTAATATTTTACATACAGAATGTGTAGTGTAGTTTATAGCAATTTTAAAACTTTTGTTATATATATATATATATATATATATATATATATATATATATATATATTGAAATGAAGCTACAAGCTCTTCAAGACACATAGTTTCATTTCAATTGTACCTGATTAAGCAACAAATGATGTTGCATAATGATCAAGTAACAAATAAATAATCAAGCAATTAGGCACGACATTAATCTTGTCTAAAATAAATTGCACAATCAATAATAGCTAGAAAAATGACACGTATCAGTATCAATCTATTCATACTTTGGATTATGTGTAAAACAAAGGAAGACAGCTGTTGAACATTTTAACACCATAAATGTAATCTATTTAAATGCATAGGAACAGATCTGGCATTGAAGAACATTAAATCATCTGTATTCTGAACTCTAATGCTTTTACAGATATAGGTAATCTCTAAAGTACTAAGTAGAATGTCTTTCATGTGAAATTACTAGCATAGTTATGTGCGTGTGTTTCTCTTTGGTACGTGAACCTGAGACTGAAGATAGCACAATTGTTATGTCTACCTTAGCTGTTGAAGAATTCCATAATTAAACATCTACCTTCTTTAGGACAATGTAAAAAGATGATGTAAACAAAGCTTTCTTTAATGAGTAATGACGTAGAATTGCAAAAACAGTAATTGCCAGGTGTGAAGATTTTTTGTCATAATTGACTATAATCTGTTTATCTAAGGTTACATAGTACACCGCAATATATACAGCTATATAGTACATTAGCCCCAAAATTTATGAGCTGTGTTTCAATATCAATACATATTTTACTGTTACTTCTTTTTATTTGATGTGTTAAAACAACAAAACAAGTTTTTTTTTCTATTGTGCTTTGCTAAAAGTAAAACAAGCAAATTATCTTTGTTTCCACATGTACTCAATAATCAGGCACTGCTAAAGTGCAACATGATATCACTTGGATTGAAAGTATTTCACAAGAGAATGTATAACACAATTAGTAAAGACAAACTGGACCTTGTTGTAAAGATAATGTTAAACAACTTTAGCGTTTTCAAGCCAATATTCTGGCACACTTCACAGCTGGAGACATACTTATAGACAAATAATGCAATGTTCTCTATCAACTAAAAATGGTTATACTTAAATCCCATGAACCTTATTCATTAAGTAAAATAAACCAAAAAAATTAGTACGTTTTCTCCTGGACAAAACCATGTTACAATGCAATTGGTGCAAATTAGGTTATTATTTTGCACATAAGTTAAAAATACTGACTGTTTTTCATGTAGCACACAAATACGTGATAGCTTTAATTTTACACTGACATTTGAAGTTGATCTAGGGACATGCTCTACCCCGACTATAAATCTGTCCCTACATTTTAAATTTACATTACCATCCAATGCAACATGGTTTTACCCAGGTGAAAAGTTACAAATTTTTTTTTGCTTTCCTTTCGTTAATGAATCAGGTCCCAAGAGTTACATGGACTAGCCTATATCTCAGGGGTTCACGTTAAGTTGAACGCAAATTACGTTTTTGGCATATAATTCAGGTTTTTTACTTCTGCCAAGCACACAAAGCATTAGTTCCAAAACTAGTGGTTTGTGAGCATGATCAGATGTAAAAAGTGTATTATACGCCAAAAATGCAGTTTGCGTTCAACTTAATATGAGCCTCTCATTGAGCACATAAATGCTGTAGTCTGAACTGATTGTCTGTTTTTGTTTTCAAATTATATATTAATGCTTTCAGAGTAGTTTAATTGTTAAGTTAAAGTCAACCAATAAATTATTTAATATTTAATAGTAATAGGTGATTATCTTGCAAAAAAGAGAAAGTAAGAATGTGCCTCACCTTATTGAATGACACAGAAATACTGAGAATTTCATTCAACAATGTTAGCTATTATTAACAGAAACTGATATAATGTCTGGAAAATAAGTAGAAAAATCCGAACTGTCCTAGGGGACAAGAGATTACTGGCAGATATCATCTTTTAAAACTACACTACACTGAAAAAAAAGCATAATATTGTAAATCATATATTGTATTACACAATATACATAAAATCTGTACTGCAACAAAGCAATCCCATGACTAATATGCCATCTTTTACATCATTTGCCAAGAGGAACCCCCATTCTGAATTTATCAGCTGAATACTAGAGGTATTTGATTACAAGTAATCTGAAACACTTTTTGTTCACTCACCAATCCTAAATTTTCTATCATCATTTTCATTAGAACAAACAGGTTCAACCATTAATGTAGTAAAAGACATTAAAAAAGACTTGTCACATATGTATATAGCAAGTCAAAATGTACATATATCAGAGTGAACAAAGTGCAAGCTACATCACCACCAATGATGGTGGGCAGCACGGTGGCGTAGTGGCTACTGCCTTACAGCACTGGGGTCATGAGTTCAATTCCCGACCATGGCCTTATCTGTGAGGAGTCTGTATATTCTCCCCGTGTTTGCGTGGGTTTCCTCTGAGTGCTCCGGTTTCCTCCCACACTAAAAAAACATACTGGTAGGTTAATTGGTTGCTAACAAATTGACCCTAGTCTGTCTGTGTGTGTGTGTTAGGGAATTTAGACTGTAAGCCCTATTGGGGCAGGGACTGATGTGAGCGAGTTCTCTGTACAGCTCTGCGGAATTAGTGGCGCTATATAAATAAATGGTAATGATAAATGGTGATGATGATGATTTAGCTTATTGTTGGTTGGTATATCTCTATACTTTACTCTCTTTACAGTGACATTTGGAAATTAAAAAGACGGAAACTTGATTTGGGATGGAAAAATGTGTATTATGTACAATATGTAGACTATTCAGAGCTGTGTTAGATAGATAGTCCAACAGGAACAGACCTACTCACAGAAGATGCCTGAGCAAACTAGAAGTATACCTAGTTTTGTGGAGAGATGGAAAAATCTGAATACATGCATTCTGCTAAGGGTAAAAGTCACTTAAAAAGTTCAATATTGTACAAATTTAGAACAACACTTTCATCTGAGCTGGTGCAAATATCAAGTGGTTTTGCAGAGTATAAATGGTTATGTGTCCTTCTGCCCAGCAAGGAAAACCCCTCAAAATGTGTGTCCTCCCCATTTCAATAATCTTGCCCCACAAAGTATAACATTGTTTTATCACAAAAATAGGTGCACCACCCTGTCACTGCCAAAGGTTTTGAGAATGACACAAGTATTGGTTTTCACAAAGTTTGCTGCGTCAGTGTTTTTAGACCTTTTTGTCAGATGTTGCCATGGTATACTAAAGTAAAATTACAATCATAAGTGTCAAATGCTTTTATTGACAATTACATTAAGTTTATGCAAAGAGTCAATATTTGCAGTGTTGAAACTTCATTTTGAAGACCTCTGCAATTCGCCTGGCATGCTGTCAATTAACTTCTGGGCCACATACTGATTGATGGCAGCCCATTCTTGCCTAATCAATGCTTAGAGTTTGTCAGAATTTGTGGGTTTTTGTTAGTCCACCCACCTCTTAAAGATTGACCACAAGTTCTCAATGGGATTAAGGTCTGGGGAGTTTCCTGGCCGTGGACCCAAACTTTCAATGTTTTGATCCTGAGCCACTTAGTTATGATTATTACATTATGGCAAGGTGCTCCATCATGCTGGAAAAGGCATTGTCCATCCCCAAACTGTTCTTGGATGGTTGGGAGAAGTTGCTCTTATTCATGGCTGTGTTGTTAGGCAAATTTTGAGTGAGCCCACTCCCTTGGCTGAGAAGCAAACCCACACATGAATGGTCTCAGAATGCTTTCTGGTTGGCATAACACAGAACTGATAGCGCTCACCTTTCCTTCCCCGGACAAGCATTTTTCCAGATGCCCCAAACCATCTGAAAAGGAATTCATCAGAGAAAATGACTACTACAGTCCTCAGCAGTCCAATCCCTGTACCTTTTTCAGAATATCAGTCTGTCCAGGGACAGGCTAGGCCATGGGGCAGGGGGGCACATGCCCCCCCCCCGGTCTGGACCCAAAAAATGTATTTTGGGCCGGCCCTTAGTGTTTATTACTTGGTGGCTGGCTCCTCCTCCGAGACCAGCCACCTTCACCTTTTGGCCTCAGATCTTGAAGATCCGACCCCCCTCCCTCCCTTTCACTAGTGGGGATGCTCGGCTTCTATTGGTCACATGGAACGCGCACCATGTGACAGGTGATATCCCATGTGTAAAGAGGACATCCTGCGTGCTTCGCGTCTGGAATAAGGTAAGTACCGGCAGGGTCTGGGAGGTAGTATGTCAGTGTATAGTATGTGTGTGTGTCTCTGTCCCTCAGCGTGTAGTGTCTGTGTTTGTCTGTCTATCTGTCAGCGTATAGTGTGTGTCAGTGTATAGTGTGTGTCAGTCAGCGTATAGTGTGTATAGTGTGTGTGTGTGTGTCTGTCTATCTGTCAACATATAGTGTGTGTCAGTGTATAGGTTGCGTCAGTCAGTACATTGGGTGTCAGTACATATTGTGTGTGAGGGGGCCACTACATGTTGTGTGTGTGTGAGAGGGCCAATACATGTTGTGTGTGTGTGTGTGTGTGGGGGGGGGGCACTACATGTTGTGTGTGTGTGTGTTTTTGTGTGTGTGTGTGTGTGTGTGTGTGTGTGTGTGTGAGGGGGCCACTACATGTTGTGTGTGTGTGAGAGGGCCACTACATGTTGTGTGTGTGTGTGGGGGGGGCACTACATGTTGTGTGTGTGTGTTTTTGTGTGTGTGTGTGTGTGTGAGGGGGCCACTACATATGTGTGTGTGAGAGGGCCACAACATGTTGTGTGTGTGTGAGGGGGCCACTACATGTTGTGTGTGTGTGTGGGGGGGGCACTACATGTTGTGTGGGTGTGTGAGGGGGCCACTACATGTTGTGTGTGTGTGTGTGTGTGTGTGTGTGTGAGGGGGCCACTACATGTGTGTGTGTGTGTGTGTGGGGCCAACTACATGTTTGTGTGTGTGTGGGGGGGGGCACTACATGTTGTGTGGGTGTGTGAGGGGGCCACTACATGTTGTGTGTGTGTGTGTGTGTGTGTGTGTGTGTGTGTTTTTGTGTGAGGAGGCCACTACATGGTGTGTGTGTGTGTGTGTGTGTGTGTGTTTGTGTTTGTGTTGGGAGGTATGTCCCGCTTTACTGTGTACTGCTATATATATAGATGGGCTGCTACTTATGGGCCAGTGCTGTGTGCTTGCCCCCCAGGCTAAAGTTTGCCAGCCCTCCCCTGAGTCTGTCCTTGATGTTTTTCCTGGAAAGAGTGGCTTCTATGCTGGACTTCTTGACACCGGGCCATCTTCCAGAAGTCTTCGCCTCACTGTGCATGCAAATGCCCTCACACCTGCCATTCCTGATCAAGCTCTGCACTGGTAGTGCCCCCATCCTGGAGCACAATCAACTTAAGGAGACGTCTTGGCGCTGACTGGACGTTCTTGGGTCCCCTGAAGCCTTCTACACAACTGCTGAAACTCTCTTCTTGAAGTTCTTGATGAACCGATAAATGGTTGATTTTGGTGCAATCTTACTAGCAGCAATATCCTTGTCTGTGAAGCCCTTTTTGTGCAAAGCACTGATGACTGCGGATGTTTCCTTGCAGTTAACCATGGTTAACAGAGGAAGAACAATGATTTTAAGTACCACCCTCCTTTTAAAGCTTCCAGTCTGTTATTTTAATTTAATCAGCATGACAGAGTGATCTCCAGCTTTGTCATCAACAATCTTACTTGTGTTAAAGAGAGAATCACTGATCTGATGTCAGCTGGTCCTTTTGTGGCAGGGCTGAAATACAGTGGAAATGTTGTTTTTGGGATAAAGTTCATTGTCATGGCAAAGAGGGATTTAATTGCAATTCATCAGATCACTCTTCATCATTCTGGAATATATGCAAATTGCCATCATGAAAACTGAGGCAGCAGACTTGGTGAATAATAATATGTGTGTCATTCTCAAAATTTTTGTCCATGACTGTACTTTGCAAGGAATGTGCCCGCTCAGTGCAACTCCTCCCATCAGCTGGTGCAAACCTTTGTTCCTCTGTACTTACCTTGCACACAAATCCATGTTCTTTGCTGGAATTCTAGGATCACCTGCCATAAGAGGATCTACTGTTTTGTGCTTTGTAAATGAGTCCTACATATGTCACAATAATACAGTGTTTAGTCAAAGGATAGTCTAAATAAGTGGTAGGATGTAGGAGTCAAGGAGGCCTTATGCAGCTTTTCATTACTGAAGCCATGTGATGTTAAATACTTTTGTGCCAAAAAAGACAAAAGTATTATAGGAGTGATACCTTTATTGGCTAACCAAATTTTTTTTTATTATATTTGCTAGCTTTCAGAGCACAGAGGCCCCTACATCAGGCAACTTTACAAATGAATGACTAAGATACAGGCACAACATTTAAGAGCTGTTATAATAAGAAATTTGTACGGGTGTGGGGGGGGGGGCGATAATATATCATTAAGATAAGCTAAAGTAATAAAATTGAGGTTTTTGTTACGGATGAAAGGTGAAAGTCCTATGAGTTCAGAGATCTGGAGTCACTTTGCTGTGGGGTGTGAAGTGTGTCCAAGCAGTGGCACATAAATCCAGGTGTTAGACTGAGCCCTTGTGTCAATGACTGGAATGTTCTTATCAGCTTAGAATCACAGATTTTTCTCTCCCTGTCATTTTTAAAAAGACCTTTCAGTATTAGGACTTTTAAATCTGTCATACTGTGTCCTGGTCCAGAGAAATGTTTACCCACGGGGGTGTCCAGACTTTTCTTTATTGTGTGTCTGCGTAGATTCAGCCTGGATTGTAGTTTCTGCTTGGTCTCTCCAATCTAAATTCTCTCAGGGCACCTTGTACATGTGTCAGTGATTTTATAGTCCCGTTGGGTATGTGGACTGTGTTTGCTGGTAGGACATGGGTGCAGGTTTTGCATTTTCTGTTTTTGCAAGGGAAGGTGCCAGTCTCTCATGGTGATGAGAGGGCACTTCTAACGAGGAGCTTTCTTAAATTTGGAGTCTGTTTGTATGAAAGGAGAGGTAAATCTGGAAATATTTCCTTCAGTCTGTTGTCTTTCTGAAATATGTGTTGAAGGTCAGCAGCAATGTTCCCCAAGATGTTCATGTGGGGATTGTAAGTGACCACTAGGATCATCCTGCTTTTAACCTCCTTCTGTTTGTAATCCAGGAGGCTACTCATTGGGATCCTTGTGGCCCGGTGGATCTGCTCATCTATAACTATTGGATGGTACTTCTCAATGTATCTTGAGGAAAATTGCTGCTGACCCTCAACCCATATTTCAGAAAGACAATAGACTGAAGGAAATATTTCCAGATTTACCTCTTCTTTCATACAAACAGCCTCCAAATTTAAGAAATCTCCTCATTAGAAGTGCCCTCTCATCATCCTCCCCCGCCTGTACAAATTTATTGATGTAACAGCTCTTAAATGTTGTGATTGTTTATTAGTCATTCATTTGAAAAGTTGCCTGATGAAGGGGCCTGTGTGCTCTGAAAGCTAGCAAATATAATAATATTTTTTTTGGTTAGCCAATAAAGGTATCACTCCTATAATACTTTTGACTTTTTGACACGAAAATATTTAACATCACATCTGGCTAACATGGTACTGCAATAATAATTTTTAAAAATATTTTTTTTTGCTATTACTGAAGCCAAAAAGCAGTACCCCACAGTCATGGGCAAAAGTTTTGAGAATGACACAAATATTTTTTGTCACAAAGTCTGCTGCCTCAGTTTTTATGATGGCAATTTGCATATACTCCAGAATGTCATGAAGAGTGATCAGATGAATTGCAATTAAGTCCCTCATTGCTATGACAATGAACTTTATCCCCAAAACAACATTTCCACTGACATCAGGTATATGATTCTCTCTTTAACACAGGTAAGAGTGTTGATGAGGACAAGCCTGGAGATCACTCTGTCATGCTGATTAAGTTAGACTAACAGACTGGAAGCTTTTAAAAGAGGGTTGTGCTTAAAATCATTGTTCTTCCTCTGTTAACCATGGTTAACTGCAAGGAAACATGTGCAATCATCATTGCTTTGCACAAAAAGGGTTTCACATGCAAGAATATTGCTGCTAGTTAGATTGCACCTAATCAACCATTTATCAAATCATAAAGAACTTCAGGAAGAGAGGTTCAATAGTTGTGAAGAAGGCTTCAGGGCACCCAAACACGTCCAGCAAGCACCAGGACCATCTCCTTAAGTTGACCCGGCTGCGGGATAGGGGCACCACCAGTGCAGAGCTTGCTCAGGAATGGCAGCAGGCAGTTGTGAGTGCATCTACACACAGAGGTGAAGAATTTTAGAGGATGGCCCGGTGTCAAGAAGGCCAGCATAGAAGTCTCTTCTCTCCAGGAAAAACATCAGGGACAGACTGATTCTCTGCAAAAGGTACAGGAACTGGACTGCTGAGGACTGCGGAAAAGTAATTTTCTCTGATGAATCCTAACTTTTGGGGTATCTGGAAAAATGCTTGTCCTGGGAAGGAAAGGTAAGCGCTACCATCATTCCTGTGTCATGCCAACAGTAAACATCCTGAGACCATTCATGTGTGGGGTTGCTTCTCAGCCAAAGGAGTGGGCTCACTCACAATTTTGCCTAAGAACACAGCCATGAATAAAGAAAGGTACAAAAACATCCTCCGAGAGCAACTTCTCCCAACCATCCCAGGACAGTTTGGTGACAACCAATGCCTTTTCCAACATGATGGAGCACCTTGCCATAAGGCAAAATGTGATAACTAAGTGACTAGGGGATCAAAACATTGAAATTTTGTGTCCACGGCCAGGAAACTACCCAGTCCTTAGGAAGTTGATTGACAGCATGCCAGGGCGAATTGCAGAGGTCTTGAAAAACAAGGCGTCAACAATGCAAATATTGACTCTTTGTATAAACTTAATGTAATTGTCAATACAAGCCTTTGACATTTATGAATTTACTTCAGTATACCATAGCATATATAAATAAATGGTGATGATGATGATGATGATAGCAACATCTCACAAAAAGGTCTACAAACACTGAAGCAGAAAATTTGGTGAAAACCAATACTTGTGTCATTCTCAAAACATTTGCTTATGACTGTACATAATCTATTTTTCCATATATAATAGATTAATTTGTTTCTGCTTCTTTTAAATGTCACACTGATACTTGTGGGGTACAATGCATTTTTTCATAAGTCATAGAATTACAATGGAGACCTTGTCTCCAGTGTTTCTCTGCAGGTTGTCCTAGTAGAAAATCAAAGACCACAGCAGGTTTCAGTGGCGCACGCAGGGGGGGTTTCTGGTTCTCCAGAAACCCCTCCCCTCCATGAACCAACGTACTGTACAGCAGCCGTGGCGCTGTCAAAGAAGCGTCCGCGGCAGTGCTGTATTGTAGTATAATACAGCACTGCAGCGGATGCTGCTTGACAGCGCCACAGCTGCTGTTGAATTCAGACTCGCCGAAATGGAGCTGCCAATTTTGGCCTAATACAGCAGGGGACGGGGCCAGGATGCCATGATTAGCCCCCCCAGAAACTTTACTAACAAAGTTGCCAGAATGCTGGAAATTGCCTTGCGCTCCCAGGGAGTCCAGGAGATCTTCCAAAAATTCAAGAGTTTCCCTGATATACCGGGAGAGTAGGCAACTATGTCTATCAGTCTTCTGTAGCAGGTTGTCATGCTAAGAGGGAAGTGCTTCTCTAAATGAGCATATATTTATATTATTAACATGTATTAATATAGTTGTAGTATATAATGCAGCGCTTTTCAGAGGAAGTTTTTGCTTACTCTGTCACAGTTGCCCCAGAATGTTCTTTCACTTATCTATAGTCAAACATAGAATTATACTATCAGGACTAAAGCACAAAAAACATGCTTTTTTTATTCAACCAAGTCTATGCGGTATATTTACTAAACTGCGGGTTTGATAAAGTGGTGATGTTGCCTATAGCATCCAATCAGATTCTAGCTGTTATTTTGTTGAATGTACTAAATAAATGATAACTAGAATCTGATTGGTTGCAATAGGCAACATCTCCACTTTTTCAAACCCGCAGTTTAGTAAATATACCCCTATGTCCTCCATCAGACATCATTTTAAATGGAAAAAAACTGTAAATCACTAAAATCACTAGTGATTTAAATGTGTGAATATATAGAGAAACAGAGTTTCATATTTCCTAGACCTTTTCCTCTGCAAACTGTGTATAAAACTATGACTAAATTTAAAATCTACAAAATACTACTGTTTTTTTTCCCATTATAGTGAGTCTAAGCTATTTTTTTCACAGATATTTAATCCAGCTTTGCCCCTGGTTTGACACAAAGTAGCATTGTTAAATATCGCTGCGTACTTGTAATAGAACATATTTACTGCCCAATATCTATAGGTATGTATGATGTATTCTTATAAAGTGAAAAATTTAATGAATAAATGAGAGGTTATTAAAATAAATAAATCCTTCTCAGTGTTTGGCTCATATAATCGGTCCTTTTTAAATATCAAAGAGATGTATGGGCAATATGATTGCCACATGTCTAATTTCTGGATGCTATAAAATACTTAATATGTTGAGAGTTGCAAATATGTGTTGCTTAAAATTATACAAAAGGCTGTGTTTGTGGTTCCACATTTAATATCTTTAACAAGTTCTTACAGAAAGCCCAGTGTTCTAAGTTATATTGCTAAATACAGCTGTACAGTGTCAAGTATATAACTATTTTTGGTCTGCAGAATCTCAGTTTTTTGCAGGATTACCATGAAGTAAATTTATATATAATTTCCTTTCTTTGCTCACAGAGAAAAACTCTTTTACTTCTAGCAGTTATTTTATACTGTAAGCATCATGGATACTTGATATGGATAATTGCCAATAATTTGAAGGATATGCCCACCGTTGTGGATTTTATTTTCACATGCAAATCTAGAAGCCCTCCCAAGTCTTGTTTTTCACATTCAAGCCCCTTCAGTACCTATTTACAATTTTTGCTGTTTAGATAATGTCTCATACAGAGTATCTAACAATAATCAAATTATCTGTCTGGTGCAACAGGGAGGAGGAGCTTGTTGCAGGGGCGGATTTCCAGTATTTTAGATCTCAATGCAAAATCTCAGGGGCCCCTATTAACCCTAACACTCATGAGAAAATTAGACAATCCTATCGTCAAGCAAAGAACAATACAAATCCTGTCCATCATACAATAGAGATAATCCCTTTGTACACTGTACACGAACAGTGTATAGTGTACCCAGTATAAGCATACCCATGCTTACAGAATATACTGGCGTCAGCATGCCCTGGCATCCAGGGCCAACTGGGACCTGTAGCGCTGCATAGTAAAGTGCTAGAAAAAAAACATACACCATATTAAAGGTCCTTTTATTTAACAAAGATATAACCAATCCCTAATTCCCCATTTTATTATATTCCTAAATTGAAAATGATATTCTTTTTTCTTCTCCTTTTCTATCTTATTTTTTGTCTTTTGTATCTTCAGGCAATCCAATGGTGAAAAAAATAATAAAATCCTGATAGAAAAGGAGAACCTGCTCCTTGAGGACATGCCAGGGACTTCATTCTGATTGGTTACAGTGTGAGAAAGCCGCTCTGATTGGCTATTTGCATATAGACTTATACATGGGTTACGAATGATTATTAATAAATCAGTGAGGTTCATTGATAAAATGTATCAATGAACCTCATTGATTCAATGAAGTGTATTGATTCACAAATAATTAATCAAATGGTGTTGGGGTGAGCACTAGTTCTATCAGCACAGAGCTGGGTTTTTTTTTGGCAGAGCCAATGCCCTAAGGAAATTCAATAGTGTGCTGAGTAGGCTGGGGCTGTGTCTCACTGTGACAAGGGAGCCCCACACTGCAGGTCCTTGTTATAGAGTCACCAGACCTGCCTGTCATAACCTGGTGCTGGTTGGAGCTCTTGCACCGGGACCCCACAATATTGTCCATCCCCCCACATTAGCTGTAACTTGCCCAGACTATGATCGCAAGTGCTTGATTTACTTATTGGATAAACATCAGCATGGATCTTTACTCCCGGGGTTGAGCATCCATAGGATTTACACCTGCCGACTGGCGTATCTGCGGATGCATCCATCTCTAATTGTGTCTGTATGCAGTAGCAGCATTTTAAGTAAATCTGATATATATATATATATTTTTTTAATTAGTTATGTTAAATAATGGACAATCTAAATGTACTATTTGGTGTAATATAACAATTGTTAGGTTTTTCCCTGAGACAGAGAAGCACAGTGTAAATTACACATACAAATTGTAAATCAACTTGTTTAAAGCAAAACAATTTTTATTATATAATTACAATTAATTCAGTAAATCAGACATTCTTAGTTGTCGTTTACATTTCAAAATTCTATGTTTCTTAGGAATCCAGGGAGTTTAGCGTTTTCAAACACCTTTTCTTTAGTTGGAGAAAGGAATGTTCATCTTTTTCTCAGGGATGAAAGCATAGTCACTTTCACATGTCATGGTACTGCTGAGTGCTTGTCTACATTTCTCTTCTGGAATTACAGAATCTATTTAGGTATTACATGCTTCTTCTCTTATTTAAATTTTTTAAAGCTTTAGATTTCACTTTTCTCTCGGGATCAGCAGATAAGCTGTCATCTGATCTTCTCTTCACACCAATGCCAGCAGTCTTGTGAAACTCTTGGTTCTTTGATGGAACATCTACAGCCTGCATATTACCATATTCCCCTTTACTTACTGCATTGATGGTGACACATATACTTGCCGGGTCCATTGCTAACAGCTGTTGCCTGCAATAATATTTTCTAAAAGATTTGACTATTTCATTAAGTCTGGGTGATCAATGTTAATTCTTTCACTTTTACCATTATTTACAGTGAGGTACCAATAGTGATATCTCCAGAGTGGTCTGTCTCACATTTCTTTGCTTAGAGGCACATCTCAGAACACAGGACACACAGCTCCAACTCCTACAAAGTTTGGTCTTTGGAAATAGTCAAATAGAGAATGTGTGCACCAATAGTGTTATCTTGAGAGTAGTCAGTTTCCTTTGCTGATTAGCATGTTTCAGTATAAAAGTCCCACAGAGCCAGATGAGAGTGAGTTAAATTTCTTCAGTCTTCCTAATTACCCATTAATTTAAGTTGGGTACCAACAAAGTGTTTTATTCATTTAGTGGACCTGTGTGCAAGAGTCATGCATGCCACCACCCCCTCACCTATCATATCTGACATGGGAGAGAGTAGAGAGCATGTGTAACATTACTTCCTTTGTAACATATGCTCCCCCCATGATTCTCCCCTTGTCACATATATTCCCTGTCCATTCTTTTCTTGTCTCATATGTTCCCGCTCCATTATCACCTTGTCACATATGTTACGTTACCTCTCAATTCTCAACTTGTCACATACAGTATGTTCCCCTACCATTTTCTCCTTGTCACATAGGATACCCCACCATTCTCCCCTTGTCACATACACTCCCTCCCAGTGGTCGAAGTGGACATTTAGAAGAAGCAGTATGAAAAATGTAATGGGAATGTAAGAGAATGAAATGTAATAGAGTTACAAAGAAGGCAGTAGGAGAAAAGGTGGTATGGCATAACCCCATATACACCCCCACTTCAACCACTGTTCCCTCTCCATCTCACCTTGTCACATATGTTTCCAATCCATTCTCTCCTCATTATATATGTTCCCCCACAATTCTCAACTTTTCATATATGTTCCCACTCCCCTCTCTCCTTGTCACATATGCTGCCTCTCCATTCTCCCTTTGTCAGATATGTTTCCTCTCCACTCTCCCCTTGTCACTCATGTTCCCCAACCATTCTCTCCTTGTCACATATGTTGCCTCTCTATTTTATCCTTGTCCCATATGCTCCCTCTCCATTGTCCCCTTGTCACATATGTTCCCTCTCCACTCTCCCTTTGTCACATATGTTCCCTCTCCAATTCTCACCTTGTCACATATGTTCCCTCTCCATTCTCACCTTGTCACATATATTCCCTCTCAGTGGTCGAAGTAGACATTTAGAAGTGGTGGTATGAAAAATGTAATGGGAATGTAAGTGAATGAACTGCAATAGTGTTACAAAGAAGGCAGTAGAAGTGGCAGTATGGCTACCCCCGTATATACCTCCACTTCGACCACTGTCCCCTCTCCGTTCTCACCTTGTCACATATATTCCCTCTCCATTCTCCCTTTGTCACATATGTTTCTTCTCCATTCTCCCTTTGTCACATATGTTCCCTCTCCATTTTCTCCTTATCATATATGTTCTTCCCACATTTTTAACCTTGTCACATATGCTCCCTCTCCACTCTCCCCTTGTCACATATGTTCTTCCCCCATTCTCCCCTTGTCACATATGTTCCTCCCCCATTCTCCCCTTGTCACATATGCTCCCTCTCCACTCTCCCCTTGTCACATATATTCCTCCCCCATTCTCCCCTTGTCACTCATGTTACCCAACCATTCTCACCTTGTCACATGTGTTCCCTCTCCATTCTCTCCTTATCACACATGTTCCCTCACCATTCTCATATTGTCACATAAAGTATGCTCCCCACCATTCTCACCTTGTCACATATGTTTCCTCTCCATTCTCCCCTTGTCACATATACTGCCTCTCCATTGCCACTTTGTCACATATGTTTCCTCTCCATTCTCCCATTGTTCCGTATGTTCCCTCTTCATTCTCCCCCTGACCCGTATGTACTCTCTCCATTCTCACCTTGTCACATATGCTGCCTCTTCATCGCCCCTTTGTCACATATGTTACCTCTCCATTCTCCCCTTGTCCCGTATGTTCCCTCTCCATTCTCTCCTTGTCACATATACTCCCTCTGCATTCTCCCTTTGTCACATATGTTCCCTTTCTATTCTCTCCTTATCACATATATTCCCTCTCCATTCTCTCCTTATCATATATGTTCTGCCCACAATTCTGACCTTGTCACATATGCTCCCCCACCATTCTCCCCCTGTCACTCATGTTCCCCAACCATTCTCTCCTTGTCACATATGTTGCCTCTCCATTCTCCCCTTGTCCCGTATGTTCCCTCTCCATTCTCACCTTGTCACATATGCTGTCTCTCCACTCTCCCCTTGTCACATATGTCTCCCCACCATTCTCTCCTTGTCACATATGTTCCATCACCATTCTCTACTTGTCATGTATGTCAGAAGCCCCACTTCTCCCCCAACAGGCTCCTACCTGCTACTGTTTACAGTAAAGGAGGGTTATGTTCTTTACATCATTTTCAACCTATGTTATTCCAATGGCAAGGAGCTCCAAACAGAGCACAAGGGAATCCCACTAATGATGTCATGAGCACTCTGCACAGAAAGCCCACTCCTCTACAGCCAAACAATGCAGCAGGGAAAGATCTAGTGGTAAATGGACGTGCAATCTTTCACTTTTTCCATTGATTCCAGTGGGGTACTGATAGTCTTTCCTCCAGGATGGTCTATCTCAGTTTTCTTTATTAGAAAACATGTCCCAGTACAGAGATCCTACATATTCAGCTGAGGCTGATTTTGGCTTTTAGGGGTAGGCGTATACAGAGTGTGCTCAACGGAGATACACTTTAGCTGTTCAGAGGTAACTTTATCTCTAGTAGCTGCTGTATAAAAAAAAAGCAGGGACCTGAAATCTGTTAGTTGCAGTGCTATGAAAACAGATATTGTCTGAACTACGAGTTTTGCAGGGTATATTGAAAATGTGTTTGTTTGTTATTCAAGTAACATTTTCAAATATAAAAATTATATTCTGCTGTTCCATGATGTCAGTGGGTGATGCTATTTAGATTGTCCAATTTTTATTTACTAAGTTACACTATAAATTTCACAATAATTCCTGCAAATTCACAGAGAAAAATGCTAATCCTGTTACCAACTAGATGCAAATACTGCAGATTTCTGCATATTTATTAATCTGAAACATAAAACTGGGGCACAGTTGTGCCAGCAGCTTTGCTTGTTCCATGAAAGCTCCCTTTGGGTACCAAATGCAGTATACTTTTTCCCATATTATAAAAATCCAGAAGTCTTGGTAATTAACACTCCATTATTTACGGAACATTTCTAAAAAATATAAATGTCTCTGGAAAACAGGGACATACATTTCCAGTATTAAATGCTGGAAAGAAGGAAACTTAACTGCAGTTTTATCTATTTTTTTTTTAGTATCTATAGATACCTATACAGATATATATATATATATATATATATATATATATATATATATATATATATGTATATGGAAAGAAACAGATTTTGAGAACAGGGGTGTTCTTGGTTTGGTGGGGTGTTCTTGGGGTGGTGGTGGTGGTGGAGAGGGGGGGGGGGTGTTCTTGTTCCCAGGAGTTCCCCTAACCCCAAAACACATACACTAAAATCAAGCCAGTTCTGTAGTTTAAAGGGGAGAGAACTATAGGAACCTCCAGAATAGTGCCTGCATTTAAAAAACTATAACACTTTGTCTGCAGTCTAACAGCAGAATTGACTAAAGTGTGGTTTAGCGAATTCGCTATTTTGAAAATTGCCAAAATGATTAAATACCCAACAACTGAAAAACTACTGTTTTTCAAATTATCATCCCAAATTTTTTTCATGGTAATAATAGAAGGTGTTAAATTTATCAAGTTGAGGTTTCACAAACCATAAGAAAAAAACGCCACAAAAAAGAAAGTGGTTGTGAGAGTCGAGATAGTTTAAACTGCATTGTGTTTGAGTTACCTCGCCATTCAGAGCATCAGAGCAAGAACAATACACTTATTAATTATTAGGGCAATCATAATTTATTGATTAAGGGGGAAAATACAATGAATAATATCAAATGTATTAAATGTGATTAATGTATCAATATATTAAGGGGACAATAGTATTTCAGAATTAGATTATGGGGGCAATATTATTTTATTGTTAACAGGGGCAATAATAATTTATTTGTGACAGGACTTATTATTTCGTGATGTTGGTACCATTTATAGTGTACACTTGGCGCACTACAAATTCCACATGCACTTAGCCTGCCACAGTGATTTATGCAAAAAACACACCATGCTTCTTTAATATTAATATGCATTTTTACATTAATGTATGCCTCCTGATTTGGTCTGGATTTCAGCCGGACAGCCCCATTAAGTGTATTGAGATAATGGCAGAACTTACACAAAAGGGGGGGGGGGATTTAGCTGTACTGGAAAAGGGGCTTATTTTGCCCCAATTTCACTTGTCTAAATGTTGGTGGGGGGTATGTTAATGTATACCTCACAACATGCAATCCGGACAAAATAAGCCCTGTCCTGATCTTCACAAACCCCGCGCAAAGTCATCCACTTTACATCCAGAAATGTCCATTTGTGGTGAACAACTACCCCCTTTTACAGTCCTTGAATCTGGATAGCTGGGAGGTAAGTAATGTACAGCTTGCTTTATGCCCCACAGTTTTTTTCCCTTTCTGTTTTACTTAACATAAATGATTACATTTACATATACTGCATGTGTCTAATGCTATCATTTTTGGTGTTTTAATCAATAATCAAGTACCTGGAAAACTCCCTATAGAAATCTAGCATTTGGATCTGGCATGATATCTCCTTTTAATATAATGAGGTTCAGTAAAGAGTTGGACGCATTTGGGTCCAAAGTGCAGATATAAAACATGTGCTGCACAAAAAGCACATTACAGGTTTATTTTGAGTTGTACATATCTTACAATACATGGAATAAACACGTAATTGCGTCCGCATAAAGATACATTTAAAGCCTATCTTGATGCGGAAACATACTCGAGACATCATTCATCATCATCATCATTAATTTCTTGACGAATGACATTTCACTGCTTAAAAAGGTTTTAAATATTTTTTATTTTTTTTAAACGGGGTGTCCCTTCTCCAGCAAAGTGATCTTCCGACCAGTGCTTCTAGTCTGCAGAAACCAGCACCAGGCAATGATAGGCCTGTGACACAATAACATGGAAACTTGCAGTGTGGAGTCTTTCTGTCATAATTTCACACAGCCCCAGTCTATTCAGCATGGGCCTGAATTCCCTAGCAAAAAAGCACTTGCAACAGATATGCCTCCTGACGGACTGTGTTCACCTCCACAATTAGGTCTTTACTGCATACTTGCCATACTCCCCCGGAATGTCCGGGAGACTCCCGCATTTCGGGTGAGTCTCATGGACTCCCGGGAGAGTATGGCAATCTCCCGCATCGGGCAGAATTTGGTCCAAATCGCCGCCATTCACCAGGAATCCTGGAGTTTGGCCAAAATAATGAGATTTTCAGAGCCCCCGCCCCCTGCACGTCCACCTTCCCATTGCAGCTCCCGCCATAAGTTGGCAAGTATGCTTTACTGTGCTTGCCCTAGTCTTACATACCCCTTCCCTCCCCATGTTTTTATTTGTTTTTAACATTTATAAAATACCTCAGAATGTGACTGCATGATAGAAAATAGAGCTCAGTCAAGGGGAATATACCGCTTTACCTCAGAATAAAATGATATTACTGAGAGATACAACATCTAAGTGAATGAGCCCAGAGTCATCCTACTGGGAGCAGAAAGACAGAATACAAGTGTCACCGCCGCTGAGTATGAATGAGCAGGGCTGAGAGAACACTAGCCAGTAAGTGTCAGAGCACAAACATGTGAGTGATGTTACTCCCACAAAGGAGAAGGTGATCAGAGTTGAGAGAATACTAGTAAGGATGGTGCCAAAGCCGAGCATGTGATGTCACAGAGGAAGAGTGAGAGAAAATGGATGTGTGCTGAGGCACCACTTTAACTGTCCTATTAACATATCCATGTAACTGTCACGATCCGTGCAGGAGTAGAAAGGGAGCTGTTTATGTCTAATGTATTTTTGCAACTGTTTACGAATGTGCTGTAATAAAGGGGTGTAAATAAAGACTTTCTATTTTGTAAAATAGCGATAGTCTGGCGCCCAGCTTACTGCAACAACCATAGCACTGCACCACCACCACACTTAACAGACATTGCTGTATAAAACATATGTGCGTGGACATACTGATCATTATTTGCTATGAACCCCCTTAGGCCACACACGGTGTTATGGGGTTAAATTTATTTATTTTTTATTAGTAGAACTGAAATCTCTAATCTAGGCTACTAGTTCGACTGTGCATATTTATAAAGAATGGCCCGGTGGAGTAATACGTTAACTCTTACCGCTCCAGCTACCTCAGCAATATTCTTTTGGTAACCTGCTGAAATAAAACATTATTCTTATTACCAGAAAAAGAGGCCATTCACATTAACATTGAAGTCTTGTGTGTTGGATTTTGCACCCGCTGTGCAAAAGGCAGAGGGGGGGCTCTTTTATCTGAAGAAAAGCATAAAATATTTTACAGATAAAGCAATAAGTGGAATATGACCACAGGTGAGAAACTCGTGCAATGTCTGCATCTGCTCGATTTGGGAAGACTCACTGGATGATGGGATCTCCAATTATTAGAATAAGTGACATTCCACGGGAATGGGTGAGAGGTTGTTGGTGGATGCTAAGAAAGGGGGTAAGTGGCCTCACATGCTGCTGCTAGAGATGTAGATGTAGTGTGCCTGCAAAGTACATGAGTCCCCCTCCATATGGGGCAATACGAAGTTCCTCTGGCAGGATTTTTTCTTGTCTTCTATTCTAGGGACAGCAGCTACAGGAAGCAGCCTAAATATGTGTCAGCTGGACCATTCACAAAGTTAGAGGCAATGTTAGAGGTTCTGTGGTCCAGTATTAAAAAACATGGTCCCAAATGTCTCTTCTCAAATCTACTTCCTACTGTTGGAACTCGTGGTTTGTAGGTGACTGTTGGGTCTCTTTCAGGAATCTAGTTACACTATGGAGTCCTAACATTCAAAGCATCTTGTTGCTTACAAAGTTAAAATATTTTAAAAACAGAATGAGATTACATAATAAACCTTAACAATGATCTAAACAATGGTATTAAAAAAACTCCTAGTGGCACACAATTAATAAGAGACACTGCTGTATAAGGAAACCGTTTTCCACAAAATTATACCAAAAGCATAACAAATATATACAGCACTGAGAAAACACTCCCACTCCTAAATACACAACTGGTAAGAATATTATAAGGACATATTTTATTAATATAAAACAAATATATTGAACAATTGAGTCAATATATGTATTTTAATATTCTGACCAGGTGTATATTTAGGAGTGATGCCCTGCTCAAGGGAGAATAGTGCAATGTCCTCGATCAGCAGGGAGCTATTTAGAGTTAAACTCTCTGAGTGCTAACACTGCAAGGTATTTGAAGACCCATCATGCTGTGTTCGCTAGCCAGCATTCTAGGGCTCTAAAATTAAATTGAAGAAGGGAAACGGGCATCTGGTCCTGCAAGGTAACGATGTCCCTCCATAAAAACTTGACATGTCCAATTTTACTATGAGGCGCATACATTTCTAGTTATCTTGGTAGCATGCAAGTGTTTCGCTAGTGCACCTTACTATGTGCTATCTCCTGATCATGGTACTATATCAGCTATAATCATATTATCTATTTATATATTTGTGTATGTATACCTACATGCAGTGGTCGAACTGGAAATTTAAAAGTGATGGTAAGAAAATGTAATGGGAATGTAATTGAATGGAATTTGATAGTTTTACAATGAAGGCAGTAGGAGAAGTGGCTGTATGGCATACCACCGTATACACCCCCACTTCCACCACTGCCTACATATATATAATGAAATGTTGCTGTTCTTGCAGTTTAGTGATATGCTACTATGGTTTTTTCATTATTGGTTACTTTTACTGAAGATATTTAACTATGCCTTTTTTTTTTGTTATTGTGTGTTAGTGGCTGATGTTGCAGTCGGGCACAGTGAGGGCGTGATTGTGATTGAAGCAGAACCATGCTGTTAGTAGGTGATTTGGATGTTCACTGTGCCGCTGGATAGCACTAATCCATGACCCAGCTCATATCCCTAGTGGATTTTTGGAGGTTGCCTTTTTTGATCCATATCATCGCTATACAATTGGTGCCACGATTGTGCTAGCTGCTATTTTACTACTTACACGGATTGCCGTCTTCACCTACATATCTATTACGGAGGTCCCGGAGTTCGTTCTGGGTATGAGGTGCGTGCGCATACAGACCACAATACGGGACTGAGTATCGGACCAGGTCTGTATTGCGCTTTCTACTTTAGCAGTTTAGCGACTTTGATTTCCATTCAGGAGTGGCGGTTTTCTCATTGTGGCATTTATGGCATATTCTCCTCCATACTACATGTGTTAGAAGCATTGAAGTGGGGTTCACCATCATCGCGGTGACGTATACTTTCCACCATCAGTGTGGCCACACTTATTTTGAAGCTCCACTTCATGATCTTCAACGGGGTCATTGGACACTAGTATCTATTTGATGTGGGACATTTAGCTGGTTCTCTTTAGGAGTGATCGATTCCATGGTTCATCAGCCTTATTGATGGTTAACACAGTCGGTTCATCTGATTTTTTACATGTCAAGTTGTTATCCACTGGCCAGTGTTGTCTATTTTATGGTTCATTTTTAATAAAGTGTTTATATACATTTATTACCCACAGATGGTTGTATATTGATTGTGTTTATCAGTCATCAGCGCTGTTTTCTGCCATGCTGTTAGTAGCTGTATCACTTTAAGGTGTCTGAGATCTGGTGCAAATACACAAACTGATGATGATTCTAGTCATCAGCACCAGCTAGCTGCGTCTGATTGCAGATTGCCCTCTGAAGCTGAAGTGTCTTAATCATTGTTCATATCTATATTATATGGCTTTGTGGGCATGTTTTAGAATACATTTCTATCCTACTTTCATTCGTACATGAGAAGGAAGATTATGCCTCCTGTATTATGACCCGATTGGGTGTAAGTGTATTTGATTTATGCCTCATGTAAACTTGGCACACATGCTACTGGTGCAGAGCTGGATGCAGGGGCTGATTGGCCATAGAGCCTAGTGGGACTTTTCCCGGTAGAAAAAAAATATGTGCAGTGACTGGTCCACTGGATTATTGAAAGAGCCCAAATTGGGTGCAGGGCACGGGTGACAGCAGCAGCAGGGGGGCTGGGAATGGGTGCCGGGCTCGAGTACGGGGGTCAGTGTTACTTAAAGTGCCCGCGTATCTGTGGATCCGTCCCTCCTCACCTCCTCTCCCTGTGTGTGTGGCCTCTTCCAGTCCCCGTACATAGGTCACATGGGATGTGCACCATGTGACAGGTGCTGTCCCATGTGAGCAGAGAGGAGTCTTGAGTAGCGCTGCCTGCCTGCAGTGACAAGGTAAGTGGGGGCTTTTCTAATGTAAGAAGTGAGGGGGTCTGTTCTAATGTGTGAAGTGAGGGGAGGCTGTTCTAATGTGAGAAGGGAGTGGGGGCTATACTAATGTGTTAAATGGGGGGCTGCTTCATGTGAGAAGTGGGGGGACTGCTCTAATGTGTGAGAAATGGGGACTTCTTAGTATAATGTGTGATATGAGGGAAGGGAGGGGGCTGTCTTAATAGTACATGGGTGGGAGGTAGGCTTTAATTTAATAGTGGAGTTTAGGGGGGAGGCTATTTAATGGGCACTATTTTATTTGAGGGGTGATGGTGGGCCAATTTAATTTATTGGTTGGCTTTTTAACTTAATAGTGGGGCCTGATAAAGTAATATGGGGTGACGGGTCTTTTAATACTGGGGTGGTTTTGGGCTTTTAATTGAATGTGGGGCTGAGCTTGGGGAGGAGGGCTATTTATTAATTGTAAATATGAATTATTTCATGCCAGGGATGGTTGTGTAATTTTAAACGCAATTGCTATTAATTTTTTTGCTGTGGTTGGCTGAAGGGATATAGGTCTATTTATTAAATGTATATACCATTTAATATCATGGCTGGTTGGAAGGAAATAGATCTATTTATCAAATGTGAGTACTATTATTTTAATGTTGGGGCTGGCGGTAGGCTTTAGCTGGTTGGTGTTTTATAAATTACATGTATTCATTTTTTGTCTCCAAATAGGGCCCCCATCATTCCATGATACAGACAAGCAGCAACTGGTCTAAAGACACCAGCAGCTACAGATGGTAAAAGTGACAAGAAGAGGTAGGAGAGAGCAGGACAGTCTGCCAACTGTCCTGAATCTGGTAGGGCAGTCCCGGATTTGGGTGACTGTCTCGCTTGGTCCAACTACAAGGATAGTTGGGAGGTATGTCCCACTCACACTGTACTGCTTGTGAAGGCAGAACTGTGTGCACCCAACAGTAGTGCGCACAGTTTTGCTGTATATTTGTCTACAATAACCCTCTTGTCTTAAGTGCCCCAGGTCCCCTAGAGCCTTATTCCAGCTCTAGTGATACCTTAGTGGTTCTTGCATTGATTCCATTGCCTGCCTTCTACTTTGCTCTGGTCCCATTCTCAGATCACTTTTATGAACATATGGTCAGCCCCCATTGCACTGACAAAATCATTAATCCTGCCTCCTTTGCACTTAGTATATCACCAGCAAACCCTTGGTATAGCTCTTCCCTTCACTTATGCCATGGTCTGCCGACCCTCCTTGCACTGTTATTGATTCAAACCAATCCCCTGGCACACTTAGGGCTTATATACAATTATCGCAAAAGAAGTGTTTTGTTGCAGATGCTTGAAGCATTTCACTTTCACCTTTGTAGTGATTGCACCTGGACAGCCATATATTATAAGGATTATTTTTAGTGCATTTTTTGAAACAAACAATGCACATATTTATATACGAGGTATGTCTATTAAATAACAAGACTGATTAAATAACTCACCTTTATTTATAGGTATTACAAATTTAGCATTTGTCCTCTTCAATATACTCCCCATTTGCACTAATACATCGCTGTAGTCTTGTTTTCCACTGGTCGAAGGCATGGAGGAAATCAATTTCTGTCACTTGTTTCAATATATCTACTGTTTTATTCTTTACAGCATCAACTGACCCAAAATGTGTCCCTTTAAGCACTGATTTAACTTTAAGATAAAAATAGAAAGGTGCTAAATTGAGCAACTATGGAGCATGTTCAAGTGTAGTAATGTGTTTGTTGGTCAAAAACTGCTTCACAGAAAGTGCTGTGTGAGCAGGGACATAGTCCTGGTGAAGAAAGAAACCATTTTTCCACAGTTGCAGCCGTTTCTTTCTGACTCTTTCTCACGGCTTTTGCAAAACTTCATTATAATAATACTGATTAATTGTTGTGCCTTCTGGAACCCATTCTTCCAAAATTACACCATTGATATTGAAAAAAACAATGAGCATTGCTTTGAATTTTGACTTGCTTTGACAAGATTTTTTCATTCTTGGTGATGATGGTGCTTTCCGGTGCATTGACTGTCTTTTGGTTTCAGGATCGTACTGGAAAATCCAGGTCTCATCACAAATGATTACTTTATGAAACAGGTTTGGATCTGTGTTAAGTTGCTGCAGAATGTCAACACAACATTCCTTGCGACGTTCTTTTTGCTCTGGCGTGAGAACCCTTGGGACCATCTTTGCACAAACTTGTTAAGATCCTCACGCATAATTTTCCATACGGTGTCTTTGTCAATGTTCACGGATTCAGCTATTATTCGAACACTGAGTCAGCGATCTTTTCGAACAATCTGACTGATTTGTTGTACATTTTTTTAAGTTCTTGAAGTACAAGGTTGTCCAGGGCGTTCATCATCTTCCACTTTCTCACGTCCCTCACTAAATCTTTTGTGCCACTCAAACACACGCGCACGAGACAGGCCATAGTAAGCATTTGAAAACATTCTGTTGGTGTTTTGTGCAATTTTACTAAAAATTTCAAATTGACACGTTGTTCAACTTTTAAAAGTAGCATTTTTTCAGCACTCTACAGAAAACACAACCAAACTAAATGGCGACTCACAATCAAGTGAACGTCATAGAGTGTTGCAGCTTGTCATGCAGGTTCAGACAGGTTCATGGTTACTATATATGCAGTTATAACCGGTTCTGACTGCTTTTTGCACTAGGTGAAATCACAGTCTCGTTATTCAATAGACATACCTCGTATTATATATAGAGATATTTGACTGGTAGTTTGCTTCTCATGATGTCAGGAGAACATGCTGCTTTGGCAGACTGATCAGATACGATTGTGCCAACATATTTCGTAATAGTTAAACTTTTTAAACAAAGTCAGATATGTTTCTATGAAGGAAATATTGGAAGGATGTGTTAGTAGACAACTAAACAAGTTGGAGCACAGAGGCATAAACCAGTTGCTTATAATTAGAGATGGTCACTGACCCCCGTGTTTTGGTTTTGGATTTGGTTTTGGATCTGGATTACCTTTGTGTTTTGGTTTTGCAAAACCGCCCTTGCGTGTTTTGGTTTTGGTTTTGGTTTTGTTTTGCTATTTTTGAAAAAAATACAATTTTTTTGGTCTAAAATAGCCTAATTTAGTGCTCCACCAGTTTCTTAGATAAGTGAGGTAATTCTAAAGCTAATAAATTATGAAAAAAACAGTTTAATCCCTGGTGGGCCATCCTTAATTCGAACACTTGTCTGCAAATTATACAGACAAACATGGTTGTCTACCTCCTCCATCTTTGATTATTGGCAATGTAGCCATTGTCTTTGGGTGTATATTACACCCTCCACTTGTAGTTGAATATTAAAAAAGCAGCCTGCACAGACTGTGGAACTAGAAAGTTAAATTAAATGGACCACGGTAGTTTGGTGGCTATCTATGCCCCTCCCCCCCCGCCCTCCACTTGTAGTTGAATATAAAAAAAGCAGCCTGCACAGACTGTGGAACTAGAAATTCGAATATACAAAGAAATGGACAAAAGCAGTTTGGTATCTGTCTGCATCAGACCCCCCCCTCCCATCCACTTGTAGTACAATAGAAAAAAAAGCAGCCTGCATAGACTGTAGAACTAGAAATTCGAATATAGAAAGAAATGGACAAAGGCAGTTTGGTATCTGTCTGCATCAGATCCCCTCTCCACTAGGAGTAAAATAGAAAACTATTCAGCCGTTATATAATCTAGAATATAAATAGAAATTGAGAAAGGCAATTTGGTATCTGTCTGCATCATAATCATCAACATCCTCATTAGCGCCCTTGTCACCTCCACAAATCTCCCCCTCATCCTCACTTGGTGTATCACTGGCTACACTCGGGCTGTTCAGGCACACATCAGCAAAACTGCTGAAAGGGCCCTTCTTTATGGCTACACTAACAAAAAGGTCATGATTAGACATCCCACTGTTGGATGGACTCTCCACAGGGATTGGTGTCATTTCTGATTCAGAGCAAACATTATCCTCTAATGCCTTACTGTTATCTTGCAGCTTGGCTTTGACACGTAACAGTAGTTGTGCACCAATTGTAGGCTCTGTAACTTTTTGGGATCTGCCACTAATAGCCAAAGGTGAAGGCCTCATTCTCTCTTTGCCACTGCGTGTGTAGAATGGCATGCTTGCAATTTATTTTTATCGGCACTTAACTTTTGCTCAGTTACACTTCTTTTTCGCTTCAATACAGTAAAAAAAAATTTGGTTCTTGTTTTTTGCACTAATTTGGAAACACTCTGTTGTTTGACATCGCCTTGGCCAGATGACGTTCTGGGAACACTAACATCAGGACTGGTGACAGAACCTGGTTGCTCATTCTAATCATATGTGGACTGCTTTGAATCCATTCTGAGCGCAAAGCACTGGGGAGTGCTAAAAATTAGTTGGTAGATACTGCTGACAGATATGACTTTTGACAGCCAGAAATATTTATGCACAATTATGGGGGACACCCCAAAAGCACTGAGGAGTGCTAAAAATTATTTGGTAGATACTGCTGACAGATATGACTTTTGACAGCCAGAAATATTTATGCACAATTATGGGGGACACCCCAAAAGCACAGAGGAGTGCTAAAAATTATTTGGTAGATACTGCTGACAGATATGACTTTTGACAGCCATAAATATTTATGCACAATTATGGGGGACACCCCAAAAGCACTGAGGAGTGCTAAAAATTATTTGGTAGATACTGCTGACAGATATGACTTTTGACAGCCAGAAATATTTATGCACATTTATGGGGGACACCCCAAAAGCACTGAGGAGTGCTAAAAATTATTTGGTAGATACTGCTGACAGATATGACTTTTGACAGCCAGAAATATTTATGCACAATTATGGGGGACACCCCAAAAGCACTGGGGAGTGCCAAATATTAACAAAAAATAATAAACCTCTATCCTCCTCTCTTCTCTAGCGATTTTTGTTAGAGCAATTGCAAGAAGAATATTGGATTCTCTGTCCCTGCTCTAATCAGCCTGTGACTACACCATGCTCTCTCCCTCTGTCAAATGGCGATGGATTGCTGTGGAGGCGTGTATTTATAATGTTGAAGTATCGCGAGAACCGAGCCCCGAGATCCGACGACGTCACGATGACGTTCGGCCTCGATTTGGATTCGGAACGGGCGGGAGAGTACCGAGCTGCTCAGCTCGGTACTCGGATACCCAAAGTTCGGGTGGGTTCGGTTCTCGGGGAACCGGACCCGCCCATCTCTACTTATAATGCAAAAGGATTCATGTAATTATATAACACATGACTGGCAACTTTTGCCCTGCATTGCTTTAGAGATGACCCACTATGTCTTAAGTCAGCACATCTTTTGTTTCCTAAATGTTACTACAACCAAATTAAAGTAGTTCTAAATTCCGCTTACTTTTGTCCTAGCCCCACCTACAATTATTTTGGTCTCGCCCACATGATGAGACCACTTCAATCATTTTTTCCAGGGTCACTTTAAATCCTCAATCCGCCCATGGCTGGATGTATATTGAGATGGGCATAAATACATTGGGCCTGATTTGTAAAGGAAAGTAGGGAAAAAAGGAATAAATCATGTTGCAATGCATGGGGTGCAAATTAGTTTACTAATTTGCACATGGCTGCTTTTTCATGTAGCACACAAATACTTGATAGCTTTATTTTTACACTGAAATTTAAAGTTAATCTAGAACATGCCCTACCCCAACTATAAATCTGTCCCCACATTTTAAATTTACCTACCCTTCCAATGCAACATGGTTTTGCCAAGGTGCAAATTTACTCCTTTTTTTGCTTTCCATCCTTAATTAATCAGGCCCATTATGTTAACATCTGTCTTTTTAGAGCTTTTATTTATTTACATATTGGTATGTCTCTTACTGTTTAAGTTACAAATAATATTAAGAAAACCTTGCAGCCATACTTATTTATCCACTGTTTAATAGTGCACTTTTCTAATCATACTTGCTTTTTAAATAAATTAATCCTTAAGACATTTTCTGGATGCAACCTAATTTTGTGTCTTGATCATTATGTAACTAGAGATTTGTAAGAGCACTCATGAAATGTGTGTGCAATTTAACTTACCTTTCAGTATATAAACAGTGAATTTCACAAATTAAAAACGTTTTGCCAAGTAATGTTTTATTGAATACATCTAATATGTTTTCTTAAACTATTCCTGAACACCATGTTATTCTTCAAATTTGCTGTAAATCAGTTAACATCCATTACTCTCTAAAAGCAAATATTCACAGAACTTTATCTGAAGGGGCAAAAGGGCATGATGTGCCATGCTGATTCTATTTGAACATGCAAATGTAAGCAAAAACATCTGTTGGACAGACTATGAATCAATTACCTACAATAAGACTTTAAGAAACCTCAAAGTCAATACGCAAAGGTTATGATCTAGTCTGTGTCTCTTGTTCACATCTAAAACAAAACTTCCAATAACACCAAAGGACAATTATTTAACAATATCTAAATAAATAAAATTATAGTTATATAAATCCCTGAAACGGCGCTCACACTACCAACACAAAATTAACAAGAACAAAAGAAAAGAAAAAAATGTCATATTACAAAGTCCAAAATTAGCAGCTCCCTTCTTCTAATACTCCACAACCCATTGTGGGAAGACTCTAAAAATGAAAAAAACAAAGAAAAGCGACGCTCATGGTGTAGTATTTAGAAATCTATTAATTAAAATTTTAAAATAAACATCGTACATTTTTTAACAGAAGTTATAGCTTATCTGTGCGTAGCTTGATTTAAGCTGATCTTAATAAGAAGAATTCAAACCAATCACTTAATCAAAATTCTTACAAAGAGATAAATAAGATAAAACATTCCACAATAGTAGCGTAGTACAATTATTTTCTGATGTTATGCAGACAAATGTGTTATAAAGTTCAAACATGTAGCACTTTGACTACAACCACCTTACTCGTTTCATCCCAGAACTTCGTCAGGGATATGGTAGTCCTCACAACTTTATACAATCTAACAATAAATTGGTCCAATTTATAGTTAGACTGTGTAAAACAGTAATTTATTTTAACAACTTGATTAATAGATTTATAAATACTACACCATGCTCAGATCTTACTAAACAAGGATGGAAAAATTTCAAAATTTTGGGATGGACCCATCAATGTTTAGCTACACCCTCCAAATACCCTAATGTTGCTGTTCTAAACCTGCACTGGCCCAGAACATGCAGAGTGAGCAGAGAGGGGGACTCAGAAGGATGGTTCCCCTCACCCCTGGCACCACCCTCTGCACTGGTGGTACTACCGTCATTGACCCCAATCCACACTTAGATCTGACCAAAACATACCTGTCTCATGACAGGCCACCCGCCTTCAGTCACAGAAAACCAGGTCCTGTGAAAATCTGTTGACAGGTATATTTACAGCTGCTATGGTGCTGGTAAACATGTTTTTCTTGAACATCCCTGCCATACATAGCTGTAATTGACTAGAGGCTGCACTTCCCCTACTATCACTGCAGTTTGTAAATTTACAAAGCCAAAAAACTGTTACTGAGATTTATGGTAACTGAAAATGGTATTTTTTGGGGTCACAATATAAATTGAAAACTACCTTTATCCTAACCAAGATACACGATTCAGCACATAGTGAGGATCTGTCCAGCTGGCAAGCTGCTAATAACGCTTCAAAAACTGTGTTTCTAATTAGGATTTCTTATGGGGCTCCTATTCATATGTTCCTGAGTAGTGCGTTTCACTTTTTATTGTCTTCATTGTGGATATAAGAAACCAACTATTTATAATTTAGACTTTAAAGTTAATTCACTAATGCAGTGTTGTCTATTAATATGTCTATTACGCATTTAATGGTATTTATATAATTTTATTTTTAAAAGTATTTAATGTTAACTTAGCCTTTAAGATCTATGGCACATATTTAATATTTTTTTGCTACAGATGTACCAGTTTGTATGCATTTTATTTGTTTTATTCAAGTCAGAAAAAAATATAATACAATAAATGGTATCCTGGTTTAAAGCTTATCAGAAGTACCATGGGATTTGATTATATACAAATAGATCATCTCTAATTTGTATCTAATAGTGACTCATATGGAAGCTACTGTTTGATCCAAATTACACTTAATCTAGCAATGCTGGCATTAACAAACGATACTCTTTTGATTAATAATAAATAATAAATAATAGATTAAAAAAATGAAAAATAAAATCAATACTTTTGTTTATATGGCCTATGAATGAATATGTCAAACCTTGCACAATGCACACATATCTGCATACCTCCAACTTTTCAAAAATAACAGATCAGGACAAAATTGACCACCCCAAAATCCATTCAGGCCATGCCCCTGCTTTGGCTAATCATATCCCATTTAAATGTGGCCATGCCTCTGGTTAGATAAGCCATGTCACTTCTGCATACTACCTGATATTACATTGTCTGGCGAAAGTCAGGACTGTTTTAACTTGTTTACCTTTACAGTTTCCTCTGTATGCAATTTCCAGCTGAGAATCTTTACACTTAGCCCGCTGAAATTCACACCTGGAAAGGAATGTTCTTCCATCTGAGGCACAGAGAAGTTTAGATGGAGAACCTGCACAATCCAGATTGCACTCTCTGTCTTTGTCTTGATCCACTCTCAGAAACTAAAGTAAAGTCAAAATAAATGCGTCAAAACAAAATATGCAAATCAAAATGGATGTAACAATTATGGCAGCACAACATGAATACTAACAAAATAGGTAAGATAACTATGTAAATGTTATAGTATATTTAGGCTGTAGCAAACTAGACTTTTTGCTCAAAAGTCTACAACAATTTAAAGAGCATTAGCAAGACAGTGATCATCACTTTTTATTGATACTGGGACTATAAATGAAATTATTACAACAAAGGAGAAACAAAGACACTTCTCTACTACTTTGCAGAAGACATGGAAATATTTCTGTACTTCTTTGTAGGAGACACAGAGACACTTCTGTTCTACTTTGTAGGAGACACAAAGACACTTCTGCACTACTTTGTAGGAGACACAAAGACATTTCTGTACTACTTTGTAGGAGACACAGAGACACTTCTGCACTACTTTGTAGGAGACACAAAGACACTTCTGTACTACTTTGTAGGAGACACAGAGACACTTCTGCACTACTTTGTAGGAGACACAGAGACACTTCTGTACTACTTTGTAGGAGACACAGAGACACTTCTGTACTACTTTGTAGGAGACACAGAGACACTTCTGTGCAACTTTGTAGGACACACAGAGACACTTCTGTACTACTTTGTAGGAGACACAAAGACACTTCTGCACTACTTTGCAGGAGACACAGAGACACTTTTGTACTACTTTGTAGGAGACACAGAGACACTTCTGTGCAACTTTGTAGGAGACACAGAGGCACTTCTGTACTACTTTGCAGGAGACACAGAGACACTTCTGTGCTACTTTGTAGGAGACACAGAGACACTTCTGTACTACTTTGTAGGAGACACAGAGACACTTCTGTACTACTTTGCAGGAGACACAGAGACACTTCTGTACAAATTTTTAGGAGACACAGAGACACTTCTGTACTACTTTGCAGGAGACACAGAGACACTTCTGTACTACTTTGCAGGAGACACAGAGACACTTCTGTGCTACTTTGTAGGAGACACAGAGACACTTCTGTACTACTTTGTAGGAGACACAGAGACAGTTCTGTACTACTTTGTAGGAGACACAGAGACACTTCTGTACTACTTTGCAGGAGACACAGAGACACTTCTGTACTACTTTGCAGGAGACACAGAGACACTTCTGTACTACTTTGTAGGAGACACAGAGACACTTCTGTACTACTTTGTAGGAGACACAGAGACACTTCTGTACAAATTTTTAGGAGACACAGAGACACTTCTGTACTACTTTGCAGGAGACACAGAGACACTTCTGTACTACTTTGCAGGAGACACAGAGACACTTCTGTGCTACTTTGTAGGAGACACAGAGACACTTCTGTACTACTTTGTAGGAGACACAGAGACACTTCTGTACTACTTTGTAGGAGACACAGAGACACTTCTGTACTACTTTGCAGGAGACACAGAGACACTTCTGTACTACTTTGTAGGAGACACAGAGACACTTCTGTACTACTTTGTAGGAGACACAGAGACACTTCTGTACAAATTTTTAGGAGACACAGAGACACTTCTGTACTACTTTGCAGGAGACACAGAGACACTTCTGTTTTACTATGCACAATAAACTGCAATTCGGAAGTAAGGTATACTCCAAGGTGGAACACATCTGGCAAAACACCATCCCAGCAACGACAGTGCTCATAATGAAACGGTGACGCTGAAGCCTCGAGTCCTGACCATTGTAACTATTTAGAACTATTTCATTTTATGATTTATTATTGTCTGTATCGCAATTTACAATGAAAGCTTAAATATGCAACTATTGCGAATGAAGAGTACAGGGCTATTTCGACTTCAAATTGTGAGTTCTGAACAGACCAGAACAAGCAGAACACAGTGTAAGTATTTATATTTCCTTGTATTTCAAACTTACGACAGCAGGGTAAGATTTTATCCTAACTACTTGGATTTGTTTGCCATCGAGATATGGTAATGCTGGTTCATTGGTCTGGAGCTCTGGTATTTTTTCCTCATCTAAAGTCTCACTTATGAACTGTTGGTGAATGTATTTGTGGTTAATACTCATCACAGTTTTTCCTTTGGTTGTTTTTTAGTGGACTGGTGAAATCAGACTGCAACTTGCTAATATTTTTGAAATTTGAAACAAATATTTTGGAACCTTTTTTACACATAGTGGAATCACACAGAAACCACTTCAAAAAGGGTAACGCCTAGTGTTTTCATAGGTCGTTCTAAGGACATGTAAAATATAAGGGTATTACATTTTTGAATACATTGCCTAAGTGTCAACCATGTCTGTTATTTCAAATCACGTTTGAATCACAGTTAGTAAACAAAGGTAGTAGAACCTGACTTGAGAAGTAGCTTGTATTTACATATCAAATGCTATGAGCCACACATAATGACTACGTCCTGTGGCAGGGTTGCTCCACCCACAGGAATGTTTGAAATCTCATTGGCACAAGGTTGAAATTTCTTTCACTCACTCTCTGGAGCTGAGAGATGTTGGCAAGTGTAACTCAGGAATGGAGTTTTGTGTGTGAGGCAGTTTATGGTATGAAATTTTGTTTTGTAATGACAATGGCAGTATTTTTTTAATGAAGTTTGGTAGTTTACAGAGTTGTGATGGAATGGATGGCAATTTGTAATGTGAAACTTTGTGCAAGTATTAAAGAAATGGAATTCATAGTGAGAGATATTGTGCTGAATATTGCATGTGGGTTTCTTTTGTGATGTGAGTTTGTACGCAGACAATAGACAAAATGGAGTTCATAGTGAGAGAGATTGTGCTAATAAGGCATTTACTGTGATCAATTAATTAAATGGTGTGCCTGCTTATAGGAATTGGTTCTTCAGAGATGTTGAACTTATACAGATGAATGGTTTCATAGCTAGCATGTAAGGAACAACAGTGTGTTTGATTTAATCCTTCCATGATTTCAAGATGGTGGACATGCCGTGCTGTTGTTAACCCCTACAATGCTTTATGCAATATGCTGCATTGTACCTCTTCTGTTAAATTTATTTCTTAAAATAAATCAATATTGTTCATTTCAGTGTAGATTTTGCAATACTTAATACTTAAAGCTAGATTTTTAAGTTACAGAAAATAGTACAGTGCACAGCTTAGTTTGAATACAACCTGTATAAGCCATGATTTCTTGGAGAGAGAGCTCTGAGCTGGCTGCAAGCCAATTTAAAAACTTTTACAATGGTGGGTGTGTTTACAAAATGATGTCATCACAGCGGTCACATGGATGATTTACAATGAATCAGCATTCACTTCACGGATCTACTTTCTTAAGACAGATATTTGCACAAGATATAGTTCCTAGCCTTTCACATTATTTTATCAGCAATTCCTTAAATAGACAATATGAATAATAACAACAATATATATAATACTGCAAATCAGGCTGCACACAAAAAATTCTATTATAATTATAAATACAATTTCAACAATACCTAAGCTGCACTGTATCTCCTGCAATCAGTGGTCGAAATGTAAATTTAAAAGTAGCGGTATGGAAATTTAGAATTGACGGTATGAAAAATGTAATTTAATGTAAATTTAAGTAAATGGGATTTTATAGGTTTACAATGCAGACAGTAGAAGAAGTGGCTGTATGGCATAACACCATATACACCCCCACTTCAACCAACGCATGCAATGCTGTATAATTGTGGTACTGTATATGACTTATGGGATACAGTATGAATATTGTAAACAAGAATATGGTGTTTCAAATGGTGAAGTTTAAGAATATATGGATTTGGTTCATGTATAATGAATGTGAGTGGTATGTGATATAAATGGTATTTGAGTGTTACAGTTTTGTGAAAGTTCTGTTGAAAATATAGATATTTTGGATTTCAAGATGGAGGGAGGAGCTTGTATACTGCTTTCCTCCATACACACTCCCCTCCCCCACACATACACACACCACATAATGCAAGCTTGCACTCACACCTTTAACACTGATTTACACACACCCTCACACCACACATTACAAGATGACATACACAAAACTTAAATACAGTAGCCACTGATCCTGACACAACAACCTACACACATATACAATACTTGATGTGTGTGTATATAATAGACAATGAATGTAATGGTCAAGTATATTTAGAGCAGAATATATATTGTATTCCTTAGGTTACACCTGAACTACCTTTGCGAGGTGTTTGTCGACGGTGCTAGTTATAAATAAGTTATTTCATGTTCATTAGCATATTTTCCACACTATTAGACCTTCAGCGTTAAAATAAAGACATTATTAATCCTCTCTTTTGACATGTTCTAGGAACAAAATAATTAATAGAGATAGTATATGACATCACTGTATACATATTACCATCCTATTTGATGTAGAAATAAATTGTATGCTTTGTATTTAATATTTTGCATTGTACAGCATTGATTTATTTGTGATAAATCATGTGCAAAACAAATGCTGACTATGTAAATTCCTTTAGAAAGCTAAACAAATAAAGGCATATTTTTCGTTTGCAATGCATTACTTATTTCAGACCTAGCATGAATTAAAAAATGTTATTTTTGATTAGGTAATATTTGTCCCAATTAAAAAAAACATTATATGTGAGATAAAGTGTCCCATTGACAAAAAAAACTGAAAAGGTTAAAATATATAAAACAGTAAAAAAAAACCTTTAAAACAAGTTTAATATATTTTCCATTGTATTACTCACTCTCTGTAGATTAAAAACATTACCTGACAGCATTTAGGTGAAGTCATCATTTTCAAGTATAAACACTTCTGATGATACATTTACATTTATGATGGCTTATTAAAGGGACAAACATTTTCTATGCTTAATTGTGCTAAGCACAGGTGACTATATCCAGTATGCAGGAGATAGTTAGGTTATCCATCTGTGAACTCTATGAACAAATTTAGAGAGTTGAGTCTGTCACTTCATATTTTTTAATATTTTCTGATTTTACCAAGCCACCAAATGATATGACACTCAACATCAACAGTGTTATCTTTGCCATTATCTCACTCACCAAACTATTATCTTATGAGAGGTTTATCACGCCTAAATTAAATTGGCAGTAGAGATCTGGCAGATAAAGGGATTATGGAGAAGAGAAAGCAAATTATGAGTTTGTGCTAAATACTGAGCAGTGGAAGCAGACTTGCTAACACCACTAAAGATACTAGGTAAAGTCTTGTTGCAATAATATTTTTACGCTGTTATTGAAATAAAAGTCAGTTTAAAACATATGTACCACAAGTTAACCCGTGCATGATACTCATGCAATCTAGTCAAATCAAGCTACTTAAGGTGTTAAAAAGGTTCTTGTCATGCATTTGTGGCTAGGCCAGGCCTCCTCAGGGGAAGAGCGTTACTTCCCAACGTAAGCGCCCTTTTTTAAGTGATTTTGTCCACATGTCACCACCTCATCATTCTTCTCCATCACCTCATCCTTCATCTTCATCGCCACATCGTTTATCTCCATCGTCTTACTGTTCTAAAAGCTCTCGATACACAATGTTTCTGCTAAACACCTTATCGCTGTGCTCAATCAGTCTGAAGGGCAGTATTCATAACCTGCACTTTCACATCACTGCTTCTCCGTACTCGTGAAAATGCGACATACAATTGTCCATGACAAAACACAGGCTCAGGTAAATAAATACCCACACGGTCAAGAGTTTGAGCCCTCAACTGGTAAATTTAGCCTTTACTACCCCTCCAACGGGGAGAAGGGGGAATGATGGAAGTTAACTGACTTCACTATTATCATTTTTTTGTCAAATAATGTCAGTATACCAAATTTCAGGTCAATTGGATGAGCCCTTTCTGAGAAAATAGTTTTTTCCACACACACACACACACACACTAACACACGCCGCTAGGCTTATATATATTAGATAATCACAAGTGCATTTGTTAAAGAAAGACATTAATTAAGAAATAATTAATTAATTAATTAATTAATTAAGAAATGCCTTGGTAAGTGAATTTACATGTTTCCTTGTACTTCATTATATAATTGTCTTTATATAACTCCCGTTATTCCACATGGTCAAAAAGATTTGATACAAAGAAACATACTGTTTATTGTATTTATAGGGGCATATTCAATTGTTGGTGGAAACGCCCAAAATCTCGCGATCCACGCACTATTACCGTTATTACGGTAATAGTGCGTGTAAATACCGTTATTACGGTAGTTTTCTGACTGGATTTCAGCTCGCAGCTCCCTGAGCTGCAAACTGAAATCCAGCTTACCATTACCGTAATAACAGTAATAGTTTTAACGCAGCGGGGATTCAGAACAATTGAATATGCCCCATAGTGTTGCACAGACGTATTGTCAGGCTTAGTTGCAAGCTATCATAACACACACCTTTCTTACTGTGCACTCATATAGGAAGTAGGTCTATTGTATCACTAGTCAGAGAAATAAGTAGAAGACAGCTCTGTAAATTAAGGTAAACGAGGACAGACAGATTTGGAGAACAACAACACAGATGTTCACAGTGTATACAGGATAAACACAACATGACTTCTGTTGTTCTTTTACATTTCTAACATATTCACACAGAGGAACAACTAGGAGAATAGCACATATTTATGTATAGAGTTCTGAACTGCTACACCTAGCAATACATTGAGGGGATCATGACACAAAAAATTACACACAATGACAATTAACAGCAAGTAAAGATGTCCCTTCCTAAATGAGCATGTAACCTAGGAGGTATGAGGAACAATTGATACATAAGAGAGAGTATTAATAATTGTAACTGGTGATGGGGAAAGTATTAGCAGCTATTGTAAGGTGGCATCATTATCAGCCACCAATTAAAAAGCGATTGTCGATTGGCATTTCTGTGCAGCTACTGATGGTGTGGTAGAGATGGAATGCGGAGAGACAGTGGAAGATATAACAGTCACTGCAGAAATCTTAAAACAGTCATCTGCTGACAACCATAACTGGCCCCACTGCTCATCTCAACCAAACCTCCTCCCTTTTCAGGTTGTAGAGAAGACTGATGCTTTCATGCTGCATGGTGACTCTTGTGGTTATTCTACAGCTTGGAGAAGCTGTGTGTAGCCCAGTGCTTGCTACTGGAAACAGAGCCAGGGCACTTGGAGGCACTAAGGTCAATTTGATAGCAGCCAATTAACCTGGTTGCACAGAGGAAACCACAAAGACACGAAGAGAACATACAAACTCCACATAGATAAGTCCTGGTCAGGAATTGAACTCATGACCCCAGTGCTGTGAGGCAAAAGTGCTAACCACTAAGCCACCGTGCTGCTCATTATTATTATTATTATTATTATTATTATTAATAATAACCTTTATTTATAGGGCACCACATGAGGTCGGTTGCACCATTCAGAGGGCAAACAACAAGACAGTACATGGAATAACAGTACAATACAGTAAACAAATAGCACTACAACTCTCAACACAGCTACCTGGGGTGCATGGGGTATATTCAATGCAGGCTGAAACCAGTGCCCATTAGCGTGGGTGTAACTAACAGGTTTAAAGTTACTGAAAGAGGTGCAAAGGCAATGGAGGATTGAGTCAATGGGCAGAGAGCCCAAGGAGGAGGTGCACAGAGTAGTTTGTGGGCAAAAGTTATCGGTAATGAGAACAGGAGGGAAGAGAGCCCTGCTCACTAGAGTTTACAATCTAAAAGGAAAGGGGCAGACGAAAGGTTGACACATGGATGTGAGCGACTGTAAGGGCAAGAAGCAAGAGAGGGAGATATGGAGGATGAAAGATAGTGAAATATACTACATGGTGAAATGGTTAAGTGGAGGACTGGTGATGAGGGCAAATTCATTATCTGAATGCTAAAATTTATTGTATGGCCTTCTTACATTACATGTAGCTATAAATAATAGAATACATTATGGGGTGATCTATTCAGGGTATTAAACCAATTGTCATTTTTGGGGTTAGGAAGGATGTGTTCCCCTTTTTAAGATAGCACTGTCACACCGGGTTGTTTGCTTTGATTTCCTCTGAATCAACACAAATAGAATTTATGGGGCCAATTTAATTTGGCCGTGTTATTTTAGGAATAACGTGGCCTGCGCCCTATTACTGTTAGTATGGTAAAAGTGCGCAGTATTACCGTTAGAATGGTCCTTTCAGCGCTGATTTTTGCTCGCACCTCTCTGGCGAGTAAAAATCCAGGTTAAAATTACAGTATTAAAGGTAATAAAGGTAACTTGTTTAAGAAAACATATAAGATTATACTCAGATTGTCAAGCTGTTTGAGAAAATAAATATTTTGGTTATGTATGTTCTTTCCCATGGTAACTTATTAAATGTTATTAAAGGTTATTTGGAAGATCCATTAGTCTTCACCTCTTGTAAGTCAATTTTTTTCTTGTTATCTGAAAAACAAAAATCTGGTTGTGATTTACTCAAAGAAAAATCTGCTGATTGGTTGTTTGAAGTTACTTCTGTCCGACCTTTAGACAAGTACACAGATAAATGATCATTTCCATGTGGAACAACATAGAAACCCACATCTGCTAATTTCTTGTGTACCTGTGAAGCATCAACTATTTGGAATACCAGAAGGTCAATCTTGCTATTTTTCATGAAGAAATGTGTGAACAAATCACAAACATAAGGAAGCATTTGGAGTAATGTGGTTCATGCTATCAGTAACTGCTTTGATGTATATATTATTTAAGTAGGTATCCAAGCTTTTTAAAAATACACATATGTAATGTACTTGTAAAAAGGCAGCATATGTTGTAGGCTTTTCTGGACATTGCTACTAGTTTATTATTATTATTATTATTATTATTATTAATATTATTATGATTATCATTATGGTTTCTTATTAAATGTTTCTAAGCAGTGCAAATTATCTATATTTTACAGTTAGTCAAAGTTTTTCAATATCTGTATTTAACAATTATTATTATTATTATTTTCTGCAATAGTGGTCCAGTAGTGTAAGGAAAATAGTTAACAGTTAGTTAGATTTTATCCAAGCTGTAGATGTCTCTGTGCAATGTGTAGGTGTCTCTTTGCAAAATTAATGGCAGTGGGGGTGGGGGGTGTTTTGGTGCTGTATATATCTGTCAATGTGGGTGCCTCAGTGCAACACATAGCCCACAACAGGTGAACTGTATGCAATATATGAGAAGCAAAGATAAAAGTCCCTGTGCAGTGTGGCCGCAATGCGCAATATAGCTGGCAGTGAGTGATATCTTTGTGCAATGTGGCTGTCTTTGGAAAATGACATAATCCCATACTGAATTCTGGATACTTCAAGAACACATTTAAACATCTAAAAATGATGCTTACAATGGTGCTTTCTATCTCTTAGCCAGTTTATTATGCATATTATTTCCTAATATTGTAATCTTATCTTCCAATTTGTAATGTGAGGTATAACAATTTATAAATGCAAATATATGAAACCATCAGCATTGCCAAAATTCAGTGTACAACTTACCTTGTCATGCACAGAACCTCACTGAACCAACTACAGCCAATAATTGTAATCTAGCAAAACCATTCACACTTTACACAATCGGGTGCTAACATATACAGAGCCATTTCCTCACCACCTGTGGTCACATACTCCTCCTGACCAAAATAATTCATAGCAAGAAAAAGTACATGTCTATAATAGAGCTCTCGCTGAACACTGATGGTTATACCTTTAGCAATATCAGCATTAGCTAATGGAATATGTCCTGGCACAAAGGCATTAGCAAGTGCCACGTATGTGTGTGAACAGCCATCAGTATTGCTTGCTTTGTGGTGCCCCAAAGCCCAGTTTAACAGCACAGAGGAGTGCATAAGCGCTGTTAAAATGCAGGGTTTCAAGGGGTTAATTGTGCTCCTGGAGACTTGCAACCAGGAGTGATTGACAGGAGGAGGATGAAGGCAACAAGAGGGGCTGAGGTGCAGCCGAGCAGTGAAAAGATAAGCTGCTGTCAGAACTGGTGACATTGCCAGCAAAGCAGACAGAGAACAGCTGGGGACATGCAGTGGGGCACCAAAGACAGTCTCCACTAACTACAGAACCCTCTCAAGGTAAAACCCTAGCCTGCAGTGTACTGCACACACCCCAGTGTCAGAGGGAAGAGTGATGAGAGAATCTACCCAAAACTGCCATTGCATTCTTGTAAAAGGAAGGATTGTGAGAGTTTTTCCCCCAGATCATACCTTTACACAGGCTGCAGGGAGCAATTAAGCTATATCCTATGTGTTGCTGATATCTGGACACTATCCCCTGTTGCAGAGCAAATGTGCTAATATAGATTCATTGACTGCTGAGGGAACAGTGCCATCTTGTGGCTGAACTGAGCAACAGCCCTGCTTTCTACTATAATACTTAACCCTTCTGGAAACCTCTGCAGGACATTGGAACACTACCAAATTCCTGTGCACAGGTTAGCCCAGGACTGAATGGAAAATATGGTAATGTTACCGGGATAATATTGGTGCAACAAATGTTTTAGATGATGTTAATGTTATGTGATTTACCTAAGAGTTGATTTATTGATATTGAAGGTGTGACATTGAGCGTTAGCGGTACCGCTGCGATTCAAGTTAACCCAGAGGGAATAGCACTGTACTCCAAACACCTGAATAAGAAGGAGCCCTCTAGTGGGCGCGGTAGTGACCGTAAGAGTCTTAATGGGTTATTATTGATGGTTCTTGCACAATCACCAGTCAGATATTGTTAACTTGAAAGTAGTAACTGTGATTACCAGTGTGCCTTATTAGACAATGTGCATTGAAGATGTTATCGCTATTGTGCCTTATACTCACCAGGTGTATGTTATATGTTAAATGCTATTGTGCTCTATGCTGATCAAACGCATTATTTTGTCATTACCATTGAGCTGAAGGGGTCAGTGGCGCGGTGGCTTACCAAAACTATCCTTACCGCATTCTCAATAAACCCAAGTTGTTTGACCAATCCTTGTCCCTTTCCTTGAAGTATTTATCTCCTGACCACCGGATATTCGAACAGAAAAGAACCTGACTCGTGTCTGGAGGACAAGGTAAGGGAAGGATTTCCCATCAGTACTCGAACACCACACTTGTGATCTTCATCCATGTAGTTACACAGGCCTCCTCTATATAAAATGCCAATTGAATGAATAGTTTGCTCACATATCAACCTAAAAAAAACATCTCTTGCAGATTTTATCTGAAAACAGGAATATTGCAAATTCTCACAGATCTCTAAATAGGACCTTAAGAGTGACAGTTGATTAAGGACCTGTACTGGGTACTGCAGCCTTTTAATGAAGTACCATAGTTAAGGGTATAGGGCCTGATTCATTAAGGATCTTAAATGAAGAGGTATCTTATTTCAGTCTCCTGGACAAAACCATGTTACAAAGCAAAGGGTGCAAACTAGTTTTCTGTTTTGCACATAAGTTAAATACTGACTGTTTTTTTCATGTAGCACACAAATACTTGATAGCTTATTTGTACACTGAAATTTAAAGTTGATATTTGTGTGCTACATGAAAAAACAGACAGTATCTAACTTGTGTGCAAAACAGAAAACTAGTTTTCACCCCTTGCATTGTAACATGGTTTTGTCCAGGAGACTGAAATAAGATACTTCTTCATTTAAGATCCTTAATGAATCAGGCCCCTATTTACCAAAAGGAGAAAAGTGAAATCTCTGTTTGAAAATCAGCATTATCGCCACAGAATGATCAATAAGCCTGTTTGTGAGCCAAGAGGATGTGCATATCATTGAAAGTGGAGCTAAACCAAGATAATGAAAAGACTTATTTCAACTCATTTCAAGCATTACTCTTTTAGACAAACTGCACAATCTGCTGCTTGTAAGATGAGTGCAAGTACCATAAACCCATTCCTCCTGGCCTCCAGGCCATACCTCAGTGGCCAGAGATAAGCAAACATATAGTCACAGGAGTACAAACAGAACCAGGAGGTTCATGATCCCAGAATCCTCTAGCTATGTTACAGACCCACAGAATGAGATGCCCTAAAGTTAGCAATGGTTAACAGCCTGCACCTACAGCTCTGTCACAGGCAAATTCTTTCAACATCTATTCAGACTGAAGCAAGCCAGACACATTAGACACAGTGAATATTTACATGGAAGAAGCATGCAGGTATGGTAAAAATAAATCCAAATATTTATTCACTACAATAAAATGTTTGTGACACTCACCTATGGCAGCATGCTGCTTCCTGCGCTATATACAGTACTTGGAGATTTGTAATTCTGAATGCATCTGCATTGTATGGAAAGAAGCTGGTTGGATCTCCCAGCGCTGGGGTCATGAGTTCAATTCCCGGCCATGGCCTTATGTGTGTGGCGTTTGTATGTTCTCCCCAAGTGTGCGTGGGTTTCCTCCGGGTGCTCCAGTTTCCTCCCACACTTCAAAAACATACTAGTAGGTTAATTGGCTGCTATCAAAATTGACCATAGTCTCTATCTCTCCCTGTCTGTCTGTGTGTGTTTGTTAGGGAATTTTGACTGTAAGCTCCAATGGGGCAGGGACTGATGTGAGTGAGTTCTCTGTACATCGCTGCGGAATCAGTGGCGCTATATAAATAAATGATGATCATGATGATGATGATGGATGAGCCACACGTTTGTCCAATCATTTTGATGGACTTCAGACCCATTAACAACCATAATTCTCCAGCACTGTAATCTGGAGAATAACAAAAGCCATTGCGTTTTCAGCATATAACACACTTTTTTACATGCCCACAAAACACTAGTTACGTTTGCTGCCATATATAGACTGAGTCACATGTTGCGCTTATAGCCGCTTGTGGCCATTTTCAGTAAAAAGGAGGGGGAAGAGGTTAGGAGGGGGCGTGTTAGGGCATCCTTGAGCAAATGCGACTTGTGTAGACTGAGACTCAGATGGATATGTGCCTGTTAGGAGACGAGAAACTTGCGGGTGCTCGATTGCTGACGTAAGTTATGAACGGACCATTAGCTTAGATGTATCTGGCTCAACATACTCGTGATAAATTCCACCTGCAATTTAGATGGAAACTGTGTCCAACGCTACATGAGGCCCAATATCGGTAAGTGTCTAGTGAATGTAGGTGATCTGTAGGGTAAGACCTTTTTAATTTTACTAGCCTGGGGGATGGGAGCTTAGTATTAATAAAATAAAATGAGAAACCTATATCTCTCTATATCTCTCTACAGACACCTCAATTGTATCCAGAAAGGATAACTTTACTTCCCTCTACACAACTACAAAAATTACATCTGAAAATGTAACATGACAAGGCCAGTATGCGTTACATGTGGGGGCGGTTAGAATTGCATCATATATCCCTGTCTGGCTGTCATTAGATAGCCAGCACCCTGTATTGCCATTATTTACCTGATGATATCTGCAAATGCATTCTTGGTTCCCAGATAATGCCCAGTTTTTTGGCTGGAGGAAAAATATATGGCTCCTTCTTATACCCTTTACATATAGTAGAGTAAATGTCACCAATTAGAGAGTGTTATGCCTTTTCCAGCCTTTAAAAAAAAGCGGATGTCTGTCTTGCAGATTTGGACTGTAGAATGGTTAAAGTTTCACTTTGAATATTACAAAAACCAATGAAGATTTGTTTTTTTTTTGCCTAACCCAGTGGTTCCCAAACTTTTGCAGTTCCCGGCACCCTTAGAGTCTCCATAATGTTTTCAAGGCACCCCTCCAAAATAATTACAGAGCAGTATTTAGGTCAGGACAGAAATACTTATTTAGTTGTATGCAAAAATGCCCCCTCTGCATCCAGACACTCTGCCCCCTCTGCATCCAGACACTCTGCCCTCTCTCACGCTGCCCCCTCTGCCCTCTCTCACGCTGTCCCCTTCCTCTGCCCCCTCTCACGCTGTCCCCCTCCTCTGTCCTCTGTCATGCTATCCCCCTCCTCTGCCCCCTCTCAAGCTATCCCCCTCCTCTGCCCCCTCTCAAGCTATCCCCCTCCTTTGCCCCCTCTCACGCTGTCCCCGTCCTCTTTCACGGTGTCCCCCTCCTCTTTCACGCTGTCCCTTTCCTCTGCCCTCTCTCATGCTGCCCCCTCTGCCCTCTCTCACGCTATCCCCCTCCTCTGCCCCCTCTCACGCTGTCCCCCTCTGCCCTCTCTCACGGTGTCCCCATCCTCTGCCCTCTGTCCCCCTCCTCTTTCACGCTGTCCCCCTCCTCTGCACTCTGTCACGCTGTCCCCATCCTCTGCCCTCTGCACGCTGTCCCCATCCTCTGTTACGCTGTCCCCATCCTATGCCCTCTGCATGCTGTCCCCCTCCTCTGCCCTCTCTCACGCTGTCCCCCTCCTCTGCCCTCTCTCACGCTGTCCCCCTCCTCTGCCCTCTCACGCTGTCCCCCTCCTCTGCCCTCTCACGCTATCCCCCTCCTCTGCCCTCTCTCACGCTGTCCCCCTCCTCTGCCCTCTCTCACGCTGTCCCCCTCCTCTGCCCTCTGTCCCCCTCCTCTTTCACACTGTCCCCCTCCTCTGTCACACTGTCCCCCTCCTCTGCCCTCTGTCACGCTGTCCCCCTCCTCTGCCCTCTGTCACGCTGTCCCCCTCCTCTGCCCTCTGTCACGCTGTCCCCATCCTCTGCCCTCTGCACGCTGTCCCCATCCTCTGTCACGCTGTCCCCCTCCTCTGCCCTCTCTCCCGCTGTCCCCCTTCTCTGCCCTCTCACGCTGTCCCTCTCCTCTGCCATCTCACGCTGTCCCCTCCTCTGCCCTCTGTCACGCTGTCCCCCTCCTCTGCCCTCTGTCACGCTGTCCCCATCCTCTGCCCTCTGCACGCTCTCCCCATCCTCTGTCACGCTGTCCCCCTCCTCTGCCCTCTCTCCCGCTGTCCCCCTTCTCTGCCCTCTCACGCTGTCCCTCTCCTCTGCCATCTCACGCTGTCCCCTCCTCTGCCCTCTGTCACGCTGTCCCCCTCCTCTGCCCTCTCACTCTGTCCCCCTCCTCTTTCATGCTGTCCCCCTCCTCTGCCATCTCACACTGTCCCCCTCTGCCCTCTCTCCCGCTGTCCCCCTCCTCTGCCCTCTCACACTGTCCCCTCCTCTGCCCTCTGTCACGCTGTCCCCCTCCTCTGCCCTCTCACGCTGTCCCCCTCCTCTGCCCTCTCTCACGCTGTCCCGCTCCTCTGCCCTCTCTCACGCTGTCCCCCTCCTCTGCCCTCTCACGCTGTCCCCTCCTCTGCCCTCTGTCACGCTGTCCCCCTCCTCTGCCCTCTCACGCTGTCCCCCTCCTCTGCCCTCTCACACTGTCCCCTCCTCTGCCCTCTGTCCCCCTCCTCTTTCACGGTGTCCCCCATCCTCTTTCACGCTGACCTTGACTGGAAGATACAGCGGGAGGTGGGCTAACTGCATTGTTGCTGGCCTCTTTGAAATCTAAAAGTACATTCAAGATTCTTTTCTGTTTCTCTTAAATAACCTCCATTCTTGAGTTTTGTCACTCTAAAATAATGTAAAATAATGTTCAACAGATCTGTATAATAAAAGCTTGAACATACTTTAAGAAAACATTGAGAGTATCATGAACATCGTTATTAACTGTCAGTAAATTTATTTTGTTAACTGTCAGTAAAAACAAATTATTTAAAAAAATAGTTTTTACCATAGATGACACTTAATGTATTTTTGATCCATTTTTTTTAAATAACAATGATTCATTAAAACATTTATTTGAGTGAAATACTGACAAGTATTATTGATACTATTATATTATAGTGCAAATACAAGTGTGAGATTCCCCCAGGATTTGGTATCAAATGAAGAATCCAATAACAAACAGAAGGTCAAAATAACTGGAGAGTTAAAATAGAAGGCAACAGCAACAAGTCAGGACAGACACAGGGAAACAATGATACACATATCTGTCACGCTGTCCCCCTCTGTCACGCTCCCTCTCACTCTGCCCTGCGCCAGCCATAGAGAAAAACAAAGAGCACAAAAACGTACCAATCCGCCGGGCACCGGGACCCAGCAGCCTCCTCTCTCCCGCAGCAGCCGTCACTGATGTCGATATTCAGTGACAGCTGCGGGAGAGAGGAGGCTGCTGGGTCCCGGTGCCGCGCAGATTGGTAAGTTTTTGTGCTCTTTGTTTTTTCCTATGGCTGGCTCGCTGCACCCCTGTGACAGGGCCGCGGCACCACTGGGAGCCGCGGCGCACACTTTGGGAACCGCTGGGCCCTAACCGACTGGCATTTTGAGTTACTTATTTAACTTCAAAATTCAAGTTTAATCTGCATTGGATGAAAAAAAAACAATAGTTCTGTTGAATGATTTGTTGAAAACAGAACAATTTGCAAAATGTCTTAATGTTTATTTTTATAGAGTGAAGCATGGAATTGGGCTGAGGATATGGCTGCGTATGCCACTTTTGTAGCTTTAACTAAGTTAACTAATAAACTGTTAAATTAATGCAAAGTATTTTTGATAATATATCATCTACATCTAGGAAACAAAAACTGTTTTATCGCTTTTAAATAAAATATTCTACATCCTAACTGTTTAAAACATTTAAAACAAGAAAAAAATTATAATTTTAAACAGATTTTCTTTTATCATATCATTGATTAAATGCATAAAATATATCATAACTATACATTTATTAAATGCATGGTTGGTCTAGTGATCATTTTCATTAACTACCAATTCAGTGTTATAACTACTTAAATTTCTATAGATAAAGGAACGTGTATTTGTATAAATGGCTGTTTACAATTCTTGCCCAATGCTGTTTAAAAAATGCATATAATTTCCCTACCCTCCCCTTTTAAAATATGAAAACATCACACTCCTGTATCTCCTATGCTGGTATAGCTCTATCTGGAGATGCTCACTGACCCCCGTGTTTTAGATTTGGCAAAACTGCCCTCAAATGTTTTGGTTTTGGTTTTGGATCTGGATTAACTTCATGTTTTGATTTTGGTTTTGGCAAAATTGCACTCACATATTTTGGTTTTGGATCTGTATTTTTTTTGAAAAATAAACCGCCCTTGCGTGTTTTGGTTTTGGATCCCTATTTTTTTCTAAAATCCCTATTTTTTTGTGTAAAATCACATAATTTTGCTTTTTTTTGTTGCTACATTATTATTAACCTCAATAACACTAATTACCAGTCATTTCCAGTTAATTTTTACCACCTCAGAGGTCACAATATTATTTTCATCCACTTTCGGAGAAAGACTGCAGCAACCTAGCTGGATGCTAAACGACAGAGCAACGACACAAAAACACGGCAGTTCATAGCACATCTAAGAAACATCACCACACAGCAGTTGCAGAAAAGTGAAGAAAATGGAATTGTCCCTGAGCCCTCCCATCCTCCCTTATGTAAGATATTGAAAAGGACAGTTTAACAAACTAAGTACTCCAGCGACAAGGAGTGCCACTTTTGTGGCTGAAGTTCTTGGTTTGTTTGGGCCCCCACAATAAAAGCTACGAATAGCTTAGCTGTTTTAAGTCCACCAGTGCTGTCAATGAACTCTATATAATTAAACCATGTCTGCTCATGCTGTATCTTTAATCGACTTCTCCTCTCTGGATACCTCTCTCTCATCCCTGCCAAACTTATGTAGACACAGGAATGGATATTACAACTGGAGTGGCACTACATCTGCTTCAGACAGGCTGTGACACGAAACGTGGGCAGTATGGAATACATCATGTTGGAATACCCTGCAATGAACAGATATTTAAACCAATATATAGACGTAGTTGAGGGGACCGTACTTAAGTTAAAACGTGACATACCGGATGAGATCCCAGATTTAAGAGAGCTTGTACATGAGCGATACACTGCGCTTCAGAAGAATAATACAGAGGACGTCCTGAGTCAGGACAATAAATGAGATCACATATACGAGAGAGAAGCAATAGAAAGGATGATCGAAAGCAAACTTCAGAAGGGTAAATCCGCCAGTTGTCCAAAAATTGGCTGAATCACTCTGACATGAGTATATCAGATCTTGTTCCAGACAATGCACTAAAAAGAGCCATTGACATTCACTGCAAAAGCAAGGTCATCACTGAGCTTAGAATCAGCCCCAATCCCCAAAAAATTAAAATATAGCTAGGTACCTTTGAAGTAAAGTGCAGATTACAAACACTTTGTGCAATACTCATGAAACAGCAGAAAAGTGGAAGGTTTGAGTAATACATATACACGTCTATTTAGATATTCATGCTAACATTAATTCTGCAAACAACGTTGTTCTTTGTTACTTAAACATCTAGGTAACATTGGCACACAACCGTAGCTGAAAGGAAAAGTGGTGCAAGATGGGATTGTCCTTGGGCCCTCCCACCCATCCTCATGTTGGATCTTATAAAGGACATGCACACTTTAACAAACCAAGCACTTCAGCGACAAGAAGTGCCACTTTTGTGGCTGAAGTGCTTGGTTGTTTGGACCCTAACAAAACAAGATAACAATGGCCGTAAGGCACCTAAGCTAACACTGCTGTTAAAGAACTCTACTGTGGCAAGGTGTTGTTGTCATCAGCCTCATCCTCACACATTATTAATTCATCCTGCCGGAATCCACCATTTCAACAGTCTCTGTACATTGATGTATTTGGCGATAAAGGCCTTCCTTGTGAAAATTGTAGTTCATTTTGATGAAAATCATCTTTTCCACAGTTTGAGGAAGTGGCCTCCTATGCCGATTTCTGGCAAGGTTCCCTGCTGTGCTGAAAACTCTTTCCAAGTACACACCAGAGGGTGGGCAGCTTAGATAGTGCAAAGCGATTTGATACATGGGGTTCCAAATTCCCTTTTTTTCCTCCCAGCATGTAAAGGGAATGTGAGTGTCTGACGTGTCTATTTCTATGTTATCGTTAAAATAATCCTCCACCATCGTTTGGATGTTGATAGTAGGATCAGGTGGAGTTATGGCAGAGGTGTCACGTTTTGTGGTCAATTCTTTTAGACCAGACCAGATGTCAAATTGTTGTGCTGAATCATTTGCATCATCCCTGGGTCTCTTGGGAAAGCTAAGCTTTTTCCTAGCAGCAGTTGACTGAGAAACTGAAGGATGAGACGGCGTTCTGTCACGTAAGACTTGAGCTGTCATCTTGCTTAATGTAGTAATTCGATTTCAAGATTTTGATAACTCTTGGATCCTGGCAAAGTGAATAAAGTACTTGATCTACAAATCCGACATACTTAGCGTAAATGCTAAGTATGAACCTCCTTCTTCAGTTTCTCAAGCTGTTTTTCCAAAAGTGTAATTAAGGTGACTACTTTGAATGGTTTCAGCACCTTGCATAACATGGCAAGTATTCTCCACTGCACTTGAGTAAAATACAACCCCCCTCCTTTCCCAATGTCATGGATATGGAGTAAGCGTGGATGGCTTTTCGCTGTTCCTCCATCCTCAAAATCATATACAGGGTGGAATTCCCCCTTGTTACCATCTCTTGCTTCAGTTGGTGGCAAGGCAAATTAAATTGCTCTTGTAGCTGCTGCAATCTCCTACATGCTGTTGCCGAATGCCTGAAATGTCCAGATATTTTATGGGCCACAGACAGCATCTCCTGCACGTCCCTGTCATTTTTTAAGAAGCTCTGCACCACCAAGTTTATTGTGTGAGCAAATCAGGGAATGTGATAGAATTCACTCAGCTATAATGTTCTCACAATATTGGTGGCATTATCAGAAATGATATAGTCTGAGGAGAGTCCAAGCGGGATAAGCCATATTGCAAAACCATCACTTAGTTTTTGTAACATATTGTCAGCTGTATGCCTCTTAGTTGAGTAGCCTGCCTCTGAAAAATGTGACGTACATGGGTACATGCTGCTGCTGCTCCTGCTGGTGAAGGCGAATCACCAACCCAGTGGGCTGTCACAGTCACATAATCTTTAGTTTGCCCAGTTCCACTTTTTCACATATCTGTGGTTAAGTGTACAGTGGGTAGAATGGAATTTTGTAGCCCAATAATTACATTTTTACACACCTTCTGGTAGAGGTGAGGAATAGCTTTTCTAGTAAAATGGTGTCGTGATGGAATTTGGTAACGGGGGACACAAGACCTCAATCAGCTGCAATAATAGTGGATATTGAATGCAGATCTAATACTAGCATAGTCGCCATGGCGTCTGTGATCCGCTTTGTGACTGGGTGACAGCTTTCATACTTGCTTCCTCTTGCAAAGGATTGCTTAACAGTCAATTGTTGGAAACTACTAGTAGTCTTCTTCTTGGTCTGCTTCTGTGATGATCCACCCCCAGCATCAACAGCAGCATTGGGAATAACGCTGAAGAATTCTTTTGAGGAATCCTGGATAGTGGAGGAGTCATATAGCCTTAGCAACTTGGATGCAGGACTAACTCCAATCGCTACTGAGGAAATTGATGAGGAAGGTGTTGTGGGTGTAAATTGCAGGTGCCGGGATCTAGCTGAGAGAAGGGACCTAGCTGATGCTGGACTGCTTGTTGCTATTTTTTTAGCATAAGTTTCCAATTTTCTCAACAGTTTGTCATGAACTCACTTCAAATGGCGTAACATGGATGAGGTTCCTAGATGGTTAAGGTCCCTACCTCTACTGACTGTGGCTTTACAAATGCTACAAATGGCTAGACAATTGTTGGCAGGATTTGGGTCAAAATAATTCCTAAAGAGGTGGATTTTTTGGTCTTATGCACAGGCATGACAATGGCCTACTTCTTATCACGTGCAAGAACTGCTTCCACTGGTGCAGGACTTACACAAACAGCATCACCCTCATCAACATCCTCATAAGCGCAATCGTCAGCTCGGCTTTTACACGTAAAGGTATTTGGGCACCACTTTTTGAGTCAGAATGACAAGGTCTTGCTTGGCCACGACTGACCTTTCAAGAAGTTGCCGCAGTGACGGTTGCAGAACTAGCACTCATAAAGAAAGGCGAAGGCCTCAGTCTTTCCTTGCCACTGCGCGTGTAGAATAGCATGTTGCCAATTTAATTTTTTTCTGCAGTTAACTTTGTCTGGATTACAGGTCTTTTTTTTTTTTACCAAGGAAAAGGGTGGTTTTTTTACATTTTTGTTTCCCTGACTTAAAAACATTATGCACTTTAACATAGGCTTTAGCAGATGACGTAGAGTGATTACTATCAGCATGACTGGTTCCAGCAGCTGTTTGGTGCTCCTGGTCTCCTGTGTACTGCTGTGAATCCATTTTGATAACACAGTAGAATGCGACTGTAGATTGTGAAGATCACTGACAGCCCTATTATTTCTATTTCAGCAATGATAATTAGCAATGGAGCAATGGCACGTGGACTGTAAACTGGCAACAACACTGGGACCTCTCCTGTTTTTGTGTGAGCTTAAATAACAAAATACAACGAGACTGCAGAATTTGAAGAACACCGACTGTTCTATTATTTCTATTTCAGCCATGACAATTAGCAATGGGGCAATTGCACATAGACTGTAGACTTTCAACAACACTTGGACCTCTCCTGTTTCTGTGTGAGCTATAACGCAGTAGAATGTCACTGGAGACTTTTAAGTAAACTGTCATTCTTGGCTCTTTCTGTTTTACATATGACACTGACAAAGTGCACCAGAGACTGCCAAGAACCGTGCTACCCCTTCTGTGTCTCTCGGTGAAATGGCACCGGATCTCCGAGGAGGGCGGTACTAGAATCTAGAACTTGCAAAGTCCGACAATGCAACAATGACGTTTTGCCTTGTTTTCACTTCCAAGGGCCTACGAAAGTACCGAGCCTGCCAGGTACTCGGAACGGCAAAGTTCAGGTGGGCTCGGTTCTCAGAGAACTGAGCCCGAACATCTTTAACTCTATCTATACAGAACTTTTCTTTGGCCAACTGTCTGAATGTGTAACCTGCTTAACACCGTATATTGTATATTTGTACCATTTCTGGCTGTTACATTTTTTCTGCCAGACTAAGATGTTAATTACTCTGGCTCTCACCACTGTTACTCTGTCTTTGCACACAGTGTGATGGATATTATAATAAAGTTCTTAAAAAGAAAGTGCATATAACATTATTTACACATTAAGGGCCTGAGTCATTAAGGAGAGCAAAGCATAAAAAAGGAGTATCATTTGCACCTGGGCAAAACCATATTACATTGGAGGGGAGGTAAATTTAAAATGTGGGGACAGATTTATAGTTGGGGTAGGACATGTCCTAGATCAACATTAAATTTCAGTGTAGTAATAAAGTTATTAAGTATTTGTGTGCTAGATGAAAAAACAGCCAGTATTTAACTTATCTGCAAAATAATACACTAATTTGCACCCCTTGCATTGAAACATGGTTTGTCCCAGAGAACATTTACTCCTTTTTTGCCTTAATGACTCAGGCCCTAACAGTGCAAAAAAAAATTACTTTACAAAAGGAACTCAGCAGAAGCCATGTCACTTATAATTGATTATTTGAAACATTAAATCAGTTTAGCGATTTTAATTAACACCATCTGGATAAAAATAGTTGGTTTAATTATACCATTTTATGAGCAAATTGCATAGTTCAGCTGGATGACTGACAACAGTAGTTTAAGCCATATGTAATTTTGTGTTGTATACTTATTTTGTAAGGCTCTACTTGCCACAATGATCCTTATTCATTGCATCTAGTAGAGTGTTTGCACTGGCACACATTCGCGTAATTAGACATCTCTGTACGTAACTTACAGCTGCTTCTAGTCCATTTACTGTGCTTCGCTGCAAGACTTTTTTCTTTATAAGTTTTTTTCTTAAACAAGGTGCTATAGATTTTGATATTTGACACATGCATCATAGTTTGCTATTTCACTTTAGTTTGACTATTCAGTGTAAGTATACAAATACAAAGTCACATTGACTTTTAGATGAATTTGCTTAAAGTGCTGTGCAATACATTTGATATTGCATGATTTCATTGTAAATATGTGGTCCCTTGTAATAAATATTGCAATAATTTTGCTCAGTTCTTTGTTCCAGTAACTTTCTACATTTAAAAATTTAAAATTTAAGTATATATATATATATATATATATATATATATATATATATATATTCACATCATTACTCAGTGTGTGAATGAAATTGTGATGATGATGGCACAGTTATTTCTAATTTAGGGGTATATTTACTAAACTGCGGGTTTGAAAAAGTGATGTTGCCTATAGCAACCAATCAGATTCTAGGGGGCAAATGTATCAAGCTGAGAGTTTTCCGGCAGATTTGAAAAACCAATCAGATTCTAGCTATCATTTATTTAGTACATTCTACAAAATGAAAACTAGAATCTGATTGGTTGCTATAGGCAACATCTCCACTTTTCAAATCCGCCAGAAAACTCTCAGCTTGATACATTTACCCCCTAGCTGTTATTTATTTAGTACATTCTACAAAATGACAGCTAGAATCTGATTGGTTGCTATAGGCAACAATTCCACTTTTCAAACCCGCAGTTTAGTAAATATACCCCATAGAGTTCATATGATTTGGAATCTGCACTTTCAGCCTGATTCATGAACTGGCTTTTCAAGAAATCCCGTTTTCCCAGGATGACCTTATTATGCTTTGCAATAGAGTGGACATCTGCTTTAGGGAGCACATTCAAGAGAAGGTATCCTCTCTCCGTTCTATGGTCAAGTTGGCACCCCGATTTCAGACTAAAGTTGTGTCCACTGAAGAACCCAGAACACAGAACTAGGGCTGTGTGATAGGGGCAGCCACCTAGGGCGCAACACTGAAAGGGGCGCAGTTTATGAATATTTTAGGTTCACTTGGTTAAAATTGAGGGCAGCATTTTTATTCCTCAATCCAGGCATTAAAGTTTTAAGTTATGGATCTGGAAAAACATATACAGTTGGGTGATCAAACTTTACCCCAGAGGAACGAGAAAGGTTCAAAAATAACCTTTGTCCATATTGTGCAGAACCTGGACACCTACTTAGATGCTGTCCCAATAGTGTGGGAAAGTCTAGAGCCTAACTGGTATTGGAGAAGCCATGTTAGGTATAAACTCTCCCTCTACTGATCCCAATGCCAGTTTTTCAACTCTGGTGACATTGTATTATCCCACAGGGTCAGTTACATTGTCTGCCTTTCTGGACCCCTATGAGACTGGCAAATTCATCACAGTTTCCTTAGTCAATAAGATGTCTCTTCCCACTCACTCTTTGAAACTCCACTCTACTTGACAGCTATTGATGGTGGTAAGATTGCACAAGGCACAATTCATCAGAGCACTGCTATGCTAAGCTTACAAGTGGGAGATCTGCACAAAGAGAACATCTCAATGTGATTTCTGTGGCCATCAATTCCATAGACTGTGCAACTGATCTCTAACCTGGGCAGACTTTTCTTCATGGCCGTGTGTACCCTATGTCGTTACCAAAAACTAAAACCGTGTCCAATTGCATCCAAAAAAAATCTGGAGAGAAGTTTCCTCAACAAATCCACTTCTCCTGCGGAGCTCGGCTTTACTTTGTCAAGAAAAAAGATGGGGGGTTTGCATTCTTGTATTGATTACAGATGCCGAAATGCCATCACAGTCAAGTATAGATATCCATTACCCCCTATTTCAGAGTTAATGGACTGCATTAAAGGTGCTTTTATTTTTTCTAAGTTAGATCTTCGAAGTGCCTACAGTCTTTTTGCATTAATAAAGGAGACGAATGGAAGATCGCATTCAATACCAGAGACCGACATTACAAATATCTTATGATGTCATTCAGGTTATGCAACGCACCAGCGGTCTTTCAACCATTTGTAAACAAAAGCTTCCAAGATGTATTACACCAGTTCGTCATAGTATATCTCAATGACATCCAGATTCCATCAGAATTGTCCAATTTTGGGGCACTGTCCTGAACAGTCAGGAACTTGAGGAACAGTTGGGAGGTATTTGCCACTATTCACTTTCCTTAAATAAGATTAGACGAGCTAAGCAATTTATGTTGCATGTATCATGTAAGGGAAGAGGACAGCAAGATGGAGGTGGTTGGAGGGAGGCACTACCCATGGCTTCCATGACGCTGAGGTGGCATGGTGCTACTCACAATTATTACTTAATAATTATCAGATTCCAGTCCCATGTGGCCATTAATCTGGCCCTCTGTATATCATGATGATCATTATAATTGTTTATTTGTAAGGCACCACAAATCTCTCCAGCACCAGACAGTTAGATTTACAAATAAAAATCGCACATAATCGCACATAATCGCACAAGTACAGGCGAGGTTGGCAAAGAAGGAGCAGATGTGAGACAAAGGGTCCTGCTCATGAGAGCTTACAGTCTAGAACATACAGCTCTTGTACAGAAATAAAACTGTATGTCAACATCTAAGACTGTCCGTGATGGGCATTGAGTTTGTATGCTGTGGACATGGGACTGTATATGTGCTAGGCATAGGGACTATACTGTGTATGTCGAACATGGAGCTAGGCTCATATTTTTATTAATTTATCATATTTTAGGTATATTGCTCCATATTACAGGGAAAAATATCTAGAAAACATCATGTTTCAAGCATTCAGGATAGTAGATGCTATACTATGTGATGGAGCACTATGTGTACTATTTGTTTTGTAAACTCAATTCCCAGTAACCAGGAGAGTGCACTCCTGGAAAACGTATAACAATTGTCAGAAAATAAACTTTTGGAAGGAAGTTGTGCTTCACTAAACATTGCTAGTTTAAAATATACATTATCTTTATCTATTCATGCATTTTCCAAATATTTTCACAATTAGTATTGTTTATACCTATAAAAGAAACAATTCTGGTTCACCCACACAATAACTAGGAGCACAATGCCTAATGGAATTCTCTTTTAATGTCATAATGTTTATTGTACAATGAACTAATTGGCAACAATGAATGTTCACTATATATAAATACAATTCCAGTATTAAATACAATTTTACTGCTTAAAACTTTCAGAGTATGTGTACTCTGAAAGATAGGTATAGTACGCCCATATGAAATTATTTTCATCCTTTAAATATAAATCTAAAAAAATATAATTAAAGGCTTCTTTAGAAAAGTAGAACAACTTTATTGAACTTATCTGTTTGTTTTGATATGTACCAGTCACCTACTACAGTGGAGATTTTGCAGTTGAAACAATGTTCCTCAGAATGTAGCCTGAATGTAGTAAAATGAATCTACTAATGACATAATTGTACGGTAAAGAACTGCTGTCTATTGAAAACAATTGGCCAATGGTTAGGCCAGGAGTAACATGGTCTGTATGCCGCTTACGATGGGTTTACATGATTCTATCGTATTGTTTAAGCTATTGTCTAGTGTAACTATTAAATGCAATTACAAATTATACTGAAATATTTGTTAATATTATTAATTTTGACATCATTGGGATGTTGTTTGTTATTTGGTTAGCCCAGTGATTAAGGAACTAGGCAGGGATCAACTCATTGGTTCATGCCTCTCTAATCACTTGGACAAAGTTCACAATGCCAGAGTCAGATTAAGATTTGTGGGGGTTCCAGGGCATGTAACTTGTGGGGGCACCAGCTATCAAAGGTTAATTGTCTTTGAAGTATTTGTCTGAACTACAGTCGCATAGCCTTTCAAGTCACCATCCAGCCTATACATCTGAGTTTGGGCAAACACTGCACTTTCAGGCTGCATCAGAGAGCTAGGCAGCAGGCAAGCATAGCTATTTTAAACAATGTGTGTCATGGCTCTGTTGCATCATGAGGAGGACGGCAGTTACCACATGACAGGTGGACCAATTAATATGTGGGGCCCTTGTTATGTTGTAGCCACGGGACTAAATAACCAGTTGCATCACCTATAATCCTGCATGAGCCACCCAGCTCTTCCACATTCATTGCTGGTTGGCTCCTACCTAGTCCAGTTACAACACTATAATGTCACCACGATTTCTTTAGATGCGGGAGATGCTTTATGAGTATAATGAAGGCCCAGACCAAATTTCCTCCAGCACAACACTATTAGATCACTGTAACCAGCTTTTAATGGCATGACTTCTTAAAGATGAATGTCAAAAGAGCCTGCAGCCAACATCACAGAATAGGGTTCAAAACTAGATAAAACAGGTCCACTGAGAAAAAATCTAAATGACTTAATTCCACAGATGGGAAATATATAAAACGGAGTATTCTGCATTATAGCATAATTCTCCGTTGGTGACCCATTCTAAAGCAGAATCAAACTGAAAACATATTGTCCTAATAATAGCTTACTTGTAGCTATTAAATCCACATAACACTAGAGCTAATAGAGTTAGTGTGCAAGTGCCAGACGTCAGACTCTCTCCTCACTTTGATGGGGTTATCCACTTTTTAAAATTATATTATATTCTAACAAAAAAAATCTCTCTTGGTTATGGAAAGAAACATATAATATTCTTGTGTGTATGCTAAATGGGCACATCAATAAAACATGAAAACTGTCTTGGTCAGTGGTCATGAAGGGTGGAAAACCATCTGTGCATTAAGTGGATAAAATAAAATCAACAAACTTGCAATTTCCTGAGTGCCAAAAGCTTTTATACTCTCTGCCTTATCATGTGGTTAGCTGGGTACAACTTTATCAGGGGCAAATCACTAGTCAGTAATGTAGAAAACAGTATGGAATAAACAGCTTTATGTAAAATTAGAAACTTTAGGTATATTTACTAAACTGCGAGTTTGGAAAAGTGGAGATGTTGCCTATAGCAACCAATTAGATTCTAGCTATCATTTATTTAGTACATGCTACAAGATGAATGCTAGAATCTGAATGGTTGCCATAGGCAACATCTCCACTTCTTCAAACCTGCAGTTTAGTAAATATTAGAGATGCTCACTGACCCCCCGCGTTTTGGTTTTGTTTTTGGATCTGGATTACCTTTGTGTTTTGGTTTTAGATTTGGTTTTGCAAAACTGCCCTTGTGTGTTTTGTTTTTGTTTGGTTTTGTTTTGCAATTTTGTTTAAAAATCAATGTTTTTGTGCATAAAATAACCTAATTTAGTGCTCCATCTGTTTCTTGGATAAGTTAGGTAATTCTAAAGCTAATAAATTAGGAAGCAAACAGTTAAATCCCTGGTAGACCGCTTTAATTCTCCACACAAACCTGGTTGTCTTCCTATTCATCTTTGCCTATTGGCAATGCAGCCATCATCTTTGGGTGTATATTACACCCTTCACTTGTAGTTGAATAGAAAAAAAGCAGCCTGCATAGACTGTGGAATTAGAAAGTAAAAATAAATGGACCACGGTAGTTTGGTGACTATATATCTATGCCCCCCCCACCCTCCACTTGTAGTTGAATAGAAATAAATGGACCACATAAATGGTATCTGTCTGTATCAGACCCCTCTCCACTAGGAGTAAAAAAGTAAACTATTCAGCTGTTATAGAGTTTAGAATATAAATAGAAATTGAGAAAGGCAATTTGGTATCTCTCTGCATCATAATCATCAACATCATCATTAGTGCCCTCGTCGACTACACAAATCTCATCATCATCATCCGGAAACCGGAGCACCCGGAGGAAACCCACGCAAACACAGAGAACATACAAACTCCACACAGATAAGGCCATGGTTGGGAATTGAACTCATGACCCCAGTGCTGTGAGGCAGACGTGCCAACCACTACGCCACTGTGCTGCCCCCAAATCTCCCCCTCATCCTCTTCTAATTCAAAAGTGGCATCCTCAATTTGTGTATCACCGACTACACTCGGGCTGTTAAGGCACACATCAGCAGAACTGCTGAAAGGAACCTTCTTTAAGGGTACACTGTCACTAACAGAATGCTCACGATTAGACATACCACTGGTGGATGGACTCTCCCCAGGGATTGGTGTCATTTCTGATTCAGAGCATACATTATCCTATAATGCCTTACTGTTTTCTTGCAGCTCGGCTTTCACGCGTAACAGTACTTGTGCACCACTTGTAGGCTCAGTAACATTTTTTGAGCTGCTACTAATAGAGAAAGGTGAAGGCCTCATTCTCTCTTTGCCACTGCGTGTATAGAATGGCATGTTGGCAATTTTTTTTTATCGGCAATTAACCTTTCCTCAGTTACACTTCTTTTGCGCTTCAACACGGTAATTTTTTTTTTTTTGGTGTGTGTTTTTTTGACTGATTTCAAAAGACTGTGTAGTTTGACATCGCCTTTCCCAGATGACGTACTGGGAACACTACCATCAGGACTGGTGACAGAACCTGGTTGCTGATTCTGCTCATATGTGGACTGCTTAGAATCCATTATGAGCCCAATACACTTGTAGTGCTACAAATTGTTTTAGATACAGCTGACAAATATGACTTTTGACAGACAGAAATATTAATGCAAAAGAATGGGGGACACCCCAAAAGCACTTGGGAGTGCTAAATATTATATTTAAAATCTGCTGACAGATAGTACTTTGAACAACCAGATATATTAATGCTAAAGAATGGGGGACACCCCAAAGCACTTGTAGTGCCAAATATTGCAAAAAAAAAGACTCCTCTATCCTCCTCTCTTCTCTATCGATTGTTATCAGAATTGGAATCAGAATTGTATTGTCTGTCCCTGCTCTAATCAGCCTGTGACTACACCCTGCTCTCTCCCTCTGTCAAATGGCGATGGATTGCTGTGGAGGCAGGTATTTATAATTTCCAAGTGTCGCGAGAACCGAGCCCCGAGATCCGACGACGTCACGATGACGTTCGGCCTCTATTTGGATTCTGAGCGGGCGAGAGAGTACCGAGCCTCCTCAGCTCGGTACTCGGTTAGGCAAAGTACGAGTGGGTTCGGGTTCTCGGGGAACCGAGCCCGCCCATCTCTAGTAAATATACCCCTTGGTCTAATTTTGGCTTGGGTGAATGGGAACACATCAAGCCTGTATTAAGCTAAGGCCCTCAATTAAGGTTAATTGATGTCCCTCGGTACATTTACAAAACAGGTTCCATAAATTTTAAAAATCAACAGAATGAATTTTCTGAGCATGCGTGGAGGACTGTACATACACAGTGAATCCCTGTTTCGGCTTCAATGCACTTGCTCTGTGTATTTAATAGATTATAGCTGGTATTACCGTCACTGGTGTGACCAAACTATGTTCAAAGAAGTATCCAACAATCCTAGGTTAACAATCAATGGCAATATGCTGAGTAAACTCTCAGACAGAATTAGTTTAATCTACACAGAAAGTCAAGAACGAAGAAGCTTCTACTCTCAGAAAAGAACATAAATACATTACTGAAATTTGTGTCATTTTTTGCTGTGGTGGCTACTATACTAGCCAAGAGTAAAAATGCAGATGGACTTCACAACACTTGATCCTTGGAGAGATTGTGGAAGAGTGGTGCAATCTGGCATGTCACAGTGCCGGTTGTTTATCTCAGCTCTTTTTCTAGAAAACTTGTACCCTATGATTATGCCTGAAGCATGCTCATGTCAGCCTACTGCTCAATTCCTGTCTGTAACCAAGCCTGCGCATTCTGGGGGCTACAAAAATCGGGCAGATAATTGCACTGACTGCCAGATTATTTGGCTGCTCATCTGTAAATCCGTGTTACTTTGAATTCTGATTTTTATGCATGACCTTGGCTATCCCTGACAACCTTCCTGGCTCTCTGACCCTCACTCTCTCCACAGATTTCTCTAACATCCTCTCTGGCTATGGACATTCCAAGCTACATCTGTGACCCTGCTATTGATCACTACACCACTCCTCTCCATTTGAATGTTTACTCCTGTTCTCCAGGATCAAGCTTACCTTGCAGTTTGCTAGAACAGAGAAAATATTTTCACACCAATTTTAGATACTATGTAAACATCGGACCCTTGATCCTGTAGTGCCATAATTGAAATATTTTTCATATATTTTATGTGGGGTGCTACTACTAAACTAGTTAGGATTCAGTGTAGAGAGAAAATACTTTATTTGCATGTAGTGCACATTGGGTCCTGTACACTCTTAGATTCCTCATCCTTTTATAATTAAAATCCATTTTATTCCATTTTTATTTTTTTTTTCATTTCAACTTATAAATGAAAAACAGAAATAGAAGTGTTGTGGTGTCTAAGTAAATATATTATTTGTGAAATATAAAATAGTTGGTTGAACTGAAAATATTTTGTCAATTCAGTTCATATTATTCATGGAGACGTTGTTTACTTTCTGGATCATCAATTGTAGATTTGTTTATAAAGTGGTTATCCACCTGCTTATTCCTTTACAACTGAAATTTCAGATTTCGGGAATACCTATTAATTTGAATATTTAGCTGTAACTTCATATTATAATTGCTTAATGGTAAATCATATGGACTTCCTCATCCAGTACTGAGATTTTAGGTAATGTCAGAAAACATCAGCTTATTGTTTACAGTATAATTATATGTGGGTAAGATTTAATTTCTCGACTCCTTCTTTTAAATTCCAGTTCTAATAATTCCCTTGGCGCAGTAACTACTTTTATTATTTATCATATAGTGTTTCTATATTGCAACATCAATATTATGCCATAAGGACATCAATAGTTTAAATTTTAACCGCAATGTGTTTCAATTGTGTGACAGGATGGACTTCCTATGCCACCCTGTCTGTGTGGTTGCTGGGGACCGGCTGGACTTTCCTGGCCTCCGTCGCCTTTCTTTATCCCAAATTGCACCATATAAATGCAGAAGAAGGACTTCTGCTGCTGACCTCTTCCTCTAGACCAGGATTTCTGTGGATGGATGGTTCCCCCTGGCCTATCACGCTGGCCAGAGCTGCAAGGTAGAGGACAGAGAATTGGTACTGGGTCCCAACCTCAGAAAAGCCGGATAACGGATTAAATTGATCTAAGCTGTAGGTCACAGGAATTGCCACAGGTAAGTAGGCGTCAAAGCAGGATCTTGAAGCAGTGATGTTTTATTAGCTCAATTGTCCTAATAAGGAGAGTTACATACATTAGTTTAAGGTACTAGTGATCTCCAGAAGTACAAATAGAATAATACCTTTCATGGTAAAACAGGTGTCCTTTTATACAGTTTTGGACACTTGGCAGGAGGTAATCCAGCCTCCTGCCCCTTTAACCAATCCAGACTGATTCATGCAGCCTGCACATGAATCAGCCCAAAGGGGTTTACACCTTTTAACACTGCTGCTAGTGGGAGTGTACTTTCATTTATTAATAAACACATTAAAACCCTTTATCACATTCCCCAACGACTAGCGCCAGGGTTTAACCCCCTATATGCTGCGGTGCTGGGTACAACCTATCCAGCGACACAGTGCACACTTTAAAATATTATTTTTACTTAAAACATTAAAACACTATATATTTGTATCCCCCCCCAACACACTTGCCTAGTGCCGGTGTTTTAAACCCTCCTGTCCAGGGTATTAGCCCTCCCAGTACCTGAGCTCTATTTAAAGATGGCCAAACAATGCAGATCAAATGGTATTCAGTATTTTGCTCACTGCCTCCTATGTGCTCCATTCGAACTTCAGGCTGTATTGAGCTCTTAAGATAACAAGTGCCAATCAATGCCCACCAAAACTTTTTTGGCTAATGTTAATCTAAACCCAAAAGTGTAGGTACAGGTAGGTAGTATTACATCTCTTATAAAATTTGTATTGAACTTAGTGCAAGCAGCCTAATGCCAACATGCGTTTCGCTGCACTGTCTGCTTTTTCAAGGCAAAAAAGTTTGCTAGTAATGTCTGAAAAAAAGAACCTAATATCTATTGTAAATTCTGGTGCTGTGAACAGCTTTGGAGCTGCTTCGCTTTAGGGTTTGGACAGCTTGCTACTGAAGACTTATACACAATTCACACAATGTACCAGAGAATATTGCAGTGTAGAATGTGTAGCCATCTGTCAGAAAACAGAAACTGAATGGAAAACTCTGCAGCAAATCCATGACTAAGTAGTTCAAACAAAAAAGAAATGGATTTTTGGAATGAGCAAATAAAATCCCAGACTGAAATCTAATTATATTAGACTTGAAACACTTTATACATGCAGTTCTTTCTGGAGAAGACAACTTAATCTATTAATGTCTCAAGCATGTGGAATTCACTCATTGCTGTATATGTCTATCCTCCAAATTACTACACACTGTATATGTAGCATAGATTTAAGATCCGTTCTTGTGTAGCAATGCCTCAAATTGTAGTACTGAAAAGAAAAAACAGTGCAAGTTCTTGTGCAGAATTATTATTGATAATGCAACATCTTTTTTTAATTTTACCCTATATATCAAGGGGTTAACATCACTGCTATCACTGGCATTAAGCCCACTCTCCCAAAGATTCTCTGCATTTCTCCAGCAATGGCTATCCCATTCTGTGCTTGGGACAGCCTACTTAACAAGCATTGCGGCGGTTCAAGTGCAACCACATTCCTTCTTCTGTTATCGCAATCTCAGGATGGCAATAGGAGAAGATATTTAATGAAAAAATGCTTTATTATTTAAATAAAGAATTTTTATCAATTTTCAATTCTCTCACAATCCGAGGGTTAGTAAGGACTGCGGAATCTGCTTATCTTGTCTCTACCCACAAAGAGGCACAGAGTCTAACGGAGCAGGTGGTTTTCTCCAGGAATCCTTGCAAGGAGGTATTGACTTCCTGTCTCCCATTCCACAGGTCACAGCACTCTAAGGGGGTAACAAGCAAGATCCAGCTGCATCTGGTATGCTGGTAAGAGGTACAAGAGTACACCAAGATGAGATGGCCAGCAAGGTGGAGTGCGGCGAGGGCCAGGAGGGCTGAGAGTCCTGGTTCAAGTTCACTTGGGAGTGCAGAGGTCTGCAGGTAGAGAGTGCACTGGAGTCCTGGAGTAAATAGATGGTATCCAGTTGAGGAGATCTGCAGATCAATAGGTCCTGGGTTTCCAGGAGGCCCTCAGACAAGATCAGTAGGAGGTGTAACAATCTGCAGGAAACAGGAGGAGCTGGGAAGCAGATTAGCCAGTGAACGGTCTCAGGAACACTTTCAAGTGTGATGTTTAGGAGAACGGCAGTGAGGGGGACAGGTGAGTGTGCTGGAACACGCCAATCAACGGGTCCGGTGCATGACAAACTCCTTAAAAATATTTGTTGTTATTTTTAATCATTTTAATCTTTTTTAACCTTTTTTTACTTGGTAGAACAAAGTCTGTCCAAGTCTGGGCTTTTAGTTCCACTGTTCAAGCATTAACCGACTAGTCGGCTCTCACAAGCGCACATCTCCCAAACATTTGCTTTGCGAGGTAGTAAATTAAGTTTCTCCAAAGCAACTTATTTTCAGGCAGCTGCCTTGGTGAGATTTTATTGATAATTTATAGTCATAGATTATTTTCTATCACTGCGATAAGAGGTGATAGAAAATTAGCCTTATCATAAATGATGAATAAATAATCCCTATTTCTGATGCAGAGAAGGGAGGTTGAGAAAAGGCAATGACATTCAACATTTATTAAATTATAAAATCATTAATATAAAATATTAAAAAATATATATGGTGATTCAGAGAAAGTAAAAAAAATTCCCCAGATGCATTTATCAATTTAACCTCACTGGAGGAACAAATTAATTTCTGACACCATACATGAAAATCAGATAAATTCCTGGACCAATCATCATCATCATTTATTTATATAGCGCTAGCAGATTCCGTAGCGCTTTACAATTGGGAACAAACATTAATAAGTAAGCGGAGCAGAGGTGGATCCAGAGAAATTAACACTGAAAGAGCGATTAGATAGGTAGGATGAAAACCAGGATAGGACAGTGCCTTCAAGACCTAGGGATTGCAGCGTTTGTATGAGGAGAGAGTGGTCAACAGTGTCAAATGCAGCAGAGAGATCCAGGAGAATTAAACGAGAGTAATGATTATTATTTTTTGCTGTGATCAAGTCATTGACAACCTTGGTCAGCGCAGTCTCTGTGGAGTGTTGAGAGCGAAAGCCTGACTGAAGAGGATCTAATAGGTTATTTGCTGTAAGAAAGTGTGTGAGGTGAGTGTAGGCATTTCTCCTGAGAAGCTTGGAGGGGCATGGGAGCAGGGAGATGGGCGGTAATTTACGAGCGAGTTAGGGTCAGACTCAGAAGTTTGTTTTTTTAAAATGGGAGTAATCACTGCATGCTTGAATAGTGATGGAAAAATACCAGTAGAAATAGATTACAGATTTTAGTTGGAGGGAGAATGAGCACAGGAGACAGGGACATACAAATTGTGAGGGAATGGGATCAAGAGGAGAGGAGGTAGAGTAGGAAGATGAGAAGAGAGTAGAAACTTCCTCTTCATTTGTGGGATCAAATGAAGAGAGAGTGTCCGAGGGTGCTACAAAGGAATTGAGCTGATTGCTTGTCAAGGGAGATGATATCATTTCAAGTCTGATCTTATCAATTTTGTCCTTGAAATAGGAAGCAATATCCTGTGCACTGATGGTAGTTGGAGGATTTGGGGCAGGAGGATTCAGAAGATATTTAAATGTGTTAAAGAGGTGTTTGGGGTTAGAAGCCTGAGCATAGATGAGAGATTGGAAGTAGGTTTGTTTTGCAGTGTCCAGAGCATTTCTATAGGAGTTGTAGATATCAGTATATGTGATGAAATCATTAGAGGTATAAGATTTACGCCAGTGACGTTCTGCTTTACGAGAAAGTTTTTGTAGAGTTTGTGTTACTGTAGTGTGCCACGGTTGGCAACGGATTCTACGCAAAGTATGTAGTGTTGCTGGAGCCATTTGATCCAGGGCAGTTGCTAGGGTTCGATGAAAATGGGGTACTGCCTGATCAGGGGAGGAGAATGTAGAAATTGGGGAGAGAAGGTGTTGGAGAGAGGTGGAAAACTGTTGAAGATCAAGAGAGTTGAAATTCCTGCGTTTGTGAGGAGGCTTGGGAGAGTTTGACACTAAGGAGAGTAAAGAACTGGGGGTGAGTGAGTAGCTAATAAGGTGATGATCCGAGAGGGGGAAAGGAGTGTTAAGGAAATGGGAAACTGAGCATAGTCTAGAGAAAACAAGATCAAGACAGTGGCCATCCTGATGAGTAGCTGATTCAATCCACTGGGAGAGGTCAAGTGAGAATGTTAGAGAGAGTAGTTTGGAAGCAGCATTGGAACGTGGATTAGAAATAGGGATGTTGAAATCACCCATGATGATGGTGGGGATGTCAGTAGATAAGAAGTGAGGGAGCCATGCAGAGAAGTGTTCAAGAAATTGTTGGTGTGGACCAGGGGGGGGATAGATGACAGCAACACGCATAGAGAACGGGTAAAAATCCTAACAGCATGTAGTTCAAAAGATGTGAACGTGAGTGATGGGACATTTGGTAAAACTGTGAATGTGCACTGTGGGGAGAGAAGTAGTCCAACCCCACCTCCTTGTCTGCCTCCCGGTCTGGGGGTGTTGGTGAAACGGAGACAACCATGTGAAAGGGCTGCAGGTGAGGCAGTGTCTGATTGCGTGAGCCATGTTTCTGTTATTGCTAGAAGGTTGAGATTGTTTGAGAGAAAGAGATCATGAGTGGAGTTACCCCAACTACTTAATTTGGTTATTATAATTATGAATACTATTCTTTCTAAGAAAGGCATTAAATCTATATTTAAATCCATTCAGTGATCCTGCCAATGCTACCCATCTTCAAATTGAATTTATCACTCTAACTGCCGTAACAGTGAAAAATCAATGCTGGTATTGAAAAAATGATTCCTCCAAAGCTCACCAGAAAAATCACTTAGGTATTCTCTTTGAATATATTTGTATACATTAATAAGGTCAAGTGTAAGGTGCCTTTTTCAACCCCAGTTGTCAAGTCTTTCATTATAATTCAACCACTCCTTTCCTTTTAGTAATAAAGTGTTCTGTCTCTAAACCATATCAAACTTCCCTTAGTTTTGCTATACACAGGTGTCCAAAAGTGTACCTCATATAAAATGAGGACAAAGAAAGTGATTTAAACAATTACAACATTACATTTTCTTCTCTTGCATATATGCTTTATTTAATGCATGCCAGGAATTTATTAGCTCTTGTATCAGCTGACTGACACTGGATGGTATTATTGTCTAAATCTTTCTTCATGTTAAATCTCCTAAATTGTATCCCATTTAATGTATAGGTAGCACAATTATTACCAGGGCCTGATTAAGGGTTCTGGCTGCCCTAGGCTAATACGGCCGCAGCGCCCCCCCCCCCCTCCTCCGAATATATAGGTGTATAGGAACACTCCTGAATATGAATGTTCAGGTGTATTCTCCAGCATTCAAATTTAGACAGATTGTGCCATTGTCTCTTACCTGTTCTTGCTCTTCTCTCTTGCAACTTTGTTATCCTCTCGCTGGCTTCTGGAAAGTTGGCGTCCTGTTTTGAAAATGCAAAAATGTATTATAATGCAAACCCTGAATGATTAGGCCCTTTAGTTAAAACAAAACACTCCATTATGGCCAGCTAAAAGTACCCCATTGGACAGGCATATATAAGCAATATCTGAATATTTGTTGTCAATCAAATACAAACCTCTACCAATCCCATCTCACTAATATTTAGTATTCTAGTGATTGCTGAGACCACCCATGTGACCACACACATGAGATTCTGCCTCCCAAAGCTGCTCTATTTTTTAAATACCCCCTGCAGCCATTTTCCTTAAGCACAACCCCCCCCCCCCACAGCCATTTTCCTTAACCCCTGCTGCAGCCATTTTCTTTACCTCCCACCCTGCATCCATCCCCCTTGCAGCTATTTTCCTTACCTCCACTCTGTAGCTATCCCCCCCCGTCACATCAAAACTCCCCCAGTCACATATATCAGCCCCCCTCCTCTGCCCTCCTTCATACATATCAACCTCTCTCCCTCCCTATAGATATGCAGGGCAGTTCCCCCCCCCCCTCCCTATAGATATGCAGGGCAGTTCCCCCCTTCACTTACCTGTAGTTGTGCCAGCGTCGCTCCTCTCCTCAGATCAGCAGATAGGAAGTGAAGACGTCCTGCTTCCTGTCTGCTGCACAGCAACAGGCAGCCTGGCGATTGGCTGTGTGTTGCTAACCACTGACCACCAATGCTTTTGATCGTCGAGCCCTCCACCCCCCTGCGGCGACCCCCTCTCCCCCACCCCGAAAAAAAAAAATGAGTGAAGAAAAATAAAAAATACCCGCAGCGCCGCATCCCCCGGGACCCAGCGCCCCAGGCTGCAGCCTGGTCAGCCTAGTGGTTGATCAGGCCATGATTATTACCATGGCTTACAAGCATTGACTTACATTTTCTGTACTGACTTACCGTCCTGATAACAAAGCCTAGCAGTCTATTTATCAATACAGAGAAAAGCCCCATCACTGGTAAAATGGAAAACCAGATTCAAGCTAGCATTTATCTTGTACATTCTAGTGCATTCTACAAAATGATAGCTACAATCTGATTGGCTGCCTGTATTTCAACAAATCCAATATAAAATTCTTCTACTAACATACAAGGCCATCAACAAAATTGCACCGACATACATTTCCTCACTGGTCTCCAAATATCTCCCCACTCGACACCTCCGTTCTGCACAAGATCTACGTCTCTCCTCCACTCTCATCACATCCTCCCATTCTCGGTTATAGGATTTTTTCCGGGCTGCACCCACGTTGTGGAATTCCCTACCTCGCACAGTAAGACTTTCCTCTAGTCTTCAAACCTTCAAGCGTTCACGGAAAACCCACCTCTTCAGACAAGGTTATGATATTCCTCAGCCACCATCTTAATTTCCCTAGATTACCCTATTACCATTCTCTACACAGCTAACGCAAGACAACAACCCTCTGACCAACACTGCAGCACACACCCCCCACTCAATACTTTTACCTTTGCGTTCTAGCTGGTCCATTGTGCAATATGATGTAGCACATGCCCTTGTGTTTCTAACTCCCATTGTCCTATAGATTGTAAGCTTGCGAGCAGGGTTCTCTTACCTTTCTGTCTGTATGTATTACCCAGTATTGTTTTATCAATGTTTGTTCCCAATTGTAAAGCGCTACGGAATTTGCTGGCGCTATATAAATAAATGTTGATGATGATGATGATGATTTTAGTGCCCTGGGCGAGACAGGGCAATGGCGCCCCCCATCTAAGTGGGAGGTACATTTCCAGGTGGGTGGGGTCAACCTAATGTGGGGGTGTGGCTGTCACCATAATGAGGGAGAGAGAGAGAATCTATATAGTATATATATATATATATATATATATTTTAAACAGACTTCATTTTTCTCTATGTTTCTGAAAACGGCTTCAGATGTGAAATGCAAGATATATTCCAGGGATACACAATCTGCCCCCTGTAATAAGGAAAACTGGCATGGCTGCAGTAAACACTTGGCAAAGGAGTCCATTGGCATGGTCATATTACTTCCATGCTATTCTGAGTATCACCCATTGTGCAGCTTGCCTGCTCTACCACACAAAACAAGAATGTTTATCAATCTGTGATACTCAGAATCATGTGCAAAGAGCCACATATATCAGAAGTACTATTTCTACATCTACCTTACATAAAAAAATACTGTAACTTACCGCAAACTTACTTTATAGAAACAAATTATAATAGCACAATGCCACCTCATATATTGCACCCAAAAAGTAACTCAAGAACTATCATGTCAATTGCTTCCAGAGTGGCAGAAAGGTACACATAAACAATGATGCATTCTAGAAGACGTGACACTGGATATTCATCACAAAGCAGGAGCAAACTGAACACATCTTTGGTGGGGGGGGGGGAGAGAGAGACCCCCACACTATGCCTATCATCCATTGATACCACACAAATATTTTGATGATAGTTTGGACCCCAATCCACTCTGGAACTTGACCAGCCTGCAAAGAAAACAAAATAATGAGTGCTGTTCGGTTACAAGATTTCTCCTCTGCACGCTTAATATGTAACACTTGCTCTCTTCCCGTGCTCCCGAGATCTCCAGCATGTCTGCAGGAAGTATCACACTGCAGCTAGCAAACACGCTTTATAGCAGCAAAACCGCACAGTCCAGCGTAATGGTATTTGATAGGATTCTGCCATCGGTCAATGCTAGCTCTGCCGATCTATCCAGCAGTGGCCCTGGGAGAATGCAGCGGACTGGAAAGAGTGAGGAGGTGTCAGGCTGCGAGAATGAATAATTCTTGCCTCTCGTAAAAAATTCAGGTTTTTACTTTCGCAGTGGAATGCATGTGCGTTCCACTGACAGGAAGTTCGGCATTTGGAACGCAAGTTTGCATTCCAAATGCCGAACTTCCTGTCATTTGCATTCCACTGCGGAAGATAAGGGCTGAAAGTACAGAGGCAGGTAGTGGGCGGCTGCTGCACCCTCTTGGGCTTGCGCCCTGGGCGACGGCACCGCCCGCACTTCCCTAGTTACAGCTCTGAGTGGCAACACCTCCACTTTTCATTATTAAAAGGTTTGATAAACCTTTTCCTTAATGTCTTGCTAATATAGACAACTTACTTCCTAGATCTTCAACAAGATCATTGATAAAAACAATGAAAAGTACAGGGTCCAGTACTGATACCTGAGACATCCCACATATAGTTTAGCTCAGTGATGGGCACCCTCTAACCTTCAAAAGGTCGCACATTACCCTTAATCTCAGTAATAACTTAAAGCAATACAATCCAAGAAAGAGACACCTATCTGTAAGCACATGTCAGCAGGCATTTTAAACAATTGTTACAAACTACAACAAACAAATCTGACAATAAAGCCGAAAGGAGCAGGGGTTCACGGGTGAAGGCTCGGATGGCCGCATGTGGCCCTAGGGTCACCTGTTAGCCATCACTGGTTTGGCTCAATCTGAATATGCTCCATTATAACACTTCTCTGCTTCTTATTTCTCAACCAGTTATCTTCCCATGTACATATTTTTACATATAGTTCCAGTGCTTTAATGTAATGTATCAATCTATTATGTGGCACTTTATAAAATGCTTTAAAAAATCCAAAGAATGTGCATCAACTCTATTGCCAAAATTAAGTTTACAACATCCTAATAGAAACTGAGCGTGTTGAGGTTATTAGGGTATTTTCAGTAATATATTCCTAGATATTCTCTCTTAGATTTCCTTAAAATATTTTACCCACCACCGATATCAGAGTCTCTGGATTTTTCGTCCCTGGGTTTGATTTTGCTCCTTTATAAATATTGGGTCCACATCAGGCTTCCTATTTTTTTAAATTAACTCATTCAGTGCATGTGGGTGTTTACCATCTGGTACTTTATCAATCTTAGGGGCCTATTTACTATCCAAACATGATAACCTAGATTACCCATTGCTGCTTATCGCAATGACAGACAATCTGGTTTCACTCCAATTTCTAAATAAATTATTGCATTTTCAGCTTAGCGATGCTTCCATTGCAACACTGTCTGTCAGCATAAGAGAACTTCTTCCATTTTGCCAGCAAGTACAGGAAGCATCTTCGTACACCGGCTCTGCTACCTCCATCCTGATGTGCGGAGAGTGATAAGAGGACAACTGTCCTTGATAAATAGGCTCCCGCATGGTTTGTATGGTGAAGTTTCACCAGAAGCCCCGGGTGATAGCCTACCCCTAAAGGCTTCTGCCAGTGTTTGACTTTAATAAACAGAGAGAAGCCCAAATAGGGCTCCCGCATGGTTTGTATGGTGAAGTTTCACCAGAAGCCCCGGGTGATAGCCTACCCCTAATGGCTTCTGCCAGTGTTTGACTTTAATAAACAGAGAGAAGCCCAATCCTCAGAGAAAACAACTTTTCTCTGTTTTATAAATAGACCCCTTATTCTTGTTTAGTCATAAATGTTCTTCCTTCTGAGTTAGACAAATAGGGCCTGACTCATTAAGGAACGCAAAGTAAATGCAATTTTCGTTTAGTGAAGTTATCACGAACAACAACATGGAAAAATACTAGGGATGTGCACCGGCGACTTTTGAGGTCTCGTGTTTTGTGTTTTGGATCCGGATTTTCGTTATTTTTGAGGTTCGGATTTGTCTCGCAAAACACTTGACGAAAGGTCTCGGTTCGGATTTAAGGTATTGGATTCGGATTTTTTTTGAAAAAAACATAAAAAGTTTAAAAATCAAGTTTTTGGGCTTATTTTCACTCCTAGGCTATTATTAACCTCAATAACATTCAATAACAAGCATTTCCACTAATTTACAGTGTATTCTGAACACCTCACAATATAGTTATTAGTCCAAAACGTTGCAACAAGGTATCTTTCTGGACTGCGTAGAGGAGTGGGTCACCACAATATATATTAAAAACCCTGAACTTTTATGATTCGCACCAATAAATGTACCTGGACTGCGTAGAGAAGTGGGTCACCACAATATATATTAAAAACCCTGAACTTTTATGATTCGCACCAATAAATGTACCTGGACTGCGTAGAGGAGTGGGTCACCACAATATCTTAAAAACCCCGAACTTTTATGAATCGCACCAATAAATGTACCTGGACTGCGTAGAGGAGTGGGTCACCACAATATATTAAAAACCCTGAACTTTTATGATTCGCACCAATAATTGTACCTGGACTGCGTAGAGGAGTGGGTCACCACAATATAAATTAAAAACCCTGAACTTTTATGAATCGCACCAATAATTGTACCTGGACTGCGTAGAGGAGTGGGTCACCACAATATATTAAAAACCCTGAACTTTTATGATTCGCACCAATAATTGTACCTGGACTGCGTAGAGGAGTGGGTCACCACAATATAAATTAAAAACCCTGAACTTTTATGAATCGCACCAATAATTGTACCTGGACTGCGTAGAGGAGTGGGTCACCACAATATATTAAAAACCCTGAACTTTTATGATTCGCACCAATAATTGTACCTGGACTGCGTAGAGGAGTGGGTCACCACAATATAAATTAAAAACCCTGAACTTTTATGAATCGCACCAATAATTGTACCTGGACTGCGTAGAGGAGTGGGTCACCACAATATATTAAAAACCCTGAACTTTTATGATTCGCACCAATAATTGTACCTGGACTGCGTAGAGGAGTGGGTCACCACAATATCTTAAAAACCCTGAACTTTTATGATTCGCACCAATAATTGTACCTGGACTGCGTAGAGGAGTGGGTCACCACAATATCTTAAAAACCCTGAACTTTTATGATTCGCACCAATAATTGTACCTGGACTGCGTAGAGGAGTGGGTCACCACAATATCTTAAAAACCCTGAACTTTTATGATTCGCACCAATAATTGTACCTGGACTGCGTAGAGGAGTGGGTCACCACAATATATTAAAAACCCTGAACTTTTATGATTCGCACCAATAATTGTACCTGGACTGCGTAGAGGAGTGGGCACTGGGCACCACAATAAAATATATAAAAAACCTTCAACAGATCTGCATTACACTACACATACGGCTGCTCCTCCATCCTCTCCATCATATACATGTTGGAGTTTTAGCGTGTGACAACCTCTTGTTTTTGATAATGTCAGTGCATTTTGAATATTTTTCAATTTGCCCCACACCACTGAATGTACTTTATCTATGATACGCAATACGCATCTATCTATCTTGACTGCGTAGTGTGGTGGCCCCGGTACACAATTTGGTACCGAGGCCACAATATAATTAAAAAACCCTCCACGTGTCTGAATTCCACCAAACAAGTATCTGGACTGCATAGTGGGGTGGCCCCGGTACCCAATTTGATACCGGGGCCACAATACCTCCTCCAAACATGGTACAGACAATTCGTCATTGAGATCCCAGACAGACAGGGTCAAAGTGTTATTGTTTGACTTTGTAAACCCAAAAAACTGTCCCTGTTGCACATAGTCGTGCAATGAAGACTGACTTTTTCATTTAAAGGCACGATCTTTCAAGTGTAGTGTTTGTAAGTCTAAGTCATATTATACTTTTGGTAAAATTGGTTTATTTTGTTCCTCTTTATGGTAATTAATTAGTAATAGAATTAAAGTATGAAATAGAATTAAAGTATGAAATAGAATTAAAGTATGAAATAGAATTAAAGTATGAAATAGAGTGGTATAGAGTTGTAGTGTGGTATAGATAGAGTGGTCCACACAATATAATAATAATAAAACCCTCCACGTGTCAGAATTCCACCAAACAAGTATCTGGACTGCATAGTGGGGTGGCCCCGGTACCCAATTTGATACCGGGGCCACAATACCTCCTCCAAACATGGTACAGACAATTCGTCATTGAGATCCCAGACAGACAGGGTCAAAGTGTTATTGTTTGACTTTGTAAACCCAAAAAACTGTCCCTGTTGCACATAGTCGTGCAATGAAGACTGACTTTTTCATTTAAAGGCACGATCTTTCAAGTGTAGTGTTTGTAAGTCTAAGTCATATTATACTTTTGGTAAAATTGGTTTATTTTGTTCCTCTTTATGGTAATTAATTAGTAATAGAATTAAAGTATGAAATAGAATTAAAGTATGAAATAGAATTAAAGTATGAAATAGAATTAAAGTATGAAATAGAGTGGTATAGAGTTGTAGTGTGGTATAGATAGAGTGGTCCACACAATATAATAATAAAACCCTCAACTGGTCTGAATTCCACCAAACAAGTATCTGGACTGCGTAGTGTGGTGGCCCCGGTACACAATTTGGTACCGAGGCCACAATATAATTAAAAAATTGGGCATCAACTGTCACCGTTGTTTAATATCTGATACACCTAAATATGGACTGCACAGTGGAGTGGCCCCGGTAGTAAATTTGGTGCCGGGGCCACAATACCTCCTCCAACTTCCAAGTGTAGTGTTTATAAAGACAGACAGCGTCGAAGTGTTATTAGTTGACTTTCTTAACCCTAAAATTGTCCCTGTTGCAAATATTCGTGCAATGGACAGTTACTTTTCTATTGAAAGACTCAAGCTTTCAAGTGTAGTGTTTATAAAATATAAACAACAATACAGTAGTTTTAGAGCACGTCAATACCTCTTGTTTTAAATTATGACACGGCATTTTACTTTTGGTTTAATTTCTTGAATTTTTTTACATTTGGTTTTACTTTTTGAACATGGCAAACGACTGTTGATTGGTCATATAATGCAAAAAAAAAAGTTCCAAGATGGAATTGTCCTTGGGCCCTCACACCCACCCTTATGTTGTTGAAATAGGACATGCACACTTTAACAAACCAATCATTTCAGCGACAGGGCCTACCAAACAACTTTGGCTGAAATGATTGGTTTGTTTGGGCCCCCACACCAAAAAAGCTATTCATCTCTCCCTGTACAGACTAAACAGGCTCTACTGAGGCAAGATGTCGTCCTCATCCTCAACCTCTGATTCCTCTCCCCCTACAGTGTGTACTTCCTCCTCATCACACATTATCAATTCGTCCCCGCTGGACTCCACAACCACAGGTCCCTCTGTAGTATCTGGAGGGCAGTGCTGTACTTCATTGAGGAATTGATTATTCATTTTTATAAACATCATTTTTTCAACGTTATGAGGAGGCAACCTCCTTCGCCGCTCACTGACCAGGTTCCCTGCTGCACTAAAAACTCTTTCCGAGTACACACTGGAGGGGGGACAACTCAGGTAAAATAGAGCCAGTTTGTACAGGGGCTTCCAAACTGCCTTTTTTTCCTGCCAGTAACAATATGGACTGTCTGACATGTCTACTTGGATGGTGTCAGCAAAGTAATCATCCACAATTTTTTCTATTGTGACAGCATCCAATGCAGCGAGAGTAGACATGTCTGCAATGGTTGGCAGGTCCTTCAGTCCGGACCAGATGTTATCAGCATCCCCGCCAGTGCCTCTTTTGGGAAAACTGAGCTTTTTCCTCGCAGCCATAGATGTGGAAGAAAATGAGGGTGGAGCTGTTGGCATGTCACGGTCCTCTTCAGAGGACAATCTCCTGACCAGCAGGTCTTTGCACCGCTGTAGACTTGTGTCCGCCGGAAACAGAGACACAACATACGCTTTAAACCGAGGATCGAGCACGGTGGCCAGAATGTATTCCTCTGACTTTAAAAGAGTGACCACCCTCGGATCCTGGCAAAGCGTACGAAGGGCTACATCCACAAGAGCTACATGCTTGGTGTAATCGCAATGGCTTACCAGCTCCTCCCTCACTTTCTCCAGCTGCTTCTGCAACAGCCTGATCAGGGGAATGACCTGACTCAAGCTGGCAGTGTCGGAACTGACTTCTCGTGTGGCAAGTTCAAATGGCTGCAGAACCTTGCACAACACGGAAATCAGTCTCCACTGCGCTTGACTGAGGCGCATCCCCACTCCTTTGCCTATGTCGTAGGTGGCTGTGTAGGCCTGAATGGCCTTTTGCTGCTCCTCCATCCTCTGCAGCATATAGAGGGTGGAGTTCCAGCGCGTCACAACCTCTTGTTTGAGGTGATGGCAGGGCAGGTTCATGCTTTTTTGATGTGCCTCTAGTCTGCGGTAGGCACTGGCTGAATGCCGAAAGTGTCCAGCAATTTTGCGCGCCACCGCAAGCATCTCCTGCACACCCCTGTCACTCTTGAGGTAATGCTGCACCACCAAATTAATGGTGTGGGCAAAACATGGGACGTGCTGGAAATTGCCCATATTTAATGCCCGCACAATGTTACTGGCATTGTCTGACACCACAAATCCCCATGAGAGTCTAAGTGGGGTAAGCCACTGGGAGATAATTTCCCTCATTTTCTCTAATATGTTGTCAGCGTTGTGCCTCTTATTAAAGCCTGTAATGCACAATGTTGCCTGCCTTTGCATGAGCAGCCATTTTGTAGATGCTGCTACTGATGCAGCTGTTGCTGTTGCTGCGGAAGGGGATGCATCTACCCAGTGGGCTGTCACAGTCATATAGTCCTTCGTTTGCCCAGAACCACTTGTCCACATGTCCGTGGTTAAGTGGACAGTGGGTACAACCGCATTTTTAAGAGCACTGAGGACACTTGACCGTACTTCTCTGTACATTTTTGGTATCGCCTGCCTAGTGAAGTGGAATCTCGAGGGGATTTGGTACCGGGGACACAATACCTCCATCAACCCTCTAAATCCCACTCCACTGATGGCGGACACCGGGCGCACGTCTAACACCAACATTGCAGTTACAGCCGCAGTTATACGCTTTGCAATAGGGTGACTACTATCGTATTTTGTGGTCATGGCAAACGACTGTTGGACGGTCAATTGTTTTGTGAAAGACTTAGCGGTCTTACGACTTCCCCTCTGGGAAGATGACCGACTAACAGCAGCAACAGCAGCAGTGGCAGTAGTAGGCGTACCGCTGCAGGATTCCTCGGATGAATCCCGTATTGAGGAGGACTCAGTCTGGCTGCTGACTTGGGCTGCAGGACTGAATCTGATGGAGATTGGGGAGGAAGTTGACGAGGAGGGTGTTGCTGGTGTGTATCCAACTGGACCACGGGATTTAGGTGTCCCTGTACCGATGAGGGTCCTAGCCCCAGTTCCTGAACTAACCACTGAACTATGAAGGTTATTCAGGTGACGTATAAGGGAGGATGTTCCTAGGTGGGCAAGATCCTTACCCCTGCTTATTTGAGCTTTACATAAGCTACATATGGCCATACATTGGTTGTCTGGATTTGGATAAAAATAACTCCAGACCGAAGAGGTGCATTTTTTGGTCTTCTGACCAGGCATGACGATGGGCTTTTTCATCCCATGGACATCAGCTGTTTCCCCCCCTGGTGCCTCATTTACAATAACCACATCACCATCCTCATCATCAAGTTCCTCCACAGCGCCAGCTACATCATCAATAGCCTCCTCCCGAGCCACCTCTTCCCGTACAGTGATGGGAAGGTCAGGCTTGACAACCACCAACACCCTTGGACTCGCCTTGGGGATTTGTGATAATTTCTCTTTAGAAGGCAGAGTTGTTTGCTGTTTTGTTGCTGACAGCATAACTCTCTTCAATTTTTTGTAGGGGGGGGAGGAGGAGGAGGGCTAAGATCCGTGGGTGAAGCTGAACCACTAGTCATGAACACGGGCCAGGGCCTAAGCCGTTCCTTGCCACTCCGTGTCGTAAATGGCATATTGGCAACTTTACGTTCCTCCTCAGATGATTTAAAGTTTCTCTTTTTGCTACTTTTTCTTAACTTGGGCTTTTTGGATTTTACATGCCCGGTACTACGAGATTGGGCATCGGGCTTGGAAGACGACGTTGATGGCATTTCATCGTCTATGTCATTACTAGTGGCAGCAGCTTCAGCATTAGGAGGAAGTGGGTCTTGATCTTTCCCTACTTTATCCTCCAAATTTTTGGTCTCCATTATATGTAGCACAAGATACTGCAGAATGTGTGAACTTGGTAATATTGCAGTACCAATGGACTTATACTGCTGGATTGGTTTTGCACATTTGGTTATAATTATTATATATTTTTTTTTTTTTTAAATTTTTTATTTTTTTTACTTTTTTTTTATTTTTTAAAAACTTGGGAATAATGGGGAAATAACTATGCCCTTAGAAGCACAGAGCACAGGACACAGCACCACTGGACTGAACAGGACACGGCACAGGACCCAGCAGCACTACGGAACTCAGCAGGACAGAGCACAGGACACAGCACCACTGGACTGATACTGCAGAATGTGTGAACTTGGTAATATTGCAGTACCAATGGACTTATACCGCTGGATTGGTTTTGCACATTTGGTTATAATTATATATATTTTTTTTAATTTCTAATTTTTTATTTTTTTTTACTTTTTTTTTATTTTTTAAAAACTTGGGAATAATGGGGAAATAACTATGCCCTTAGAAGCACAGAGCACAGGACACAGCACCACTGGACTGAACAGGACACAGCACAGGACCCAGCAGCACCACTGACCTCAGAAGGACAGAGCACAGCACACAGCACCACTGGACTGATACTGCAGCAGAGCACAGCACAGCACAGCACAGCACAGCAAAGAACTAAACAGCACAGAACTAAACAGCACAGAACTAAACAGCACAGAACTAAACAGCACAGAGGACCACCTAACACACCCTCCCTCTACCCTGATCAATGCCCGAGTGAAGATGGCGGCGACTAGCGGGGAATTTATAGGATCCGAGTATCGCGAGATCCGACAACGGGATTATGAGTCAGAGCCTCAGTTTCACTTTTGAATTTGGCGCCAATACCCGGATCTGTCTCGGATCCGACTCGGATCCGCAACGTTCGGGTGGGCTCGGATTTCATAAATCCGAGTGCGCTCATCCCTAAAAAATACAGACACATCAGCAGCACTGGCAACATGATTAATAAAGGACAGTACCCTATACCCCCAGCCTATTCAACCCAGCATCCCAATCCACAGTCTATCTACCCGCCAGCCATGCATCTGCAACAAGCACCTACTTAGACAGATGCTCGTCATGCTTATTCTGAGCTTTACCGCCTAGGGTATGTGCACCAATCTGCTGACAATATGGCTGCACTCTCTGCAGCCTACCCTGGAACCTCCATGTACTTGCCAATGGCTCGGACAATACCAGTAGGACCCATGGCTTCCTCTGTTCCCATGTACTACCCCATTGGACCCGTGTATCCCCCTGGCTCCACTGTTCTTGTTGAAGGAGCTTATTATGCGGGTGCAAGGTTTGGCGTTGGTAGTTCTGCAGCTGTGCCACCACCATCTCCTGGCTGCCCTCCTAATGCAGCTCAGCTGGCTGCTATGCAAGGTGCCAATGTCTTGATCCCACAGAAAAAAGGCAACCACTTCATGGGTGGCTCGGATGGTGGCTACATCATGGGGTGAGAAGGATTCGGATGGCATGGATGAAGGGGCATAAAGCAAAAAAATATTAAAAAAGGGGCTAACTATTTTGTACAAGGAATGACATCTCACTGTGTGAGCACTTCCCACAAAGTTGATATTTAGACACAGGTATAAGTGGGATGTCTGCTCGGTGCTTTCTTACTCCTGCTGTAGGAAAAGGAGGTCCTTTATAAAAAGTAAAAAAAAAGTAAAGCTTTGCATCCCTTTATACCACCTCCTACTTCCCACCCTACACATATCTGCAGCATTTTATTATACCTAAACAGACTGATTGGATATTATGGGGAAGGGTACTAGAGAATAACATACTGAAAAGAATAACTTGAAGTCTCAGCTACTTGTTGACTTTTGTTTGATTGGAAAATATATCTACTGCGTAATCTTCAGGAAGGAACATGTATATTTTTAAGTGAAGGTAAATAACACCTATATGCAAACATATTAAGGGGGGTATTCAACTGTCAGCGAGTTTTATTTTTGACCGAGCTAAGTCATTTTAACGCTGTTTTTTTATCATTTTCGAGCGGGTTAACTTTACCTGCGATTCAATTCCATTTATAACGCTGCATTCTTTTTCATGAAACGGTCTTCTCGCAGTCCAGTAAAAGGTCTATTGAAAGTATAGGATGTGTGAGAGGCAGCCGCGTTAAAAGCTATTCAATTGTTTTTTAACGCAGTGTGTTAAACAGGCAAATATGCTGTTTTATCGCGCACCTCTTTGGGGTGTGTTAAAAATAAAAAACCTCTGAAAAGTATTTGAAGTCATGTAATAACATGAAAAAAAAGTTAATCTTATGTTCATCACAAATGCCTAATATGTAAAAGTTGATTTTCTTGTGAAAAATATTATGAGATAAAATAAACAAAAAAATAAAATAAAATTAAATCACAAATTAATTATATTTATATATGTTTTTGGTACAAATAGGAATGTAGTAATGTGTTTTGATATAGATGATATAGATGCTTCTATGGTTAAAAATAGCTCAATTTAAAATTATGCGAAAGAAAGTACTGTAATGTAGATATTATCAATGTGTAATGCAATCTAATGTATGAAAATGTATGCATAACCTTATTTTTGTGTTATATTTGGCCGCGTTAAAACTCCCCTTCACTCCCCTAAAAACTCACAAACACAATGTTTAACACGCTGGGGCAGTGTTCCCTCTTTTTCAATTGCATTAGTTTTCGCGCTGCGCTAACTAAAAACGGTTGGTATTGCAGTTAAAAACCCGCAGGAGTTATTTTTTTTTTACGCTGTGGGGGGGAAAAAAAATCTTGCGGACAATTGAATAACCCCCTAAGAGTTTCTTTAATACTGGTACATGTTTTACCATAAGTTCTACATGTTGGTCTTTTTTCCTCTTATAATACATCCTCAAACCCTGTGTTTTTTAGGATATTTAACCGCTACGATGCCGCAAGGGTTAAAGGTACTTGTAAACATTACGCAGTTGGGAGGTCTAACTTTTTTTAAAGCCCTCTAATGCCACATTATTTAGAACATTTAAGAATGATGTAGATAACTCACCGTCTGTAAATTTGCATTAAAAACAGATTTCCTTTGCGCACAGTGCAGTATTTCCTAAACAGAAGTGGTGTTTTGGCCAATAGGTGGACATACACCACCATATATTTCAGTGTACACTACAAGCTTTAATGAAGTGGAGAGATGTATTATCTTCAAGGGTATAACAACCATCATCAGCTGGTAGACATGTTGTCAGGACTTCTAACAGTTGTTTTCACGTGGAAAATATACGCTGTTTTAATGTCCAGATGTGGTCATGTTTTTCTCAAATGGAATGTTGATCTGTCATTGTAAAACCCAGAGGTGCATTTCTGTATTAGTTGCCAAGGAGTAAACTGCCTCGTAAAATTATTGAGATTCAAACCAAGAGTAATGTTGCATGTTCCATTTGTGAAGCACTGAAGGATGATCAATAAAAAGATGCAAAGAGGAAAAAAAATAAAAAAAACACGCAATTTACATTTTTTAAAAACTGACGGAAAATGCAAGCAAGTATGCCTGTATTAATCCATAAAAGTATCTCAAGCAACATTTCTAGTTGAATATGGGTGTAAGTACGCTCTGGCTAAATGGCACTTACCGTATGCAGACAGACACAACACACTGCACAATGTACGATATGTATAATGTCGTATATGTATATAGTCCCATCAGAATACACAGTTATATATTATTAAATATATTAACACCTATTAATAATAGTCATTAATCAAACAACATAAAAAAACAAACGTTTTTCATCGGTTCCCCTTGCAAAATACCTTTAAGCATGTTATTAATGTCTACTGTGCATAAAATGCATACACGACCGTCATCACTATCACAGCACTTACACCTGTCCTGTAACTGGTGCAAGAGATACGGCTGGATATCACGTACCTCAGAGATGCCCAGAGCTTGAATCGGATGGACATACGTGCACTCAACCTTGGCATATCCTTACTGTACTTTGAATATATACATATATTATATCAACCGCCATTCTCCCTATTAAGATGGAGCCCATTCCTAATGTAGAGTCTGAAACTGGCAGAGAAATCAGTCTAGTTAATCCGTGATCCCAAAACCCTCCTCCCTACACAAATTTTTCAGCCACTTATTTACCTCTCTCAGCTCCTTTTGTCTTTTTGATGTAGCCTGTGGTACAGGTAGTATTTGAGAAATATTACCTTGAAGGTCCTTAGCATGAGCTTACAGTACAATTAAATATTATTAAGGGAACTTCCCATTTCACTCTAAATTTAATTTTAGTAAAAAATACTGCAGGCTCTTGTCAAGATCTATGTAAAAAGCTTTTTATCTGACCTAATATGCGGAACCCAAGTGTTCCAGAGATAGCAATTCACGGTCTTGATGATAGATTACCCTTTCTGTGCTCCTAATAATTTAGTCCATTGCCACTAGCACTTGTCTTGCCTTTGCTATGCTCATATTTCCTTATTTAAGCAGTCATTCTCCTGGCAGTTAGAGGATGTATTCTGCTCCAGTAATGATACTCTTGAATAGTCATCCCAATTTCTGTTAACTAGGCACATCTTGGGGGAGTGTAAAATCAGGACTAGACCCACGGTCACGCTTTCATCTGCCACTTCTTCATACTGCTACCCAGCTTCCAACCTCATGATGCTGCTTTCTCTTGTCTCTACCTCCATCTTCACTGAACTTAACCAGTGCCTGCTCACTGAGCAGCAAGCACCTCTCCATGTTGTCTGTGGACTGCAGTGTTGTTCATTTAGTTCCAGAATATGGGCTTTCATAACCAGGAGCGGATCTAGGCAACTGCTCTACCCGGGGCGATTTTAGGGGGGGGGGGGGATTTCGGCCCCGCCCCTTTCTAATTTCTAAGGCTGCTGACGGCTGCACAGTATGTGCAGGTCCGTTCAGCATTGGCAGTGTGCTGTCCCGCTGCTCTGATTGTGTTTAAAACACAATCAGAGCAGCCGGGCAGCACACTGTCAATGCTGAACGGACCTGCACAGTGTGCAGCCATCAGCAGCAAGCCCCTGCTAGGGGGGGCGATTGCCCCCCCACCCCCCCTGGATCCGCCACTGTTCATAACACATGTTGAAAAAAGAAAAAGAATACAGAAAAATGTATACAAATATCCAATCATAAAGTAAAAACGATTGACCCTTAAGCTGGATACACACTAATGCAATTATTGTGCAGATCACACAATGAAAGACCATTTGGTCAGATATGGCAAGAGAGGGATTGTTGCAGATATCATCTGTGATCATGTTTTATTATACCAAAGCACATCATCGTTTGGTTTGGTTTTCTAAATTTCTTAAACATCAAGATCAATGATGGAACAATGTTGGGATAATGACAAGCAGCATAGGTAGATCTTTGTGTACAGTCACAATCTCTTTAGCAGATGGGAAGATCACAGGTCTGAAGGTAAATCATGTAGATGTGTATGCATGAATTGGCATGCCCATCAGGACTTTAAATCATTGGTAAAATCGTTACAGAAATTGCATCTAAAGTCAAATTGCATTAGTGTGCACCCAGCTTTAGTTAAAACATATTTGCCTACTTTCCTGGAATATCAGGGAGGCTCCCAAAGAGTAAACAAACCTCCCGGATTCGCCGAAATTCACGGCATTGAATGGCAGGGGCGGGGCTTAATTGTGTCATTAAGCCCCGCACCCGCTATTCAATGCTGTGAATTTCGACATTTTGTGGTGGGGCGGGGCTATGGTGAAGTCACGCCCCCTCCCACCCCCTGTCACATGACTTCTCAGTTCTGAAAGTTGGCATGTATGAGTTAAAACTCCAATCAAGAGAATTAGTGTGTGTGGAACTGCAAAACAGTTTAAAAGTGCACTTACATCCGATACCACTTAGGAATGATATCACACACAACTGTCACAGACAGTTTCCAAATAAGTTACAAGCTTCATATATCAACTGCAATTACTCATGAGAATTTTGTAAAGCCAAGGAAACACCTCCCCCTAAAGTAATTATAATCAGCTTACTCAGTTACAAACACAATGTAAACCACAGATTAACAATACCTGTAATTCAAACCAAAATTGTCTAAACTGCAGTTATATTCAATCGTGCTGAGGAATGAGAGCACACCTCTACAGCTTGCACACCTTTCAGATAGTTTGCAAATGAGTAATGAGTTCTGTGAAGCCTCTTCTTTCCAAACCTCAATTCCCCTGATCTTTTTTCTCCTCGCTCCTATTTCTTACCCAAGCCCTGTAAATGTCACTAAACTGGAGTGAGTTGTGCCTCAAGAAAATTGGAATTTTTTAAATAAACTCACACTGCTGCTCCCAAAACATGCTGCTGAAATAGCCAGGTTGCCTAATTATAGGCACACCTTTTTTTAATTATGTTTATATAGATGTGATGTACCGTACAAGTCTTGCTAATAATAAATGACCAGGACAGACTGACTGAGAACTATCATTTGAGCTATCAATATTAGGGATGTGCACCGGCGACTTTTGAGGTCTCGTGTTTTGTGTTTTGGATCCGGATTTTCGTTATTTTTGAGGTTCGGATTTGTCTCGCAAAACACTTGACGAAAGGTCTCGGTTCGGATTTAAGGTATTGGATTCGGATTTTTTTTGAAAAAAACATAAAAAGTTTAAAAATCAAGTTTTTGGGCTTATTTTCACTCCTAGGCTATTATTAACCTCAATAACATTCAATAACAAGCATTTCCACTAATTTACAGTGTATTCTGAACACCTCACAATATAGTTATTAGTCCAAAACGTTGCAACAAGGTATCTTTCTGGACTGCGTAGAGGAGTGGGTCACCACAATATATATTAAAAACCCTGAACTTTTATGATTCGCACCAATAAATGTACCTGGACTGCGTAGAGGAGTGGGTCACCACAATATATATTAAAAACCCTGAACTTTTATGATTCGCACCAATAAATGTACCTGGACTGCGTAGAGGAGTGGGTCACCACAATATCTTAAAAACCCCGAACTTTTATGAATCGCACCAATAAATGTACCTGGACTGCGTAGCGGAGTGGGTCACCACAATATATTAAAAACCCTGAACTTTTATGATTCGCACCAATAATTGTACCTGGACTGCGTAGAGGAGTGGGTCACCACAATATATTAAAAACCCTGAACTTTTATGATTCGCACCAATAATTGTACCTGGACTGCGTAGAGGAGTGGGTCACCACAATATCTTAAAAACCCTGAACTTTTATGATTCGCACCAATAAATGTACCTGGACTGCGTAGCGGAGTGGGTCACCACAATATATTAAAAACCCTGAACTTTTATGATTCGCACCAATAATTGTACCTGGACTGCGTAGAGGAGTGGGTCAACACAATATCTTAAAAACCCTGAACTTTTATGATTCGCACCAATAATTGTACCTGGACTGCGTAGAGGAGTGGGTCACCACAATATCTTAAAAACCCTGAACTTTTATGATTCGCACCAATAATTGTACCTGGACTGCGTAGAGGAGTGGGTCACCACAATATATTAAAAACCCTGAACTTTTATGATTCGCACCAATAATTGTACCTGGACTGCGTAGAGGAGTGGGCACTGGGCACCACAATAAAATATATAAAAAACCTTCAACAGATCTGCATTACACTACACATACGGCTGCTCCTCCATCCTCTCCATCATATACATGTTGGAGTTTTAGCGTGTGACAACCTCCTGTTTTTGATAATGTCAGTGCATTTTGAATATTTTTCAATTTGCCCCACACCACTGAATGTACTTTATCTATGATACGCAATACGCATCTATCTATCTTGACTGCGTAGTGTGGTGGCCCCGGTACACAATTTGGTACCGAGGCCACAATATAATTAAAAAACCCTCCACGTGTCTGAATTCCACCAAACAAGTATCTGGACTGCATAGTGGGGTGGCCCCGGTACCCAATTTGATACCGGGGCCACAATACCTCCTCCAAACATGGTACAGACAATTCGTCATTGAGATCCCAGACAGACAGGGTCAAAGTGTTATTGTTTGACTTTGTAAACCCAAAAAACTGTCCCTGTTGCACATAGTCGTGCAATGAAGACTGACTTTTTCATTTAAAGGCACGATCTTTCAAGTGTAGTGTTTGTAAGTCTAAGTCATATTATACTTTTGGTAAAATTGGTTTATTTTGTTCCTCTTTATGGTAATTAATTAGTAATAGAATTAAAGTATGAAATAGAATTAAAGTATGAAATAGAATTAAAGTATGAAATAGAATTAAAGTATGAAATAGAGTGGTATAGAGTTGTAGTGTGGTATAGATAGAGTGGTCCACACAATATAATAATAAAACCCTCAACTGGTCTGAATTCCACCAAACAAGTATCTGGACTGCGTAGTGTGGTGGCCCCGGTACACAATTTGGTACCGAGGCCACAATATAATTAAAAAATTGGGCATCAACTGTCACCGTTGTTTAATATCTGATACACCTAAATATGGACTGCACAGTGGAGTGGCCCCGGTAGTAAATTTGGTGCCGGGGCCACAATACCTCCTCCAACTTCCAAGTGTAGTGTTTATAAAGACAGACAGCGTCGAAGTGTTATTAGTTGACTTTCTTAACCCTAAAATTGTCCCTGTTGCAAATATTCGTGCAATGGACAGTTACTTTTCTATTGAAAGACTCAAGCTTTCAAGTGTAGTGTTTATAAAATATAAACAACAATACAGTAGTTTTAGAGCACGTCAATACCTCTTGTTTTAAATTATGACACGGCATTTTACTTTTGGTTTAATTTCTTGAATTTTTTTACATTTGGTTTTACTTTTTGAACATGGCAAACGACTGTTGATTGGTCATATAATGCAAAAAAAAAAGTTCCAAGATGGAATTGTCCTTGGGCCCTCACACCCACCCTTATGTTGTTGAAATAGGACATGCACACTTTAACAAACCAATCATTTCAGCGACAGGGCCTACCAAACAACTTTGGCTGAAATGATTGGTTTGTTTGGGCCCCCACACCAAAAAAGCTATTCATCTCTCCCTGTACAGACTAAACAGGCTCTACTGAGGCAAGATGTCGTCCTCATCCTCAACCTCTGATTCCTCTCCCCCTACAGTGTGTACTTCCTCCTCATCACACATTATCAATTCGTCCCCGCTGGACTCCACAACCACAGGTCCCTCTGTAGTATCTGGAGGGCAGTGCTGTACTTCATTGAGGAATTGATTATTCATTTTTATAAACATCATTTTTTCAACGTTGTGAGGAAGCAACCTCCTTCGCCGCTCACTGACCAGGTTCCCCGCTGCACTAAAAACTCTTTCCGAGTACACACTGGAGGGGGGACAACTCAGGTAAAATAGAGCCAGTTTGTACAGGGGCTTCCAAACTGCCTTTTTTTCCTGCCAGTAACAATATGGACTGTCTGACATGTCTACTTGGATGGTGTCAGCAAAGTAATCATCCACAATTTTTTCTATTGTGACAGCATCCAATGCAGCGAGAGTAGACATGTCTGCAATGGTTGGCAGGTCCTTCAGTCCGGACCAGATGTTATCAGCATCCCCGCCAGTGCCTCTTTTGGGAAAACTGAGCTTTTTCCTCGCAGCCATAGATGTGGAAGAAAATGAGGGTGGAGCTGTTGGCATGTCACGGTCCTCTTCAGAGGACAATCTCCTGACCAGCAGGTCTTTGCACCGCTGTAGACTTGTGTCCGCCGGAAACAGAGACACAACATACGCTTTAAACCGAGGATCGAGCACGGTGGCCAGAATGTATTCCTCTGACTTTAAAAGAGTGACCACCCTCGGATCCTGGCAAAGCGTACGAAGGGCTACATCCACAAGAGCTACATGCTTGGTGTAATCGCAATGGCTTACCAGCTCCTCCCTCACTTTCTCCAGCTGCTTCTGCAACAGCCTGATCAGGGGAATGACCTGACTCAAGCTGGCAGTGTCGGAACTGACTTCTCGTGTGGCAAGTTCAAATGGCTGCAGAACCTTGCACAACACGGAAATCAGTCTCCACTGCGCTTGACTGAGGCGCATCCCCACTCCTTTGCCTATGTCGTAGGTGGCTGTGTAGGCCTGAATGGCCTTTTGCTGCTCCTCCATCCTCTGCAGCATATAGAGGGTGGAGTTCCAGCGCGTCACAACCTCTTGTTTGAGGGGATGGCAGGGCAGGTTCATGCTTTTTTGATGTGCCTCTAGTCTGCGGTAGGCACTGGCTGAATGCCGAAAGTGTCCAGCAATTTTGCGCGCCACCGCAAGCATCTCCTGCACACCCCTGTCACTCTTGAGGTAATGCTGCACCACCAAATTAATGGTGTGGGCAAAACATGGGACGTGCTGGAAATTGCCCATATTTAATGCCCGCACAATGTTACTGGCATTGTCTGACACCACAAATCCCCATGAGAGTCTAAGTGGGGTAAGCCACTGGGAGATAATTTCCCTCATTTTCTCTAATATGTTGTCAGCGTTGTGCCTCTTATTAAAGCCTGTAATGCACAATGTTGCCTGCCTTTGCATGAGCAGCCATTTTGTAGATGCTGCTACTGATGCAGCTGTTGCTGTTGCTGCGGAAGGGGATGCATCAACCCAGTGGGCTGTCACAGTCATATAGTCCTTCGTTTGCCCAGAACCACTTGTCCACATGTCCGTGGTTAAGTGGACAGTGGGTACAACCGCATTTTTAAGAGCACTGAGGACACTTGATCGTACTTCTCTGTACATTTTTGGTATCGCCTGCCTAGTGAAGTGGAATCTCGAGGGGATTTGGTACCGGGGACACAATACCTCCATCAACCCTCTAAATCCCACTCCACTGATGGCGGACACCGGGCGCACGTCTAACACCAACATTGCAGTTACAGCCGCAGTTATACGCTTTGCAATAGGGTGACTACTATCGTATTTTGTGGTCATGGCAAACGACTGTTGGACGGTCAATTGTTTTGTGAAAGACTTAGCGGTCTTACGACTTCCCCTCTGGGAAGATGACCGACTAACAGCAGCAACAGCAGCAGTGGCAGTAGTAGGCGTACCGCTGCAGGATTCCTCGGATGAATCCCGTATTGAGGAGGACTCAGTCTGGCTGCTGACTTGGGCTGCAGGACTGAATCTGATGGAGATTGTGGAGGAAGTTGACGAGGAGGGTGTTGCTGGTGTGTATCCAACTGGACCACGGGATTTAGGTGTCCCTGTACCGATGAGGGTCCTAGCCCCAGTTCCTGAACTAACCACTGAACTATGAAGGTTATTCAGGTGACGTATAAGGGAGGATGTTCCTAGGTGGGCAAGATCCTTACCCCTGCTTATTTGAGCTTTACATAAGCTACATATGGCCATACATTGGTTGTCTGGATTTGGATAAAAATAACTCCAGACCGAAGAGGTGCATTTTTTGGTCTTCTGACCAGGCATGACGATGGGCTTTTTCATCCCATGGACATCAGCTGTTTCCCCCCCTGGTGCCTCATTTACAATAACCACATCACCATCCTCATCATCAAGTTCCTCCACAGCGCCAGCTACATCATCAATAGCCTCCTCCCGAGCCACCTCTTCCCGTACAGTGATGGGAAGGTCAGGCTTGACAACCACCAACACCCTTGGACTCGCCTTGGGGATTTGTGATAATTTCTCTTTAGAAGGCAGAGTTGTTTGCTGTTTTGTTGCTGACAGCATAACTCTCTTCAATTTTTTGTAGGGGGGGGGAGGAGGAGGAGGGCTAAGATCCGTGGGTGAAGCTGAACCACTAGTCATGAACACGGGCCAGGGCCTAAGCCGTTCCTTGCCACTCCGTGTCGTAAATGGCATATTGGCAACTTTACGTTTCTCCTCAGATGATTTAAAGTTTCTCTTTTTGCTACTTTTTCTTAACTTGGGCTTTTTGGATTTTACATGCCCGGTACTACGAGATTGGGCATCGGGCTTGGAAGACGACGTTGATGGCATTTCATCGTCTATGTCATGACTAGTGGCAGCAGCTTCAGCATTAGGAGGAAGTGGGTCTTGATCTTTCCCTACTTTATCCTCCAAATTTTTGGTCTCCATTATATGTAGCACAAGATACTGCAGAATGTGTGAACTTGGTAATATTGCAGTACCAATGGACTTATACTGCTGGATTGGTTTTGCACATTTGGTTATAATTATTATATATTTTTTTTTTGTTTTTAAATTTTTTATTTTTTTTTACTTTTTTTTTATTTTTTAAAAACTTGGGAATAATGGGGAAATAACTATGCCCTTAGAAGCACAGAGCACAGGACACAGCACCACTGGACTGAACAGGACACGGCACAGGACCCAGCAGCACTACGGAACTCAGCAGGACAGAGCACAGGACACAGCACCACTGGACTGATACTGCAGAATGTGTGAACTTGGTAATATTGCAGTACCAATGGACTTATACTGCTGGATTGGTTTTGCACATTTGGTTATAATTATATATTTTTTTTTTAATTTCTAATTTTTTATTTTTTTTTACTTTTTTTTTATTTTTTAAAAACTTGGGAATAATGGGGAAATAACTATGCCCTTAGAAGCACAGAGCACAGGACACAGCACCACTGGACTGAACAGGACACGGCACAGGACCCAGCAGCACTACGGAACTCAGCAGGACAGAGCACAGGACACAGCACCACTGGACTGATACTGCAGAATGTGTGAACTTGGTAATATTGCAGTACCAATGGACTTATACTGCTGGATTGGTTTTGCACATTTGGTTATAATTATATATATTTTTTTTAATTTCTAATTTTTTATTTTTTTTTACTTTTTTTTTATTTTTTAAAAACTTGGGAATAATGGAGAAATAACTATGCCCTTAGAAGCACAGAGCACAGGACACAGCACCACTGGACTGAACAGGACACAGCACAGGACCCAGCAGCACCACTGACCTCAGAAGGACAGAGCACAGCACACAGCACCACTGGACTGATACTGCAGAACACAGCACAGCACAGCACAGCACAGCACAGCACAGCACAGCACAGCACAGAACTAAACAGCACAGAACTAAACAGCACAGAACTAAACAGCACAGAGGACCACCTAACACACCCTCCCTCTACCCTGATCAATGCCCGAGTGAAGATGGCGGCGACTAGCGGGGAATTTATAGGATCCGAGTATCGCGAGATCCGACAACGGGATTATGAGTCAGAGCCTCAGTTTCACTTTTGAATTTGGCGCCAATACCCGGATCTGTCTCGGATCCGACTCGGATCCGCAACGTTCGGGTGGGCTCGGATTTCATAAATCCGAGTGCGCTCATCCCTAATCAATATATAGGATTTCTGAAAAAATAAATGTAACCTCATGTCACTGTGAGTGGTGCTGGGGTACATAGTTAAGCAATGTACCCTCTTGCTTGAGCTTTCCTCTGCCTTGGCTACTTCTTGAGTGTGTACTTAAGTGACCAGAAGGTCCATGGACATGTGGATTTTATATCAATGTCTGTTAAATGTGTTGTGTGGTGGTGCAGTGCAATAGTTGTCACAGTAAGTTGGGCAACAGACCATCTCTATATTGTAAAACAGAAACTCTTTATCTACACGTCTTCTCCACTCCTGCACAATACTTTGGTTGCAGACAACAAAGCAAATATATACAACTCCTGACTCAGCCGGTATAGACTGTACAATATAAATAGAAATGGACAAAGACAGTTTGGTGTCAGTCTGTATCAGACCCCCTCTCCACTTGTAGTGCAAAATATTAAATAGATAGTGCTGCTAGATAAGACTTTCAACACCAGAAAAACGGGATTTATACTTACGATAAATCTTTTTCTCTTTCATCCATCTGAGGGACACTCCTTAACCATGGGGTTGAGTCGGGGGGAGGAGTCTGGCACCCAAAGAGTTAACTTTTTTCAGCTGACAGCATATCACCCCCGCCAATTCCCACATACCTCAGTTTGATTACAAAAGCCATTAGGAAGATAGGCCAATCAACCAAGACACACCACTCAACAGAGGGGGGAGTGGAGACAAAACAACGAAAAGACGGGAGGATCGGAGTGTCCCCCAGATGGACTCAGAGAGTAAGTATAAATCCCGTTTTCTCTTTCATCCATCTGGGGGACACTCCTTAACCATGGGGACTTACAAAAGCAATCCCTCTGAAGGGTGGGACCGCTCTGATCTCCTTGCACGCAGAACACTACGGCCAAAGGAGGCGTCCCCAGACGCAAATATATTAAATTGGTAGAATTTCGTAAAGGTATGGACCGAGGCTGCTCTGCACAGCTGGTCCGCCGTGGCTCCACTACGAGCCGCCCAAGACGCCCCAACCGGCCGGGTAGAATGGGCAACAATGCGTTTCGGCACAGGGAGATTAATACTTTGGACATAAGCCTCCCTGATAGTCAGGGTAAGCCATCTGGCAATAGTTTGCTTAGATGCTGGCCATCCCCGTTTGGAAAAGTCAAACAACACAAATAGAGACTCTGTCTTACGTATCTTTGCAGATCTCTTAACATATATACGTAATGCCCTCACTACGTCCAAATATTTATTTGTCTTTGTTCTTCTGTTTGGTTCTTGTCCGGCAACCACCAGCTGAGGACCTACCTCTTCTACTGGTACCTCGAGCACGGGAATGCTCCTCTGGGATGGGACCCTGCCCAGGGTAAGGTCGCGGAAGATGTCACCATCTTTCCCAGCAGCTTCAAAGACCTGGCTAATGACAGCCTCTTGTCTGACAGGATCCTACCTGTCCACTCCATCTAGGACCTCAACTTGTCCTGTGGAGACAACCTTCTGCTGCGTACCAAGTCCCTCACTAGTCTCAAGAAACTCATTCTTAGACAAGGGATTCTCTGTGACCCTTTCAGACTCAGACTCTTGAAGTTAGGTCATAGACTGAACAACTCGACTATCCTAGCACCCTGAATGGGTGTGACTAAAACCTTTTCCCTTACTGGAAATTCTAAGCCTGTATAGCTTCGTCTGAACTAAGCAAATCGACAGCCCTGAGCTCTTTCTGATTTGACAGAAGCCAGCGAGGTAATTTTTTCCAAAACCTGAGGTGAGCTGGTCCCATGAATTCTATCATGATATTCTGGACCTACTCGTCTACCGAGGACCCTGTCTGCTGCCGGGCAAACCCAAGCAGCCATCCTCCCACCCCACCCTCTGGAACCAGAGGTGGGTGGTAGTCATGCCACTGGTCTATCTGGCAGCTTGGCGGAAGAAGTTCTCCGCACCACAGGGGCAAAGGATGACCTTCTCCTACGGGACTGTCTCCTGTATTCCACGGCCCCTGGATCGGTAGTCTGGCCTCTGCCAGACCCGCCCCCGTAAGGAGGCTGTCTGAAAGAACTAAACCTAGGCCTAGCCCTAGGTCTTGGAGTATTTACAGGCAAGGACGTCTTCTTGCCCCCTGAAGCCTGTAAAATCCAAGAGTCTAATTCTGGACCAAATAACATCCCACCCGTATACGGGATGGATTCTAATGATCGTTTAGACTCTGAATCCACATTCCAAGCCCTTAACCATAACGTCCTTCTAGCTACTACATCTGTAGCTGAAATAGACGAAGCTATGGAGGCCGAATTATGGGCCGCTTCATATACATAGCCTGCTGCCTCCCTTAGCTGCATGGCCAGAGGCAGTAAATCTGAATCCTGCAAGGCAGACTCTAACTGCCCTGCCCAGACTTCCATGGCCCTAGCTACCCAGGTAGAGAACAATGCTGGCCTGAGGCTAATACCGGCGGCCGAGAAGATCGACTTCAGCAGGGATTCTAATTTCTTGTCAGTCGCGTCCTGTAAGGTCGCTGACCCGGGTACAGGTAGTGTAGTCTGACGAACCAATCTTGCCACAGGTGTATCTACCTTTGCCATCTGTTCCCAATGGGTCATATCCTCCTCCTGAAGGGGATACAATATGCCAAACTTCCTTGGCATAGAGAACCTTTTATCTGGATATTTCCAAGAGGCCTCTACAATATCCCTCAACTCAACTGAGGGAGGGAACCTAACCACCTGCTTAGAAGCCTTCTTAAAGAGGGAGCGGTCCAAAGACTTTGTCTCCTCTACTTCAGCAAACCCCAGGGTCTGACGAACTGCTCTTACCAGATTGTCCATACCCTGGTGCCTAGAGTTTCCTTCTGACTCTATAATGGACACATCTGAATCGTCCAACAATTCCCCCTCCTCCTCTGAGGAACTTTCAGAGTCTGACAGTGACCACATCGCTTTAGCTGTTTGTCTACGTCTTTTAACACTACGCTTGTGTCTGGGGTTCTCCAGTAGATGGGTAAGCCGGTCCAGGCTTTTAGCCACCGCTGACCAACCCACCTCTTCCATCTGGGAAACCCCCGGGAGGGCTGGGGAGGGAAATACACCGACCCATGGGGAAAATGACTCATCTGTCATTCCTACTGTTATACCCTGAGAAACCACAGATGTAGCTGGGATCTCAACTGGTTTAGATAACAGATTTACAAGGGTATTAACTCCCTGTGTTAAGGCAGCCGCCCACTCAGGAGGATCTACCGTTATGGTGGAGGTGTCTATAGGCTGTTTCACAGGAGCCACAGTGCAGGCTGCACAGAGCCCCCCCTGATCCAGCCGTTCACTTGTTAGTTTAACATTACATTTTGAACAGACATTATGTTTGGTACGTGTTGTTTTGCTTTTTTCTGCCATCACAAGATAAAAAAAACGAAATCACATTTCAAAATTCACAAACACTTCTCCAATTTATCAGAAAATACAGATTAGGTTATATTAACATATCATAGTATTTCTAAATAAGACAGGCTTGGAGAACTTTATAGTTTTCTCATAAACAACAGTTCTCTCAACACATCATTGTCTTATAATATACATGTCTACACATGCACACACATACACACAGAAGAAAATAAAAGTGATACTCAGCGGGGAAGATATGTGTCAACAGTGCACTTCTCTTCAAATGACTGCTGCAACTGTCCTCCTTTTGAAGCTTGGCGCCAAAAAGGGATCTTCCATGTGCTCACTCAGCGGGGGAGGGGAAGAGGTGTTTCTCAACACATTCCACTACCACTGGAATCTCCTTCCGTGTCTCTGCTAACAGTGATTTCCCCAATCTACTTAGGTGAAATCCTGTTGCTTTATCTTTCTTACATTTTGCTACCACACCGCAAAATACAGGTACATATTTATCTATGAACCAGTCAAAAGATAGTATTTCTGTTCCTTTTCCTCTATATAGAGAGTATAAGGTATAATTTTTTTAGTCAAGCTGAAAGGCTGCAGCAGGTTTTTCAGTAATGACTGCAATTAGCACAGAACACCTGGGCCCATTTAGCATTACATTTGGACAGACAATATGTTTGGCACGCCCAAACACTTCCACAACCTTTATCAGAAAATACAGACTAGGTTATTTAACATATCATAGTATTTCTGATTAAATAAGACAGGTTTGGAGAACTTTATAGTTTTCCTTAAACACAGTTCTCTCAACACCTCATAGTCTTATAATACACATGCATATACAGAAGAAACAAAGTGATACTTAGCATGGAAGATATGTGTCAACAGTGCACTTCTCTTCAAATGACTGCTACAACTGTACTCCTTTTGAAGCTTGGTGCCAAAAAAGGGATCTTCCACGTGCTCACTCAGCGGGGGGGGGGGGGGGGGAGGGTGTTCCTCAAACACATTCCCCTTCCACTGGCTCTCCTTCTGTGTTGTTTACCTTAACAGCGTTTTGCCCTTTCTCTTATATTAGGGGAAAACCTGTTAGAATGTGTTCCCCGCTAGCGCTACTCAAAGCGCGCCATCCTCAAGAATTCACTGTCATCCCCATGGGAGGAGGAACTTGGTATACTCCAGCTGGCTTCCGGGGAACCTCAGCAGTAAAGGCGCTCTCTGCCTAATGGCAGCGCCCGTCCTGCATCAGCGGGGAGAGTCTCTTGCCGACTGCTTCCCGCTGTGACAAGCGCTTCTTACCTCTCTGTCAGCGGGGCCATCCCCCGACAGGCGCTTCTCCCACGAGTCAGCTCCGTTTGCACGGAGCCTCTCGCCACTGTCAAAAGAAAAAAACTGCAAAAGAAAAGGAAAAAACCTATAACCAGTAAACCCTGTTCACTGTCTCTCTTGGAGCTCTTCAGGTGCAACCTTCTACCAAGGGCACCCAATTCAAACTGAGGTATGTGGGAATTGGCAGGAGTGATATGCTGTCAGCTGAAAAAAGTTAACTCTTTGGGTGCCAGACTCCTCCCCCCGACTCAACCCCATGGTTAAGGAGTGTCCCCCAGATGGATGAAAGAGAAATTGTGTTTTCACACTGGGGAATATGGGACACCCCAAAGCACTTGTAGTGCAAAATATTCAATAGATAGATAGTGCTGCTAGATAAGACTTTCTGCAGCCAGAAAATAGTTTCTGGAGGAGGAAATATGACACCCCAAACTGTTGGTAATGTTTTCAAAAATGCCTCCTCTATCCTCCTCTCTTCCTGCTATAACAATTGCTAGAAGAATTGCTAGAAGAATTTCAAGAATAATTGCAAGAATAATGTATAGAATAATTGCTCTCTCCCTGCCCTAATACTGCCTGCGACCTAACCCTGCTCTCTCCCTCTGTCAAATGGCGATGGATTGCTGTGGAGGCTGGTATTTATGGATTTCAAATATCGCGAGAACCGAGCTCCGACGATGTCGCAATGATGTTTTGCCTCGATTTCTATTCTGAATTGGTCCCAGGGAACCGAGCCCACCCATCTCTAGTTATATACACTATACTATGGAGTGCATAAAACAAACAGTTACATATAGGATAAGTTTTCCATTAAACTGTTTGCAAACAAGGAGAGTTATTTCCTTGTAGCTCAGTTTCTAGAAAGTCAAAGACATAACTCTTACATCATGGCTTTCTACAACTGCCAGATTCTTGCGATAAGCAGCGTTCCAAATTCTTTCATATCAATTTTAATAATTTATAAATACAACGTTAAATGGGCTATGAGTTATGACAGGAGAAATTTATGATTTCTTCTATGTTGAAACCTTCAAATAATAAAATGCGACGGCTATTTTACAATGTAGTGTGTAGCTGTATGACTAGTGTCTGTATAGTGTTTAAAGTGTATGACTCATCACACCTTGTAAATAAACCCCTTAAACTGGGTACACACTACAATAATTTCATGAAATTATCGTGATAAACAACCATTTGTTCAGATATTGCATTAGTGTGTATGCTCCGACCATCATATTTATCGCTCTAAAGCACATCATGTCATCTGCATGCACATTGGGTCAGTTGTTGGTAAAATCGTTAGAGAAATCGCATCTGCAGTTATTTTCTGTAGTGTGCATCCAGATTAAGTGTATTGTAACTGTGATATCATAAATCCTCTAATTCCCTATGATAATTCATTATATATGTGGCAGGTGTATTCACGGGGTCTGGTTCATTCCTGAATTCTATTTCCAGAAATCTATAAAACAAACATGGCCTTCACTGAGACCACCATTTCTATAAGTCATCACCTTATTCATTTTTGGCAGCATCATGGACAAGATGAGAGGACATTAATGAGTACTTGCCTACTCTCACAGAATTTCCTGGAAGTTCCATAATTGCATGGATTTTCCGCGGACTCCCGGAAGAGTAGGTATCCTCCCGGGTTTTGATGGAGGTGGGGCTTAATGATGCGCCATCAAGCTCCGTCCCCACCATGGAATTCCGTGAATTTTGGTCTTTCATAGCAGAGGTAGGGCCACTGTGACTTGATGGCATCACCACACTCTATCCTGCATTTGTCACCTGACCTTCCTTCCAAGATTTTAAAAGTCAGCAAGTATGCTGCAGCGTTCTCAGCTGGTGTTTCTGGCTGAAAGTATCATAAAGCTGGCAGTGGGTCTCAAACACAGTCAGGCTATATACTTCCATTGGTATTCATCAGTGCCAGAAATGCTTGGTAAAAAGACCAGTTAATTTCAGCACAGGTGCAGGTGGAAAAAGTGGATATCAGAGGATATTACCAGTCTACCCATTTACTTCTCCTGCGAGCACAAAAAAGACTGCACAACAGTTAAAATCCTCTGGTATCCCCACTTGTACTACTAATGTCCTTGCTAAATAGGCTGCCGGAGAAAACCGGCAAAAGTTTTCTCCAGCTGGGTCTACCTCCAGAGATAGCCAGCGGCAACCCTTTGATAGATTGAAAGAGGAGTAAGGACTTCTCTCCACATGCACTTAAAATCATGTATGTGTGTCTTGTCATGCACTTACCCATTTGGGGTTAAGTCAACTGCATACACAGCTAATAAGATCCACAGGGAGGGCCCCAAGCTTCCCTATATGAATTTCCCCCAGTGGATGCTGGGTCTCTTGTTTTCTGCACCAAATATCTCCCTCCCACCCAGCTATTGTCATACGTATTTTAATGTTGTCCCTGTCACAGATGAGGCACAGTAGGTGGGAGAGCAATTAGTAAGCATATGGTGATATCGCTGATTGGCCATGCGTCACTGCCCCCTTCAATGCAACCTGACTGTAGGACATTTTGTGTGGAGGACCCCTTGACATCAGCCAATCGTAAAGGAATATATCCTTGAACCAGTGGTTAGTGCTGGATGATCATACACTGTTTAGATTTGCAAATAGTTTTAGCTGACTACTTTGCTCTCACCGCCACCATTTATACATTGTATATCTAAATAAAACTGTTATTTTTTTTTTGCAAAATTTAATCTTTCGTCCATGTGGTTATTTATATCATGAATACAATAATATTAAGATGAACATTGAAGAAGGTTGGGTAAATGAAAAGAAGGACATCACACTATCAGTTCAATAAAGTTGCATTACTGTGTCCAGCAGTATGTGATGCCTATTTATGCACAACTGTCCATACCTGTCAACTTTAGAGATCACCCCTCTGAGGGATCTCCAAAGTTGACTGTGCATTGGGAGTGTGGCCATGCTAATCGTGTCATTAGCTCCCCCCTCTGGATACACAGTACCAATCTTGGCCTATTATAGAAGAGGCGTGGCCTGGATGATGCAATTCACCCAGCCCCACCCACTTCACCAACGAAGCGGGCAGGATTCAGGAGGTTGCCCTGCTCTCCCTGGAGTCCAGGAGAAGGGCAAAAATTTGGCCATCTCCTGGACATTCCTTGAGAGTAGGCAACTATGCAAATGTGGTTTATATTGGCATGTGCATTAATAGATGGCTCCTACTGTGGAGGCAAATATTGTGCACCTCCTGGAAGGTGGTGCTTGGTGAATTGGGTTGCTCCCTAATAAATGCAATCTAGGTAAGGAAATGAGCCTGGTGTTATGTCCACATATAAAAACAAGATTTAATGTTACATATTGAGATGTTTAAATGAGCTCTGGATGTGGAGACTGTGGGAGGGGCATTCCGGGTTTAGCTGTTGGTCACAGACCTTCTTTCAACCTGCATAACAACCAGATTTGGGAATTTCTTTGGACGGTCAAGTAATCAGGAACCAGTCTATGCATTCAGTAGGTAAACCTTTGCCCCAACCTGTCACAATTTTTACTAGAATCTATTTTCAGGCACATTTCTACAAATTGAATAAAAAGATTAAAATGGTATATATGTGACGATAATTACAATGTCCTCTTACTGATGAGCTATTTATGTAGGCTCAACCTGGCAGCAAGCTAAGAGAAATGTAAAAGTTGCAATTTAGAGGGTGATCCAAAAGTGATAATAGACTGGACTTTTACAACAATCACATTTTCATCTGGGCCTGCAAAATTGTATATAATACCCAGAAGTAAAAGTACTAGGTGTTCAATGCAGTCATATAAACTGTCCCCTATATTTTACGTAGAGCCCCTCCATTAGTTGTGTATGTACTCAGAAATTCCTCTCTTAGATCACAAACACACACATATATATATATATATATATATATATATATATATATATATATATGTATGTGTGTGTGTGTATATGTGTATGCATATATATATATACATATATATATATACTGTACATATATATATATATATATATATATATATATACATACACATATATATATATGCACAGATATAGGTATATATATATATATATATATATATATATAGATATAGATGTATAGATATATAGATATATATATATGTGTATGTATATGTGTGTGTGTGTGTATGTATATATATGTATATATATACATATATATATATATATATATATATATATATACACACATATATATGTATATATATTACATGAGAGAAAGAGAGAGAGAGAGAGGAGAGAAAGAAAGAAGTGTATGGGCGAATAGATATAATATTATTTCACTCTAGACCTAATGCCCCTTACTGGAGTCATTCCATATGCTAGCTCACGGCTATAAATATGAAACCACTTCTTTTTGTGACACCCATTTCCTTATAAAATTCCAAGCTTTTATGATCTAAGGATAGTCATATGGCAAATCTAATGAGAGTGGAATGTTTAACTGAGAAGGTTTAGTAAAGCTCTACAGCACTGACTATTAAACCATGAATGCTTTTATAAATCCAGCCCTCTGGATACGATCAGTTCATGAAAGATGGACTTGTCATAGTTTGCCTCAATATATAAGCATTTCATTTTCAGATACACTAGATCTATGTGATTTATAAGAAACATATTGAAATTCTGATAATTAATTACTGCTATGGTTTATTTTCAAATTACTAGATCTATCTTGGGTCAGGAGCAGCAAATAAGACTTGAGGGAAAGAGTAATAGCAAACATCTGGGGATGCGAAACGAGGTTATATCTACGAGTGATCCTGTTCATGGACATTGGAGATTCATAGTACGGGATCTATATATCAATATGAGAAAAGCCCTAGATCCAGCGGCAGTATATTTGCCTGTTACAGCAGTGGTACGGTCGCTGTACTCTAAATACTACTGCCATCCAATGCACATGCACAAGTTGGCAAGTCGGCTTGAGCATGCTCAGAAGGACTGTGACATTTTCTTGTTAAATTGGGCGGTAGAAGAGATGGAAGGGATAGAAAAACTTCCATATTGCCCATTATTAATAAATAGACCCCTATTTCTCAAACTGTTGTCTGACTGGCACATTATTAACTATTAACATTTTACAATTAAAACATACATTTATACAATTGGTTGAAAAAAGTGATTTTAATCATACATGCTGCAAAATCTCTTTAGAATATGCCAACTGCTGACATTGATCTGATATGTGAGGTCATCAGTAAAGACCTTGACAAAAAGCACAAGTCACAAAAAGCAGTTGTTGGTGGGAACTGTATTTTTAGGGACAGCACTATTTGCTTCTATGGAAGTTTTGCTGTCAAGAAAAACATAAATTTAAAGTGGTGAAACAGCCACCTAATTATGATAAAATTATTACGGTATGTTTACTTCTCTTATTTGAAAAATATCCAGCTAATTATGATAAATTCAATAAGGCATATTTAGTCTACAACTATATAAAAAGAGGTTGAACCCTAATATAATTTAGTTGCAGTTTATATACGTCCCTACAAGGAGGATGAAATGAGGGCTAGCATATTCCTCTGAGGTGGGTCAGTTTAAAGCAAGTTGAGAGGTGTTGATGCTCCCAACTTTTGCATGAATTGAAAGTTCATAGACAAGAGGCAATGCTGCTGTCTGAATCCGGAGAGCGTTAGCAGGAGAGAGGAGCTCAGCTGCTGGAGCCCACAGGTAAAATTGATTCACTGAAGCGGTATCGTATCTTAGTGAACATGCTGGAGTGCAGTGCTCACTCTATTTTAATATTCAGTGAAGTATTTAACATATAATAAAATTACATTATTAGCACTCATTTGTTGTTTTGATATAGCACTACTACATGATGTGCCATAGAACACACCTTTGACATGTTTGAAACTTTTGTAAACTGGTCCAGGAATTTATTTATTTTTTTAAATCCACGCAACTATGAAACAATGATTTGTGGTCAATTTCTAAAGATCAGTCATTAATGCTGTATTGAAGATGTCACACCTTACACTAGCACTTTTAAGAAAAAACAAGGAATGCAATTACTCCAATGAAGGTATGTAGGGCATTTTTTTTGCAAAAAAAAAATGTGCTTTCACCTCCAGTAAGAAATTTTAAAGCTTATTAAAACATAAATCAGTTTTAAAACACGAGAAACATTGGCAATGATACTCACATATGCACACCTGCTTTGCCTTTTAAAAGGATACTGCTCAAGGGCATTTTCCTGGAACACATCCTGCATGTCATCAAATATCTGTTGAAAGTGAACTCTGACCTCTAAATCTCTGATGTTCTTGACAACAATGCTCCATTTTTAAATCCATTTGCCCATTCACTTGTTATTTGTGGATCTAGTTACACAATTCACCTCAGAGAATTAACCATGGAATTCATTTGACACCAATATTAAATCACAAAGACAAGGTATTCTTTTCTTCAGACAAATGATTGAAGCAATTTACAACAAATTAAATTCAACAGAGATTCTAATTTGGCTTTAATTTCTGTGAAAAAAACTGTTTCTTCAGTCTGAAGACAAAATTACATGCTTTTATGTGTATGTTGTAGCATGGAGGCGGAAGTTGTGGGATATAGCAAGTAACACATCTTCCTTAATATATTATATACACCATGCATGGGGATGCCTATTTATCATGGGGAGGTACAAGTACCGCCATTGTACTGTTATTGCTTTTCAAATCTCAGGATGGCAATAGGTGATGCTGGGGGGAAGAAAAAATGCTTTATCATTAAAATAAAGTTGTTTTATTTTATTTTTTTATATATTTTTTAAACAACTAACTTTATATTTTAATTGGATCTGGAACTGAAAGTCCAAGTCCAGGTGTTTAATACCAGTGCACATGCGCACATTGGCGGCAGACTGGTCTGGCGAGCAGTAAGGCTTCTCTTACCGATGTCAGCCAATATCGCTGGAGAGCTGAGCATCGCCCCAGTGAACTGTTATTGATAAATGTGGCAGCCTTAGATTTTCTATCGCTGCAATAGACAGCAATAGTCAATCTTCACAACTGCAGGGTCTTCATAAACAGACCCTTATGCGTTTTTGACTTTTAGATATGTTTTGGAAATATTTTAAGAGCAACAAAGCTTTTCACTGAGACAGATTGACCATTAGTTGCAGTGTATTTGCAATATTGCCTCTGTGTCAAACTGTTTGAAACACAATTTAATGAAATTCGACTTTCTACAATATAAGGAGGTTAATTTGATCTTTCTGGGCACCATCATATCATTCTTAAGATTCTCTCTTATCTCTAATTATGCTCCCTATTCTCATACAAACTGCTCCAACACAAAACCATACTTAGCACTGCAGCACATACTAAATCTAGTTGGGCCCCAATAGCAATTGCCTGAGCTGCAATGGCTATAGTTTCATTATGCGCTTGTACAGCATGCACAATAATAACAGATACTGAATAATACAGCACATGAAAATAAAATAAAATAAAAAATGCTGTCAACAACAACCATCAAAAAATATAATAGGGAACATTGTCATCAACCACTTCAGTGGATATATTATATATCAGGCCTTTGTCAGCAAATAAGTTACAGCAGACACCTATTTCCTTTTCCTCCTAGCGAAATTCAGGTGTAAGAGTTGTGGCGAGAACAGGATGCCAGGCTGTCAGAATAAAGACTAAGCCTGCTTTGCATCCAATCTCGCCAATATATATCTATGTTACATGTATTATTAATGTTGCCATTTGGGTTTGTTATGGACCGCTATAACCCATACATATGTCCCAAAAGGAGTTTCTGTCATCGGGCTAAACTCTAGGTCCCGACCGGTGACAGACAGACTAACTGTGCCAACTAGCACTTCACCTTGCAGTACTTCATACACTAGTGGTTACCAACTTTCAATTCAAGTGCCAGTCAGCTGAGAGCATGGTTATGCCCAAAAATCACAAAGGGGTTAAGCTAGTAGACAGCCCACAATGTCCTTTCATTGGGGTGATTATTGTCCTTTGTATGGGAAAGCAAGACCCTGTTGTTTAACATTGTGTCGACCAAAATCGCCTAAGTGAAATTCAACAGGGGAAGGGGGAGCTGACTATGTGCCGTAAAAAGGCAGGTCAGTGCCAGCCCCTATGATACACAGGTGCCAATCTGGAATGGGGTTGCTAGCTATCTCCCTCCCAGCATTCATGTCACACCACTGTGGGAATTTGCCTGTTAATAAAAGAATAAGAGAAGCCACATCCCTGATCATCAGAAACTTAACTCGGACAGTACTGTCTGGGGTTTACAGCTCTCATTGTACTAGCCAGGACATGCTTTTGTGGACATTTGGACGATGCTCCAAGACTTTACATTTTTTGTGTGTCTGCAAAAAACGGGGAAATATTGTGTCTCTTCCTTGCCAGCAAATAACCGAACATTGGAGTTCGGTTATTCACACGCACTAGGGGCACCAGGTTTATTGGCTTGTGTGGAGATTGCCAGCAGTTAATTCCAGGGTACTTCTCATTGGTTAACTCCACAAAATTTCATTTCATCTCAATGATTAGCACAGGAAAAAGGGCTAAACAGAAACCTTGTATCTTGATTATAATAAGGCAAATGAAGGGAGTTGGGGGCAGCATAATATAGAAAATACATTTTGCTGTGATTGTATACACAAAATATCTGTAGTATTTTGTGTGAGGGATGAGGAGACCATTTTAGTTGCCACCTCAGGTAACAGAATGATACGGAAGTCAGTGGATTTATCTTTGTTGAATATTTTGCAAAGGTAATGAATTTGTGCTTACACTTAAAGATTAATTACATATACATGATAAAAAGACAGAGAGGTAGTGTGTGTGTGTGTGTGTGTGTGTGTGTGTGTGTGTGTGTGTGTGTGTATAAGAGTGTAAAAGAGAGAAAGAGAGACTGAGGCCGCTACTTACTATTATATAGCAATGATGAAGATACTCTATTGCCAATTATCGCAGCTATAAAAAAATCTTGTATTGTCAGAAATTACTTTGAAATAAATTACTAAAACATAAATACTCATCTCCCCAAAAGTATTGGCTGGCAGAGGTGCAAGTGGTAGTACTACTTCATCAACCAGTCCTGCATGCATCAGCGCTTCCATGAAGTGGCTTTTTACTGGAGAAATGGGTTTCCTCTCTATAATAAATAGACCCTTTAAAGAGAGAGAGAGAGAGAGAGAAAGAGGGGGACTGTCTAAGTTGGGGTTCATTGTTCTGCTATTGTGCAACTGGGGGGGGGGGCATGACACCCATATTTTTTTTTTATATAAAATACATATATCCATGTGTTAAGTGTGCTCAGCCCAAAAACTATTGCTTCCTTTTCTGTACTATATCAAGTAAAGATACTTCCCCACTAATTATATTATTCTAAGTATATCAGAAAATGTAAATATATGAAAATAAACATTACAAGTTGCATTTATCCACTTACAATGGTGGGAATTCTGCAATATGCAATTAAATGTCAGCTGTTGAGAAGGAGAAAATGGCAGATATTAATGAGAGTTGTATCCAACCCAATGAGATATATTGTTGAGTTGCTTTTAGTGAAAGACTATTCATTTTTTTGAGGCAGTTTGATTATTTTTAAGAGACAAATTTGAATCAGGTAAGGTGCCCGGCCATGCATGCATGGTGGACCTGAAGGCCCGGACTTGGACTTTCAGTTCCACTAGGTGGACAATGGGGAAAAAAAATGTTAAAATCAATAAAATCAAAATATTTTAAAAAAGAAAAAATGTTGCAAAACCACTGAAGACTGGAGAAATGCTTTATTCAAAGAATGAGATGGCAATAACAGAAAAAGAATTGAGGCTTGTACCGCTGTTATACTTGCTAAATAAGTTAAGCATATCCCAGACAAATTTGGCAAATTTTATCGCCAGCAGTAACCCTTTTGATGGGTGAAGCCTAACACTGCTGAAAATATCCATTTTTGCGCTATGATAAATATGCCCCTAAGCCTCTAACACATGAGCAAACAGACAGTTCATATGCAGATCCCCACTGTACTGTATCTTTGAACAGCAGACTCAACAAAGTATCTTTTTCCATTTCTCCATTTCCATTTCTTTATAAATGTAGTTATTAAGATCTCTTGAAAAATCTAAGGATATGTTAACTCTCATTTATGGGTAAAAGTTTGAAAAATATGTTTATATCCGTTCTAACTGTAGTTGATTTGTCAACTCAAGTTAGAATTATAATAATAATTTTAAAAGCGGAAATACAATTGCTCTGTATCTAATGCTTTCATCTGGTCTGGACAAGCACATATTACAGAGACAAATAAATAAAAAGAAAGTGTAATAGAAAAGGAATAAATTTATTTCTAAGCCCATTCTCTTCTTCTAAAAAATAATAAACAACACATATATTCTCTATTATATATATATATATATATATATATATATATATATATATATATATATATAATAGAGATGCTCAGGCTCGGTTACCAGAGAACCGAACACATCCGAACTTAGCAGATCCGAGTACCAAGCCGAGCCAGCTCTGTATTTTTGTGCGCCCTCGGAATTGAAAAAGAGGCAAAACGTCATCATTACGTCATTGGATCTCGGATCTCGCGAGCTTTGGATTCAATAAGTACCGCCCTCCACGACGATCCAGCGCCATTTCACAGAGTGACACAGAAGGGGTAGCACAGTTCTTAGCATTCTCTAGTGCAGTTGGGCAGTGTCACAGGTAGAATAGAATGAGGAGGGGTAGCAATGTTCTTCAAAGTCTCCAGTGACATTCAGGACAGCTCCATTGCTAATTGCCATTACTGAAATAGAAATAATAGGTCTGGAAGGCTTGGTCTTCTAAATCTGCAGTCACATTGTACTGTGCTATATAGGTAAAACACAAAGAGAAGAGCTCCATTGCTAATTGCACCACTTTTCTTCACTGACACTGCTGTGTGGCAATGTGTCATAGATGTGCTAGGAACTGCCATGTGTTTGAGCCATTGTACTGTCGCTTAACATCCAGCCACATCGCTGCAGTCTTTGTTTGAAAGTGTATGAAATTAATATTGTGACACCTGTGAGGTGGTCAAAATTGACTTAAATTACTTGAAATTAGTGTTATTAAGGTTAATAATAATGCGGGGGAAAAAAAAGCAAAAATATGTGATTTTAGCAAAAAAAAATAGGGATTTTAGAAAAAAATCAGTACCCAGATCCAAAACACACAAGGGCGGTTTTGCCAAACCCAAAACCAAAACACAAAGGTAATCCATATATATAATATATATATATATATATATATATATATATATATATATATATATATATATATATTTTGCACCTGGATACTAACTGAACTGTCCATGAAAACATAATGTACTTCCAGTAGTTAAAGGGTTAAAACATTGAGGGGGGGGGGGGGGCATTATTGCACTGGCTATCTTTCTGGAAACCAAGATCTACTTATTTAGTAAATATCCAACCGACAGTTTACTTTTAAGTCAGTAGTAACACAATGTACAAACAATGTTTTGAAACAGCAATTTATGGGTGGCATTTAGTAATGTAAAAGCTCTGCCAATCAGCCAATCTAGTTCTTAGCTATGTTTCCCTAACAAAGAGATGACATTTACTATACCACCATTTTTGGTAAAGTTTCTGTACTGGTTTGTGGTTAGCAATAGCATTTCAGTGTTATGTTGAAAATCCCATTTTTGGATTTTATTAATACCTAGTTTAAAGACTGCTAAAACAAAAACAAAATTCCAGCATGCAAAGGAATCAAGAGCAGATTATATTTCAAATTGTATATATGTGCTTTTATAAGCAAGCATGGTAAAAACCACGTTGTCTTCCATAATTCACTACTAAAAGCTCAGTGCTTCTGTTTCTATGCTTTAAGACTGCATTATGTAAAATAGTTTACATGGGACACAAAAGGGTCTGTTTTCTCCAGTGAAAATAGATGCTTGCGCAGAAGATAGGGCTTCTCCGTATTTACTAAAAATTACCACCGGAGGTAGCGATCGCCATGTATCAGGGTTCAGCTAAGGGAAAAAATGATTTTATTCAAATAAATCATTTTTTTCAAAGTTACATATTTTAACATTTATTTTTGTATTATTTTTCACTTCCTGGAGCATGATCAGCCATCACACTACAAAAGCTACAGATCAACACCTGGGCAAATTTGCTCCTATTCCCTGCTGTCAATGGTGCGTGCTGCTACACTGCATACTATGTACCACCTCAGCACTCCTCCAATCGAGGCACAACACACACATGCTGCAAGCGCCCACAGACCCCCCTTTTCTGACCTGGAACTGATTGAGAAGCTGGCTCCTCCCCTGGGCCCAGCGACTTAACATTGTGTTGCCATGGACCTGCACAGATCTGTTTGTCTGCTCCGCCCTTCCCTTCTCTGTCCCACTCGTCAGCGCATCTTGCCTCTTTCCATTTTCCTGTGCAACTACTTCATACGTTTATCTTGTTTATGAAAAACACTAAATAAATGCTTTTTGTAGACACCACTATCAGGGGAGGGCTGTCAAATTTTAGCCTGGGGGACAAGACTCAGCAGCCTGTTAGGAGCCATTTAAAGGAAAAAAAATGCAGGTGGCCCAGTGACCCAGCCCAAGGTAGCTTACTATTAAACCCAGTTTCCTCCTCCCCGCTTACCTGCACCGGGGCCCACAGCTCCCTAGTTCCGCCTCTGATTCCTATTATATTAACATGAAACGGTTTTGTGTAAATTGTAAACCTATTCTATGCACTTTGTTCCCGACTTTCCTGCTGAAGGCATATAACACATGGGGCTGCTGCGTGCCATCCCATGTGTGTAAAAATCAATATAGGCAGACAGAAAAGTCTGCCTCTGAAATGTATAGCACCGGATGAAAGAACGTAAGTATAGGGAAGGGAGGGCTCAAGTGGTTGGGGGTGTGGGCTATTAAAATAATGGTGATGGTGGGTGATAATAATTTAATAGTGGGCCGGAGATATTAATTTATTGGTATGAAATTATGGTAATTTATTTTACAGTTGGGGTTATTTAATTTAACAGTGGGATCATAGGATCAGGTATTGCTTGGGTGGATTAAGAGCTATTCATTGAAGAGTACTGATTTTTGTGAAAATAAGGGCCATCTATTAAATGTGAAAGCTAATTTTTTGCTATTGAGGCTGTTTGGGAGGAATATGCATATTTATTAAATGGGGCTGATTAGGGGGTTATAGTTCAATTTATTATGTCAATTGATAATAATGTCAGGCTGGTTGCAGGTCAGGAGCCCTAATTATTAGACATGGGTGCTATTCATTTATTATTGGGGCTGGTTGGGGGGAGGGAGGCCTGGAGGGCTCATTCTTATTCATTGTTAAAATAACCATATTTCATTTACCTATCCTTTTTACTAAACTGGGCTGCAACACACCAGGATCCAGACAAGCAACAACAGAGCCTAAGACAGCAGCAGCAACAGATATTGAGAGCTGCAAGAATAAGTAGAAGAGAGCAGGACAGTCTGACAACTGTTCTGATTTTGGTGTGGCAGTATTGATTTTGGGTGACTGTCCTACTCAGTCAGGACTTTGTCCCTACTGCAAGAATTGTTGGGAGATCTGTCCAGCTGTAAATGTCTCTGTTAGTGAAGGGAGAGCTATTCATACTACTGTTAGGTGTATTGCCTTGTATTTGAAGTGGATGGTAAGGGTTTTGAGAACCGTATAGCACTGGCTAAAATGAAAGCCATGACCCTTGCATGATGATCATACCCACTCTGACAGCAAGGAGTGGAAAACCCGCTTTGCATTTGCCCCTGCATTCAAACATGTGAGACAATCAAAGGGTCCAATGGTGCTCTCCTAACCATTTTAAGATGTGTATTACCAAATACCTACTGAAGACTCTGTAGCATTCTCTGTTTTTCTGCTACCAGCAAATGGTTGACTCAAGACAAAGGCACCTTGTGGTTCAATTAATGAGCAGAGGAAAGTTTAAACGGGTGCTGATTTCTATTTGAAAGTTCATTTCACTAAAAAAATAGCTAAAGCAGTTTGCTGTTTTGATTTGGAGATGTATGATGAATTCTAGCATAAACTCCCTACAGGATCTACTCTATCTCTGCAGATGCGTGAGGAATGCGAGGTTACCAGAAAGTGTAGACTCGAATTAGTGCTATTAGGAAGAACTGGGACCATAGTACTTTCCAAGCAGAAGTCATGGTGCATTGTAATTGGAGGGGAGCATCACCCTTGGAATGTAGGGTGGACAACAAATGGACAGTTAACGATTTAGCAGGAGGAGAAAATACATATGATTCTATTCATAGATGTGGAATTAAAAGTGGTAAACAATGGGGTTCTTCACAGAAGCTTAGTGATTGCAGGGAGGTAGCTTGGTTTTAGAGGATCTTGACACAGAAGACAGAAGGAGGGGGATGAAGGAGGAGAAATTAGGAAGAATAAGAGGGGGGAAGGAAGGATGAGAAAGGAGGAAGGTAAAGAAGGAAGGAGGAGGAAGAAGGATGGTAATTGGGCCTCAGTGAGCCCCTTCCATGGTGCAGTTGGTGGGGGCTAATCCATTGTAGTGGGGAGAAAAAGCAGGTGATGATATGTGGCTGAAGCAGAGAGAAAATACATCTGGATTCAGGCACCTAGGGCAGTTGAGTATAATATGTAAACCACTCTCAGGTGTATATCCTGTGTGTCCCTGTTTCACTGAACGTGTGAGAGCCAGGCCACGCATGCACAGATACACAGAAGACTAGCTGGTGAAGTGACAAGACTCCTGTTACCACTGCCAGCCAATATCACGGGGAACTGAGGATCCAGGCAATGTATTGGAGGTAGGAGTGGGAATTGGCAATCAGTGTGGTAGTAAGGTGTATGGGGAGGGTGAAGGGGCATCAGGAGTGTGGGCGGAGATCAGGTTGGAGATGCTGGGGGGAGGCTTGGTTGAGATAAGTCCTTCCAGCCTAGGATTGCGACAAGAATATGCAGAATGCCTTGGAAGTAACAAGACTAGGGGGTGCTGTACCAGCACTGAATGTAATTTTCTTCCTGACTCTTTTTCAGCAGGAGAACAGTGGATTCATTGTGAAGTCTGAACCTGACCATAGTCAGCAAGAATAATTCCCTGCCTTATCATTGTTCGCTAGATTTATTTAAATTATATCTATCAAAATAAATTAAAATAATATCCTCTTTAGGTAAATTTTTATATTATTACATTTTGCTAATATGTCTTAAGCAAAATCTCCCCAAAAACGTATATGCCTTGGATCCTAGATATGACAATATAACACTGTACTTACTGAAATCTGACAGACAGTAGATTCCTGTGATTCCACTTAGAGATTTTTTTCCCACGTTTTCCCAGTTTATCATGTCCCCCGTTACTTTTTCTGTTAAATTTATCATTTTATGTATGTACTATGGCATTTGACATACGTTTGTTAAGGGAAAATTAAGATTTTGATCAGGAAACTAAGGGTCAAAATCAGGAAATCTGGAATTTGTAAGTGGAAACACTGGTGACGCTGAGTTTCTCCTAGAGCAATCCCAGCTGACTAATTATTTTCATACTGACCACGAACGTCTCTCTTCACATGATCTCTTAATTGAATTTTCACATTCAGGTAAGTGCTACTTCCAATATAAATTAGGGATGAGCGCACTCGGATTTATGAAATCCGAGCCCACCCGAACGTTGCCGATCCGAGTCGGATCCGAGACAGATCCGGGTATTGGCGCCAAATTCAAATCTGAAACTGAGGCTCTGACTCATAATCCCGTTGTCGGATCTCGCGATACTCGGATCCTATAAATTCCCCGCTAGTCGCCGCCATCTTCACTCGGGCATTGATCAGGGTAGAGGGAGGGTGTGTTAGGTGGTCCTCTGTCCTGGTAGATCTCGTGCTGTGCTGTTTAGTTCTGTGCTGTGCTGTTTAGTTCTGTGCTGTGCTGTGCTGTGCTGTGCTGTGTTCTGCAGTATCAGTCCAGTGGTGCTGTGTGCTGTGCTCTGTCCTTCTGAGGTCAGTGGTGCTGCTGGGTCCTGTGCTGTGTCCTGTTCAGTCCAGTGGTGCTGTGTCCTGTGCTCTGTGCTTCTAAGGGCATAGTTATTTCCCCAATATTCCCCTGTGTTTAAAAAAATAAAAAAAAGTTATTTCAAAAAAATACCAAAAACTAATTTAATTTTTTTTAATTACCACAAAATTTGCACAACCAATCCTGCAGTATAAGCCCATTGGTACTGCAATATTACCAAGTTCACACATTCAGCAGTAAAAGTCCAGTGGTACTGCAATATTACAAAGTTCACACATTCTGCAGTATCAGTCCAGTGGTGCTGTGTCCTGTGCTCTGTCCTGCTGAGTTCCGTAGTGCTGCTGGGTCCTGTGCCGTGTCCTGTTCAGTCCAGTGGTGCTGTGTCCTGTGCTCTGTGCTTCTAAGGGCATAGTTATTTCCCCATTATTCCCAAGTTTTTAAAAAATAAAAAAAAAGTAAAAAAAAATAAAAAATTAAAAATTAAAAAAAATATATATAATTATAACCAAATTTGCAAAACCAATCCAGCAGTATAAGTCCATTGGTACTGCAATAGTACAAAGTTCACACATTCTGCAGTATCAGTCCATTGGTGCTGTGTCCTGTGCTCTGTCCTGCTGAGTTCCGTAGTGCTGCTGGGTCCTGTGCCGTGTCCTGTTCAGTCCAGTGGTGCTGTGTCCTGTGCTCTGTGCTTCTAAGGGCATAGTTATTTCCCCATTATTCCCAAGTTTTTAAAAAATAAAAAAAAAGTAAAAAAAAATAAAAAATAAAAAATTTAAAAAAAAATATATAATTATAACCAAATTTGCAAAACCAATCCAGCAGTATAAGTCCATTGGTACTGCAATATTACCAAGTTCACACATTCTGCAGTATCTTGTGCTACATATAATGGAGACCAAAAATTTGGAGGATAAAGTAGGGAAAGATCAAGACCCACTTCCTCCTAATGCTGAAGCTGCTGCCACTAGTCATGACATAGACGATGAAATGCCATCAACGTCGTCTGGCAAGCACGATGCCCAATCTCCTAGTACAGGGCATGTAAAATCCAAAAAGCCCAAGTTCTCAAAAAACAGCAAAAAAAGAAACTTAAAATCATCTGAGGAGAAACGTAAAGTTGGCAATATGCCAATTACGACAAGTAGTGGCAAGGAACGGCTTAGGCCCTGTCCCGTGTTCATGACTAGTGGTCCAGCTTCACCCAAGGATCTAAGCCCTCCTCCCCCCCCTACAAAAAATTTAAGAGAGTTATGCTGTCAGCAACAACAACAAAACAGCAAAGAACTCTGCCTTCTAAACAGATGACATCACAAATCCCCAAGGCGAGTCCAAGGGTGTTGTTGGTTGTGAACCCTGACCTTCCCATCACTGTACGGGAAGAGGTGACTCCATCCAGCATTTGCAGCACGCCCTCTGCATATGCTGGAAGGATCACCCACAGTCCAGTTACAGATTTGGCTAATGAAGGTGTGAATGTTGTACACTGGGAGGAGGATATTGATGTAGCTGGCGCTGAGGAGGATGTTGATGATTATGATGCAGACAGATACCAAATTGCATTTCTCAATTTCTATTTATATTCTAGATTATATAACGGCTGAAAAGTTGTCTGTTTTACTCCTAGTGGAGAGGGGATCTGATGCAGACAGATACCAAACTGCCTTTGTCCATTTCTTTGTATATTTGAATTGCTAGTTCTACAGTCTATGCAGGCTGCTTTATTTATATTCAACTACAAGTGTAGGGCGGGGGGGGGGGGGGGCATAGATAGCCACCAAAGTAACGTGGTCCATTTAATTTCACTTTCTAGCTCCACAGTCTGTGCAGCCTGCTTTTTTTTATCTTCAAAGTATTTATATTTACAAGCCTTGCAATCTAAATTAACTAGAGGTAGTGACGTGGTAGAACTCCAAAAGGCAGTTTGGAAGCCCCTGTACAAACTGGCTCTATTTTTTAACTGAGTTGTCCCCCCTCCAGTGTGTACTCGGAAAGAGTTTTTAGTGCAGCGGGGAACCTGGTCAGTGAGCGGCGAAGGAGGTTGCTTCCTCACAACGTTGAAAAAATGATGTTTATAAAAATGAATAATCAATTCCTCAATGAAGTACAGCACTGCCCTCCAGACAGTACAGAGGGACTGTGGTTGTGGAGTCCAGCGGGGACGAATTGATAATGTGTGAGGAGGAGGAAGTACACACTGTAGGGGGAGAGGAATCAGAGGTTGAGGATAAGGACGACATCTTTCCTCAGTAGAGCCTGTTTAGTTTGTACAGGGAGAGATGAATTGTTTTATTGGTGTGGGGGCCCAAACAAACCAATCATTTCAGCCACAGTTGTTTGGTAGGCCCTGTCGCTGAAATGATTGGTTTGTTAAAGTGTGCATGTCCTATTTCAACAACATAAGGGTGGGTGGGAGGGCCCAAGGACAATTCCATCTTGCAACTTTTTTTTTGGCATTATGTGACCATTCAACAGTCGTTTGCCATGTTCAAAAAGTAAAAGAAAATGCCAACAAATTCAATAAATTAAATCAAAAGTTAAATGCCCTGTCATTATTTAAAACAAGAGGTTTTGACGTGCTAGAATTAGTGTAGTGTTAAGATGTTATAAACACTACACTTGGAAATTGGAGGAGGTAATGTGGCCCCGGTATCAAATTGGGTACCGGGGCCACCCCACTACGCAGTCCAGATACTTGTTTGGTGGAATTCAGACCAGTTGAGGGTGTATTTATTTTATTGTGGCCCCGGTATCAAAATGGGTACCGGGGCCACCCCACTACGCAGTCCAGATACTTGTTTGGTGGAATTCAGACCAGTTGAGGGTTTTATTATTATATTGTGGGGACCACTCTATCTATACCACACTACAACTCTATACCACTCTATTTAATACTTTAATTCTATTTAATACTTTAATTCTATTACTAATTACCATAAAGAGGAACTGCCGCTTCTATTTAATACTTTAATTCTATTAGTAGTTACCATAAAGAGGAACAAAATTAACCAATTTTACCAAAAGTATAATATGACTTAGACTTACAAACACTACACTTGAAAGATGGTGCCTTTAAATGAAAAAGTCAGTCTTCATTGCACGACTATGTGCAACAGGGACAGTTTTTTGGTTTACAAAGTCAACCAATAACACTTCGACCCTGTCTGTCTTTAACATACTTGATGGGATCTCAATGACGAATTGTCTGTACCATGTTTGGAGGAGGTATTGTGGCCCAGGTATCAAATTGGGTACCGGGGCCACCCCACTACGCAGTCCAGATACTTGTTTGGTGGAATTCAGACCAGTTGAGGGTGTATTTATTTTATTGTGGCCCCGGCACCAAATTTACTACCGGGGCCACTCCACTGTGCAGTCCATATTTAGGTGTATCATATATTAAACAACGGTGACAGTTGATGCCCAATTTTTTAATTATATTGTGGCCTCGGTACCAAATTGTGTACCGGGGCCACCACACTACGCAGTCCATACCCTTTTTTGGTGGAATTCTGACACGTGGAGGGTTTTTTAATTATATTGTGGCCTCTGTACCAAATTGTGTACCGGGGCCACCACACTACGCAGTCAAGATAGATAGATGCGTATCATAGATAAAGTACATTCAGTGGTGTGGGGCAAATTGAAAAATATTCAAAATGCACTGACATTATCAAAAACAAGAGGTTGTCACACGCTAAAACTCCAACATGTATATGATGGAGAGGATGGAGGAGTAGCCGTATGTGTAGTGTAATGCAGACCTGTTGAAGGTTTTTTATATATTTTATTGTGGTGCCCAATGCCCACTCCTCTACGCAGTCCAGGTACATTTATTGGTGCGATTCATAAAAGTTCAGGGTTTTTAATATATTGTGGTGACCCACTCCTCTACGCAGTCCAGGTACATTTATTGGTGCGATTCATAAAAGTTCAGGGTTTTTAATATATTGTGGTGACCCACTCCTCTACGCAGTCCAGGTACATTTATTGGTGCGATTCATAAAAGTTCAGGGTTTTTAATATATATTGTGGTGACCCACTCCTCTACGCAGTCCAGGTACATTTATTGGTGCGAATCATACAAGTTGATGGTTTTCTTATTATATATATTGTGGTGACCCACTCCTCTAGGCAGTCCAGGTACATTTATTGGTGCGAATCATAAAAGTTCAGGGTTTTTAATATATATTGTGGTGACCCACTCCTCTACGCAGTCCAGGTACATTTATTGGTGCGATTCATAAAAGTTCAGGGTTTTTAATATATTGTGGTGACCCACTCCTCTACGCAGTCCAGGTACATTTATTGGTGCGATTCATAAAAGTTCAGGGTTTTTAATATATTGTGGTGACCCACTCCTCTACGCAGTCCAGGTACATTTATTGGTGCGATTCATAAAAGTTCAGGGTTTTTAATATATATTGTGGTGACCCACTCCTCTACGCAGTCCAGGTACATTTATTGGTGCGAATCATATAAGTTGATGGTTTTCTTATTATATATATTGTGGTGACCCACTCCTCTAGGCAGTCCAGGTACATTTATTGGTGCGAATCATAAAAGTTCAGGGTTTTTAATATATATTGTGGTGACCCACTCCTCTACGCAGTCCAGGTACATTTATTGGTGCGATTCATAAAAGTTCAGGGTTTTTAATATATTGTGGTGACCAACTCCTCTACGCAGTCCAGGTACATTTATTGGTGCGATTCATAAAAGTTCAGGGTTTTTAATATATTGTGGTGACCCACTCCTCTACGCAGTCCAGGTACATTTATTGGTGCGATTCATAAAAGTTCAGGGTTTTTAATATATTGTGGTGACCCACTCCTCTACGCAGTCCAGGTACATTTATTGGTGCGATTCATAAAAGTTCAGGGTTTTTAATATATATTGTGGTGACCCACTCCTCTACGCAGTCCAGGTACATTTATTGGTGCGAATCATACAAGTTGATGGTTTTCTTATTATATATATTGTGGTGACCCACTCCTCTAGGCAGTCCAGGTACATTTATTGGTGCGAATCATAAAAGTTCAGGGTTTTTAATATATATTGTGGTGACCCACTCCTCTACGCAGTCCAGGTACATTTATTGGTGCGATTCATAAAAGTTCAGGGTTTTTAATATATTGTGGTGACCCACTCCTCTACGCAGTCCAGGTACATTTATTGGTGCGATTCATAAAAGTTCAGGGTTTTTAATATATTGTGGTGACCCACTCCTCTACGCAGTCCAGGTACATTTATTGGTGCGATTCATAAAAGTTCAGGGTTTTTAATATATTGTGGTGACCCACTCCTCTACGCAGTCCAGGTACATTTATTGGTGCGATTCATAAAAGTTCAGGGTTTTTAATATATATTGTGGTGACCCACTCCTCTACGCAGTCCAGGTACATTTATTGGTGCGAATCATAAAAGTTCAGGGTTTTTAATATATATTGTGGTGACCCACTCCTCTACGCAGTCCAGAAAGATACCTTGTTGCAACGTTTTGGACTAATAACTATATTGTGAGGTGTTCAGAATACACTGTAAATTAGTGGAAATGCTTGTTATTGAATGTTATTGAGGTTAATAATAGCGCAGGAGTGAAAATAAGCCCAAAAACTTGATTTTTAAACTTTTTATGTTTTTTTCAAAAAAAATCCGAATCCAAAACCCTAAATCCGAACCGAGACCTTTCGTCAAGTGTTTTGCGAGACAAATCCGAACCCCAAAAATAACGAAAATCCGGATCCAAAACACAAAACACGAGACCTCAAAAGTCGCCGGTGCACATCCCTAATATAAATCAAACCATTTCTCCATATAAATTAAGTAATATATTTAATATCATAAATAATATTCATAAGTGATTGCGTGGTATTTCCTACCCATCGGCTGATTGGACACCAGTGTACCATTTGTGTGCAGACTTTGGAGATTGATTCCATTCATTTCTGTATCTTGGGTGAAAGGTGAATAACAAACTGAGTGATGATAGTGATAGCAATCTTGTAGTTGCACAGTTACATGCTCAGAGTGTGTACATAACAAACATATTTGAAAAATATAGTTGCCTGTATTGGTTTTAAGGCCCTCAATCAAGTAACATGGCTGTCCCTGCAGGCAATTCATCAACTTCAGATGGAGTAAAGATCACTGTACTTTCTGTGGTTCACCACTGTCACAGAATGTCATAGTTAATCCACAATCACTTCAATGCGTATGATAATGATTTATCTAATTGGTGCTGATCAATGATGACTTCATGTGTATATAAAGATGACTTCATGTGTATATGAATGCATTTCTATACAATGGCAGCATTGCAGGCACATCAAACATCTTTTGAGCAAGCTTACTGGATGTATTATTATAATATATCCATATATATATATATATATATATATATATATATATATATATATGTATATAAACATACATGTATAACAAAATAAGTTTGTTTGTTTGTTGGCGAATATCTACCACAGCTCTCAAGGTGAAGCTACCATATCACAATATTACCATATTCCAATTTTATTCAGTTTCGAAAAAGTAATCTATTAGACCATATAGCAACAACGCGACAATGTGACAAAACAGCAGAGTGAAAGAATATTGAAAACATAATTTTTTGGTTAGAAACAATTGTTTGACTGCTGAAAGGAAACCTCGCCACCACATGACATAACGACAAAGCAACAAATCTTATTTGCTAAATAGCATTTTTCGTCTATTTACCAAATAATTTGCTAATATATAAAAAGTGCTACACGTTTCATATTGGACCGGCGCAATGCCGGGTGACCCTGCTAGTAAGAGTTATGGCTTCTCCCCCTGTTGTCAACACAATTCATTTTGTTGCTGTTACTTTTGTATAGATGAGTTTTTTTAATTGACCCACCTCTTTGTTTTGTTTTTCTGCTGTATTTATCTATTATGTTATTGACCAAGAGAAGCCCAATCACAAGTACCATATATATTGAATATGGCATTAAACCAAAATTGCATCTTGTTTCCACCTTTGTAAAAAGAAATACTTATTGGTTACATACATAACATGTAGGAATGTGAGAACTGATAAACACAGGAGAGATTATTTTAGTCAATCTGATAATTAACTACAACAACTATTTAGGAGATGAGGGGTATCCTTTCCTTAGCTGGAGGTGATTTGTTAATGCAGTTCTAAAGAAGCTTCACCGCCTGCTTCAAGTGATATATGTCTGCTCTTTTTGCCTTGGCAAAATGACCTAAAGCAAGTTGAGAAATTCCATGAGACCTTATCCAGTGGCTAAAACTAAAGAACGTATATAGTCCATATATATATTTATACACCTTGCAATCTAATCAATCTAGTTTTTTGTGCCTAAGACATAGGTAACAAAGTTACAAGGAACTGATGATGGGATTCAAGCTGTGGTCTCACTATCTTCATTATATAGGTAGTGACCTGAATCACTGTTAGATAATAATTTGGATAGCTAAATCATTAATTCATGGGGAAACTATTGGGTAATTTGTGGCCCATGGAACAGTGGTGCTTCTAGTAAAAGTAAATAGTGCAACATAACTTACAACATAAGTGTCAATTAGATAGATAGATAGATAGATAGATATTCAATTTAGAAAATCAACACACCACCCCTCCACCAATATACAGTTCTGCTACTTAATATAGTTCCTATTAATTTTTTTTTTTACAATACAGTCTACAGCAGATAGTGTGACCTGCATTAACTGGGAATACCCATTGTGTATTGGTTTAGTATAAATTATATAATTATATAATTATATAAATCTCTGTCTGTCCACCCCTCCCCTTAGATTGTACGCTCCTCTGAGCAGGGCCATCTCTCCTCCTGTTTCCACCACTTCTAACTCTGCTCTCCAGCTACTTAGTCCTCCTCCTCGAGGGTCCTCCACCCCACGTCCACTCTCGCTCCCTGCTCCCCCCTGGGGGTCTCCCTGTCTTCCGCGCCCTCCTTCTTGGGCCCCGTTGTTTGCGGATCCTCCCTCCCCCTTCCCCGCCCTCTCTAGCTGTGCATTGAGCTTACTGAGTTAATGTGCTTACTGTTTACTGTACTGTGCTGTCTCCCATTGTATTGTAATTTGTTTGTCTCTGTACGGTTCTGCGGACGCCTTGTGGCACCTTATAAATAAAAATTAATAATAATAATAATATAAAAGCTCTCTCTCTGCCCACAATAAAACATTTTTTAAATAAACATTTTTATTGAGTTTTCCAAAAGCAAATGACAAAACAGGAGCACAAAGCCTACACGGTGATGAAGCTAAAACAAAGAAAGAAGGCAAATATGCAGGGATCAGAATACATCACACAATGTAATACAAAGGCAATATAGCAATGGGAGAAGTGCAGGGAAAGAGAGGAGAGAGGAGAATGAAGAGAAGGGGGGAAGTCACTGTTTGGTGAGTAGGTTGATGAAGTAAGATGGGTACAGACCATAAGGAGGAGCTGAGAGAGTTAGAACGGCAAAGGTGGAGGGGACCCATGATACTCAGTCCATGGACTCCACACACAGGCAAAGTGGACAGGGGTATGGTATAGTATGCTCGTAATGCAATATATATTGCTGCAGACCCCTCTGGGTGCAAAGCGGTTAACATTTAATACATACATTTTAAACAACTTAATTTTTGTGTCTTGTGGAGATCATCATCATATTCATCATCATTTATTTATATAGCGCCACTAATTCCGCAGCGCTGTACAGAAAACTCACTCACATCAGTCCCTGCCCCCTTGGGGCTTACAGTCTAAATTCCCTAACACACACACAGACAGACAGACACACAGACAGACAGTGAGACACTAGGGTCAATTTGTTAGTAGCCAATTAACCTACCAGTATGTTTTTGGAGTGTGGGAGGAAACCGGAGCACCTGGAGGAAACCCACAGGGAGAACATACAAACTCCTCACAAATAAGACCATGGTCGGGAATTGAAACCATGACCCCAGTGCTGAGAGGCAGAAGTGCAAATCACTGAGCCACCGTGTATCTCAAAGACCCCTCTGGGTGCAAAGCGGTTAACATTTAATACATACAGTTTAAACAACTTAATTTTTGTGTCTTGTGGAGATACTGTTTTGTTTTAAACTCTTCTCCTCTCTCTCTCTCTCCTCTCTTCCATGGAGGGCAATATGAGTGATGTTGGAAATAAAGTGAATAGATTCCCAGAAAGGGGTTCATTTCAGACAGTGACACCAAATGTGGGACAGGGTACCCACCTGACCACACAGGCGCCAGCATAGCTGGGAGATGCCTCTGTAAATACTGGTAAGTCTGTGGGGGACTAAGTAAAACTGATAATAAATCTTCTGAGAATTTTCACAGATTTATACACAAACCAAGGTTTTAGATAGGTGCAGGCGGATTTTTCCGCAGTCCTCTGGAGTGAGCATTTCCTCTATGTCCTCCTTCCATTTGAGTTCATGTGGAGGATCGGAGAAGGGAACAGAAGGACACTAGCGGAGAGGTCAGGTGGACATCAACCCCTGAACACCGGTCAGTGTTATATAGATGACGGAGTTGGAGTTGTTGGAAGAAACAGGATGATGGAATGTGGTGTTGTGTCTGGATATCGGCAAAAGAGGGGAACAATTGAAAGAGGCTAAGTCAATGAGAAATTTATGTTGCAACTCGTCCAGCCAGAGTGGGAATTGAGTGGGATGTAAGCCAGGGAAAAGGAAGGGTTGTTCCATAGGGAAGTCATACGCCAGGCACTGGCTGCTAGGTCATAAGACTTCACAGTGTTGGTCCAACTCATGAGCGAGAATGTCAGGGGAGTAAGCTGCGAGAAGGGGGGCCTGTGTTGAGGCTGTGGCCATAGGAGCTAGGCAGAGGATTGTGATTTGGAGAGGACAGCTTCATTGTCGACCCAGACCCTGTGGCCCGGAGGTGAGTGAAGGAGGACGCACTGTGTGAGGTGGATGGCTTGATAATATTTAAGAAAGTGGGGTACTTCGAGCTCTCCCTAATGAATGGGTTTGTGAAGGATGTTCATGCCTTATTCTCGGCTTAGTCCACTGCCATTTTAAATAAAATACCCGGGGGCGCACATTTCCTCTACAATCAGAGAGTCTGGTGATACAGCCATGGGAACTCTGAATCTATAATATTAACTCTTTGATCCAAATCGGCATTTGGCGCTGAGATCATGGGTTTTATTCCGATAAGGGTTCTATCTGTGTGGAGTTTTTATGATCTCCCCGTGTTTGCATGGGTTTCCTCGGGGTGCTACTACACTCCAAAGACATACTAGTAGGTTTATGGCTTCTGATGACATTAATCCTAGTGTGTGTCTGTGTTGTAGGGAATACAGATTGTAAGCCCCACTGGGGCAGGAACTCATGTGAATGACTAAATATTCTCTGTAAAACACTGCATAACAATAATAATAGTATTATAATAAGGTTCTATATAAATAACTGTTAAGAATAAATTGCTTGCCTGCAAGGCATGAAGGTGTTTGCTAATTATAGTGGCTACTATACTAACCTTGAATTAGTATTAGCAGATGGATGCTACTGATATAATTTACTTTGCTTTTTTTAATTTGAGTCTTCATGGAGTGTTCAAAGCCCTGAAGGCTAGAGGGAGAGTGTAATGGGATGAGATACAGCATTCCAGAAATAAGGTGCATGGCAAGAGAGGTCTTGTACAGTATATAGAATCAGAAAAGGTGATGAGAGATAATGCAATATGTTAGTCAATTGCAGCAGAGGAGGGACTGTCAAGTAGGATTTTAGCAGATTAGGGCTGATCTGTAACTTGGCAGAGCATGATTTAGGGATCTAAATGTGTGAGTCAGGATTTTGAGCTAGACTTATTAGTAAATAGGAAACTAAATAAGGGATTTGCATAACAGAGATATGTGGGGTGTAATTATTTACATGAATTAATCTTGCAATGGAAATGTGCATTCATTACACTAAGGTCAGATTGGTTACTATAAACTTAGAGGGGGTGTTAAGGTAAAATGTGAAGAGTGAGTGTATAAGAGGACTGGTAGACTATTGAGTGAGAAATGTTTTTAAAGTTGGCAGCCTTATTTGCTAATGGGTGTTAATAAAATACATCTAATTTGAGACTGACAAATCAAGATTAAAGAGGAAATATGAAAGATCAATTTTTTCACTAGTTTTCAATCAAAATAGCCATACAAAATTGTGAATTCATTGTCCAAACTCTCTAATTTGGAAAATAGTATTTTTTTTCCAAGATCAAACACACTAGGCCTGATGGAAAGAGTGCTGCGCCAGCATATCTTGCATGAAATCATTCTGCGGCACTACGCATTTGTGCCGTAGCAGATTTCTGTGATTCTGGATCTTTGCGCCTGGAGATGTGGAATGGGGCAGAAAAGGGTTTATTAACGTAGGCCAAGTACATTGATTGCAAACAGATGCAGACCGGGACACAAATGAATATATACACCTGTCCAAGGTGTATTATTTGACGGTAGGAAGTTCAAATAGAGAATAATGGCAGTCACTAGCAATAGTGAACCGCTTGCGATTGGCTTTTTGCGAATGCTAAGCTAACGCTGATAGATGCTTTGTCCGTTGCATGTGCATCTATTATGCTTTTTGTGTGTGTGTTTAAGCATTTTTTTTTACACATACTGTACATGAGATGGTAAATTATTTCTCTAGTATTAGTGAGGTAGTTCACCTAGTTTGCAAACAAATCAAAAGGTTATAAACATGGGTGTAAGTGTATGTGTCTTACACCTGGCACGTATGCTACAGAGGCAGACATGCGCAAATCTTGCAATTTTGCATATAATTGCAACATTTTTAGTAAAAGCAATTTGTGCCTGCAATTTGTAGTGCCATTGTGGCCAACTCTGAATGAGGCCCGTTGTGGCAATTTTGTTTGATGTTGGGCCCTTTAAAGAAAAGGGGTCAGCATATGTGCTACATGTTAAAGTCCCATTGAAATGAATGGAGCTCCACAGCATTGTTGTTTTTCCCCCTCAATAGAAATTGAATTAATATCTATGTATATCAGTGAGATAAAAGCATGGAGACTCTGGGACTTCATGTACCTACCAGACAATCACAAGCAGCCAGTGTAGGAAACCACTGGTGATTGGCTGACGGGTAATGGGAGATATCCCAGAGATGCACCATATTTGCCCACATTTTCAGTATAAACATGGAAGTTCCTTGTATACCACTTCTCTTTGTACCACTACCAATAACTATCTACTTCATAACTAGAGCATCTTGGGTCTTTGTAATTCAATCTTTTTTGTACTGTTTGTGAACTATTTTCATTCAAAATGAAAATATTCAAACATGATTATCTTTTATTTGTCCTTCATTATAGTTTATTCATATTTTAATATTATTGTGCCTCAAAAAATTGACTACATGGACTTGAGGTAAATTTGAGTACCTTCTGCATACAAATAAGTACATATAAGGATATTACTTTGCCAATAGAGATATTGTAAAGAGAGAGCAGAAATGGGACTAGAACTGAGCCTTAAGGTGTTCCAACAAAGAAAAAAACCCTGAGTGATAAACCATATAAATATACAAAATCCAGGAGAGGGAAACATCATGGATGCTGAGGGAATGAAGCATTTGAAGGAGCAGTGGATGGTCGATGGTGTCAAAAAGTATAAGATAATTTATGTGAATTTCTTTAAAAAGTTAAATGGCGTTTATTTAATAAATATATTAGTATACTGTAAGCACTCAATAGTACCTCTTAGAATTCCATCTGTTTAGGTGGGACAGTCTCGAATTGACGGCTCTGTCCCACCATCCTGACCAGAACAACTTTGTGATGTGTTACACCCCCCTGTTCCGACTGAAGAATAGGCAAGGTTGAGAGGTATGGCTCAGCAATATACATAAGGACTCTGGGCTTATTTTGGTGTGATTCACACTTTGAAATATTCACCTTGAGGGATATTCTATAAAAGAAGAGGAATGAAAATGTTGCCTTAACTCAGACTTGTTTGTACTCTATATTTTATAACATTAACGGCTCTATTTATCAAAGTGAGAAAAGCCCTATCTCCAGTGAAAACAGAGTATCCATCAAGGGGGTTAACACAGGAGAGAGTACTGCTATTAACAGAGGTAACCCCCACTGGCGATAAGTCTCATAGGCTTTCTTCGGCGACAATTTCTGCATGCAAAGCATGGAGATGTTTAACAGGGATCGTGGCAGTTCATATATCTAAATATACATAGATATGAATTCTTCTTCAATTAAAAAATATTTAACTAAAGCATTTTTTTCAGTTGGGAAATCTTTTAAAATAATTATTTCATCATTCTAATATTTTTTTTTTATACAAGTGTAATTGAAAGCTCAAGTCCAGACTTTCACTTCTCTTGCTGTCATTAGCTGCATGTGTGTAACTATATATTTTTTTAACAGCTGAAAAGCATATATGAAGAATGGAGCTCTTAGCCTTGCACTGTAGATAGTAAAAAATATAGGACATAATTTTCACTATTTGTTTTCAAGATCACAAGTATCTTTAGCAGCAAACAGTGCAATATTGCTTAATATTATTCCTTAATGTGTTGCTTGTTTCTCTTGCTTTTTGATCATTCAGCTTTATATTAGTGGTAATAGCATATTATACCATCCTCTTCCTGCTGTAACTGAATTCCTGATAAGCAGACACATCCAGTCCGATAATTAAGAGTGATCAACACATCTGTAATTTTAATTTATTTTAGCTTTATTACTTGTGAGATGGAATTTAAACAAACAATCTCATTATCCATAATAAAATATTTTACAATTTCACAAAGCGCTCTCCCTGGATGAAATGGTTTCTTCTCTTATAAATTTATATTTTATTATTCTACTATGGTTCTACTATGGTTCATACACGCTGTACCATCTCCCCAAATTGCTAACAAGTGCTTCCTGCTGCATTCACATAAACACATACATTAGGAAGCATTGGGGCAATAGCACAGAGCATTGGAGTACATTAGCCTTTTATAAAGTTAATATTAAATTGTCAAATTTGTTGTCCAACAAGAGATAATCACATAATAAATATGTTTCTATAGCAACACCTAGGTAATACGAGTAAGAAAAGAAGAATGATGCATTTAGTCTACTTATAGCAGAGTTCAGTAAGTTCACTAATTTTAATAAGGGTAAGCATTTAAAAAATGTTTTTCTTTTGTGTTTTTACCTTGGAAGAAGAGATCCCAAGAAAATGTGTAAATGTTTAATTCTAAAAACTCATCACCATAAAGTACATATTTAAACTAACATACATATCTGGAAAGATTCTGGATGCAAATGAATTTATCAAACTGCTTCATAGTAATTGGGCCTCATTTTCTAATTGCAAAACGGCAAAATCCTCTTTGGTAGGGACATGTGTCTCAGATTTCAGCCAAGCACAAAGGTATATGGAGCAAAATGGCAACGTTTCTGAAGGAGTTGTGGTTCGCACATTGCTGTGCCTAGGTTTGCAGAACAATGGAAATACAATTTCATTTTGTGGAGCAATTACTGAAATAAGGGATAGGCAATCCTGGCTGAGAAAAGGGGCGAAAGGCTATTTCCAATTTGCCAGAGGCTTGAAGTTTGCACCAGCTTTGACTTAAGTGAGAACAGGTGTCATCTAATGCTTTTATTTGATGTATTTCGCTCCTTCCTTTTGCACTTCAGTGGGACACTACAACCCAAGACACGTTTTCCCAATGTAAAGCAAAGCTTCAAACACACAAAAGTGTTATGATTCCTGATATCACCTCACTCTTATAATAAAATAATAAACATAAGGGGTCTAATTATCAAAACCACTGTTTCACCCTGCTTTCTGGTGATAGCTTTTGTTGACTATTGCTATGCGGAAGCTTATTTAACATGAACTTTCTCACCAAAATGCCAGGTCAGACACAGGATAATTAACCCGTGTTGCAACCCTTCACACCGCACTTTCGTCCCAGGTATATTCCGGGTCACCGCCTCTCATAATGGACCCGTGTCTGCATTATCAAGTTTAGTCATTAAAAGGAAACAGCAGAGACTCATAAAGATGACATAGCAAATTCCAATGAGCTGCTTTTAACAGAATCCGGGTAGAATAACCCAAGAACACCTTTCATACCACTCCAACATGGGAATAACCCTGGTCGCGACCAGGGTCGCGGACACATTTAGTATGACCCAGATCGACCCAATCGCAGCTACACACTACTTGGGGTATTTCTGGGTCCATGCCTCGGTATGAAAGGGGTATTGCTGTCCCTCTATAACTATCACCATCTCAGAATGGTGATAGCAGGTTGCCACTAGCAAAAATGCTTTGTTGATAAGATAAAGCATTTTAACTTTTTTAAAAAATAAATAAATAAAGTTATTATTTTTCTAGTTTTTCTAGTACGAACTTCCAGTTCCAGGGCGCATGCACGAGCCAGCATATTTATAGGAATAGTTTAATAGGAATAGGAATGTTTAACTTAAAAGGGATGGTTCTAAAATGGTAAGAATTTGGACTTTGGTGTGATGTTTACACTTTTGCACAGTGTGTCTTCATATACTTCCACCTTACCACATATATAGGCAAACTTCTAGGTTGTAGAGGTGTCTCTCAAGAGTGGAGTGCAGGTGTGTACCTTGATGCGTGATGGACCTTAGAGACAAATCTAAGGCACTTTGCTCTCTGCATCTAATATGTGCCACAATTTCTAAGTGTAGTATGCTCCACATAATAAAAACATTCAAGCATACAAAAGTTACACATGTAATAGAGACAGTCCTGGGGGTAAATTTATCAAGCTGCGGGTTTAAAAAATTGGAGATGTTGCCTATAGCAATCAATCAGATTCTAGCTATCATTTATTTAGTACATTCTACAAAATGACAGCTAGAACCTGATTGGTTGCTATAGGCAACATCTCCACTTTTTCAAACTCACAGCTTGATAATTCACAAAAATAGAATTTTTTTATTTTTTTTTTAATGTTAAGGGATTAGAAGTTGGTTGGATTTTATAATGACTTTTTAATATGAAATTACTCTTGGCGGTCGTGGTCTTAGGTGCAATAAAGATTGTGTAACAGCATTTGTATTTTCAACTAGTTCAAGGGACACTGAGCTACAGGTGACCTCAAAGTTATTGTGATAGACTTTGGGAGAGTGGATGATGAGTCTGAGCCCAAAGTGACCTTACGCCCTGCACTGGCAGTAATTCCACCACATCCCACAAGTCTCACTCCATATTGCTCGTTCTTCTATAAAGCTCTCAGTCGATCCCTCTTGTCTCTATTCCCCTCTTCACATCAGAACACTGCTCCTGCCATATGTAACCCCGTCTTTTCTTAACTAAACTAACATAATTACAGCAGTAGAAAAGTTAGTCACTCTCTCCGGACACTCATCTCTTGCAATATACTGAAACTTTAAACATTCCAATTATTTGATTGTTTACAGGTTGTTCTATCCCATTTCTAAACTCAGGACAAGGGAATGAATATTAATCCTAGCTAAATATAAATAACACTTTAGCTTAATTTTGAATACAGCATACAAAAGGCTTCTGTGATGTTACAAGTAAAATCTGTTCAGCTTTATAATGGTTAAAACAAGAATACTGACTTTTCCTTTGAGGTCAATGTAATGTGGCTGAAAGCAATTGTGAGGTATTTGTGGTAAACTGATAAATGTAGTGGCTTAAGTATTTCCCAAAGAACAGAGTTTGCAATTAGAACCACACATCCCACACAGAGATAGCTGCCTATGAAACAAAACAGGAACACCACGCCCCTCCAGAAGAATTTCAGGTATGAACAAAGAGACCTCTCTACCTTTCCGCTCAACTTCAAGAGAGAATTTATTGTTTGGGTGAGCTGACTTTTGCCATACAGATGGCAGAACTGGTCAAGATGTGTGATCCTTCACTTCGAGACGATTAAATGCAATATTGTAACTTATGCCTAGGAAACTTTGTTGTTAATCTGCAATTCTAAACATGCTTTGCTAGCTGAGAGCAAGAAAACTGCAAGAATAGCATTACCATCTTTGTAAGACAGATAAAGGGGGGCGGGCTCCTATGTAACATAAATTGCTCAGTCCATATAATAGACCTTAGCTTCATTCTGGGCACCAAATACATAATTGTATGAAAAGTCTACATTTTTAAAAAAACAAAGGTTTTAGAGTTAGCAATTTCCAGTGGCAAACAAGACTGCAATACAAGGGAGCATTGCAGTAGTATGCCAGCTCGTGATACAGCACACACATATAAGACAGTTCTATTCCAATAACTATTTATACAAACTACATTTCAATGTTTGTGTGCAGACATATTGTATCAATTACGGTTATGCAAATACTGCAATAGCAAAACAAAAGAAAGGATAAGTTATTAGCTGTAAACCTCAGTTGCCTACTGGTGAAATAGATATTAACCCCGCTGGAAGACAAATACATTGACTAAACCATCCCCATATTGTGCTTTGTCATTTTCTAAATATAATGACCACTTAAGATGTTCTTTCCATGCTAATTAAATCTGTGCTGAGTTTAGCGCTTCCAAAGGAAAAGACTGAAATCTCACATTGCATGTTACACGCCAGAACATTTAATAGGGCCCAGTTTCTTTTGGTCACACCAAATTCACATTGTGAGAAGTTGTGAAATTATGTAAAATACAAAATACAAGCAAATGGTTACAAAGATATTCTTGCAATTTAAAATCGCTCTCTCCTTCCCTCCTTGTCATACCATGTATAATATATGGGTTGATGATTTTCCCAGCTGTAAAAAAGTTGTTTTATAAGCTCTACCCACAACCTCATTCTGAATAACTGCATACTGAAAAGAAAATGGACAGTACAATGTATTACTTGCATTTTTTTTGCATATGCAGAATAATTTATCAACACAAAAGGTAGTTGAGTTAAAATGTAGAAAGACAAATTAGAGCTAGTGCAATGTGGTTAAACAAGGTTTACTCACACAATTTACTTAATTGAGCTTATTAGTGAACATAATTCAGTATGCACAAATGTGTTGTTATCCATAGTAACCAATTAGATTCTAGCTAATTTTAAAATGAAAGCAAACTTTTTATTGGTTGCTGTAGGTTACAGCACATTTTTGCAACTCACATTATATTACTAAATAAATATTGTATACTTGGAAACATTACTTTATCCCAGTGCTTAATTTGTTAATTAAAAAATGTGGAACTCAGGAAAAGAAAAAGAGGTGAAATAAAAAAGGTATAACATATGCTGGGATATATATATATATATATATATATATATATATATATATATATATATATATATATATATATACATATACAGAAACAGACATAGATCCTCTGCACTCACCATGTACAGACTGGGGTGCAAGAGGGGGTTGCCCACATTGTATAGACAAAAAAACAGGGATCCCTTTTTTTTTGTCTATACAATGTGGGCAACCCCCTCTTGCACCCCAGTCTGTACATGGTGAGTGCAGAGGACCTATGTCTGTTTTTGTTTATACAATGTAAGTCCCATGACTCTTGCACCCCAATCTTTAAATTAATTAATTCCAACTTGTGTCAGGTGAGTCCCAGGTCTCCCACGGCTGCTAGTGCTAGGGAAAGACTTGCCTTTAAAAGCTGTGTGCAGGTAAGCCTCAAGCTCAGATAAATAGCATAGCATTTGATCATGTTAGGACTGGCCAGAATGGGAAGACTTTGGCGTGAGTTGGTCAGCTTAAATATATATTGCAATATGTGGAACTAACATTCCCTGTTTTTAATATAGAACAGTATTTAGTACAGCATTAATTATGTGTTTGGAGAGTGCAGAGTATCCCTGTTTTTATATATATATATATATATATATATATATATATATATATATATATATATATATATAATATATATATCTATCTACTAGCCATATAACTATCAGTATTATTTATGATATATAATATTTGGTTCATGCAACATAGTTGTGATCACTTCAAAAGTAGGTGATGTAGTTGCTATGTAATCTAGCCAGTTCTAAATGACACACACTAGTAATATATGTTTATGCAAAATATTGAAATCCAGTTGAAATGAATAACAATGCTACTTGGCTATACATTGAAATCATTACTCATAAGGTCAGCTTGCATAAGATGAAGCAGATTATGTACTTTAAAGATAAATGGTCAAATAAAACACTCACATTGGCTTAATGAATTTAGTATTAGAAACAAAAAGACTATTGATGTATATTCACACAGCACCAATGGGTACATAGCACTTTACAATACTGAGAAGTATACAATGAAGGAAGACAAACATGTTACTTAAAATATATGAGGTCCACCACCAGAAGATTTTATAGTTAAATGGTATATGTGCAAGACATGCTGTATGCTCTTCAACTTTAAAAAATTCAATATTGTGGTTAGGTTTTAATTTTTCTTGTAAAAGCTGGAGCAGGATAGACAGACTTCATTGTGTGACAAAGAATCAATTTTTTGCACATAATTTAATTGCTCTGTTCATTGGCTAACATGGAAGACAATGTGATAGCAATCACTCTATTAATGTTTGCAGCTTTTAAAAAAAAGTCTTTGAAAATGGAAATGTCAACCATCAGTTTGTTTCCTGACTTAGATTACTCCAGGAATAAGTAAAAGCCCTAATTCCAAAGAAATGTTGACCCATTTTGATACCCCTTAGTGGACTGTGAGGTCTTTAAGTTTGCCCTTTCTTTAAAAAAAACCCTCAGCCACCTCTTCTGTAAGAGACTACTCTATTTCCCATTGCAACATAAGAAGCCATTGCCAAGCACAGAAACGATGGGGCACATACAATTGTGCAATTTAATTTGGCAGTTATAAGTAATTAGAGCTGAAAGACATAATGGTACGTTTGACAGAATATAGCACAGTACCTATGTAAACATGGGTAGAATGCATGTATGAACGTGTGCCTTTATATCACAGCAGATTTGACGCACCTCTTACTATCCATCAGACTGTTGGTATCGTTTGCAAAATCTGCTCATTTTCATTACGACGAATAACATTTGTGTTTAAACATATATATAATTCTACACAAGTCATTGAGTCGCTTCCCATGCTCCGTAATACAAGTGTCCCTGTAAATTCAATGTGAATGATAGAATCTGCACTGAAATCTGAGGAGTACAGAATAGATCAGCTCCACAAAAGATGTGGGGGAGGGCATATTTCAGTTAAAGACTGCAGAGCCCTTTGCCATGTGATATTATTAATGCCATCAAAAAGCTAAACTAGACTAAACCAAACACTGCAAACAGGAATGTAAAAGGAAATTCCGGCTTACGTTTATAGCTGAAAACTTTTGCGCATGGATGACCGGTCCCAAAAAGAGGATCAGCAGTAGCAGAAGAAAGTTGAAAGGCAGCATCCTGATACGCAACCAGCAAATCCACAGCAGCAGTGATAGAGATTTCCTTAAGGATTACAATCAGTACTTGCTTGTTTCCTCGTAGAGGGTTCTGTGGTTTGAAGCTCAGGTCCTCAGCTGGGTTCGTGTGCGGGCTGCTGACTATGCCTAGTGTACAACAAATCCCCTTCCTGCTGTCACTTTTCAGAAGAGCCTGCACAGTTTCTTAAAATAAAGCAGTGTCAGCTTACTCTCCTAATACACTCTTATTCCTCTCATTCTTTACGTTGCAAGTCTTTCACACTCCTTGTTCTGACAGATGCACTAGTCTGAAGCGTTAGCCTGGGACTTACAGATCTCACTCTACATCTGCCTGCCTCCCTCCCTCTTTTCTGGCTGGTCTCTTATCTGATTCTGGCTATCTTTTTTTTTTAACGTTGTTGATTTTCCCCCCTTCCTTTAGGAGATCTGTCATCTGATGATTGCTTCTTGCCAAGTAGAATTAAGAGAAAAGCTGCCTAACGCCTGTATGGCTGCAGGCAATAGGCTAAATCTGTCTTTCCTTCTCAGGGAAGGTGTAGCTGAAAGTCACATAAAAATGACCAGATGATGATGGTAAAACCTTCTTTTCTTCTAACTCCCGAGTCCTGCCTCCACCGTTTCTGCTCCCAGACCTGCTGATCTGCGCTGATTGATTAACACCCCCTGACACTCAATTAGAGAAAAAATTCCATAGTCCACATTACTTCAGCAGCCGGAAAATTGAGAAACTTTACCCATAACTCAATGTGCATCTTCTTTTTATAAAGTGGTGCACTTAAATCCCAATCATTTAAATGGATGCACTTTAATTTGAAGTGTCAGTGGACTGCAATGTGAAAGGATGGGAAAATAGGACATGAAAAATAATGTAGATTATGTGTGTTTTTGATGATTATGATTATGTAATGTTTTTAGATTTATTTAAGCCTGAAGAAATTATACAGTGTAGTAAGGCATGCAGCAGAAAATAAATGTAAGATTTATTTCACCTTTATTATTCCATGTTTTTCATACTTGTATTAACATGCTATAACTCACATTTATCTTTATCTCTCTACTTTACTCTGTCAGCACTCCTTATATTCCCTGCTCTCACATGCATGCCAACTTTGTGCCCTACAAACATGTCCACGATATGTGAATTTTTTTTATTAGTTTTGCCTTTTTTTGCTACCCACTGTATTATCTAACTTGGAAACAAGTCAGATTTTCTTTTGGATGAACATAAATTATATAGATATCAGCATTTTACATAGTGCTTTGACTTTATAAAAGGCAAAAAAGGAAACTGGTACAATTTTGACTGCAGACAAAAAATATTATCAGTATCCACACCTCTCCAATCACTGCAAAATAATGAACATTTTCTTGACCAATATTATGGGGATTATCAGCAACTGAAAAAGGGACATAGCTACATCCACAAAATGTTAGGTTACAATTGCACATCCAAGGAATAAATATGGAATAACTCGTTACTGGAGCCATCATTTTGCACAATTTTTTTACACAACCAGATTTACATAACCAGTCTCACGTTTTAGGCAAAAAAAAAAAAAGAAAACAATATATTTAAATGAAATATTTGAATAACATATAGTGATACTAAAGGTACAGCTGACTTTTAAATAATATTTAGACTAATGTGAGATTGTCATGGTGGTGGGGAATGAACCTGGGAGGGGTGGGGGGGGGGGGGCCTTATGCAAAGTTTCCATTCTGCTTACAACCACTACATGAACTTAGTTTAACTCAAACACATAAAAACTACAGATTTGGGACCTCATTTAGAGTCGGACACAAAGTCCGTTTTAGGTGCATTAAACAAAATAACACTATCGCGCGTGTGCAGCAAGCGTCATATCCGCCTGCATCTTGGACGCAATTAACACTTGCGACAGGTTGCGGCTCACTACGAGAGAAAGAGCGGAACGCGGAATTGTGAAGGCGTGACCCTGTAAGTAAATCCTAGACGCAGTGAGGCGCAGACACGATACACGTCAAAAAAGGACTAAAACTGTGCGGCAGGAATAAGGTGGCGCAAGCTTTAGCTAGTTGTAGGAACTGCTCGCAGCTCGGTAGGGTATTACAAGTGGGACGCGACTGGGGTTATACCCTACCAAGCTGCAGCACACTCCCACTCCTACACTTCTTAGACAGACTTTGAGTCCGACTCTAAATGAGGTCCTTGGTGTCAAAAACAATAAAGGATGCTTGTGCAATTGTTGTTATCTGTGCACTCTTGACACCGTTCTGATTTTTAATGTTTTGACACGTTGCAGATTTTTGAGCTGCAACAGAAATTTGCATGTTTGCATAAGTAAAGTTATCACCTTATGGTCCTGTCTGATATCACACTTCCGCTGAATGTGTTGGCACTTTAAAGAACACTACTTTCACTGGGTAGTACAAAATACTCCCTTATTAAAATAGCCAAGGTGGTAAAGGGCATGTCTGTTTTATAAGACTAAAAATATTGTGACCATGAAATATGGTCAGTTTCCTTAAAAAAAGGTACACAAAAATATAGACATGCCATCAGAAAGCAGGAAGAAACCAACTCCCACAACATTTAAACCAAAAAAGTGCTGATCTAAAATAGGGGAAGTATTCTGCTGGTCAGAAGTGTCATTATGGAAGAGATTTTTTATCAGAATTAATACATCTAACCTGAACATTATGTGCAGAGATTATACTTCCATGGTATGAAATGTAAATTACAGCAAGTAGAGTAATCTTTAACTCTTAGAATTTGCCCTTTTATGACAGGTCCAGCAAAATCCAAACCAATGTTTTGCATACAGATTTATGTCTCTCTGCTATCTCCACATGGCTGTCCCAACACTACCTAAAGGTCAACAGTCCAAATTAGAGCATCTCCCCTCAAATCTCCCTCAATGTCTATAAACACAATAAATTCCTCAGTCTCAAATCCGTTGCTTTAGTGTCATCCTTGACTCCGCCCTCTGCTTTAATCCTCTCATTCAGACTCTGCCCCACAAGGCTTATTTATTTTCTTATCATCTCCCGTCTTGACAACTGCAACCTCCTTCTATTTCGCATTCACGAAACCCTTGTATCCTCACTTCAATCCATGCTAAATGCTGCTGCAAGACTGCTCTACATCTGCTGCACCACTTTGCAAATCTCTACACTGGCTCCCTGTTTCCTCCAGAAACCATTAAAAAATACTCTCCCTTCAGCCCTCTTACAACCACCTGTGACCCGTGCCTTGTCTCTTCTCTGGTAAGCACCTTTTACTCGCGCCTACAAGACTTTTCTGGTGCTGTTCCCCACTTATGGAATTCCCTACCACACTCAATTAGGCTTTCCCACAGCCTTCAAATCTTTATATGCGCTCTAAAAAACAATCTTTTTTAAAGCTTACCTTATCCCTGATGATACTATTCACACTAATACACCCTCACAGCTGTCCCAATCTCCACTCTAAGCCACGCACCCTCCTCTTGTTTCAGCTGTGCCCTATTCCACTTAGAATGTAAGCTCTGTAATGAGCAGGATCCTCCATACCCTTTGTTGTCATGTCTACTTTTTTTTTGTCTGCCTTGTATGTCCCTGTTTTATGTATATAATGTTTTCCATACTGTGCCGCTGTGGAGCACTGTGGTACCTTACAAATCTATGATAATAATAATAATAATACCAATCAATTGAAGATGTGAAGGGAAAATTTAGGAAGTTGAAGAGAAGGAGTGCAATAATATAAATATATATATATATATATATATATATATATATATATAATGTGATATTGTGCTGTAAATAGGCACAATTTTTTAGCAAATTTAGGACATGGTCTACTTTGCCTGTGGTAAGTGAGCTTTGTATTAGTCTAATTGCTGTTCATACAGTCATTGCCAAAAGTTTAAGAATGACACAAATATTGTTTTTCACAAAGTTTGCTGCTTCAGTGTTTTTAGACCTTTTCGTCAGCTGTTGCTATGGTATACTGAAGCAAAATTACAAGCATTTCTTAAGTGTCAAAGGCTTTTCTTGACAATTATATTAAGTTTATGCAAAGAGTCAATATTTTCAATGTTGACCCTTCTTTCTGAAGACCTCTGCAATTTGCCCTGGCATGCTGTCAATCAACTTCTGGGCCACATATTGACTGATGGACGCCCATTCTTGCCTAATCAATGCTTGGAGTTTGTCAGAATTTGTGGGTTTTTGTTTGTCCACACGCCTCTTGAGGATTGACCACAAGTTCTCAATGGGTTTGAGGTCTGGTGAGTTTCCTGGCCATGGACCAAACATTTTGATGTTTTGATTCCCAAGTCACTTAGTTATCACTTTTGCCTTATGGCAAGGTGCTCCATCATGCTGAAAAAAGAATTTTTCGTCACCAAATTGTTCTTGGAAGGTTGGGAGAAGTTGCTCTTGGAGGATGCTTTGGCACCATTCTTTATTCATGGCTGTGTTCTTAGGCAAAATTGTGAGATATCCCACTCCTACCAGTGCAGAGCTTGCCCAGGAATGGCAGCAGGCAGGTGTGAGTGCATCTCCACGCACAGTGTGGAGGAGAATTTCAATACTGGTTTCAAGCTAACAGAAAAGTAATACCGCTTTCATACTGCCGCCCCGGCAATATCCCGGGTTTTTCAAGCTGGGTTTTTGCCGGGGCTCGGAGCGTCCCAGCTCAGAAACACCATTCATACTGCACCTCGGACCCGGGAATTTCCCGGGTTGACCCCATTCATACTGCACAAGTCTGTGCCCTGGCAATTTGTGGGAGTCATCACCAGAGCAGTTTTCATTGGCTGAAAAATGGTGATGTAATTGAAAGGTGACTGTTTTTTTGTTCTTCCACGGGCTCCCACCGATGACATCATCCTCCAGAGACAGGCAGACAGCCAATCAGCTTGTTTTCTGTGCAACCCGGGTTGAAAAACCCGGGTTGCACCATTCATAGTGCAGGCAACCTGGGTCCGACCCGGGAATTACCCCTCAAATAAATCCCGGGTTGAAGACCCGGGTTTTTAGACCCGGGATTTTTGACTTGTACCATTCATACTGCACCAAGACCTGGGTCGTTTGAGCTCGCCCCGGCAAAAACCCGGGATTTTGGTGCAGTATGAATGGGGTATAACTGTAATTCAAATAATCATGTGTTACAACAGTGATATGCAGATGAGCATCTCTGAATATACAGTAATGTAGAACCTTAAAGTGGATGGTCTACAGCAGCAGAAGACCACACCAAATTCCACTCCTGTCAGTTAAGAACAGCAAACTGAGGCTACACTGAGCACAGCCTCACCAAAACTGAGCAGTTGAAGATTGGAAAAGCATTGTTTGATCTGTAGAGTCTCAATTTCTCCTGTGACATGTAGATAGTAGTGCAGAATTTGGAGCAAACAATATGAATCCATGGATCTATCCAGGGGCGGGCTGGCCCGGGGAGCAGGGGGGCATGTCCCCCCCGGGCCGGTCAGAAAAAGTGTGTTTCGGGCCGATGTCACCTGCTCCTCTACATTGGCCGCGGATCCTTCGATCCATCCCCCCTCCTGCTCAGTGATAGGCCAAACATTCGTGATAGGTGCTGTCCTATGTCTAAAGACAGCAGAGCGCACAGCGCGAATGGCTAAAGGTAAGCGTGGGGGGTATATTAATATAGTGTGTGTGTGTGTGTGTGTGTGTGTGTGTGATACTGTATATGTGTGTGTGTGTGTAATATTGTATATGTGTGTGTGTGTTATATTGTATGTGTGCGTGTGTTGTATATTGTATGTGTGTGTGTAGTATACTGTGTGTGAGTGAGGGGGCAGGGCCTTCTCACCTCTTTGTCTGTTTTACCCAGTTTGTTTATTAGTTTACTATGTTTGCCCCCAATTGTAAAGCGCTACGGAATATGTTGGTTCTATATAAATAAATGATGATGATGTGTGTGTGAGGGGGCAGTATACTGTGTGCGAATGAGTGGGCAGTATACTGTATGTGAGTGAGGGGGAAATATAATGTGTGTGAGTGAGGGGCCAGTGTATTGTGTGTGCATGAGGGGCCAGTGTATTGTGTGAGTGAGGGGCCAGTGTATTGTGTGTGTGTGTGTGTATGTGTGTGTGTGTGTGAGAGAGTGAGGGGCCAGTGTATTGTGTGTGTGTGTGTGTGTGTGTGCATGAGGGGCCAGTGTATTTTGTGTGAGTGAGGGGCCAGTGTATTGTGTGTGTGTGTGTGTGTGTGAGGGGCCAGTGTATTTTGTGTGTGTGTGAGGGGTCAGTGTATTTTGTGTAAGTGAGGGGCCAGTGTATTGTGTGTGTGTGTGTGTGTGTATGAGGGGCCAGTGTATTTTGTGTGTGTGTGAGGGGCCAGTGTATTTTCTGTGTGTGTGAGGGGCCAGTGTATTTTGTGTAAGTGAGGGGCCAGTGTATTGTGTGTGTATTGCTATTTTATTTGTTTTATGATGATGGGGCAATTTAATTTAATTTAATAGTGGGGCCTATGAAGTTAAGATGGGATGATTGGACCTTTAATTTAATGCTGGCGTGGTTTGGGATCTATTAATTAAATGTGGTGCTGTTTGGGGAAAATGAGGTCTATTTATTAAAAGTGATTATGAATTATTTAATGCCTGGGATGGTTGTGGGAAATGGTTATATTTATTAAATGTAAATGCTATCTAATTTATTGCTGTGGCTGTTTGGAGGGAGGGAATTAGGTTTATTTATTAAATGGGAATACTATTAATTTAATGTCAGGGTTAGTTTTAGGGAAATAGGTCTATTTATCAAATGTGAATACTATTATTGGTTGGAGTTTTCTAAATTTCATATACCCAATTTTTTCTCCAAATAGGGCCTCCAATATGCCAGGATCCAGACAAGCGGCAAATGAGCTAAAGAAACCAGCAGCCACAAGTGGCGACAGTGACAAGAACAGGTAGGAGAGAGCAGGACAGTCTGCCAACTGTCCTGAATCTGGTGGGGCAGTCCCAAATTTTGGTGACTATCTCGCTTAGGACAGTTAGGAGGTATGTCCCACTTCACCGTGTACTGCTCGTGAAGGCAGAACCGTGTGCACCTAACAGTAGTGTACACAGTATTGCCTGGGCATTTGTCGAAAATGATAACCATGCTATATCATAGGGGGTTACCCTGTTAAAGTGCCAAGGCCCCCCCAGAGCCTTAATCCAGCTCTGGGCCTGGGCATAATAATATATATATGGATTAAGCAACACTAAAATAGCCTCTTTTTATATAGATAAATATATATTGTACCAAAAACCAAAAACTTATGGGCCAGTGCTGTGTGCTTGCCCCTGGGCTAAAGTCTGCCAGCCCTCCCCTGGATCCATCCTGCCTTATGTCAATGGTGCAGGCCCATGGTAGTGGTGGTATGGAGAATTTTTTCTTTATACACATTAGGCCCCTTAATATCAGTTGAGAATTTTTTAAGTGCCACAGGCTACCTGAGTATAGTTGCTGACCATGTTCATCCTTTATGGTCGCAGTCTACCCATCTTTTAATGACTATTTCCAGCAGGAAAACGCAAAATGTCACAAAACACACATCATCTCAAGCTGGTTCCTTGAATATGACAATGAGTTCATTGTACTCTAATGGCCTCCACAGTCATCAGATCTCAATCCAATAGAGCACCTTTGGGATGTGGTGGAATGGCACACTTGCTGCACGAATGTACAGCAACTGCGTGATGCTATTATATCATCATGGACCAGAATCTCTAAGGAAGGTTTCCAGCACCTTGTTGAATCCATGCCACAAAGAATTCAGGCTGTTCTGGGCATAAATGTACCCATTACTAGATAGGTGCACCTAATAAAGTGGCCACTGAGTATAATTAATATGGTAAGGAAGACAAAGTAATTCATTTGTTTGGCATCAGATTTATCAAAGTATACATGCCAATAACTCTTTTCCTAATGGCTACTAAACTGCATTTTTTTCACGCTGACATCATGAAATATGTATTTTCTATTAAGTTACTGCTGACTCACTCCCAGTTATGAGGTGTAACTAAAGTATGTTTCATGCATTCAAGTATGCTACTGAGAGATTTAGAATTGGTCACTGTGTTATACATATTCCTGTTTATCAGCTCCTTACACTTACAAGAGTGTAATGATCATTATAATTATTTTATTTCTAGTCCATGACACAATGGGACTTATTAATAACTGTTCAATGCACATAAATGTGATGTTACTGGCACATTGCATTACAGAGGTAATTTTTCTAGCACAATTTAGAATTTAGTCAATGTTTGGGTGGCTGTCATAGGCAGGGCTGCCAAGAGGAATTCAGGGCCCCGGTACAGAAACCTCATGGGGCCCCCTGATGCAGGCCAGAAATTTTTTGCCGCAAAAATGGGGGCGTGGCTATGGTGGGAGTGGTTACACAATTGGGGCATGGCTATGCATAATTGTGTCCGGCCCCATGTCTACCAGGTTAAAAGCACTAGTCCACCTTCCTACCGAAAAAAACCTGCATTGCTGCGTACACCATTGGTGTAGCGCCCGCTTGCCGGAGCATGACATATGGGGGAGTATATGGGGGCACTTTTGTGTGACATAAAATGAATTTAGACTGTAAGCTCCAACAGGGCAGGGACTGATGTGGGGGAGTTCTCTGTACAGCGCTGCGGAATCAGTGGCGCTATATAAATAGATGATGATGATGATGATCTGTTTCTCTGACAGAGAAATTAAAACTTCTTGAAGCTCCCTATAATAAGGGACAAATCACGAGGACGATGGGAGGAATTGGAAAAGGACGCACAGTACTTCACCTACTGAACATTTTCTGATTAGAAAATGTTCAGTTAGAAAACGTCTCTTAAAAGTGTCTAGTTTCTGCACCATCCCCTCCCACAGTTCTCTCACACCTTAAACCACTCTCTGTGCTCCATCCCTATAATCCTCTGTTTTGGACACCTATCCTACCTATACTTGTAGTATTTTCAGCACAGTTCCCTTCAGAAGACACTGATGTCTAAGAATATGGTGGTAGAATATTCATTTCCAAAAAGTGTGGTCCACGAATTTATAGAGGAAACAAATAAGGAACATTAATCTTTGCTTTGGATGTGTTACACATAATAATTCTACTTACATTGTTGTTCCCTGTTCACTGCAGCCTGCTCCCTGCTCCCTGCTCCCTGCTCCCTGCTCCCTGCACAGAAAACAGCTTTGACTCGCGCTCCTTACAGGCACGGTCACAGGCTGTAAACAAGTTCCACAAAGTCACGCGAGAGCACAGTCTCACGTGACGTCATCGCATTGTCTGTGCGCCGCGGCCGGCACTACAGTAGCGCAACCCCGAGCCCGAACCCGGACCGAACCCTACCCCCCCCCCAACATGGAAAAAGTTTTTTTTTATAAAAAAAAAAATTAAAAAAATCGGCAGTGCAGCCCCGGGCCCCCTGGCATACCCGGGCCCGGGTAAATAGTACCCGCTCCCCCCCCCTCTCGGCGGCCCTGGTCATAGGTAACAGCATGTTTGTGCAGATTGCACTGTAATAAATAAGTCTCAATGTGATTTAACTAAAGTGTTCTTAAACCTGCCTGACACAGATTTAAAAATTACAGCAACCACAACATATTGTCACTGTGTCTGTCCCTAGTGGTGTAAGTAGGAGAGAATGGAGATGTTGTGATACTACTGTAAATATGACTTGGAGGAACTGATATTAAGCACTGCAAGTGTTCATGATAAAAGGAGTCAAAGAGTGTTGATAATTTTTATGGAACACATGTTCATGTGCAGATGTACATGTTACGTCTGTCCCTGTTGCTAAATTAGACTTGCTATAATCAACTTGTACCCAGCAGCGTATCATCTGCCTGATTAGTGGTTAGCATTTCTACCTCACAGCACTGGGGTCATGAGTTTGACTCTCGAAAATGGCCTTATCTGTGTGGAATTTCTATGTTCTCCCCGTGCTTGTGTGGGTTTCCTCCGGGCACTCTGATTTCCTCCCATAATCCAAAAACCCACTAGTAGGTTAATTGACTGCTATCAAATTGACCCTAGTGTGTGTGTGAGGAAATTTAGACTGTAAGCAGTATTGGAGCAGGGACTGATGTGAGTTAGCTCTCTGTACAGCGCTGCGAAATTAGTGGCACTATATATATAAATAAATAGATGATGATATCTGTTATTATGATACTAAAAGTACGAATAGATTTTTAGAATGGGTGTCTCGAAACAGTTAACCTCAATATATTGCACAGTGGCGGGGTCTAGACATTCTCAGAAGATTTGCATAAAATGCATCTGCCCTTTAAAAACAGACCTTTAACTGCAGCAATTGGTATATACTCCCTGTGAGCGAGTGTACCTAGCCAATGAAAACAGGCAGAGATTTGCATATGCAAAATTAAGCTTTTGGGTCTATAATGTCTTGTTTTCAGTTAAAACCCACAAAGGTGGACTAATCCTTTAATATATTATTCCATGGAATATCAGTTGCTTCCTATATGTAATTCTCTCCATTTGTACCTGACATGCTTTATCTGTTTGTCTACTTATCGGCCAGTGACATTGCAATGAGGTGACAGATATAGGAGTAGTGTTCCTTCTAAGCTGAGCAATCTGGAAAGGAAAGAGTTAAAAAGTCAATCTAATGAGGCCTCCACCCAAAAGGTTTGCATTCATAATCTGCAGGATGTTTCCTAGTAGGATATAGGTTTAACTCTATCATTTCCAGATTGCTCAGCTTAGAGGGAACACTGTTTAAGAGACATTCTAATTGTTTAAAACTAAAGATGAAACCTGCCATTGCAGTTTCAGAGAGAGGAATTAAAAGGTTAAAGCTTTAAAAATCTATTTGTGTGGTTACAGTACAGTAGTCTAATATATGGAAAATATGCTGTATTTAACTTTTAGTGATTGCCTTTTCTATAACACTTAACTATGTATCATCCTGCAATTTGGAATTCAATCTGAATAACAGCTTATGCCGTTTCAAATGCAGTGCAGTGATTTTCCTGTTCTCAGATTGCCCTGCTCACAGTAGGTCACATATGGATATATTCATACTTTGTAAGCGATTCCAGGAAATTTGTTAAACTGGGACACTGATACATCTATACCAAAAGAAGTGAAGCAGATATTAATACAATGAGTTGAAATGTAAATATGCAATTTATGTCATTACACAGGACACCACTGAGATTTACATAAACTTATTTTACACAGATTTGGTATTGTCCACATTTTTTTGCACTAAACACATATGCAGGCACATTGAAAGTGTTTTCTATTGCATGCTATAGCTTCAGTTGTTAAACTAAAAGTAAAGCTGCAATAATATTTAATAGCTTTTAGAAATTTTGTATTACAGTTATTAATCGGACTAAAATGTGTGTTAATAAAATTATCAAACATATATAATCTCTTTTCTCTTGCCTTGCCTGTTAGAGCCATATGGTTGGCTACTGACTGTGGACATAAGTGTTAGAGGAAGAATAGTGGGGAGTCAGATTTGTGACTGCCCTCATGGTGGTGTCACACTTACCTGCAATGCCTGCATGGCCACAGAACTGCTGGTCCCTACGGACAATACTTTGCATGGCAAGTATATGATGAGAAGAAGTTTCCACAACGTCTGACAGGAAAAACTAAGCTAAATATTTTTGAGATCATTTATCTACCTTCCAAATACTTCCTAATAAGTACAAATACTAAACAAGAACAAGCAAGAAAATCTGATAATAAATTTCTATTTAATAAAAATATATCCAGCACATACCAAAGCATTGAGGTTGAGCAACTGGATCACTTAAGGCCTGGTTAGTGTGGTTGGACAGTGTCCACACAAACTGACAGATCTTGGTCATAAACCTTCCAGATTTCCCACCAGTTCCTATTGACATATGATCAATTGATATTGCAGGTTGTTTTGGTTCATCAAATGAAGCAATCTGGGGCAAAGTTAGCCTAAAATATAAAATTGGTACACAAATTGTTTTGTATTTTAGTAGCTTAAGAGAGAAGAAAGGGAATGCTGTATGTCAGACAATCGTTGGCAATATTCAATACCTTCATACTCAGAAGAGTTCTGTATCTTATTGATCAGAGTAATTTTCTCAATTTCATGCACATATCCTATAATATAAAACATATACAAACATACACAAAATCACCAATTAAGAATGGCTATAAATTATGTTACAATTATAAATGTCAATTGAAGGACTAATTCACAATGCTACTTTCTGTTCATTTGGTGCCTGAGATTGAAGATATTCAAACTAGAAAGGACAATCATCATAAGGTAGTGCAGAGCCGTGTAGGTATAACAGAGTAATTGTACTGTAATTCAAAGGACTTGTGCTGGCAGAACATCATTCACCAGCCATCAGCAGTCCCTGGACTATGATGCAGGCAGGTACATAGTGGCAAAGCCCTTTTGGAAGAGGCATTGCTTTAAAAATTTATGCCTTTATGTTCTTATGATTTTTTTTTAGTCAAAATAAAAGTGCTGTTTTGCTTTTATCATTTATTTATATAACACCAGTCATGTTATGCAGCACTGTACAAATAATATGTATTCATTCACAACAGTTTTTGTCCCATTGGAGCTTACAATCTAAATCCCCACCTCCACACAAATACACACACACACACACACGTCCATTTTGTCAAAGCCATTTAGCCTAACAGTATGTTTGTAGACAGTGGGAGGAAACCGGAGCAGGAGCTGGATCAGGTAGAAGGGAGAAAATCTGGCTTTCACCTTAAGCAGTCTCTAGGCATTGATATGCTGTGCATAATGTCAAATTCAGCTTTAGCAATACCAAACATGTGTTTTTACTCATAATCTGACACAGCTATATGACCCAAGAACAAATATATGTTTTTGGTTTTAAATATTTTTTTCCTAATGCTATTGCATAGAAACATGGCATACATATAGGAACACATTAACAAAATGATAATCGATAATGGTTACATTTTCACATCAGTCTCTGCTCCAGTGGAGCTTGAAATCTAATTTACCTTTCACAAACACAAAAGTGTACAAACAAGGACCAGTTCATCAGGCATCAATTAACGTCATACTGGCTCACAATTCATCAATTGCTTAGTTAAAAAGAACAGTAATGTCTAGACATCATCATCATCACCATTTATTTATATAGCGCCACTAATTCTGCAGCGTTCTATAGAGAACTCACTCACATCAGTCCCTGCCCCGTTGGGGTTTACAGTCTAAATTTTCTAACACACACACACACCGACTAGAGTCAATTTGTTAGCAGCCAATTAACCTACCAGTATGTTTTTGGAGTGTGGGAGGAAACCGATAACCTCATTACAACTGGATATGGTTTGTACTTATGACCATATCCATTTTCATGTTGTTTTGCTGTGCCAGTTTTACAAGGTATTACTTTTTAATACTATATCCTACCAAAGCAAATTTTATACTGTTTTTTGTTAAATTAAAATATATTATTTTACACCCATTATCTAGGGAAACAGAATAATAATTTTTCAAAAAGTTACTTCTACATATCCTTAGAAACTTCAGAAAATTACTCTTAAATATATTCCTCTAATACTAGGGATACCAAATATGTACTATATTAATCAATGTCTTAGGGAATTACAGGGGTATAGGTTTTTACTACCTTTTTAAGGTATACCTTTAGGAGCCATCTCCCCTAATTCTGTTACTAATACACCCAAGGCCTTGTACTGATAAAGGACGCATGCAGGGAACAAAGGATAGTTGTCAGTCAAGAATGACACCTAGGCTGCTCGGTTGAGGGTAGAGTTTATTGCTGCATTGACAACAGGAATAGGGATGCATAAATATGGATGCACAGATATCAATCAATAGATTTGTCATACTATTGACATGAGATATGAGACGAGGTGACCTATTAATGGCGAAATTAAGGTTTACCTTTTAGGGAGAAATTAAATTAGCTGCAAAGTGTCTCATGGATGTTGTGGAGACCCTTCTCAGTGGAGATTTCTGGGCAGAAAGTTTTACAGTAATTGCCAGCGGTGTGCATGGTGCAATTTCCGCGTGCCACATCGCTGGCAGTTGAGTTTCCCCCTTAGAGTGCATCAGGCTCAGGAGAAAATACATGTCTCCTTATTAGTTACATACAACACACAATTGAGGCTTTGTACAAACTAATGACAGGGCTCCAACCATCACTACATAAAGTTAATAGACTATAGAATGTATTTCTCTTTAATATAACTGATTGTATGAAGTTGCCAATCCAACTCAACAGAATAAGGCACATCTCTGTCAGCTAAGATATGAAACATGCACATCGTCATCATCATTTATTTGGAATGTTCGTGTACAAATCGTGTAAAATACAATTGCACATAAAAGAGAGCAACTGCAGATGAGGTTGATGAAGGAGGTGCAGGAGACAAAGGGTAGAGAGGAGGACCCTGCTCATGAGAACGTACACACATATTTACTGCTAATACCAATTCCACAATCTCAACATGACCTTATCTTGAAAACTGTGGTAAACCTAATTCCCAAATGTAAAACTTAATGTGGTAGAATCAGGACAAACACTGCACGTATAAACTTGTACACATTTACTGTTAACAATCAGAAAACATGTATTCACTTAAAAGCATATAGCCTGCCCCATGATTTCCCGGTTCTGGGATGATGTTGCCAGGCTGATCGGTGACATTACCAAAATTACAATCACTATGTCCCCATAGTCCTTTTTTTACCTTGACCTCCCTTTGGATAGGTTGGGTAAGAACTCTGACAAGCTTTCCATGCAATCCTCAATGCTACCAGGTGTCTGATTGCATCTCACTTGAAAAGGCCAAATCTACCTTCTTAACAGTATGGTGAATATGGTGGATGCATATTTAAATGATAAATCCTAAAAATAAATATGCAAATTTGGTGTTATTGGTTCATTTACAGCAGCTCACTCTCTCAAAGTGATCCCTCATTGGGCTTTCCAGACCTACTCTTGTAGCCAACACTAAATTAAACAAAACCTATAGTCCATATTTAGCCTATACTAGCATCTCAGAATTGTGGGCCCCAGGGGTCCCGGCCTTGGCCTCACTTCCCAATTCCTATAACTTCTCAACTTCCTTTTGCTTTTCTTATTAATGACAATCACAATCACACACCCTTGTGTCCACTTACCACTGCATCTTAAATTACCAAACCTAATATCTGGTTTCTATCCATTAACTGTGTAACCTGTTTAACTGTTTAAACAATTGTTTTAATTTTGATTACTGGTACCTGTTGTATAAATTGTTTTCTGGAAACATGAAGCTCAAAACACACATATACATACATATATATACATATATATATATACTAATGAACACAGCATAAGAGCTAAGGAGTCAGTGTATTAATTGGGAACATCATGACACAGAGAAGGGCTGTGAGGGTATATTTACTAAGCTGCAGATTTGAAGAAGTGGAGATGTTGCCTTTAGCAACCGACCAGATTCTAGCTGTCATTTTTCAGAATGTTCTACATCAATGACAAATAGAATCTGATTGGTTGCTATAGGCAACATCTCCAGTTTTTCAAACCTGCAGTTTAGTAAATATAACCCTTGGAGTATACATTTAGGGCCACATTTAGAGTCGGATGCAAAGTCCATTTTAGGCGCATCAACCAAAAAACCGCAGCAAGCACCATATACGCCTGCATCTTGGAGGCAATTGACACTTGCGACAGCTTGCGGCTTACTATGAGGGAAAGGGCGTAACACGGAATTGTGAAGGTATGATCCCGTAAGAAAATCCTAGACGCAGTAAGGCGCAGACGCAACACACGTCAAAAAAGGGCTAAAACTGTGCGGCAGGAATTAGGTGGCGCAATAGTTAGCTACCACCACTATCTGCTCGCAGCTCGGTAGGGTATTACGAGTGGGATGCAACTGGGGTTGCTTGCCACTCGTAATACTCTATCAAGCTGTGGCACACTCCCACTCCTCCACGTCTTAGACGCACATTGCGTCCAACTCTAAATGAGGTCCTTAATCTGCACTGTACTCCTGTGTGTTTGAAAATTAGCAATTTAATTTTCTATATATGTATTATATCATGCTTGATCATGAGACATCAAACAAATCTTGTTTGTCAGTTCTACTTGGTTTCTGCTTTTGTGAATAATTAAAATTGTATATTTTGCTGCTACTTTCCATAACTAATAAAGTATAATCTGCACTCACAAGTATAATAAAAAGCCTGTAAAAACCATGTTTTTTGAAACACTGTAGCAATAAGAAAAAAGCAAGCCATTCACAGACAAGACTGACATCTAGTGGTGGAATCATATACATGCTCATCTTAGAATGCTGAGATGAACAGCTGCATTAAGGGTTTAATATTGAGTTGGACGCATATTATGTATAAAACACATTTAAATTGCCTTTGAAAAAGACACATTTTAAATGGTACTCCAAGTCAGACGCAACAGAAGATGCATCCATTAATTATTTTTAAAGCAGGCAATTCAATGAAATTAATGGGCCCTATTCATTAAGGAAAGTAAGGCAAAAAAAGGAGTAAAGTTTCTCCTGCACAAACCATGTTACAATCCATGGGGTGCAAATTAGTTTATTATTTTGCACATAAGGAAAATACTGGTTGTGTTTCATGTAGCACAAAAACACTTGATAGCTTTATTTTTACACTGAAATTTAAAGTTGATCTAGGACATATGTCCTTCCCCAACTATAAATGTGTTCCACATTTAAATTTACCTCTCCCTCCAATGCAACATGGGTTTGCCAAGGTGCAAAATTACTCTTTTTTTTTTGCTTTACTTTCTTTTTAATGTATTAGGCCCATTGTCTGTATATGTCAAAAACAGTGATTCAATGTAGTAACAGATATGACAATATAGCAACAATTCTAAATCATGCAATGAGGACTATGTATGAGTATAGTGAAAAGTAATCAGTATCTTTGATATGCAAATAAGTTATTATTAACAAATATATGTCTAATGTCTATACATGACAATTTTGGACAATGCAAGTTATGGTTTCATGTGGTTTATAATTTAGGCAAAATAATATATTTGTGGCATCTGAAAAGCACATATCTGTTACAGCTTACATTCTATAATGTATCTGTTACCACGTACATTCAGTCATTTTCATAGATGTGGAGGAACAACAGTCCCTCACTACATAGTTGTCGCTCCTGATTAGCTGATTGCGGATTGACCCCTTAAGCTAATAGCACTTCAGTCATTAGACTGGCTGCTTTATTATATGAAGTCATGGCTGTCTATTCCCATTATTTAATTGATATTCTCATTTGGACTGCAGTAGAAAATTCCCATTTGATTTTTAAATGGAGAAGTAACAGATGTTTGTATTTAATTTGTTTTATTTATATTTTGTACGGTAAATATGACATATTATTAATAACACTGTCATGACACTATTCTCTCGTGTATATGACACTTCATTACATTTTTATATAATGTACAAATAGGGTATGTGACTTTCACATTTACTACTAATAAACCCCATCACTATTCTACCTCTACACTTTCTCTACTTTTTCTATTGTGTTGAGTAAGTATAAATGTTGGTTATACCTTCTGATGTTAATGTGGATTTTAAGCCACAACGCTTTTGTAACTTAAGCAGGTTGCTGTTTATTTAAAGATAACAACAGATGCTCACAGTTGATTGTAGTACAGCAGTATTCAGCAGTAACAACAGTTGCAACAATCAGGCAATGCAGATTATATGCAGTACACACTTGTATATAGTTGGTGTGCAGATTTACATATGATGCTGGCACTTTACTATACTGTGAACAGGGCCGGACTGGCCATCTGGCACTTCTGGCAAATGCCAGAAGGGCCAATGGTCAGTAGGGCCGGTTTGAGCAGTCAGTCAGTGCACTGACCGTGCACTGGATCAGTACAGGTCCAGGAAGGCAGCTGAAGAGCGGACAGGAGAGAGCTGAGAAGAAGCTGAGAAGAAGGTAAGTAAACAAAACCGGGGGTGGGGGAGAACATAAAAGCTGCCAGACAATAACAGGGGTGGGGGGGGGGGAACATAAAAGCTGCCAGACAATAACAGGGGGGGGGGAGGAGAACAGAAAAGCTGCCAGACAATAACAGGGGGGGGGGGGGGAGAACATAAATGAACATAAAAGCTGCCAGACAATAACAGAGGGGGGGGGGGGGGGAGTAGAGGTGACACACAAAAAATGGGATAATATGATTTGGGCCACTATTGTGTGCCATAATTTCAACTTGGGGCACTATTGTGGCATAATATGATTTTGGGGCACTACTGTGTGGTAAAATATGATTTTGGGGCACTATTGTGGCATAATATGATTTTGGGGCACTACTGTGTGGTAAAATATGATTTTGGGGCACTACTGTGGTAAAATATGATTTTGGGGTACTACTGTGTGGTAAAATATGATTTTGGGGTACTACTGTGTGGTAAAATATGATTTTGGGGCACTACTGTGGTAAAATATGATTTTGGGGCACAACTGTGTGGTAAAATATGATTTTGGGGCACTACTGTGTGGTAAAATATGATTTTGGGGCACTACTGTTTGGTAAAATATGATTTTGGGGCACTACTGTGTGGTAAAATATGATTTTGGGGCACTACAGTGTGGTAAAATATGATTTTGGGGCACTACTGTGTGGTAAAATATGATTTTGGGGCACTTCTGTGTGGTATAATATCAATTGGGGGCATGTACTCAGGCATGAGGGAAGGAGGAGAATGTTAACATAATGTGGGAGGAAGGCTATTAATTTAATGGTGAAGTTTAGGTGGGGGCTAATTATTTAATTAGAGCTATTTTATTTGTGGGGTGTTGTGGGTTAATTTTATATTAGGGCCTAGCAATTTAAGATAGGGTGATTGGACCTTTAAGTTAATGATGGGGTGGTTTGGGGGCTGTTTATTGAAAGTGAGGCTGTTTGTGGGAAAAAAATGTGAATATGAATTATTTAATGGCAGTGATGGTTGCGGGAAATAGGTATATTTATTAAACGTAAATGCTATTTCATTTATTGCTGGGGTTGTTTGGAGGGAGGGAAATAGGTTTATTTATCAGCAGCAGCTATTTATTTTAAATGTGAATACTAGTATTTAAATGTTGGGGCTGGAGGGAGGCCTAATTATAAAACATGGGTTGTATTGATTAAACACCAGGGCTGGTTGGAGTTTTCTAAATTGCATGTACCCATTTTTTTCCAAATAGGGCCTCCAGCATTCCAGTATCCAGACAAGCAGCAACTGAACTAAAGACACCAGGAGCCAGAGGTGGTGAAACTAACAAGACAGGTAGGAGAGAGCAGGACAGTCTGCCAACTGTCCTGAATCTGGCGGGGAAGTCCCAAATTTTGGTGACTGTCTTGTTTAGTGAGATTTGGGCCGACTACAAGGACAGTTGGGAGGCATGTCCCGCTTCACACTGTACTGTTTGTGAAGGCAGAGCTGCGTGCAACTAACAGTATTGCACACAGTATTGCCTGTGTATTTGTCTAACATTTGTCTAAAATGATAGCCATGTTACATAATGGGGGCTCCCTGTCTTAAATACCCCAGGCCCACAAGCGTTAATCTAGCTCTGGTTAGCAGGAGGGAGCGGATGGCCGCTCCAAGTCTCTGGATAGGACACAGCCTGCAGAGCAAGCCGAGGAGCTCTAAGTCTCACATGATTTGGTAATCTTGTGAGACTAAGAGCTTCCCTGCTCACTCTACAGGAAGTTCCCACCCTGATGGATGTCAGCAGCACCAGAAGCATAGATAAGTACAGTGGGCTGGGGTTGTCATAATGTGCCTCAGGGGTGGCGTGATAAATGTAATGTTTTATTTTAATGAATGTATCATTGACCCATGTTGGCCACACCCACAACACAATGTGGTCACGCCTTTTTCGGTGCCGCCGCGCAGGCCCACCTCGGTTTCTTTCCTGCTGGAACTGAGGTGGGCCTGTGGACTATAAATGCCAGGGCTGATTTTTAGTCCCAGTCCGGCCCTGACTGTGCATGTCCGTGCAGCAGCTTCTCAGTGTGACACAGACTCTCCTATTTGTATAGGAATACAGTAGGGAGCCTCCAGTTATAGTTGTGGGCACTGTGATGTAATTATTATATGTGCGCCACACAGCTTCTATAGCTGGAACTTGTCCCCTCACTTGTCTTAATGAAAGTGCCGTTGAGAAAGACGAACTTTAGGTTTCTGGTGCTGGTACATGCGCAGTAGCGCAATCTGGACGCCAATGTCCTGCTCCACTTCCTGTTTCCTCCTAAACCACCAGGGAAAACAGTGGTTGCCATAGCAACCTGATAGAAGAGACGGAGCAAAGTACTCCTAATACTTACATTCCCCCTCGCTTAATAAAGTCTCCTTTTACAAAGAAAAAAACTTTTCTACTTACTCTATCAAACATTTCAATAAAGTCACTTTTCCTGTAAACGAGTTCAAGGGTTAAGTGAAAGCATAATAAGCATATGGTGATATATATCAGCATTACTCAAATATATTCCAGTCCACTTTTACTCAGGAATACAATTAGCAAGTGTGATGTCAACCCCTTCATTAACATGTTAGCAGGATTGTCCTCACTAGCTATATAACTCTCACTGACAGACTTCTTCTCCACTAACCCTCGGATGAAGTGGTGTCTTGTGGTAATGTGTTTGGACCAACCATGGTGCTTTGTACTTGAAGATAAATCAATTGCTCCACTGTTATCAAACTCAATGCTGGTGGTCTCAATTTGGTTAAGAGGACCGATTTCACATAAAGTCTCCTTTATCCATAAGGCTTCTTTTGCAGTTTCTGTGAGTGCCATGCACTCCGCCTCAGTGGTGGATAGGGCAACACGTGGCTGTTTTCTGCTTGACCAGCTGACAGCTGCGCCTGCTAAGACAAACAGGTACCCAGTGTAGGAACGATGATCATCCTCATCGGATCCCCAATCAGCATCCCAGAAAGTCTCTAAAGTTGAATTCTTGGTTTTAATAAATCTTAACTTTAAAGAACTTGTACCTTTCAAGTATCTTAGGACCCTTTTGACTGCAATCCAGTGTTGCTTTCCTGGGTTGGTAGCAAATTGACTCACACGACTCACTGCGTGTGTGAGGTCAGGGGCGAGTCCCAATTCTTGCATACATTACGCTTCCAACAGCATTTCTGTAAGGGGTTTTGCTCATTTCCTCTATCTCTTCGCTGCATGTTGGTGATATTTCCTTTGTCATTTTTAAGCTTTTATCCACAGGTGTATTAGCTGGTTTTGCGTCAAGCATCCCATACTAGGTAAGTATATTTTTTATGTATGTCTGATGATCAACTGTAACAGTTCCATCATTCACATTTTGCATGATCCTCATGCCTAGCAGCTTGTTTGCAGAACTTTTAATTTGAATTTCTGTTTCAACGGGTGTTTGGTACTGGTGATGTGTCACTCATGGCCTGCTAGCAACAGATCATCAATGTACACAACTACGAAGAACATCTTTTCCTCTATGGTTTTGTGATACAGACAATGATCAGTCTCTGACCCATTAGAGTCCCTTGTCTAGCAGTAGAGCATCAAGTTTTATGTACCAACATCGACCACTTTGTTTAAGTCCATAAAGCGACTTCTTTAGGAGGCAGACTTTACCTTCTTGGTAGACACCCTCGTTGTAGTCTTCTGGTGGCTCCATGTAAATCTATTCTAACAATTCTCCATTAAAGAATGCAGAGTCAAAGTTAAGCTGATACAATATCAAATCATGGATAGTGGAGATGGCAATCACTAACCTCAGGATGCTGTATCTGGCAACAGGCGTGAAGATTTCTCCGTAATCGCTCCTGGACTTTTGTGTGTAACCCTTGGTAACAAGGCAGGCTTTATAGCGTGCCATGGTACCTCCCGAATTCACTTCCTTACAAAAGACTTATTTGTTTCTGATCGTTTTTCGGTTACTCGGCCTGTCAACTGCAGTCCATGTATGATCGTTATCCAGAGATGTCAACTCTGTATCAATGGACGTTTTCCATCATTCCCAGTCGTCACTTGATTTTGCCTCTTCAATGTTTTGCAGTTCACAAAAGGCTAGATTAGCGTACTCTTCACTATTTCTACTAGCCGTAACAAAGGGAATACCTTTGTTACTCCTCGTAGAACTTCTGTTTGTTTTTGGGCATCCTCAATTACATTTTCTGATTCAGACACGCTTTCTGCTGCCTGAACATCCAGTGTCACTAACTTTTCTTGTGGCTGCTGTTCCACTACTCCACTAGGTGGCATGTTTTTGTGAAACACCACATCTCTGGATTTGATAAGAAGTTTGTTGTTAATGTTCCATAGTCTGTATCTTTTACTCTGTTGGCAGTATCCAAGCATGATACACCCCTTCTGACTTGGTATCTAACTTACATCGCTTTTCTTTTGGAATATGTGCATGCGCCTTACAGCCGAATACACGGAGATAGTTGACACTTGGCTTTTTACCGGACCAGACCTCCAATAGTGTTTTACCTTTAACAGCTACAGTGGGCACGCAGTTTTTAAGGTAGACTGCAGTGGACACTGCTTCCACCCAAAAACTTTTCTCCAGACCTGCGTCATTCAACATAGTCTGTGCTCGTTCAACAATTGTTCTGTTAGCTCGTTCACCGCACACTGTTCTGCTGTGGTGTGTAGGCAATTGTTAATTGGTGCTGTATGCCATATTTTCTTAAGAATTTCCGTTGTCGTATTCTCTGCCATTGTCGGATCTCAAGACTTTTAGTTTCAGATATGCTCTTCCGCAATATTCCCTAGAACTACACTCTTAGCTCTTATGAAGTAGACATGTGTCATCCTAGTTGAGTTATCAATGAGTGTGAGAAAATATCTGTAGCCACTGACTGATCTCACCTCAATTGTACCACACCCATCAGTATGCACTAGAGCATACTTCATGCTTCAGCTCTAGTTGCTGACTTGGGTAAGGGGCATCGAGTTTGTTTACCCTTTATGCAGCTCTTGCATGTCGGTTTCTCCGAACAGCTCACAGTGATGCCTGTCACCATCCCATCAGCGAACTTCTGGATGTTGTCATATCCTAGATGACCCAATCTCCTATGCCACAGCTCCATTGATTTACTGATGTGAGATGAGGCATGAGGGATATGAGATCAGGCATGAGAGATGTGGCATGAGGGATGTGGCATGACGGATGAGGCATGAGGGATGTGGCATGAGAGATGAGGGATGAGGGATATGTCAGGAGAGATGAGGAATGAGAGATGAGGTATGAGGGATGAGGCATGAGGAGAGGACTGGATAGGTCAAAACCTATTGGGAGATTTTAGTATCATAAGCTTGCTTTTGCTGGGCACATTTCAAGCACAATCTACTGTTAATTTGGGGACTGTCACAATTTAAAGAACACTGCCAGTGAAAAAATTATCTATACTGTTAATGGGGGGGAATCTTGCACAATAAAAAAGCTAAGACAGCCAGTGCACAAATACTAATAATAAAAAAAGCCCTGCTAGAATAACACGTATTGGGGGAGGAGGTTCTCACATAAGAGAGCAAATTAACACAAAAAATAAGAGCAAACATTAAAAAGTATTCAAAGTACTGAAGTTTTCTCAGTTAGAAGAAAAAAAAAATCAATTGAACTCTAGGCAGCTTCTGAGTGTAAAAAGTGGCATTTTGCAAACATGTAACCCATAAATGCACAGCTCAAATGAGACAAGGAATTGATCATTAAAATAATCAATTATTCTGCACAAATGTCTTTAACCCAAAATCCTAATAATAAAAATACAACACAAAATAAAAAAAATGAAGGCCATACAGCAATTCCACAACAAAATGATTTATATTTATTGCTCATTCGCCTAAAAATAATAGTAAACACTGTCTCCTGACAAAGATTTATTGTTCATGGCTGACACCAGACAGAGCTGCAATGTCTACAGCAAGACTTCAGTGTGCAGGCTAGTTTATTCCTGCTTCTGCGTAACAGCAGGAAAACTGTGCCTTAAATGTTCCTGATACATGTTGGATAGAACACTGGCCCTGACAAAGTCTGATCAGAAATAGCTCTCAATAATTACACAAAATCGTAGACTCACTCCTAGTCTGGTTCTGTTTTGTGAAACTTTGAAAAACAAAGCCATAAATAATGAAGACTTAAACAATAGAAGTATAAGAATAATGAAAATGTTTGGAATGCAGAGAAAAGTGGAGTGTGTAGGGTAGAATTTTGTATGTGTTTGTGGAATTTATTTGGAAAAGCAGTTGTGATAAAATGTTCTTATATATTGCAATACAGAAAACACATTGGGCCCCATTTGCAAAGTGGAAAATAATCTGAAAAACCAGACCAGGCCTGAATCCAGCGGCACCCAGATTAAGAATACAGGATCAATCAGAAATACAGATACATTTCTCTATACTAATATTTTTACTGTTTCTGAAGATTTAATTTTTAGCAAGACAACCAGAAAATGTATAATAAGTGTGACATGATTAAAACAGCTGGGATGGCATGTATGTGGTTGATATTATAAGTAGAGATGAGCGCACTCGGATTTTGTGAATCCGAGCCCACCCGAACCTTTCCGATCCGAGTCGGATCCGAGACAGATCCGGGTATTGGCGCCAAATGAAAACTTGAAACCGAGGCTCTGAGTCATAATCCCGCTGTCGGATCTCGCGATACTCGGATCCTGTAAATTCCCCGCTAGTCGCCGCCATCTTCACTTGGGCATTGAACAGGGTAGAGGGAGGGTGTGTTAGGTGGTCCTCTGTCCTGGTAGATCTCGTGCTGTGCTGTTTAGTTCTGTGCTGTGCTGTGTTCTGCAGTATCAGTCCAGTGGTGCTGTGTGCTGTGCTCTGTCAATTTTGAGTTCAGTGGTGCTGCTGGGTCCTGTGCTGTGTCCTGTTCAGTCCAGTGGTGCTGTGTCCTGCACAAATAATTACAAAAAAATTAATTACAACGAAATTTGCAAAACCAATCCTGCAGTATAAGCCCATTGGTACTGCAATATTATATTACCAAGTTCACTGATTCAGCAATATAAGTCCAGTGGTACTGCTATTACAAAGTTCACTGATTCAGCAGTATAAGTCCAGTGGTACTGCTATTACAAAGTTCACTGATTCAGCAGTATAAGTCCAGTGGTACTGCTATTACAAAGTTCACTGATTCAGCAGTATAAGTCCAGTGGTACTGCTATTACAAAGTTTACTGATTCAGCAGTATAAGTCCAGTGGTACTGATATTACAAAGTTCAATGATTCAGCAGTATAAGTCCAGTGCTACTCTCCTGTGCCGCATATAATTTTTAAAGGCTTTGCCGAGTGTGTGTGGCTTAGGGGTACGCTCTCTTGTGCTACATGTAATGGAAAACCACAATTTAGAGGATAAAGTAGGGAAAGATCAAGACCCACTTCCTCCTAATGCTGAAGCTGCTGCCACTAGTCATGACAACATAGACGATGAAATGCCATCAACGTAGTCTGGCAAGCCCGATGCCCAATCTCCTAGTACAGGGCATGTAAAATCTAAATAGCCCAAGTTCTCAAAAAATAGCAAAAAGAGAGACTTAAAATCATCTGAGGAGAAACGTAAAGTTGGCAATATGCCATTTACGACACGTAGTGGCAAGGAACGGCTTAGGCCCTGGCCCGTGTTCATGACTAGTTGTCCAGCTTCACCCAAGGATCTAAGCCCTCCTCCCCCCCCCCTACAAAAAATTTAAGAGAGTTATGCTGTCAGCAACAACAACAAAACAGCTAAGAACTCTGCCTTCTAAACAGATAACATCACAAATCCCCAAGGCGAGTCCAAGGGTGTTGTTGGTTGTGAACCCTGACCTCCCCATCACTGTACGGGAAGAGATGACTCCATCCAGCATTTGCAGCATGCCCTCTGCATATGCTGGAAGGATCACCCACAGTCCAGTTACAGATTTGGCTAATGAAGGTGTGAATGTTGTACACCGGGAGGAGGATATTGATGTAGCTGGCGCTGAGGAGGATGTTGATGATTATGATGCAGACAGATACCAAATTGCCCTTCTCAATTTCTATTTATATTCTAGATTATAAAACAGCTGAATAGTTTTCTGTTTTGCTCCTAGTGGAGAGGGGATCTGATGCAGACAGATACCAAACTGCCTTTGTCCATTTCTTTGTATATTTGAATTTCTAGTTCTACAGTCTATGCAGGCTGCTTTTTTTATATTCAACTACAAGTGTAGGGCGGGGGGGAGGGGCATAGATAGCCACCAAAGTAACGTGGTCCATTTAATTTCACTTTCTAGCTCCACAGTCTGTGCAGCCTGCTTTTTTTATCTTCAAAGTATTTATATTTACAAGCCTTGCAATCTAAATTAACTAGAGGTAGTGACGTGGTAGAACTTCAAAAGGCAGTTTGGAAGCCCCTGTACAAACTGGCTCTATTTTTTTAACTGAGTTGTCCCCCCTCCAGTGTGTACTCGGAAAGAGTTTTTAGTGCAGCGGGGAACCTGGTCAGTGAGCGGCGAAGGAGGTTGCTTCCTCACAACGTTGAAAAAATGATGTTTATAAAAATGAATAATCAATTCCTCAATGAAGTACAGCACTGCCCTCCAGACAGTACAGAGGGACCTGTGGTTGTGGAGTCCAGCAGGGACGAATTGATAATGTGTAAGGAGGAGGAAGTAGACACTGTAGGGGGAGAGGAATCAGAGGTTGAGGATGAGGACGACATCTTTCCTCAGTAGAGCCTGTTTAATTTGTACAGGGAGAGATGAATTGTTTTATTGGTGTGGGGGCCCAAACAAACCAATCATTTCAGCCACAGTTGTTTGGTAGACCCTGTCGCTGAAATGATTGGTTTGTTAAAGTGTGCATGTCCTATTTCAACAACATAAGGGTGGGTGGGAGGGCCCAAGGACAATTCCATCTTGCAACTATTTTTTGGGCATTATGTGACCATTCAACAGTCGTTTGCCATGTTAAAAAAGTAAAAGAAAATGCCAACAATTTCAATAAATTAAATAAAAAGTTAAATGCCCTGTCATTATTTAAAACAAGAGGTTTTGACGTGCTAGAATTAGTGTAGTGTTAAGATGTTATAAACACTACACTTGGAACTTGGAGGAGGTATTGTGGCCCCGGTATCAAATTGGGTACCGGGGCCACCCCACTACGCAGTCCAGATACTTGTTTGGTGGAATTCTGACCAGTTGAGGGATGTATTTATTTTATTGTGGCCCCGGTATCAAATTGGGTACCAGTGTCACCCCAATACGCAGTCCAGATACTTGTTTGGTGGAATTCTGACCAGTTGAGGGATGTATTTATTTTATTGTGGCCCCGGTATCAAATTGGGTACCGGGGCCACCCCAATACGCAGTCCAGATACTTGTTTGGTGGAATTCTGACCAGTTGAGGGTTTTATTATTATATTGTGGGGACCACTCTATACCACACTACCACTCTATACCACTCTATTTAATACTTTAATTCTATTTAATACTTTAATTCTATTACTAATTCCCATAAAGAGGAACTGCAGCTTCTATTTAATACTTTAATTCTATTAGTAGTTACCATAAAGAGGAACAAATTAAACAAATTTTACCAAAAGTATAATATGACTTACAAACACTACACTTGAAAGATGGTGCCTTTAAATGAAAAAGTCAGTCTTCATTGCACGACTATGTGCAACAGGGACAGTTTTTTGGTTTACAAAGTCAACCAATAACACTTCGACCCAGTCTGTCTTTAACATACTTGATGGGATCTCAATGATGAATGGTCTGTACCATGGTTGGAGGAGGTATTGTGGACCCGGTACCAAATTGGGTACCGGGGCCACTCCACTATGCAGTCCAGATAGAGGTGTATCAGATATTAAACAACGTTGACTGTTGCTGCAAAATTTTTAAATAATATTGTGGGGAACACTACACTACGCAGTCCATAAACTTTTTGGGTGGAATTCAGACCCGTGTAGGGTTCTTTAATAATATTGTGGCCCCGGTAAAAAATTGGGTACCGGGGCCACCCCACTACGCAGTCCAGAACCTTTTTTTTGGGAATTCAGACCGTGGAGGGTTTTTTAATTATATTGTGGTGACCACTCCTCTACACAGTCCAGATACATTTATTGGTGCGAATCATACAAGTTCAGGGTTTTATATTTATATTGTGGTGACCCACTCCTCTACGCAGTCCAGGTACATTATTCGGTGCGATTCATACCAGTTGATGGTTTTCTTATTATATATATTGTGGTGACCCACTCCTCTACGCAGTCCAGGTACATTATTGGTGCGAATCATACAAGTTCAGGGTTTTTAATTTATATTTTGGTGACCCACTCCTCTACACAGTCCAGGTACATTATTCGGTGCGATTCATACCAGTTGATGGTTTTCTTATTATATATATTGTGGTGACCCACAGGTTAATAAAGAGCATGTGTATGACAGAGTAAGGGAACATGAAGAATCTTCCCAACATCAATTAGCTGTAAAGGCATATTCAGCAGCAGAAAGGAAAAGTAATATAGAAACTTGAATCAATGTAAATTTAGCAAACAGACAGAGAAGAAGTGCAGCACAAACGCATGGTAATCAGTCGACTGATTGCTATCATACTATACATTGCAAAGCTAGCGCTTGCTTACAAAGGGAAGGATGAGGCTGCTCATACTTTACTCAATAATGACCTCAACCATGGTAACTTTCTTGAGTTAGTTCTGCTTCTAAATAAATATGTTGGTGTACGCCAAAAACACAGAGCAAGCAGTAGCAAAAAGTGAGGCCAGAAAAAGATGCCCTCAAGAGAGTAAAGGAAGGGGTGGAATGGTAACGTTTTTAAGTAAAACAACTGTTAACAAGCTGATAATAATAATGGTAAAACAAAAAATAAGCCAGGATGAAAAAGATGCTATGAAATTTAGTGTAGAAATGGAGAGTACACAGGATATTGATGTTGTGGAACTAGAGATGAGCGCACTCGGATTTATGAAATCCGAGCCCACCCGAACATTGCCGATCCGAGTCGGATCAGAGACAGATCCGGGTATTGGCGCCAAATTCAAATCTGAAACCGAGGCTCTAACTCATAATCCCGTTGTCGGATCTCGCGATACTCGGATCCTATAAATTCCCCGCTAGTCGCCGCCATCTTCACTCGGGCATTGATCAGGGTAGAGGGAGGGTGTGTTAGGTGGTCCTCTGTCCTGCTATATCTCGTGCTGTTCAGTTCAGTGCTGTGCTGTGCTCAGTCCAGTGGTGCTGTGTCCTGTGCTCTGTCCTTCTGAGGTCAGTGGTGCTGCTGGGTCCTGTGCTGTGTCCTGTTCAGTCCAGTGGTGCTGTGTCCTGTGTTCTGTGCTTCTAAGGGCATAGTTATTTCCCCAATATTCCCCTGTGTTTAAAAAAATAAAAAAAAGTTATTTAAAAAAATACCAAAAACTAATTTAATTTTTTTTACCACAATTACCACAAAATTTGCACAACCAATCCTGCAGTATAAGCCCATTGGTACTGCAATATTACCAAGTTCACACATTCTGCAGTATCTTGTGCTACATATAATGGAGACCAAAAATTTGGAGGATAAAGTAGGGAAAGATCAAGACCCACTTCCTCCTCATGCTGAAGCTGCTGCCACTAGTCATGACATAGACGATGAAATGCCATCAACGTCGTCTGCCAAGGCCGATGCCCAATCTCCTAGTAGAGGGCATGTAAAATCAAAAAAGCCCAAGTTCAGTAAAAGTAGCAAAAAGAGAAACTTAAAATCATCTGAGGAGAAACGTAAAGTTGCCAATATGCAATTTACGACACGCAGTGGCAAGGAACGGATTAGGCCCTGGCCCGTGTTCATGACTAGTAGTTCAGCTTCACACAACGATCTAAGCCCTCCTCCTCTTCCCCCCTACAAAAAATTTAAGAGAGTTATGCTGTCAGCAACAACACAGCAAACAACTCTGCCTTCTAAAGAGAAATTATCACAAATCCCCAAGGCGAGTCCAAGGGTGTTGATGGTTGCGAAGCCTGACCTTCCCATCACTGTACGGGAAGAGGTGGCTCCTTCCACCATTTGCAGCACGCCCTCTGCATATGCTGGAAGTATCACCCGCAGTCCAGTTAAAGATTTGGCTAATGAAGGTGTCAATGTTGTACACCGGGATGAGGATATTGATGTAGCTGGCGCTGAGGAGGATGTTGATGATTATGATGCAGACAGATACCAAATTGCCTTTCTCAATTTCTATTTATATTCTAGATTATATAACGGCTGAATAGTTTTCTATTTTACTCCTAGTGGAGAGGGGATCTGATGCAGACAATTCATTGTTAATTATTTATTAGTAATAATAGTTTATTACTAATTATAGAAATCCAAATAATCACTATTTGTGCAGTACCAAAAAAGAGGAACTGCCATTTCTATTACTAACCTTTTTCTTTCTATATTAAAAAAAAAAAATAACTGCCATTTATATTACTAGGTTAATTCTTTGTGCAGTCACAAAAAAGAGGAAGTGCGCCCTTAACAGTTAACAGCTATGTTGGTTTTAGACGTCCATCCGGTGTCCGCCATCTGTTTTGTTTAATTGAGCCCAGTTGAATTTTTTTTAAATTATATTGTGGCCCCGGTACCAAATTGGGTACCGGGGCCACTCCACTACGCAGTCAAGATACTTGTTTGGTGGAATTCAGATCAATTGTTTTTTTTTTATATTGTGGGGACCAACTATGTTTAGATTAATACGCCAAAGTTCCCTGAGTGCAAATGTGGTTGAAGACTGTAACAGTTAACATGTATGTTGGTTTTTTGGAAGTCCATCCGGTGTCCGCCATCTGTTTTGTGGAAATGAGACCAGTTGAAGGTTTTTTTAATTATATTGTGGGGACCACTCCACTACACAGTCCAGGTACATTTATTGGTGCGAATCATACAAGTTGATGGTTTTCTTATTATATATATTGTGGTGACCCACTCCTCTACGCAGTCCAGATACATTTATTGGTGCGAATCATACACGTTCAGGGTTTTTAATATATATTGTGGTGAACCACTCCTCTACGCAGTCCAGATACATTTATTGGTGCGAATCATACAAGTTGATGGTTTTCTTATTATATATATTGTGGTGACCCACTCCTCTACGCAGTCCAGGTACATTTATTGCTGCGAATCATACAAGTTCAGGGTTTTTAATATATATTGTGGTGAACCACTCCTCTACGCAGTCCAGGTACTTTATTCGGTGCGATTCATACCAGTTGATGGTTTTCTTATTATATTGTGGGGACCACTCCTCTACGCAGTCCAGAAAGATACCTCGTTGCAACGTTTTGGACTAATAACTATATTTTGAGGTGTTCAGAATACACTGTAAATTAGTGGAAATGCTTGTTATTGAATGTTATTGAGGTTAATAATAGCGTAGGAGTGAAAATAAGCCCAAAAACTTGATTTTTAAACTTTTTATGTTTTTTTCAAAAAAAATCCGAATCCAAAACCTTAAATCCGAACCGAGACCTTTCGTCAAGTGTTTTGCGAGACAAATCCGAACCCCAAAAATAATGAAAATCCGGATCCAAAACACAAAACACGAGACCTCAAAAGTCGCCGGTGCACATCCCTATGTGGAACAAAGTAGCATCATTTTAAGGTATAGACAGTATGGTTTTTGAAAGACTCTTCAGTCTTGTTGATGTTAGAAGCACAACTCTGAGCATAAGTAACATTATTGGTTGCTCTTTTGATGGTGCTGCAAACATGAGTGGGCACTACAGTGGGGTACAGGCCTACATAAGAAAAGAGTCTTGTAATTCAGTGTACACTTGGTGTTATGCTCATATTCTCAATTTAGTCATTGCAGATATTCACACAGTGTGTTACGTCAGTAAAGTCAATGTTTGGGCTTTTAGAGAAAACAGGATTTTTTTTCAGAGTCTTACAAAAGACCATCTGTGTGGACAGAACATGTCTCCAACCAGCGTCAAGGGCAGGAAAAACTTTCCAGACTAAAGAAAATTGGGGACACACACTGGTGGAGCAAACCAAGGGCATTAAGTAAAATTTTTGGTTAATCTTCTGACCAATCTAATTAATTGTACAGCACCTTGCTTTATTGCCTGGAGTATATTTCACTGTCTCCACAGTTTGACAGTAAAGTCATTAGTGAGGTAAAGAACTTACTCCATGGCAGGACAATATACGAAACACTACTTGTATCATTTATGTTCATGTAAATCTTTGAAATTGCAACAGTTTCTGATTATCTGCAGACTGGTGGCTTGGATATATTACAGACATGGTGAATGGTTGACATTGCCAAGGGTCTGCTTCAGAAGCTTAGACTTTCATTTTCAAAAGTCATTGAATTAATAAATTAATTTATTGACAAAGTTGATAGTTCTCTTGAAGAGCATTCTGTAATTGCAGAAGTTAAAAAAAAGTCTACCAGTATAAAGGAGAACAAGGAATAAAAGGATGCCTGGTGATTTATCTCAAGATGAGCCTATTGAAGACTCTCTAAAAGCTTTTGAAATTCGGACATACTATGTTGTACTTGATCGAGCAGTAGAGAGTATTGATAAAAGGTTTTAACCTACTTTGACCTAAGGTAGTTTAACCAAATGAAGAGGGGGCAGAGTGAGATACCGACAGGGGCTCTGAGAACTGTTGCAGATTTGGCAGAGGTAGACATTGTTCAGCTTAAAGCAGAGGTTCTAAATATCGTGCAGAATTTTTCAGTGCTTAAAAATACACACTTTCTTCTATAGTGTTAGTATAGAAGAAACAAATGTTGAAGAAACAATGCCCAGTCATATAAAAAATAAAGGCTGTGAAAACTACCTGACCTGACGCTACCAGCTCCTATATGATCACAATTTACACTCTGCTGCATATACCAATCTGCTACCCCTCTCTGAAAGAGGAGGGGTAGCAGTGTTCTTCAAAGTCTCCAGTGCCAATTGTCATTGCTGAAATAGAAATGATAGGTCTGGCAGGCTTGGTCTTCTAAATCTGCAGTCACATCGTATTGTGCTATATAGGTAAAACACAAAGAGGAGAGCTCCATTGCTCCCTTGCTAACTGTCATTGCTGAAATAGAAATAATAGGGCTGGCAGTGTTGTTCTTAATCTGCAGTCACATTGTACTGTGTTATCAAAATGGATTCACAGCAGTACACAGAAGACCAGGAGCACCAAGCAGCTGCTGGCACCATTCATGATGATGGTAATGCCTGTACGTCATCTGCTAAAGCCTATGTTAAAGTGCATAGTGTTTTTAAGTCAGGGAAACAAAAATGTAAAGAAAAACACCTTTAACCTTGGTCAAGAAAAAAAAGACCTGTAATCCAGGCAAAGCTATCTGCAGAAAAAATAAAATTGCCAACATGCCATTCTACACACGCAGTGGCAAGGAAAGAATGTGGCATTCGCCTTTCTCTATGAGTGCTAGTTCTGCCACTGCCACTGAGGCATCTTCTTGTAAGGACAGTCATGACCAAGCAAGACCTTGCCATACGGACTCCAAAAGTGGTGTCCAAATATTTTTACGTGTTAAAGTCAAGCTCAAAGAAAACAGTAAGCCATTTGAGAAAAATGTATGTACAGATTCAGAAATGACAAATCCCTGAGGAGAGTCTATCCACAAGTGCTATGTGTAATCCTGACCATTCTGATAGTGTGCCCATAAAGAAGGCTCCTTTCAGCATTTCTGCAAATGTGTGCATGAACAGCTCAAGTGTAGCAGGTGATACACAAATTGAGGATGCCACTTTGGAATTGCAACAGGATGAGGGGGATATTTGTGTAGCTGACGAGGGTGCTAATGAAGATATTGATGTGGATGATGTTGTTTCTGTAAGTCCTGCCCCACTGGAAGCAGTTCCTGCACGTGATAAGAAGAAGGCCATTGTCATGCCTGGGCATAAGACCAAAAAATCCACTTCTTTTGTGTGGAATTATTTTTACCCAAATCCTGACAACAGTTGTCTAGCCATTTGTGAAGCCACTGTCAGTAGAGGCAGGAACCTCAACCATCTAGGAACCTCATCCAATTTACGCAATTTGAAGCGAGTTCATGACAAGCTGTCGAGAAAATTGGAAACTGGTGCTAAAAAATATAACAACAAGCAGTCCATCATCAGCTAGGTCCCCTTCTCTCAGCTACATTCCAACTCCTGCAATCTACATCCACAACACCATCCTCATCAATATCCTCAGGAGCGATCCAAGTTACTAAGGCTAGATTATTCCTCAACTATCCTGGATTCCTCAGAAGAATTGTTGAGCATTAGTCCCACTGCTGCTGCTGCTGGGGGTAAATCTTCCTCCCAGAAGCAGGTCAAGAAGAAGACTATTAGTAGTTTCCAACAATTGACTGTTAAACAATCGTTTGCAAGAGGAAGCAAGTATGAAAGCTGTCATCCAGTCGCAAAGCAGATCACAGACGCCATGGCAACTATGCTAGCATTAGATCTGCGTCCAATATCCACTATTAATGCAGCTGGTTTTAAACAGCTACTTGAGGTCTTGTGTCCCCGCTACCAAATTCCATCACAACATCATTTTTCTAGAAAAGATATTCCTCACCTCTACCAGAAGGTTCGTAAAAAAAAAAATGTAATTATTGAGCTACAAAATGCCATTCTACCCACTGTACACTTAACCACAGATATGTGGACAAGTGGAACTGGGCAAACTAAAGATTATATGACAGCTCACTGGGTTGGTGATTCAACCATCACCAGCAGGAGCAGCAGCAGCATGTACCCAAACACGACACATTTGTCAGAGGCAGGCTACTCTTTGTATCACTGGCTTCACTAAGAGGCATACAGCTGACAATCTGTTACAAAAACTAAGGGATGTCACTGCAACATGGCTTATCCCGCTTGGACTCTTCTCAGGATATGTCATTTCTAATAACGCCACCAATATTGTGAGAGCATTACAGCTGGGTGAATTCCATCAGATTTCCTGTTTTGCTCACACAATAAACTTGGGTGTGCATAGCTTTTTAAAAAATGACAGGGACATGCAGGAGATGCTGTCTGTGGCCCGTAAAATATCTGTACATTTCCGGCATTCGGCAACAGCATGTATGAGATTGCAACAGGTACAAGAGTAATTTAATTTGCCCTGCCACCAACTGCAGCAAGAGGTAGTGACAAGGTGGAATTCCACCATGTGTATGTTTCTGCGGTTGGAGGAACAGCGAAAACCATCCACACTTACTCCACAAGCCATGACATTGGGAAAGGAAGAGGGATGTATTTTAGTCAAGCGCAGTGGAGAATACTTTCCGTGTTGTGCAAGGTGCTGAAACCATTCGAAGTAGTTACCTGTGAAGTGAGTTCAGACACTGCTATCTTGAGTCAAGTGATTCCCTTAATTAGACTTTTGGAAAAGCAGCTTGAAAAACTGAAGCAGGAGCTTAAACAAAATAATTACGCTAAGTATGTCTGACTTGTAGATCAAGTACTTTATTCGCTTCGCCAGGATCCAAGAGTTATCAAAATCTTGAAGTCGGATAACTACATTTTGGGGCAGCACGGTGGCTAAGTGGTTAGCATTTCTGCCTTACAGCACTGGGGTCCTGAGTTCAATTCCCGACCATGGCCTTATCTGTGAGGCGTTTGTATGTTCTCCCCATGTTTGCGTGGCTTTCCTCCGGGTGCTCCGGTTTCCTCCCACACTCCAAAAACATACTGATAGGTTATTTGGCTGCTATCAAATTGACCCTAGTTTCTGTGTGTGTGTGTGTGTGTGTGTGTATATGTGTATGTGTATGTTAGGTAATTTAGACTGTAAGCTCTAATGGGGCAGAGACTGATATGAGTGAGTTCTCTGTACAGCGCTGCGGAAAAAGTGCCGCTATATAATTAAATGGTGATGATGTGATGATGATTTTGGCGACTGTGCTTGATCCTTGGTTTAAGAGCTATGTCTTTTCTTTGTTTCCAACTGACCCAGCTCTGAAGAGATGCAAGGAGCTCCTGGTGACCAAGAAGACAGCTAAAGTGTTACGTGACAGAACGGCGTCTCCTCCATCAGTTTCTCAGTCAACTGCTGCTAGAAAAAAAACTTAGCTTTCCCAAGAGACCCAGGGATGATGCAGATGACTCAGCACAACATTTTGACATCTGGTCTGGTCTAAAGGACTTGACCAAAAAACGTGACACCTCTGCCGTAACTCTACCTGATCCTACTATCAACATACAAATGATGGTAGAGGATTATTTTCACGACAGCATAAAAATAGACACATCAGACAGTTCCTTTACATACTGGGAGGAAAAAAAGGGAATTTGGAGACCCATGTGTGTCTGCGAGAAATAAAATAACAAGTGTTTATTATGAGGACATAAACAAATCAGAACAGAGCAATACTACATTTACATACTACTTAGAACCAACTCATTATTTTGGTTGGACAAATTAAAAACAGTCCTGCCAGGCTTGTGCCAAAATACTGAGGCTGTCTATGTATATTGTAACCCATTATAGGAGAAAGAAAAGAAGTACAGTAAAAATGTAAGAATGGAGGATAAAACAGCAAGCGAGAACAATAATGAAATAATTTGCAGAAAAGCAGAAAATGAGATTTACATCAAGATGACAGCTGGATTGGGCACTACAGGGAATTGGCTCTTAACTATTTTATTAATCCCCCTTAATTCTTGAACTAACGTGTAATCCCTCCTCCATTCTTCCTATTTATAACGGAGTTACAACAGCCCTCCATCCAGCGTCCTGTCTATCTTTTAGTCCATAAGGGACCTGGTATCTTTGATCACAATATTTTTTTACTACCAGTGATGGACTTGTGTGGAGTGCAAAATTAACCCCTGTGACGCATATCCTGTACCCCCCATGCATGTCTTGCTGGAATGACACATGCAGCCATAAGCTAAACGTCCCTAAACGCAGATGATAGGGTTAATGAATGGTACTTTCAGGGTTAACTCCTCTCCAGTTTCCAGCCAATGGGATTTGCTGGGAGGTTACTTCCTGTAAAGTATATATCCCTAAGAAAGGCATGCTGGATCCTCTTTCACTGCTGGAAATCCTGCTGGAAGGATCACAAGGAGCAGGCTCAATATCTCATTATAAAGTGTTTTACTGTCTTATGTATTTTCTTCCTCTTAATTCCTATTAATAGTTGCATTTTGTTGCTGTGTACTTTCCCTCCTAATCCTCTTTTTTATTTTTCAGCCTTTTCTCTTAATTGTTAAATCTCTGTTCTTTTCTTTTCCTTCCTTTCATTTCATCCGTCTTATTCTTTCATTTCCCCTTGTCCTATCCCCTCCTCCTCAGGTTTTGCACATTGGTTCCCTGATTTTCCTGCCTTTCACCATGACATCGTCCCCATAGAGCCCTCTCCTGCCCGTTATGCTATGGCCCCTATTCTGCCATTTTCCCTTCTTGTTGGAAATCCCACAGCACTCGGCCGGGAGATCCGGTGGCACTCACCTCTTCACCCTTACGAGCCTCACCTGGTGCTGGGAAGAGCAGCGCAATGCAGCAGCAGGCAAAGCTTGGGCCCTGCCTCCAGAGAACCACGCTGCACACCGACAAGCAAAGGGGAGTGGGGAGGTTAGCTCCCGCCCTCCCCAGATCACGTCTTGCCGGCTTCACCCTTATTTATAGCGCTAAGGCGCTATATAACCCTGCCAGATCCCCATCCAGCAAGTTCAAGCTGGGGGACCGGATTGGATTAAACCAAGCATACCACTTAGTCATTGGGGTGGAGGTTCCACATAACCCTCCCTTGGGACAGTACAAATGGAGGCAGTTTTTCTCTCATGGGGTTGCCCCCCATCCCTCCCATTCCCCGAAAATGAATCAATCAATGAAGATATTTAGGTACAAATGAAGCATTAGCATGTGCAGGAATAGAAATAAAATAAAAAATTGGTATGTATAAGTAAGACAATAGAACACAAAGAATAAAAAAAAATAAACCCTTCCCTTTAAATGTCCCCCCCCCCCCTTCAACCTCCTATAACGCACCCCCGCACTCTTACAGGTGTCCCTTTCCATCCATGTGGGTGCAGCCATACACCTCTCCAGCCCCGTTTTTCCAGCTGCTCTGCATCCCACTCAGCTCTCCCTCCTCACCTCCAGTGCCCACTCACCCTGCATTTCCTTATCCCCTAGGGCTGAAGCAATTTGTTATGTACCCCCCCAAGTAAACCAGCCCCCCTCGCCCTCCATCCCCTTTCCTCTTCTCCCTCCAGGTTTCACCAACTATCGAGGGGCCATCACATATGCTGTGCAATCTTGGCCCTGTTTCATGTTTCAGTACAGCAGATGCTACTGGATGAAGTGGACTTTCAAGCAACTACCAGGGTTTAACAGCAGCAAAGTGGAGCAGTAGAAGATGTTTGGCGCATTCCACCCTTTGTTCGGAAGCATAGGGACACTGGACCACCAACTCATACCTGGTGAGTATGACGCACACACTGCACTTTTCTACACAACATGACATTCCATACTACAGTCCCGGCGTGTCTGACGCTGACCTGGGCCGCTTAGGCTGTTAAGGTTCTTACACACTCCACTACCCTGCTAGATGATGGCAATCCTCAATAGCAGACTTCTGTACAATTTGAGTCACATGGTAGTGCCATAAGTATGCGAGTACATACATAACAAAAGGAAGCAGGATAAAGATTTATGAGCCTGGCCCAATTTGGCTACCTGCCTTTATATTGCAGCGGCCTACATAAAATATGACACTTGGCCGGTTAGAAGGTACTTTGTTTTTCCCATATGGGAAGGGACTTTAACTTTAGGAATAATTAGTTTGGCGTCTGTAACGACCACTTTTAGTCAACTCAGTGTAACGCATGTTATGCACAAGGGCAAAACTCCTAGATAGCTTTTACCTGTGCGCCATTATCACTCCGAGTAGAATATGCATTATGCGGATATCTAGGTACACACCTGGTTAGGTTGGCTTTTGACAATTAATTTTTAAGCAGATTGCAAGGCTCCCGCATCAATTATTTGGATGCATCCAGACAAGTTTATAGGTGCATTTATCTTTGTTCCTTTAGACCATATATGTTACAGTTTGGATATCGGAGTTGGATACAACAGGTTAGGCTGCTTATTTTATGAGGTGGGCCGTTTTTCTCACACCTCCTGTTCCGTTTAGTGTCTCGCTGGTTTTGAGGATTTCCTACTCTGCAAGACTAAGGCTTTCCTGGGATCATGGCTCGTAGAATCAGATTTAACATTAACACCACAGACTGTGAGCGTAGGTTATGGCTCTATTATTTGGACTCTATAATCCATATGCCCTGTTACACAGCCGATGACACCTAATGGGTCGATTTTAAGATCTAGGGCATCCACGCTATGAGCTCCCGGTTTCTAATAATTTTATTCCCTGGGCATGCCTGCTGGTCTTTATTGGGTATATACAGAGGGCCTTATATGCCCATAGGTGCCAGAGATTGCTTTCCATTTTGCGGTATTATTATTTCATGAATTCAGGAGGTTCCTTTAAACCTTGAGCATTCATAAGTTCAGCATTCCCCCATTTCACATTACCCAAGTAGATAATTCGTAGAAGCACTTGCTTCTGGGGTTTCCAAAATTACGGCTTCCTGAACAGATATCTTATGCTGTCAAGCCCTTATGCTAGATTTCTAAGGCCCTTTAATTCTTGGGTGACACTATGTAGCAGGTGTACTTCGTTAATTTAGGATTGTAGGATATAACATAACATTTTTCATAGTCAGTAATTTACCCACTAGAAAATTTCAGAGTACACGTTAGTTTCCCACTGCTCTTTATACTCTTTCAAGGATATGCTGCAGCACAGGATGTAACTGATGCGGATGTCAGTGTGGTTACATGTTTCCCAAGGTGATCCTTCCCTACATTGTTTTTAATTTGACGGTCTTTTATAACATGCAATTGTGCATAAATGGTTTGCAAGGGAAGCGCTCTGAGGTGCTATTCTGACCCACAGCTATTTATACGGTTGTTCCCCTTTTCTGGCCCGTTATGTTTGTGTAATACGATAGGTACATATTCAGGGCGAGGCGTACCTGAGGTTCATCTCCCGGAACTTTATGACTTCCTCCAGCCCCCTTTTAATTGATGACCGCTTGTTACTACGTGTGAGTTTTGACGCGGTGCCTGGCATTACACTTTCGGACGACTGGGGTTACTATACCTATTTAGTGATGTAAGTCAATTACAGCTGGGAGTTACAAGGGTAGAGCTGATATGGCATTACTCGTCATCTGACTGGAAGTCAGGGGTCGCAGACGGAAATGTAGATGGCAGGCCGGGGATTTCCACCGACTCACCTGCGTCCCATACCATATGTCTGGTTGCCTTAGGTGAGCAGTAGGTTAGTATATATAGGAGGTTGAACATTTTGTGATGTTGGTCCTTTATTAGCTTTCAAACATTACTAGCAATTATTTCAACGCTTTAAAAAGTATTTTCCATCGCAGCAGTAAAATCAAAGGACACTGGATTGACATGCTTGCACATGTGCTTGGTCGGCTTAGTAGCCAAACTTGGGTTTAGACACCTTTGGGGGTATGCTTGGTTTAGTAACGCCTCCGCCCACACCCAACCCCCTCCCTACCCACCATGTCAAATTTCAGTTTAACATGCCATTTCAGAGTTCGGTGTAGTCTGGAGATATTAAATATTTTTTAAAAAAAAGGAATGCGGGAAGCAACTACTTCAAGTTAAAGGCAAAGCAAATATGAAAGCCTGTTGAATAAGCCTACCTGCACATGGGACTACAGGTTATACCCTATAGATCCGTGTATCTATTTGTGGTTAGAATACATTTAGTACACACCATGGATCTCCACTTTATAAATTCCAATAATTCAGCACAGCCTTTTCCTTAGCTGATTTGGGGCCGCTTAGGTTGGTGTGCTAGTGTCCTAGTCTCAGCACACTGTAGTCACTACGCTACTGGGTAGGTGTGTTAACATTTTAACTTCACAGGTTTTCTGATAAACCCTCCATGCTAGAACTAATCAATCAGGCAGAGGCCGCTGGATAACATTACCCATACACAGGGATAACTCGATATGGCCAGTAGCATTATGTACCCTCCTTACAGGATTCCAACCTATAGTCTGAGGCATTTTGTGAGTCGGCAACCGGTCACACTCACACGGTGCTATCGCTGATTTGCCGCATGTCACTACCCTCTTCAAAGCACCTTGGCATTCTGTTCCTTTAAACAGGACTACTTGTCTTGCATTGTACGGGTGGGGCATTGTAAGCCCAAAGGGGGGTTGTCACACTGATGCCAGATTTAGCACCGGCCAATCATAAAGGATTTCTCCTGGGTCCAGTGGTTAGTGCCGATTGGCCATACATGGTTTAGTCTTTGATGTCGGTTGTGCCGCCTCATGATTTTGCCACTCCTTCAGGATTGGGGTGGCTTCTGCAGAATCTGAGGCGGTATCAATTCAATGCCCTGTTTAACAAACAAATAAAAATTAAGCCATGCAGCACTTGGGTCCAAACCCGACACTTTTTGGAACCCACTCGTTTAGGATGGAGGCGGCTACTGCCGTGGCACAGTCAGGTGCTTCCATCTACAATATTAAGTCTATGGGCCGGTGGAAATCTGACGCTTATAAAAGATATATATACGGCCATAGGCTCTTTGATTCTGCCAGACTAGCAAGTTTTTCTGATGATATTGGTGCAAAGGTGTAAGTTTTAAACTGTTTTGTCATGCTTCTTTTCTTCCTACACCTACCCTCTCCCTCTGCACCCAACCCCCATTCCATTTCCCCTACCTTTGATAGTGCAAGTCTTAACCACCCGCCACAATATATTGGGGGGTGATGGAATTTTATTGAATTTAAGGCCTGATTAGTGGTGAGCCCGTGGGGTTTTATGGGTTTTTCGACTTCATTTGGGCTACCTGCGACACCCAATCCTCTCCCTTCTTTCGCTTTCTTTGTTGTTTATGGAATGGCTCTAACAAGCTTGTTTCCAAGTGTACCGAGGGGTGGTCAGCATTTGCTCAGTTTTGACGCTTTCTGATAAACAATTCCTATTGAAATAAATGCATTTTTCCACTGCTGCACCTAAACTTCTTACTTTCTCTTGGAAGCAAAGACTTGCATTAATCATTATACATAATTCTTGTCTAGGATGATATTACCAACATTGTCCACAATTTTCAGCTTTCTATCTCTTTCTCAACAGGAGAAAACTAGCAAAACAGGTAATTTTTCATTTCTTCATGGAAATCAATGCATTTTTACACTCCAGCACCTAAACTTCTAACTCTCTCTTTGAAATGACTTACATAAATCATTTTTCATAATTCTTGTCAAGGATGACATTACCAACATTGTCCACAATTTTCAGCATCCTACAGGTCCATTGTCATTTCCTATTGAAATAAATGCATTTTTCCACTCCTGCACCTAAACTTCTTACTCTCTCTATGAAACTATGACTTAAATGAACCATTTTACATAATTCTTGTCTAGGATGACATTACCAACATTGTCCACAATTCTCACCTTTCAACCTCTTTCTCAACAAGAGATAACTAGCAAAACAGGTCATTTTACATTTCTTGTTGTAATCAATGCATTTTTCCACTGCTGCACCTAAACTTCATACTTTCTCTAAGCAATGACTTGCATGAATCATTTTACATAATTCTTGTCTAGGATGTCATTACCAACATTGTCCACAATTTTCAGATTCCTTCAGATCTATTGTAATTTCCTTTTGAAATAAATGCATTTTTTTCACTGCTGCACCTAAACTTCTTACTCTCTCTTGGAAGTAATGACTTACATGAATCATTTTACATAATTCTTGTTTAGGATGCGATTACCAACACTGTCCACATTTTTCAGCTTCCTAACTCCTTTTGAAAGAAATGCATTTAACCAGTGCTGCACCTAAACTTCTTACTCTCTCTTGGAAGTAATGACTTACATGAATCATTTTACCTTATTCTTGTCTAGGATGACATTACCAACATTGTCCACATTTCTCACATTTCTACCTCTTTCTCAACAAGCGAAAACTAGCAAAACATGTCATTTTTCATTTCCCTTTGAAATCATGTATTTTTAAACTCCAGCAGCTAATATTCTTACTTTCTCTTGGAAGCAATGACTTACATGAATCATTTTACATAATTCTTGTCTAGGATGACAATACCAACTTTGTACACAATTATCAGCTTCCTACCTCTTTTTCAACAGGATATAACTAGCAATAAAGGTCATATTTCATTTCTAACTGAAATTAATGCATTTCTACATTCCTGCACCTAAACGTCTTACTCTCTCTTGGAGGCAATGACTTACATGAATCATTTTACATAATTCTTGTCTATAGTAATATTACCAACATTGTCCACAATTTTCAGCTTCCTACAGGTCCATTGTACTTTCCGATTGAAATAAATGCATTTTTCCACTGCTGCACCTAAACTTCTATCTCTCTCTTGGTAGTAATGACTTGCATTAATCATTTTACATAATTCTTGTCTAGGATGACATTACCAGCATTGCCCATAATTTTCACATTTCTACCTCTTTCTCAACAGGAGAATGTCAGGCGCCGTCCGCACGGCCGCCTGACTGTATGATCGCGCGTCTGGTTGCTAGGCAACCAGACGCGTCATTTCCGGATCCTCGGCCGCCTGACCTCTGCAGACAGCGCGACCCGTTGCTAGGCAACGGGACGCTATAGTGATTCCCGGCGCTGAGGATGACAGCGCTGCAGCGCTGATTCTATTGGAGCACTCCAGTATTTAAACCTTCTCTGGCCCTCCTACCAGTGCCAGAGTATCAGGTCTTCCTGCCTCCAGCGTTTCTGTGTACCAGTTGCTATATTGTTCCTGACCTTCCTCGTGCTGCCTGTGACCCTTTTGACCCGGACCGTTTGACCACCCCTATCTGGATTCTGCCTTGTACTGCGCTCCCTGTAGATTACCGACCCGGCTTGCCTGACCATTCTTCTGGATTTCCCTTTGTACCTCCTCTACTTGAACGTTGCCGAACCGGCCTGTCTGACACTCCCTTGTATCTCGCTGTGGACTCTAGGAAGGACCGCGACCTGCGTGTCCCTGCAGCGGAGTCCATACTTCCTTGCGGGGGTTCCTGGTGAATACCAGGGGCACGTTAGACTCCGCGCCTTCCTCTGAGTTGCGCCAACAACAGCAGGTACCTTCTACCAGTCAAACACCCACTACAGTCGTGACAGTATACTCTGGCCATGACAACGGAGGGGTCTGGTGAACCGTCTGCTCGTGACCTACTCCTGCATTTGGCCCAACGTGTGGAGCAACAAGAAGCAGCCCAAGCGCATCTTCTACAATGTGTCCAAGGGATTGCTACCCGCTTCGATACATTTCAGAATGCTGCACCCGCTACACCAGCCATAACCTCTGCGGCATCCACAGCATCCAGTGTGGTTACGGTCTCTACAGCGGCCTCCGGTGTACGCATCCCGACACCCGAAAAGTTTGACGGTGATCCCAAGAAGTGCAGGGGCTTTCTGAACCAATGTGCCATCCAATTTGAGTGCAACCCAGGGGCCTTTTCTTCAGAACGCACCAAAGTAGCTTTTCTCATCTCCCTCCTCAGTGGTCAAGCCCTTGCCTGGGCCTCACCTTTATGGGAACAAGGGGGTCCACTTCTTCATAACTCCAACTCTTTCATTGAAGCTTTCAGGAAAGTCTTCGATGATCCCGGAAGAGTTGCTTCTGCAGCTACCAGCTTGTTAAACCTCCGCCAAGGTGACCTGTCCGTAGGGCAATACGCAGTTCAATTCCGAACCCTGGCTTCCGAGTTAAAATGGAATAATGAAGCACTGGTGGCAACCTTTTGGCAAGGTCTGGTGGATCGGATTAAGGATGAGTTAATTTCCAGAGAACTCCCGGCTGAGTTAGATTCTCTCATCTCCATGTGCATAAAGGTGGATTTGCGTTACCAAGAGCGCACGCAGGAACGCTCTCCTGGCAAACGGTTCATACCACGGCTAGCACCCCAGTTCCAAAATCCCATCCTGCCAGTGGACGAACCAATGCAAGTAGGACGCTCTAAATTATCCCTTGAAGAGAGGGAGAGACGCTTCAAACAACGCCTGTGTCTGTATTGTGGAGATCCGGGACACCTGCTAAGAGTTTGTCCCAAGAAACCGGGAAACTCTTCCTCCTAAATGGTGGCGGGGAGGCCGTTTTAGGAGAATCCACAGTTGCTCCCTATTCTAAAGAAAATTCTCCAGAATTTCAGATGGCTGTCATCCTGAGCACCCCCAAGGGTACCTTTTCCACCACGGCCTTTGTGGACTCCGGCTCCTCCGGGAACTTCATTTCGGCGGATCTAGCTTCGCAGCTCCAGATACCTCTGAACCCGTTGCCCCAACCGTTATCTCTGACGGCAGTCGACGGAAGTCGTGTCACTCACGGCTCCATCTCCTCCGTGACTTCTCCTGTTCGGTTGAGGGTAGGAGTACTTCACAGCGAAATTATCCAACTTTTGGTGTTGCCGAGGTCCATTAATCCCCTCATCTTGGGGTTACCATGGCTGAGAAGACATTCTCCTCAGATGGATTGGGACCACGCTCAAGTTATGTCGTGGGGTGAAGGATGTCGCTTTGAATGTTTGTCTAGAGTCTTGCCTCCTAAATGTCAAGTAATGGCTCATTCCGAGCTAACCCACCTTCCTGAGGCTTATATGGAATTCCAGGATGTATTCAGTAAAGTGGAAGCGGAGATCTTGCCTCCCCATCGTCCCTGGGATTGCGCTATTGTTTTATCTCCTGACCAACCCATCCCCAAAGGGCGGACCTACCCTTTATCTCGTCCAGAGACGTCAGCCATGTCTCAATATATTTCAGAAAACCTGAAACGGGGATTTATCCGCAAATCTACTTCCCCAGCGGGTGCAGGGTTTTTTTTTGTTAAGAAGAAGGATGGGTCTCTTCGGCCTTGTATTGATTATCGTCCTCTCAACCGCATCACTGTCAAAAATCGATATCCACTACCTCTCATCTCCGACCTCTTTGACAAACTCAGTGGATCTCAAATCTTTTCCAAACTAGATCTCCGTGGGGCCTATAATTTGATTCGCATCAAAGAAGGAGACGAATGGAAAACGGCCTTTAACACCAGAGATGGACATTTCGAGTACCTGGTGATGCCCTTCGGCCTCTGCAACGCCCCAGCCATCTTCCAAACCTTCGTTAACGATATCTTTCATGACCTGTTATACACTTCTGTGGTAGTATATCTAGACGATATATTAATATTTTCTAAAGATCTGAAGACTCATCGGGAACAAGTAAAGGAGGTCTTACGTAGACTTCGGGAACATCACCTCTATTGCAAGCTGGAGAAATGTGTGTTTGAGATTAGTCAGGTATCTTTTCTTGGTTTCATCGTGTCGGGTCAAGGTCTTTGTATGGATCCCTCCAAGGTGTCAGCTATTCTGGACTGGCCTCAGCCACAAGGCCTTAAAGCTATTCAAAGGTTCATCGGCTTTGCAAACTATTATCGCCAATTTATTCAGGGATTCTCCACCATTATAGCCCCCATTACAGCGTTAACCAGGAAGACTGCCAACCCTAGGGTCTGGTCTTCGGAGGCCATGTCTGCCTTCATAACGTTAAAGAAAGCATTCTCTTCAGCCCCAGTTCTGTCCCAGCCAGATCAAGAACGACCTTTTTTCCTAGAGGTAGATGCATCCTCAGTAGGCATTGGGGCGGTGCTTTTTCAAGAGTCTCCGGCTGGCTCACACAACCCGTGTGGGTTTTTCTCCAGACGATTTCTTCCAAGCGAATGTAATTATGGAATAGGGGACAAGGAATTACTGGCCATCAAGGCGGCTCTGGAGGAGTGGCGACATCTGTTGGAGGGGGCTATATTTCCTGTTACTGTGTTTACCGACCATCGGAATCTAGTGTTCATTCAAGAGGCTCGTTGCCTTAATCCTCGGCAAGCCCGCTGGGCATCCTTCTTTGCTCGATTTGACATGAAGCTCACATTCTGCCCGGGAGCCAAGAATGGACGTGCTGATGCATTATCTCGCTCATTTGACGATTCCGATCGTTTAAGACCATTGGTTCCGCAGCATATTATTGATCCTTCTAATATCGTAGCCCTTACTAGGACCAAAACGTCCTCTCCTCCTCCAGGCCGGTCATTTGTGGAACCCCATCTCCGATTCAAGACCTTGCAGTGGGCTCATTCATCCCGCATTGCCGGCCATGCTGGAATAAAGAAGACTACATCGCTGCTTTGCCGACGCTTCTGGTGGCCTAATGTACGTGCCGATGTTGAGAGATTTATTGCTTCCTGCACTACCTGTGCTCAACACAAAACTTGTAGAAGAGTCCCGGCAGGCCTTCTTCGTCCACTTCCTATCCCCGATGCTCCTTGGGAAAGTGTGGCCATGGATTTTATCACAGACCTACCCCTCAGTGCAGGGTTTACCACTATCTGGGTGGTTATTGATCGATTTTCGAAGATGGCACATTTTATTCCTCTAACTGGACTGCCCACGGCCAGTCGTCTGGCAGATATCTTTATCAAGGAGATATTCAGACTACATGGGTGCCCGAAGGAGATCATTTCGGACCGCGGAGTCCAATTTACATCCCAGTTTTGGAGAACCTTTTGTAAGAGAGTAAACATAGAATTGAAATTCTCTTCGGGATACCATCCGCAAACCAACGGACAGACGGAGCGAATCAATCAGGATCTCGAGACATTCCTCCGCTGTTTTACCTCCGACAACCAGAATAAATGGTCTCAATTCCTTCCTTGGGCGGAGTTCTCCCATAATCAACACATTCATGAGTCTACCGGATTCTCTCCGTTCTTTATTGTATACGGAAGTCACCCTGTGTTTCCGGATCCTTTTCCAGTGTCCTCTTCACCGGTTCCAGCTGTAGATACTCTTTATCGGGAATTTTCTCGCATTTGGGCTAAGACTAAGACGGCTTTACTCAAGGCTACTCAGCATCACAAGATCTTTGCAGATCGTCATCGGAGGGCCACTCCTCTCTTAAAGGTGGGAGACCAGGTATGGCTATCCACCCGGGACCTAAGACTAAAGGTCCCTTCTATGAAGATGGCTCCTCGATTTATTGGCCCGTACACCATCATGCAAGTCATTAATCCTGTATGCTTCAAATTGAAACTTCCTCCTTCTCTGAGATGTCATAATACTTTTCATGTCTCATTACTACGACCACTGGTACTCAATAAATTCTATCGACCTCCCGGTCGTCCCCCACCAATACAAACCTCTTCTGGAACTGAATTCGAAGTCAGTCGGATCTTGGCTTCTCGCATTCTTCGTGGCAAACAGCAATTTCTGGTCCATTGGAAAGGATTTGGCTCAGAGGAGAGATCATGGGTGGACAAACAGGACCTTCACGCTCCTAGAATTCTCAAGAAGTTCCTTCAAACAGGAGGAGGAAGAGGAGGGTATACTGTCAGGCGCCGTCCGCACGGCCGCCTGACTGTATGATCGCGCGTCTGGTTGCTAGGCAACCAGACGCGTCATTTCCGGATCCTCGGCCGCCTGACCTCTGCAGACAGCGCGACCCGTTGCTAGGCAACGGGACGCTATAGTGATTCCCGGCGCTGAGGATGACAGCGCTGCAGCGCTGATTCTATTGGAGCACTCCAGTATTTAAACCTTCTCTGGCCCTCCTACCAGTGCCAGAGTATCAGGTCTTCCTGCCTCCAGCGTTTCTGTGTACCAGTTGCTATATTGTTCCTGACCTTCCTCGTGCTGCCTGTGACCCTTTTGACCCGGACCGTTTGACCACCCCTATCTGGATTCTGCCTTGTACTGCGCTCCCTGTAGATTACCGACCCGGCTTGCCTGACCATTCTTCTGGATTTCCCTTTGTACCTCCTCTACTTGAACGTTGCCGAACCGGCCTGTCTGACACTCCCTTGTATCTCGCTGTGGACTCTAGGAAGGACCGCGACCTGCGTGTCCCTGCAGCGGAGTCCATACTTCCTTGCGGGGGTTCCTGGTGAATACCAGGGGCACGTTAGACTCCGCGCCTTCCTCTGAGTTGCGCCAACAACAGCAGGTACCTTCTACCAGTCAAACACCCACTACAGTCGTGACAGAGAAAACTAGCAAAACAGGCCATTTTTCATTTCCCTTTGAAATCAATGCATTTTTAAACTCCAGCACCTAAATTTCTTACTTTCTCGTGGAAGCAATGACTTACATGAATCATTTTACATAATTCTTGTCTATGATTAAATTACCAATATTGTCCACATTTTTCGGCTTCCTATATTTCCATTGTCATTTCCTATTTAAATAAATGCATTTTTCCACTGCTGCAGCTAAACTTCTTACTTTCTCTTGGAAGCAATGACTTACATGTTTCTTGTCTAGGATGACATTACCAACATTGTCCACAATATCCAGCTTCCTACAGGTCCATTGTAATTTCCAATTGAAATAAATGCAGTTTTAAAGTCCAGCACCTACATTTCTAACTCTCTATTGGAATCAATGACTTACATGAATCATTTTACATAATTTTTGTCTATGATGACATTAAATAAAGAAGTGTAAGTTGCTCAATCAATTTATAGGCTATAGCAGGTGCTTGAAAGGGTGGGGTTATCCTGAAAGGAACAAACACACAGAGAGATCCCCCAGCACACTGCTATAGCCAGCAACAGATCTGCCATTTCTACTGTAGATAAAAATGCAAAAGTCTTAGATGCACACATTTGCAAATGTATGTTAAAGCCACCTGCCACTCCACGGCGCTTTTGCTAAAAGGGTGGTCCTAAACAATGAGAGTCCCATATATTTGTGCTTTTAAATTAAGAGCTAATTTACCAAAGAGATACCCCAGAAGCCTCTAAATAGCAATCCAATGTCAGCACTCCCCCTCAGCTACTGACACCAACATGCCTGTCACGGTCACTAGAGTTCTTGACCCAGCGTTCTGCTAGTTGTTGTCACTACTCTCGCGGCGTGGAATCTAATGCAGCAGCAGGTCTTCTCCAGGGACCCCCGCAAGAGGGTTTGGGTTTTTGCGGCATCACTGCACAGGTTGCGGCCCCCAAAGAGAGTGCAGCAGAGCAACGGAATACAGCTTAGATATAGAAGTAGAAAATTAGTAGGTATGCAAGGATACTCAGGAGAGCTGATATATAAGATGGTTGTAGCAAACAACTGTCCGGCCGGAGGAGAAATATAACAGATATGCTTAAGGATAAATCGGACAAAGGTAAGGTTATCCCAGGTGAAGCTATAAGGTGTCAGTCCAATAGTTGAGATACAGCACGGGCTATAGATATCAGCCAGAGGTAGGATTACCTCCGATGAGGTTGAGAAGTATCCGGCTAACAAGTGAGAGGTAACGGTCACTACAGCATACAGCAGGAGGCAGGTTTATCACAGATGTGGCCGAGAAGTATCCAGCCAACAGGTGAGAAGTAGCAGCCACTACAGCATACAGCGGGAGACAGGTTTACCACGGATGTGGCTGAGAAGTATCCAGCCAACAGGTGAGAAGCAGTAGAAATAGTCTGGAATCAGTGCAACGGTGCTGGAGCGCTGAGAGTAGCTGCAGCTCCAGGAACGGAATACACAGCTGACACAAGGAGGTGAGAATCAAGAACACAATCAAGGAGTGGTCAAAGGTGCTTTAAATAGGGAGAAGGCTAATGGATACCCAATACCAGCAATGGAAAGGATATAACTGACCCTCCTGGTCTGCACATGAGCAGAAGCACAGTCAAGATGGTGGACAACCGCGGCGCCTCACAGGCGCCGGCAGACAGGCGAGCAGCCCGACTCTAGGTCTAGAAGTCCGGTGAGTGACAATGCCCGAGACAAATAAAGAAGTGTAAGTTGCTCAATCAATTTATAGGCTATAGCAAGTGCTTGAAAGGGTGGGGTTATTCTGAAAGGAACAAAACACACAAAGAGATCCCCCAGCACACTGCTATAGCCAGCTACAGATCTGCCATTTCTACTGTAGATAAAAATGCAAAAGCCTTAGTTGCACACATTTGCAAATGTATGTTAAAGCCACCTGCCACTCCACGGCGCTTTTGCTAATAGGGTGGTCCTAACTCTAAACAATGAGAGTCCCATATATTTGGGCCATACATAAGTGTTTTTAAATTGAGAGCTCACTTACCAAAGAGGTACCCCAGAAGCCTCTAAATAGCAATTCAATGACATCTCTCCCCCTTCAGCTACTGACACCAACATGCCTCTCAGACAAATAAAGAAGTGTAAGTTGCTCAATATATAGGCTATAGCAGGTGCTTGAAAGGGTGGGGTTTTCCTGGAAGGAACAAACACACAGAGAGATCCCCCGGCACATGACATTACCAATATTGTCCACATTTTTCAGCTTCCTACATTTCCATTGTGTTTTTCTATTGAAATAAATGCATTTTTCCACTGCTGCACCTAAACTTCTTACTTTCTCTTGGAAACAATGACTTACATGAATCATTGTACATAATTCTTGTCTAAGATGACATTACCAACTTTCTCCACAATTATCAGCTTCCTTCCTCTTTCTCAACAGGAGAAAACTAGCAAAACAGGTCATTTTTCATTTCTCATTGAAATCAATGCATTTTAGACTCCAGCACCTAAACTTCTTACTTTCTCGTGGAAGCAATAACTTACTTGAATCATTTTACATAATTCTTGTCTAGGATGACATTACCAACATTGTCCACAATTTTCAGCTTTCTACCCAATAGAGAGTTAGAAGCTGAAATGCAGGAGTGGAAAAATAAATTTCTTTCAATAGGCAGTTACAATGGAACCGTAGAAAGCCGAAATTTGTGGACAATGTTGGTAATGTCAGCCTGGACAAGAATTATGTAAAATGTAAGTCATTGCTTCCAAGAGAAAATAAGAAGTTTAGGTGCAGCGGTGGAAAAATGCATTTATTTTAATAGGGAATGACAATGGATATGCAGAAAGCTGAAAATTGTGGACAATCTTGGTAATGTCATCCTAGACAAGAATTATGTAAAATGTAAGTCATTGCTTCCAAGAGAAAGTAAGAAGTTTAGGTGCAGAAATGTAAAAATGCATTTATTTCAGTAGGAAATGACAATGGACCTATAGGAAGCCGAAATTTGTGGACAGTGTTTGCAAAAATTTTGAAAAAAGCCTGTTTTGCTAGTTATCTCTTGTTGAGTAAGAGGTAGATTACTCTGTTTTACCCCCAGGTGCCCAGCCAGAGAAGATTTAGGCATGGATCATTGGACATTTATACGAGCACTGGGCTGCAAGAAAATTTCCCAATTTTCCTGTATGCTAGCAGGCCGATGTCCGGCTAGCATACGATGGATATATAGACAAGGTTTGTAACGGTCAGCCCTTATGCCCTTGTTGTCTATGGGAATAGCAAAAGATAGACCCTCAGACATATTAGTATAACACCTGTAAGATAATGATTTGTTGAAAGGCAAATCTCCTATTTTAATTATAACCATTAGAGAGGACTTGCAGGCGATAAAACCCAGTCGCCATCTTTGTTGGTCCCAAGTAAATCCAAGGCTATCGTGGAGGTCCCCATCACGGCACGTGCTCTCAAAAACTGAATAAAATGTAGGAAGAGTGATAAAGTCATTAGGAGGGTTTAGCATTAATCACCCTCAAATCACCATCAATCAGGTACATTTATATCATCCAAACGTGGTACACCGCACGGACGAGGGTTTAGGTTAGTTTATTGAGCTATTATTTAGGGGTTTAGAGGATGTTGTTTGGTCACTAGGTGGCGGGCTGTAGGCAATTAATGGTCTACAGCTTTGGTCTACAGTCTGCAACCAGTCCCACGGTGGTATCGCTGATTGGTCGCAAGTCACTACCCTCAACGAAGCAACTTGGCTCTTGGTTCATTTAAGCAGGACTCCTAGGCCTGCCTTGTATGGGCGGGGCATTGTCAGATTTAGCACTGGCCAATCATCAAGGATTTGTCCTGGGTCCAGTGGTTAGTGCCGGATGGCAATACACTGTTTGGGATTTTGACGTTGGTTGGGTTGCCTCACGATTTTGCCTTCTACACCACCTATTTAAATTCAAATTTAATTTTATTAAATTGTGACCCAAATTTTGTCTGGTGTCGTTAATTTTAGTAGGGGGGGAGGGGAGTATGTGTAGTTACAGGGGGGAGAGGGGAGTATGTGTAGTTACAGGACAGAGAGGGTGTATATGTAGTTAGAGGGGTGAGGGAAGTATGTGTAGTTATAGGGGGGGAGAGAGGAGTATGTGTTAATAGAGGGGGTAGAGGGGAGTGTGTGTTGATACAGGGGAAGAGGGGAGTATTTGTTGATACAATGGGGGAGGGGAGTATTTGTTGATACAAAGGGGGAGGGGAGTATGTGTTGATATAGGGGGTAGAGGGAAGTATGTGTAGCTTCAGGGGGAGAAGGGAGTATGTGTTGGTACAGGGGGAGGGGAGTACCTGTTGTTATAGGGGGTAGAGGGGAGTATATGTAGCTATGTGCTCCCAACTTTAAAAGACTAATAACCATTATTGTAACCACTTCTGCCTAACTATGGTCCTGGTGTTGGGGTTGGAAAGAAAAAGGAAATCCATTCCAATAATGCATCAAATGTAAATCTTATTTCCACATGCTAAACACTAAAACACTAATGTCTTGTGCAATTTTATTTCCATGTCAACAAAAAGAATAAATATCTATATATATATATATATATATATATATATATATATATATATATATATATATATATATCTATATCTATATATATACATATATACACACACATACACACACACACACACAGTATATACAGTGGGTGAAAAGCTTAAAACTTATTCACAAAAGCTGCAAATCTTATTTCCACATGCTAAAGCCTAATGTCTTGTACAATTTTATTTCCCTGTGAACAGAAATAATAAATATATCTATATGTATATCTATCTATCTATCTCTCTCTCTCTTATGAGTATTGAACACATCAACATTTTTCTCAGTAAATATATATTTAATGTGGCTATTGTAATGAAACTTACACCAGATGTCAGCAACAACCCTTGCAGTTCATACATGCAAAGAAATCAAACCATAGATGTCCATAATTTAAATTTTGTGTAATAATGTGAAATGAAACAGTGAAAAAGTACTGAACAAGCTTTCTGAAATTTAGTAAATACTTTGAAAAAAAGCCTTTGTTGGTAATGACAGACTCAAGACACCTCCTGTATGGAGAAACTAGTCGCATGCATTGCTCAGGTGTGATTTTGCCCCATTCTTCAACGCAAATTGTCTTCAAATCTTGAAGGTTCCATGGGCTTCTTCTATGAACTCTGATCTTTAGTTCTTTCCATAGATTTTCAGTTGGATTCAAGTCAGGTGATTGACTGGACCATTCTAGCAGCTTTATTTTCTTTCTCTGAAACCAATTAAGTGTCCTTGGCTGTGTGTTTGGGATTATTGTCTTGCTGAAATGTGCAAGGGGGAGAGGGGAGTATGTGTTGATATAGGGGGTAGAGGGTAGTATGTGTTGATACAGGGGAGAATGTGCTGCTACATGCAGAAGATGGAAGAATTTGTTGATACAGGGGAGATACCGGGGAATGTGTTGATATAGGGGAGATACCGGGGAATGTGTTGATACAGGGGAGATACCGGGGAATGTGTTGATACAGGGAAGATACAGGGGAATGTGTTGATACAGGGAAGATACAGGGGAATGTGTTGATACAGATAAGAAAGTGCTGCTACAGGGGGGTGATGGGATAATATGTGGCTTCCAGAGGTAATGGGAGGAAGGAAAAATATGTTACTGAACTAGTGAGGGAAGAAGTGTGTTCCCACAGAGGTGTGGGAGCCAAAAAGTGTTACACGGGCTCAATTCCCAAGTGACGCAACCAGTGGTCAAAGTGGGCTGATATATGAGGGAAGGGCAGCCAACAGGGGGGTACAGCCGGTACAGCTGTGAAAGGGCCCAGACAGATAAGGGGGCCCAGACAGATGCCTCCTTCTGTCTGGCCCCCCTGGACTCCCCGGGCTGACTAACCATCCACCTTGATTAAGTTCTAGTTACACGGGACCCCCAGAAAAAAAAACAACAACTCAGTCGGCTATTGAGACAGTGGAACGCACCGGCGCCTGTGCGTTCCACATAAAACAGGAAGTTCGGGTTTTGGAACGCATTTGCTCTCCAAGCACCAGAACCGGAAGTCGCTCGCCCACCGATACATACAGAAGGACCCCTGATCACCACTGATAGCTACCATCAAAAGTAAACAACTGCTCTTTAAAGAGCATTAAAGGTATTTACATATTACACTTTACATCTCACATACTTCTCACAGACACCAGCACTTGCATTCCGCATACCTCCCAGTACCAACTACACACATGCAGCAACAGCCTTCCAATATCACCACACTGTAGGCACTTACTCTATTACACTATTATATTCATCTGCAAACAAACACCACTTCTCCTTCCTTACTAACTGTATGACTCTTAACAACTTGTAAACTCTGTCCTCTGCCCTTTTTCTTTTTTTCCCACATCTAGCTTAATTCATCACCATATTTAATCAGATTCTCTACCTTTATATGTATTTTAATTCTCCTCATATTTGAAACACATTCCTATTCTATATTTATTTTTATAGTTTTTATTATTATACATATTTATATTTCCTCTACAGATTTTTACTAGGATAGCGAAGGGGGACATGTACTTGGATGAGGGATGGAGAGAGAGGCATGTACTGTGATGAGGGGGGCCATGTACGGCGAAGAGGGAGGTGGGCATGTACCACTAAGAGGGAGAGGGGCATATACCATGAAAAGAGAGGCGGGGGGCCCTGCCAGATTAATTAGTACTGGACCCCACAGTTTCTGATGGCAGTCCTGTATGGGGGTATGCCATACAACTACTTCTTCTACTTCTTTGATTGTAGAACTATCAAATTTCATTCATTTACATGTTCTATACCTTTACTTCTAAATTTTTACTTCGACCACTGGATGTGACCCGTGACATGGAATATCCAGACTCCCTCTAATGGCGCATCACTTCACAGTGTTGCACACACTTCTATCTCCATTGGAAACTTTTTAAATGTTAACATCTGGCATAACCGAGGTATGGCATTCATCATCATCATCAACATTTATATAGCGCCAGCAAATTCCGTAGCGCTTTACAATTGGGAACAAACATTAATAAGACAATACTGGGTAATACATACAGACAGAGAGGTAAGAGAACCCTGCTCGAAAGCTTACAATCTATAGGACAATGGGAGTTAGAAACACAAGGGCATGTGCTACATCATATTGCACAATGGACCAGCCAGACTGAAAAGGTAAAAGTACTGAGTGGGCTGTGCATGTTGCAATGTTGGTCAGAAGGTTGTTGTCTTGCGTTAGCAGTGTAGAGGATGGCAATAGGGTAATCTAGGGAAATTAAGATGATGGTTGAGGAATATCATAACCTTGTCTGAAGAGGTGGGTTTTCAGTGAACGCTTAAAGGTTTTAAGACTAGAGAAAAGTCTTACTGTGCAAGGGAGGGAATTCCACAAAGTAGGTGCAGCCCGGAAAAAATCCTGTAACCGAGAATGGGAGGATGTGATGAGAGTGGAGGAGAGACGTAGATCTTGTGCAGAACGGAGGTGTCGAGTAGGGAGATATTTCGAGACAAGTGAGGAAATGTATGTCGGTGCAATTTTGTTGATGGCCTTGTATGTTAGTAGAAGAATTTTATATTGGATTCGTTGAAATACAGGCAGCCAATGTAGAGACTGACAGAGTGGCTCAGCAGAGGAATAGCGGTTTGTAAGGAAAATCAGTCTAGCCGCTGTGTGCAAAATAGATTGTAGGGGTTCAAGTCTGCCTTTGGGAAGACCAGTAAGGAGGGAATTGCAATAGTCGATGCGGGAGATGAGTGCATGAATTAATGTTTTTGCGGTGTCTTGTGTCAGATATGTGCGTATTCTGGAAATGTTCTTTAGGTCTATGTAACATGATTTAGATATAGAGTTGATGTGGGGAATAAACGACAGTTGTGAATCAAGGATTACACCTAGGCAATGAGCTTGCGGGGTGGGATTTATGGTCATGTTATCGACAGAAATAGAAATGTCAGGCAGGAAGCTTCTGTTCTTGGATGGGAGTATTATTAATTCAGTTTTTGAAAGATTGAGTTTGAGTTGGCGAGAAGACATCCAAGATGAAATGGCAGAAAGACAACACAGATGGTGAAAGATCAGGAGAGGATAGATAAATTTGTGTATCATCCGCATAGAGATGATACTGAAATCCAAAGGAGCTTATTAGTTTTCCAAGAGAAGTGGTGTAGATAGAGAATAGCAGAGGACCTAGGACTGAGCCTTGTGGAACTCCAACTGATAAAGGAAGCGGAGCAGAGGTGGATCCAGAGAAATTAACACTGAAAGAGCGATTAGATAGGTAGGATGAGAACCAGGATAGAATCAAGACCTAGGGATTGCAGCGTTTGTATGAGGAGAGAGTGGTCAACAGTGTCAAATGCAGCAGAGAGATCCAGGAGAATTAGAAGAGAGTATTGGTTATTATTTTTTGCTGTGATCAAATCATTGACAACTTTGGTCAGCGCCGTCTCTGTGGAGTGTTGAGAGCGAAAGCCTGACTGAAGAGGATCCAATAGGTTGTTTGCTGTAAGAAAGTGTGTGAGGCGTGTGTAGGCAATTCTCTCGAGAAGCTTGGAGGGGCATGGGAGCTGGGGCGGTAATTTATGAGAGAGTTAGGGCACAGGAGACAGGGACATACCCATTTGTGAGGGAATGGGATCAAGAGGACAGGAGGTAGAGTAGGAAGATGAGAAGAGAGTAGAAACTTCCTCTTCATTTGTGGGATCAAATGAAGAGAGAGTGTCAGAGGGTGCTACAAAGGAATTGAGCAGATTGCTTGTCAAGGGAGATACCATTTCAAGCCTGATCTTATCTATTTTGTCCTTGAAATAGGAAGCAAGATCCTGTGCACTGATGTTAGTTGGAGAATTTGGGGCGGGAGGATTCAGAAGAGAGTTAAATGTGTTAAAGAGGCGTTTGGGGTTAGAAGCCTGAGCATAGATGAGAGATGGGTAGTATATTTGTTTAGCAGTGTCCAGAGCATTTCTGTAGGAGTGGTAGATATCAGTATATGTGATGAAATCATTAGAGGAACAGGATTTACGCCAGTGACGTTCTGCTTTACGAGAAAGTTTTTGTAGAGTTCGTGTTACTGTAGTGTGCCATGGTTGGCAACGAATTCTACGCGAAGTATGTAGTGTCGCTGGAGCCACTTGATCCAGAGCAGTTGCTAGGGTTTCATGAAAATGGGGTACTGCCCGATCAGGGGAGGATAATGTATAAATTGGGGAGAAAAGGTGTTGGAGAGAGGTGGAAAACTGTTGAAAATCAATAGCGTTGATATTCCTGCGGGTACGAGGAGGCTTGGAAGAGTTTGACACCAGGGAGGGTAAAGAACTGGGGGTGAGCGCGTAGCTAATAAGGTGATGATCCGAGAGGGGGAAAGGAGTGTTAAGGAAATTAGAAACTGAGCATAGTCTAGAGAAAACAAGATCAAGACAGTGGCCATCCTGATGAGTAGCAGATTCAATCCACTGGGAGAGGTCAAGTGAGGAGGTTAGAGAGAGTAGTTTGGAAGCAGCATTGGAACGTGGATTAGAAATAGGGATGTTGAAATCACCCATGATGATGGTGGGGATATCAGTAGATAAGAAGTGAGGGAGCCATGCAGAGAAGTGTTCAAGAAATTGTTGGTGTGGACCAGGGGGGACGATAGATGACAGCAACACGCATAGAGAATGGGTTAAAAATCCTAACAGCATGTACTTCAAAAGATGTGAATGTGAGTGAAGGGATACTTGGTAGAACTGCAAATAGGATCTTGTTTTCCTGTAGCAAATTCTATTTGTTACATGTTTAAGGAAGTTAAGTTCCATTGTGGTCCCAAGATCAAGAAAGGTTGTGCACCCCTGATATAGACAAAGCAATCCTTATTGCAGCATATAAAAGAACTGGTATCTTATTTAGAGTTCAATAAAGGTCCTGTCTGGACTTCGAACATGGAGGATATAATTGGGCAAACAATCATTTATTTTTTGTTGCGATTCAGCATTGCTGGCGCTATATTATTAATCGTTTTAAAATGTCAGGCACACTTATAAATGAGAAGCTGTGAATTCCTTTCTGCTTGACTGTCTTATCTTTTATTCTAGTTTTTCATAAACTTTCCTGAACTTAAGTTAAAATTATGACAGTCAGGTAGTAGACAGAGGTACAATATGTTAAGCTGTATAAATGTCTTTTTTCCGCTACTTGGCAAAATGTAAGTAACAGTTTTCCTTGATAGGCTTTTATTTAAATATATATCGTCTTTCTTTTTATTTGCACAAGCTAGTGATTTCAATGCCTTGGAACTAATGCAAACTTCCTTATTAGGGTAATACAGTAATGATTATAAAACATAATATTTATGATTAACAGAAGCAGATCTTTGTTGTTGGATAAGACTACAGTGGGATCATTTTGTGCTTTAATGTTACTAGAGCTGATTTAGTTTATATATATATATATATATATATATATATATATATATATATATATATATACATACACACATATATATACACTCTGTTATATTACTTCACATATGCAACTATAGTAACCCATATGCAGCCGTTGTAACCATATGCATTAGAAACTATATATCTCACAAAAAAAAACACGTTATTATTGATTTGTAAATAGCCACTGTGCATCACAGCACAGGACAGTGGGGAAAACATGACATACAGATAACACACAAAGGAAATATTTCAAAACAAGACAATAGAGAAGTGGCGAGTCAAAGCTAGACTTTGTTTTGGAAGAGAATGCAAGCTCATCGACCTCTATTATAACTAAAAAAATGTACAGATCAGACCAAATCTCACTGTTATGCTATGAAATAGACAAACACAGATAATGCCAAGGAAACAATTTGCGTCCATACTAACAAAACGTGCCCAACTTCAAAAGACTAATAACCATTATTGTAATCACTTCTGCCTAAACCTGGTCCTGGTGTTGGTTTTGGAAAGAAAGAGGAAATCAATTCCAATAATGCATCAAATGCAAAACTTATTTCCACATGCTTAATACTAATGTCTTGTACAATTTTATTTCCTTGTGAGCAAAAATAATAGATATACATATAGACATATTTATCTCTCTCTCTTATAAGTATTGAACACAAACATTTTTCTCAGTACATATATATAATTAATGTGGCTATTGTAATGAAATTTACACCAAATGTCAGCAACTACCCTTGCAATTGTTATGATTCCTACTAGCGAACTCAGAAAGCGGCAACAGAAGTATAAAAACCAAATGTCTTTATTCAGGCAAAATATAGGAACAAGGATTCAGTTCATGGAATATGCAGATTTTCAGGTAGCAGCATAAACAGGTATAACTCCAATACACAAATATGAATAGGTGTTATGAATGGCAGGAAATTCCACAGTAACAGGTATCAAGCAATAACGGATACAGTTAAAATGTAGGAATAAGTATAGAGTTACCCTATTGCCAGGATGATGAATCTGTCCAGGGAAGCAAACAGAGTAGCAGAGTCCAGTAACCAGGCAGAGGTCTGGGCAACAAGAGTTCAAGTTGAAACCAGTATTCAGGGAGAGTTCAGGATCACAAGCAAACAAGCATAAACCGGTAATCAGGCCATGGTCACAACGGGAGATCAAGCAGCAGTAGTACAGACACTGGAACAGGGAGAAACAAGCAGCAGCCAGGGATTAACGATGAACTGCACAGAGCACAGATTGAGGCAGGTAGTTGAAGCTGTGTGACAGGTCCAGTTCTAAACAGGCAGGGAGATTAACTCCTACAGGCATGGTGTAAAGTTCAGGAGCAGAACAGCAGCACCTCTGGTGGATTTGAGATATTGCTGCTACATACAAAATATAGGCAGAATCGTAACAGTAATCCATACATGTAAGGAAATCAATCCATAGATGTCCATAATTTAAATTTTGTGTAGTAATGTGAAATGACAGGGAAAAAGTATTGAACACGCTTCGTGAAATTTTTTAAATACTTTGAACAAAAGCATTTATTGGTAATGACAGCTTCAAGACACCTCATGTAGGGAGAAACTAGTCACATGCATTGCTCAGTAGTGATTTTGCCCCATTCTTCAAATCTTGAAGGTTCCATGGGCTTCTTCTATGAACTCTGATCTTTAGTTATTTCCATAGATTTTCAATTGGATTCAAGTCAGGTGATTGGCAGCTTTATTTTCTTTCTCTGAAACCAATTGAGAGTGTCCTTGGCTGTGTGTTTGGGATCATTGTCTTGCTGAAATGTCCACCCTCGTTTCATCTTCAGCATCCTGGTAGATGGCAGCAGTATTTTATCAAGAATGTCTCGGTACATTTTTCCATTTATCCTTCCTTCAATCATATGATCATCATCTATTTATTTATATAGTGCCACTAATTCCACAGTGCTGCACAGAGAACTCATTCGTATCAGTCCCTGCCCCATTGGAGCTTACAATCTAAATCCCCTAACATACACACACACTAACCAAGAGAGACTAAGGGCAATTTAATAGCAGCCAATTAACCTATCAGTATGTTTTTGTGTGGCAGGAAACCGGAGCACCCCGAGGAAACCCACGCAAACATGGAGAGAACATACAAAAACCACACAGATAAGGCCATGGTCAGGAATCGAACTCATGACCTCACTGCTGTGAGGCAGAAGTGCTAACCACTAAGCCACCGTACTGCCTAAATACAGTATGCGACACGTTCGTAATGATACATCTTTTTATAGGCCATCAGCTGTGGCTGAATCAGCTGGTAGAATTCTAATTACTGATAGATTTCAGCTGGTGTCCTGGCTTTCCATGCCTTTTTGCACCTCCTTTTCTTCATGTGTTCAATGTTTTTTCCCTGTAACATTTCACATTGTTACACAAAATTTAATTTATGGACATCTATGGTTTGATTTCCTCATATGTGTGGATTGCAAGGCTTGTTGCTGACATTTGGTGCAAATTTCATTACGATAGCCACATTAAATAAATAAATTATATATATATATATATATATATATATATATATATATATATATATATATATTTAAAGTTTTATTTTTGCATGGTCAGATGCAAAATAATATACAACTGACAGTGAGAGTATACATAAACAGGCAAAAGAGATAAACGAACCATGTCTACAACCAGCGTAGGAGTAGAAAACATCTTACGTCAGAATAGGGTTGCAGATGGATAGAGAGAATGACCATGAATTTTTGACTGTATTATGAAACTGGCGTAGCTGAAGAAATTGATAGCACTGTTTTGAGTGGATATAAAAGCGAGATTGAATATCAGAGAATTGAGGGAAAATCATAGAAGAAGTTATGTGATCAAGATATCTGACTCCCAGCGAGCGCCACGGCCAAAATGCATTAGGGATAAGTCCTGGGGAGAAATCTGGGGAGTTAAATAATGGTATCACAGGAGAGGGGCGAGGCGAGAGGCCATACTTTTGAGAGGAGTCGTCCCATATGGATAGGCAGTGTGAGATAACTGGATGGAGTAGGGAGTGTTTTGGGCGACGAGCCCTGGAGAGCCATAAGAGAGTGGACTGCGACAGTAGTACCAGACCTTCAGCCTCAATTTTATACCAGACTCTAGAATTCACTAAACCACATCATAGAATGTATTGAGCAGGTTGGGCGGAGAGGTAGTATTGTCAGAAATCAGTAATCCCCAGAACCCCTTCCCACGAGGGCCTCTGAAGGACTTTAAGCCGGACCCAGTGGGGTTTTCCAGACCAAATGAATTTAGAGACATGGATATGGAGAAATTTAAAAACGCAAGGGAGGCACGGATGGGCAGGGTTTGGAGTAGGTAAAGGAATCTAGGGAGAATATTCATCTTAACAGCATTTATACGACTGATCCAGGAAATATAAAGATGCAACCAGGTAAGAAGATTTGTTTTTATTTGTGCAATGAGATGAAGGAAATTTGCTTGAAAGAGGGGATGGTAGTGTTTGGTAATAAAAACCCCAAGATATTTGATTTTTTGGAGGATACCATCGAAATGCAGTGACTTGACTGGGGCATGAACATTGAAGTCCAAAACCTCTCACTTGTCCGAGTTGATTTTGTAGCCTGAAAATTGGCCATATAGGTCCAGCTCGGCCAAGAGGGAAGGCAAAGAGGTAGTCGGGTGAATAATGGACAATAAGACATCATCAGCATAGAGCGCGATTTTATGGGCAGAGGGGCCCACAAGTATGCCACATGTATCATGGTTGGCCCGGACCCTGGCAGCCAAAAGCTCAATGATGAGAGCAAAAATAAGCGGGGAGAGGAGGCAGCCCTGACGCGTGTCATTCGAAATGGCGAAGGGCGCCGAGGTCAGACCATTCGCAGAGATCATAGCTGAGGGAGAGCGATACAGGGCCAAGATGCCATTGAAAAACTTGCCAGGAAACCCCATTGCTCTGAGCACCCTATTCATAAAAGACCAGGAGATGCGATTGAATGCCTTTTCGGCATCGATCGCCATAAGTAGAGAAGGAAGGTTAACGGTATGAATTGAATGCATCAAATCGATAAGCCTTCTGGTGTTATCAGAGGCTTGACGCCCTGGAATGAAACCAACCTGGTCAGGATGGATGAGGGAAGGGAGGAGCGGGTTCAGTCTGGAGGCCACACTTTTGGCATAAAGTTTCAAATCAACGTTGAGTAAACATATAGCCCTGTAGCTAGCACAAAGAGAATGTTTTTTCCCCGGTTTCAGGATAACAATAATATTAGCTCTAGTAGTGGCAGAGTCAAAGGAGGCCCCCTCAAGCACTTTGTTAAAGCATTTCGTTAGGTACGGACAGAGGACCCCGGCAAAGTTTTTATAGTATTATGGGGTGAGACCATCAGGGCCCAGAGCCAACAAAGCCTTTCAGAGAAATATCTGAGTTCAGAGTAGAATCCTGTGATAGGGTGATTTTAGGAAGAGTAGTAGCTAAAGATAATCCTCTAGGGTAGGGACCTACAGATCTCCATGAGGGAGGGGTGCAGGGAGGTTGTAGAGGGAAGCATGAAACGCTTGGAATTCTCTAACTATAGCCGACGTGTCATAGGTGACATCTCCTGAAGGAGACTATCTAATTTTATCAATGTGGTTCAGGGCTAAATTTTTCCAGAGTTTTCTAGCCAACACAGAGTCTGCTTTGTCCACTTTATTGTAAAAAAAAGTGCTGTTGGAGTCTCTGAATAGTGATGCCGACACTACAGAAAAGGAGTGTGTTGAGTTGACCCTTCAGTGAATCAATCTGAGAGAGCAAGACTGGCTCATGATGAGTCTGGTGTTGGCCGAAGAGCAAGGCAATCTTACGTTCTAGAGAGGAAACTTCCTCTGCAGCTATTTTCTTAGAGACCACAGTCAGACTAATCAAGTGGCCATGTATAGTAGCTTTTTGGGCCTCCCAGATAATCCCTAGGTCTATATCTGGGGTTGAGTCCTCCAGGAAGTAGGTATCGATAGAGGTTTTAATGTCGAGACAAGTGAAATGATTAAGCAGGAGGGACCCATCTAAGCGTTATCTACCATGTTGTGGTGGCGGTTTAAGAAGATCCAGGAGGATGAAAACACCAGAATGGTCAGTCCAGGAGATGGGGGTAATGCCTACTTGGGTCACATGGGGGGTAAGAGAGTGGGAGACAAGTAACAGGTCTATACGTGAATATAGTTGGTGGGGTGCCGAAAAGTGTGTGTAGTCCCTGGAGTCGGAATTGCAATGAATCATGCAGACAGTGGTGGGTTAGCAGAGCTAACAAAAAAAGAGATAACCCCACTAGGTAGTATTATAATACATCCCCTTATTAAAAAAATATATAATTTGATTATATGTAAAGTATCACTATTATTATTAATGGGAGGGTGCACCTGAACACATAATGAATAGACTAAAGGACCAGAAAAAAGAAGCGTACATCAAGACATTCCAGGATGTATTGAGAATAAAAAAAGTATTCAAGTTTTATTAATATAGATTAAAAGGTTAGTAACAACCTGGTGTAGCGGAAAGTAGCGAAGTAATGTTAAAAATAAACATGGTGTGTATATTGTGCTGACATTACAAGTGGTATAAAATTTCAGCATAACACTGCAACTGTTTCATTGTCTCAGTAATAAAATATAATAAAGCCTTTTATTTGAGCAAAAATATTGACTCCACTTTTTTTGAATTTGTTACAATTTATTGTATAAGGTGAATCAAGTCCTTATCAAATTATATAATCTCCAGAGTAAGAGTCTTTAGCTTATTAATTAATCAGCAGAAATAGACTCAAATATCTTTCACAAAGTAATATATATCCCAAGATGTGCTTTCAATATGAGAGTCTTTAGCTTCCTAGTTAATAAGCAAAATTATTCTCAGATATCTTCGATAAGAGAAGCACAATATATGTTACTATAATGTGGATTAAGGACTAAGAAAAGGATTTGCATTGAGCTCCATTGAGTATTAACTTTTAATAGATAAGCATTAGCTACATATCAATCAACCTGAGTGGTCCCGTGCCTCTTGTAGACGTCCCAGGGACGCTGAGCCATCCTGGTACGTTTATTGACCAGAAAAAAAGAAGTATACATCAATGCACTCCAGGATATATTGAGAATAAAAAATTATTCAAGTTTTATTAGTATACATTAAAAGGTTAGTAACAACCTGGTGATCGGGGATGTTGACTGAAGAGAAGACGTCTCATGGAGGATGTCCAGCTTAGTAAGGAGAGCCTGTCCTTGATCCAAAGTTTTAAGAAAGTGAAAGGTATTGGCAGCAAAAACTGAAACGGAAAGCACCAGCAGTATCAGATATGCTGGTGGAGAATTGTGCTCATGCGTTGTAGGTCTCTTCCTTTTTGGATCATAGAATGAGCAAGGTCCTGAAAAAATTGGACATCCATGTTTCTGAAAGAAATGATGGATCGATCTATAAAAGCTTTAAAGATACGATCTCTTGTGCTAAAGTAATGCAAGCGTACAATGATATCCCGCGGAGGTTGACCACTGGAGGACTTGACCCTTAGGGCCAATGAGCTCTATCCATGAGACAATTCGCCTCGGAGAGGTCTGGGAGGAGATGAAGAAAAAGGGCCTTGAGGAAAACTTGGAGATCCACCGGCACGACATCTTCAGCAACATTTCTAGTGCAAATGTTATTGCGGCAGGAATAGTTCTGAGTCTTCTTGTCTTTCCTTCAAGGCCTCAACTTCATCATGAAGGCGGGAGAGTTCTTTGTCGAGTACAACCTGGGAATGGCAGAGGTCATCTGTTTTTGATTCCACAACATCAGTCCAGGCGCCCAACAAATTCAGTTCAGGTTTGAAATTGCTGACCGCCTTTGACAGTTCTTGGTGTAATGCTGCCTTAACTCCCTTGAGAAGATTGGTTATCACTGCCTGACTCAGAGGGTCAAGCTCCACTGCAGAGGAGGCCCGATGAGTCACGATGATCAGATTGAGGAGGAGAGGCTTTAGATTTTGATCCAAAGAAATTGTCCGAAGATCACAATGTCACTTTCTTTGGTTTGGAAGACATGATGGGATCAGGAGAATCAGTCAGACAGCAAAGTGGAGTAAAGAGGGCAAAATAAGGTAAGGAGGGTAGAGGACAAAATGTACACTGATCTCAGCTTGAATAAGAGCGGTCTACCCAGTACTGGGCAGTGTATTAGAATTCACATAGTCGCTGCAGGTGATGCAATCCAAGGATGGCAAGGGATAACTGTATTGGACGTCCCAAAAAAGACAGATGTGTGAGGATTGCTGTTATAATGCTTGAGCACTATCAAAACAGTCACAGGTGGTCCTCAGAGAGCTCCTAGGATGATGAGAACATTTTTATCAGTCTTGTGCGCCCCAGCAGAACTATGGAGATGAGAGCTGCAATACCAGCAAGTGTTTAACAATCCACACAATGCCGAAATCACAGTAACTGAAATTGCCAAATCAATAAGCCCAAGGGAGCTTTAAGGGCGAGTGGTTAATTGAGTAAGGGCACAGGTATCACAGACACTTAGAGAAGAAACCCAATTATTCCACTGGGCAGAGTGGGATGGCAGTTGCATATCAATAAAAGAATCACAAGCGTGAGTGGGAGAGCCAGGGATCTCAGTGTTATGGAGGACACTATGGGAGTGCCCAGTTCAACAGCTTGTATAGCCGGCAGAGCCCAAATTCACAAAGACTGGCGCAGAAGATAAAATGTATGGAAGTTGTGTCCTTCCTAAGCCCGGCTGTCACACAGAGAGAGGTCCCAGGCGCCGACTAGAGAAAGAGGCAGTCGGAGATAGCTGCTCAGCTGCTCCTTGTGAGAAGGTCCTGGATAAAAAGTACTTTATGGGGGGGAATCAGTGGGTCTCTGTATACCGGGCCGCAAATAGAGTCCAGACTGTGTTCGTGCAGATGGGGGATTGGCCACAGCCGTCGACCTGCATTGGAGAGCAGGTAAGCGTGATTTCTGGGTGGGGAGAGAAGGTGCATGGTCCAACAGGGGAATCCGAGGATAGACGGGTGTCAGGTGTGGAGAAGGCCTGCACCGGATCGGCACTCGGTGCCCGCTATCCGGGGTTCCCAAATGGCATCAGTCAATCCTCTGTGGTGAGGGGACTTCTCTTCAATTGTGTCTGCTTGCTCTTGAGGGCAATCAGCCGACTTACAGTGGACTTTGAGGCAATCAGGAACCAGTGGCGGATTCAGGGGGATGGGTGATCGGAGGAATCGCCTCCCCTACCAGGGGCTTGCTGCCGACAGCTGCACACTGTGCAGGTCTGTCCAGCAGTGACAGTGTGCTGCCCGGTTGCTCTGATTGTGTTTTAAACACAATCAGAGCAGCCGGGCAGCACACTATCACTGCCGAGCGGACCTGCACATACTGTGCAGCCGCCGGCAGCCTTAGATATCGGAAAGGGGGTGGGGCTTAAATCGCCCCCCCTAAATCGCCCCGGGTATAGAAATTTCTTAGATCCGCCCCGGTCAGGAACGGAGTTATGCAGAAGCCCAACCACATACAATAGCGTCTAAGCCACGCCCCCTAAATATATATTTACTGTGAGAAATGTTGATGTGTTTAGTACATATATCACCAGGTGTACACATTTTGTGTGTATATATATATATATATATATATATATATATATATATAATCATGGAAGATATTTCATGATGATAAAGCAGCATTTGTAAAGTTTCTAATTTCAGAATTTAACATTCCTAGCTTAGTGAGAAACATAAGAGGCATGGAAAAAAGATGGAAGCAATTACATGATAAAATGAACTCCCGGAAATGAAATACTATTTTCTATATTTTAATATGTTTTTAAAAAAAATTCAACTATGCAACCATAAAAACATTAAACAATATACTGTTTACTAAATTACCCATAATACCATTCCAAAAAAATTAAGTGTAATATAAACTTGCTGTCGCTGGTTAACACATCATGTTTATATGAATTCCACTTTTAGCTGCATGCAAGCTTTAGGCAGTGAAATATATTGCTTGCAACAACAGCATAAATGAAAGTGCTGACACTTTTGCATATAAATAGTGGTAAATGCCTGGAAGAATAATTAATTAAATGGAGGCATGCTGGCGGATGAAAACAATAAAATATTTCCATGTGTGGTTCACAAGCATATTTTTGTCACATTTTGGATAATTCAACATAACATAGTATTTGCAGAAGCAAAACTAAGAATATATTTATCACAGTGTACTTCTAGCATCATTCATCTATGGTCTGGAAAGAAAGTACATTTAAAGTAAACATTTGTTTGTAACCAAAGTTAGGTTTCATTTTCTGTAGAATTAGGTTATATATTTTTTTAATTGTATTGGCTTTTATTTTACATTGGTCCTAACTGTGCTTTATTGAATAGAGAGCCCTATTTTGTATGCTTATTCTCTATACCCTGAAGACTGCCAAATCTAAATTTATTAAAGTCCTCTGTTTGCTTCTAATATATATTTGGCTCCTTCATTTTCTATAAAATCCATTCACCCATTTTATGTTTCAGCACTTGATCATAGCTCTGTAGCAACTTGAGTTTTATATTAACTTGCATCTGAATATTTGCTAATATGTATATGTCTTTTTATAATAAATCATAAGTGTCTCTCTTTGGCTATTTGAAGCCTGGGTACAACAGGCATTCCTCAGTATCCATGACATAGTGAAATTGAGCCGATTTAAGCCACTTGCTGATTTCAACTCAGATCAGTCAAAATCAGTGATTTTATATCTATGAGGAAAAAACATAGAGCACTAGAACTGATGGTATTTTCTTGTTGCCATGGAGTAAATATATCAAGCTGTAGGTTTGAAAAAGTGGAGATCTTGCATATAGCAACCAATCAGATTTACCCCCATGCAGGAGACAGCAAGTAACTGACCACAGCTTAACGTGATCGTTGCACCCAACTGGTGATAGGTCAGGGACAGGTCTGGCTTCGCTACAAGGAGACACATACTGTAGCTACAGGCAGAGAAATCCCAAAGTGGGATATTTGTCTCCTAAATTTCTTACCTGCTTGGTAATAAAACTCCAGTGTCATAGCTTGCATGTGGTTGGATTCAATCAACCTTGTCCTCACCATTGTTAGGATATTTGCCTGATTTACAATCTGAATAATCTAAAAAGGGAAAATTGTATCTCTTCCTGCTTTCTAGCATGGGGGCTGGATTTCTGGGAGACAAGGTGGAATTTCACCCTGTATATTCTTCTATGGATGGAGGAGCAGCGTAAATACATCCACGCTTACACCACAAGCCATGACATTGGGAAAGGAGGGGGGATGTATTTTAGTCAAGCGCAGTGGAGAATACTTTCCGTGTTGTGCAAGGTGCTGAAACCATAGTAGTCACCTGTTAAGTGAGTTCAGACACTGCTAGCTTGAGTCAAGTGATTCCCTTAATTAGACTTTTGGAAAAGCAGCTTGAGAAACTGAAGGATGAGATTAAACAAATCAATTACGCTAAGTATGTCAGACTTGTAGATCAAGTACTTTATTTGCTTCCCCAGGATCCAAGAGTTATCAAAATCTTGAAATCGGATCACTACATTTTGGCAACTGTGCTTGATCTTCGGTTTAAGAGCTATGTCTTATCTTGGTTTCCAACTGACCCAGATCTGAAGAGATGCAAGGAGCTCCAGTTGAGCAAGATGACAGCTGAAGTGTTACATGACAGGACGGCGTCTAGTCCTTCAGTTTCTCACTCAACTGCTGCTAGGGAAAAACTTGGCTTTCCCAAGAGACCCAGGGACGATGCAGATGATTCAGCAGCAAATTTTGACGTCTGGTCTAAAAGAATTGATCAAGAAACGTGAAACCTCTGCAGTAACTCCACCTGATCCTACTATTAACATCCAAAGGATGGTGGAGGATTATTTTCACGACAGCATAGAAATAGATACATCAGACAGTCCCTTTACATACTGGGAGGAAAAAAAGGGAATTTGGAGACCCATGTACCAACTCGCTTTGCACTGCCTAAGCTGCCCACCCTCCAGTGTGTACTCGGACAGAGTTTTTAGCACAGCCGGGGACATTGTCAGCAATCGTCGTAGGAGGCTACTTCCTCAAAATGTGGAATAGATGAATTTCATAAAAATGAACTTCAAGTTCCACAAGGAATGCTTTCCCTGCCAATTACATCAAAATACTGAGACTTCTGTAATAGTGGATTAATAATGTGTGAGGATAATGTACACACTGATGAGGGTAAGGATGAGGCTGAGGATGATGACAACAACATCTTGTCCCAGTAGAGTTCATTAACAGCATTGTTACCTTAGGTGGCTTAAGGGCATTGTTACGCTGTTTTTTTGGGGCCCAAACAAACCTAGCACTTGAGCCACAAGGAGTGGCACTTGTGGCTGAAGTGTTGGTTTGTTAAAGTGTGCATGTCCTTTTTAAGATCCAACATAAGGGTGGGTGGGAAGGCCCAAGGACAATTCCATCTTACCACCATTTTTCCTTTCAGCTACCAATGTGTGCCAATGTTGCCTACAAGTGCTATATATTGTTGTGTGCTTAACAAAAATCTTAGACACCCATTGATGATGCAGATGACTCAGAACAACATTTTGACATCTGGTCTTGTCTACTGTAAAAGAATTGACCAGAATTAGTGACACCTCTGCTGTAAGTCCACCTGATCCTACTATCAACAGCCAAAGAATTTTTGAGGATTATTTTTAATTTTTTGAACCGTATAAAGACAACAGTTTTATTAACAAAGAACAACATTGCTTGCAGAAGTAATGTAAGCATGGATGTCTAAATAGACGTGTATAATACCTTCCACTGCTGCCTTTTTATCAAGTGTTTGTAATCTGCACTTTACATCAAAGGTACCTAACTAGATTATAATTTTGTGGGAATTGGGGCCGATTCAAAGCTCAGTGATGAACTCGCTTTTTTGCTGGGAATTACAACTGCTCTTTTTAGTGCAGTGTCTTTCAGCCTGGATTGGTATGGGTCTGATAAAAGCACACATCCCAGGGGGGTCAGGGCTCATTGCCATGTATTAGCTGTAGAATTACCTCAGTTATCCAAGAAACAGGTGGAGCAATCAAATGAACCATAACTGGTTTCATGATCCAAGGACAATTCCATCTTGCACCACTTTTTTTTTCTGCCACTGCTGTGTACCAATGTATCCTAGATGTGGTAGGAGCTGCCGTGTGTTTGAGTCATTGCTCTGTCGCTTAGCATCCAGCCAGGTCACTTCAGTATTTGTCCGAAAGTGTATGAAAATAATAATGTGACCTGTGAGGTGGTCAAAATTGACTGCAAAATACTTGGAATTAGTGTTATTGAGATAAATAATAATGTAGGATTCAAAAAGAGCAAAATTATGTGATTTTAGCATATTTTAGCAATTTTTCTAAAAACCAAAACCAAAACACAAGGGTGATTTTGCCAAAACTAAAACCAAAACACAAAGCTAATCCAGATCTAAAACCAAAACCACTTCACGGGGGTCAGTGAGCATCTCTAATCCAAAAGATGACAAATAAAGGTAAAACAACCTGTCTGCTTTCATTCTTTTCAGAGCTGCACAGAAAGCATACTTTGAGCTCGATCTCAAAGCTTCAGCTGATTATACACTGAATACTGAAATTGTGGCATGCACATGTATGAATGAAGTGATTGTTCTCCTTGGGCCTCCCTGTGTTATATCCTAACTGCACGATACTTGTCAACCTAAACCTGTACTACCTAGAGTTTAAGACCTGGGGCATCCAAGTATTGGTGTGCAACTTGCTCGCTAGAAGAACGGTCAATGCTATAGGTGAATACCTCTGCATGCTGGTTCTGCAAGTCACAACAACTTGGCTTATGTGCAGTGTCATATCAACTGGGCTTATGTGTAGCTCTTTTGTCACTCAGTCGAGCTGGTTTGCATGTAGACAAACGTATTTTCTAAATAAATATGTGACTAAAAATTCAAGTGCTAATAGTGTTTGTTGTATTTATCAAAAATATAAAGGAATATATCAAAATTATTAACGCTTGAATTTTTAGTCACCTGTTTATTTGGTTCATCACTTTTTGGAGAAGTGTATATTCCTGTTCTAAATTGGTAGAGCAGCTTTAAGTTAGGAGCGTAGGATACACTAACTGCTTTTTCTAATTAAACTTATTTTCTAACTGAGAATGCCGGGTAACCATCTGGGTTCGGAAACACTTAGGGAGACAACTGGCAAAATACAAGTTATCCTATATTGAAAATTGAGAATGAATGCAACTAACAAACAGCCATGGTGTCACACACCTGGCTCTCAGGTCCTGTTTACTTAACCCTCTGTTGTCTTTCTAAGGTGTCCCTGTGGTCCACAGGCTCTGCTGGTTCCAGGCTTCTCTGCAGGATGTTGTCCAGCCTGTCTCCACTCCAGATATCCCCCCAAAACCCATGTATGGGCGCTGCCATCTTGGATTTAGTCACATGACCCCTTGCAGCCAATCAGAGTGCTGCTCAGCTGACCGCATCCTCCAATCAAGTGATTGGCTGTAGTTCCTGGGAGCTGGGAAAAGTATAAACCGAATAAAAAAATAAATAAAAAAAAAACTTATAAAAATTGCAAATGTAACTGATATTCTGTATTAATTGTTCAAAGGAAGACGAGTAACTTATATGTATTTTTCTTTTGTGTTTGTTTCTGGTTATGCAAAAATGCAGTAATTGAATCTAGGGAGACCAGTTTTTCAAACAGTCAGGAGAGAGGCATCTATTCCATTCATTGGCAAGCTCAAAATGTAAAGTGACATTTCTCACCTTATGTGGCTAATTACTAAAGTGCAGCCAGGGAAAAGAAGTGTATCATGTATTATTAGTAAAATAAATTTGTTGTGTCCCTGTAATGGCTTAGTTTCAGATATCCTAAAAGGTAAAAAAAATAAGGTTTCACATGTATGTGCTATTAGTAGGTGAGAGATTTCCATTGTGTAGAGACAAATGGTTTTAGCTGGTTTGACCCGGTTTGCAATGAGGCTATATATAGTTAGAACAATACAAAAAGACAAGCAAAAACAGTTGGGAGGGGATTATTTTGCATAATAAACAGTTGCCAACGAATGGATACAGTCTGAGTTTTTTGTTTTCTATTGTTTTGTGCTTGTTTTCCTGTTGTTGGCGGATGATAAGGATTGAAAGTAAAGAAATTAAAATATTTTGTTTGTTTTATCTCTTCTTCAGACAAGGACAGACAGAGAGAAATATGTATTAACTATGGGTATTGCAGGAGAAATACAAAATAATCCCTTAAGTTAACGTTGGGGCATTGGAACACACTTTCTTCTACTAGATTGGCTCATGATAACTTATTTGACTAAGATCTATTATTTAAAATGAAGTGTGTATATACTCTGCTTTAAATGTTGTTTTTATGTATTCCAGGAAGACACACATGGGAGATACAGCGTATACGTCACAGGGGAACATTTTGCACTTCTCTATTATAGCCACAAGTCCATCATAGGTATAGTTATTGTGATCAGAGATACCGAGTTCCTTACGAACTAACTATGGACACAGGAATGGCGTGACCATTTTCAATCTTTCTAACCAAATAAGGGGTGCAGTATGAAAATTGAGAATTATAATCACCGTTAATTTCTGTCACACACCGCTCCCATAACAAGGTGCTGCTGTGTGACTTGCCATTTAAGGAACTATGCTGGTGCTTGTCTCCCGTTTCAGAGTCTCTACCTGTTCATGGCTGTTTTCTATTTTCCTAATTGGAACCTCCTTCTGAAGCTTATTGGTTACTGAAGACTATTTCAACCTCTTGTGATCAGGGACTCATTGCCTGATCTTCATGTTACTTACCCTGCCGTGGGTTCTGGCTGTATACCTTATCCTCTGAGTGTCTTCTGGATGTTATCGGTTGCCGAGATCGCCTGTAATCGCTGATCTCTATCTGGCTCCGCTGAATACCAGTTCATGGTTCATCTCTAGCTGCAATCATTACTTGAACTTTATCTGCACATTGAACTGTCCCGTGAGTTGCCCATTACTATCTGTGCATACTGATTGGCTCTATTACCTCTCTGCTCGGCAGTCTGTAATTCTTATTGAACTACAATCAAGTTCTGGTCATCTGTGGTTCTGGTCCGGCACGGCTATTATTGACATTCTGCTGTTAGTATTGCTGGACTATTATCAAGTATTATTGCCGAGCTAGGAGCCGCTCTGTTAATCAAGTTCTGTGCGATATCAGCTGCTATTCTATCAAGTGATGAACCTATGTTTCTCCGTGTATAGGATTCCTATTGTCACGCTGTACTTCTAGCAACATTACTTTGCATGTCTCTAGTACTTGGACTATATACATCTGTTGTTCCGCTGATAAAGAACCATTATATTACCTGCAACTACCTGCTTAAGTGAATCACATTCCATCTGGATCAGCCAAGTCTCTATACTATCTTCATGGGACTTTCAAGCGGTGTCAGTGATTCTTCTCTATTGATATTGGTGTTACAAGGTGTCAAGTGTTCTGGATAATCATCATCTCAGCGTTGAACTGTATTATTTGTTTGCATGCTGTTGCCTATGGTTACCACCTGAAGTACTGCTGTGATTATTTTATTTATGAGTTTCTGTGTACTCAGCATAGATGAGTTGTACAATACTTATTACTGCTGTTGCACCATTGAACAATATACTAAAGTTGCAACACTACTCCATCGTCTATGTATTTCTTCATTGTGACTCATCTGAACTTATCCCAGCGTGTTCTGTCTCCACCACCCTCTGCTTTACCACCTATGTAGAGGTTGGGGATCCAATAATATCCTTAGCCGTGACAATTTCCTTTCCTTGAAATATTCCATGGCAGCCCTTACAATGGGTTAATCCCTATCAGCTAGTGTAGACAGGAAGAATTTTGCCCCACCTGGCCCCTATATAAGGTAGCTCCTCCTCTTCCTCAGTGTCTTTCGTAACTTCCCAAGCCGTCCTCTAACATAACTATCAGAACAAGGGTGGGAAAATATAGGGCTGCCATGGAGTATTTCAAGGAAAGGAAATTAACGGTGAATATAATTCTCAATTTTACTTGCCCTACTCCATGGCAGCCCTTACAATTGATCATACCAAAGCAGTAAATAATCGGGAGGACAATAAAACTAACACTTTAATAAGGTCAAACAAAAAATTTATTCACAGCGCTTGCTGGAGACTCTTTCTCCCAAACTGTGTCTCCTCAGAGACCCAAACGTTAAGAAGGTAATGTTTAGAATAGGTGTGCATCGACAACCATCTGGCTGCCTTACAGATATCGGTTGCCGATGCATGGGTTCTATGTGCCCAGAAGGTCCCTGCCGCCCTAGTTGAATGCGCCTTCAGTATCCTAGATACTTCACTCGCTTTCCCCCTGTAGGCCTGTGCAATCACTTCTCTCATCCACTTCGTCAATGTGGGTTTGGATGGTGCCTGTCCCCTGCGAGGACCTTCAGGAAGCACAAATAGTTGCTTTGTCTTCCTAAGATTCTTTGTCTTGATAATGTACGTAGATATAGCTCTCACCACATCTAGAGTATGGAGACGTGTTTCGTCATTATTAGTGGGATGAGGGTAGAGAGATCCCAGAATAAACTCCTGATTGATGTGCAAGGAGGATACCAACTTGGGCAAATAATCTGGATTCGTCTTCAAAACTACTCTATCTTAATAGATATTCAGAAAGGGTTCTTCACACCAAAGCATGCATGTCCCCTATTCGACGAGACGAAGTGTTAGCCACCAAAAAGAGCACCTTCAGAGTGAGGCATCTAAGAGATATGTCTTGCAATGGTTCAAAAGGATAGGCTGTTAAGGCATTCAAAACAATATTAAGGTCCCAAGGCGCTAAAGATTGGTTTCCGTCTTGGGTGTAACATCTTTAGTGCTTGAAAAAACTGGAAGACAAGACCCTGAGATGCCAGTTTGATATCAAGAAGGATGCTAAGGACATATACTTGCACCTTTAATGTAGCAGGTGCTAGTCCGTTAACAAAATCATCTTTGAGAAACTCTAACACATCCGGCACACTGGCAGACATGGGATCCTTCGTCATGTCCCCTGCCCAAGAAATTAATGTTTTCCAGATTCTGTAATAAATCATAGGGGAGTTCTTTTTCCTGGCCTGAATTAGAATGGCTATTACTTCATCGGAGACCCCTTTGGATTTCAGTAATTACCTCTCAGTCTCCAAGCCATCAAAGGGAGTTTGGATTTGGATGTAAAACTGGACCCTAATGTATGAGGTCTGGCCTGACCGCTAATAGTCATGGATGTTCCAGCAGCATTCTCTGTGCTACAGCGAACCGGGGACACCTCGGCCATGCCGGGAGGACCGCTATCACCTCCACTTTTCTTTCCTTATTTTCCTGAGTATCTGAGGAATGAGTGGAAAGGGAGGAAACACATTTGAAGTTCCACTGTATTGACAGGGCATCTATCGCTAGGACCCTGATGTCTATGTGATAGGAGTAGTAGAGGGGTACCTTGGCATTGCTTCCTGTGGCTATAAGGTCTATTTCTGGTGTTCTGAATTTGTGTTGTACCAGTTGAAAGACTTCTTCGTGCAGCTCCCATTCCCCTGGGTGGACTTGGTGTCTGCTTAAGTAATCCGCCACTATGTTGTCTTTGCCTGCTACATGAAGGGCTGAGAGATATCTCAGATTCACCTCTGGCCACTTCATTAGTGCAGTTATTTCTGTCACCATGGCTCTGCTCTTGGTACCGCCATGCTTCTTTATGAAGGCAACCACAGTCCTGTTGTCGAAGACTCATAGATGCTTGGCTCGTAGATAGGGCTGGAAGTACTGAACAGCACGCCAGATTGCTCTCATCTCCAAGATGTTTGCCTGAAGAATTCTCTCTTCGTCTTGCCGATTGCCCTGCGTGACCATATCTTGCATATGAGCACCCAAACCTACTGCACTGGCGTCCGTGGTAAGGACATACCAGTCTGGTACCGAGAGAGTCGCACCTTGTTTCCTCAGGGCCGGAGCTGCCACCAATGTAAGGACTGCCTCGCTGACCTTGAGAGATTGACTTTGGAGTCTAGAAGCCCCACTGTATGATCCCACTATGCAAAGAGGTTTGCTTGAAGATCTCTCATATGCCATCTTGCCCATGGGAGGATTCCTATTGTTGAGGAAAACATTCCTAGGAGGCTGACACATGGGATTGAACTTGAACAAGATGTGGTAAGGACTGAATTTTGTCGGCCCTCTCGAGAGAGGCAGACTTTGTCTGTACGTGTATTTATTTGCACTCCTAGAAACACAAGTTGTTGTGATGGTATCAGATGTCTTTTTTCTATATTGACTAACCAACCGTGTCGTTGCAGAAACTGTATCACCTGAGATGCAACTTCCAACGCTGCTTCTTCTGACTTTGGTGAATGTTCTTGAAGATGTGGAAAGGCCAAACAGAACGCACGTGAACTGGAAGTGGCGGCCTAGAATGCAAAATCTCAGAAACTGTTGGTGATGAGGTGTGATTGGAATATGGAAATATGCATCTTTTAAGTCTATTGCCGTCAGAAAATCTCCTGCTTCTACCGCTTTGAGAATTGTGTTGACAGACTCCATCCGGAAATGTCTTGCTCGCACATAGCAGTTGAGAGCCCTTAAATCTAGCACTGTCTGAATGCACGTGATGGTTTCTGGATGAGGAATAGTCTGGAATAGAACCCCATGTTTTCCTGACTTGATGGTACCGATACGGTAGCCTTTGTTTTCACCAGGCCTCTTAGGCTTTCCTCCAGCGCGTGCTGTTCTAAGGGAGATGAGGGGCTCCTTGACTGAATAAATTTGTTTCCCACTGGGTATGTATGGAATTCTATGGCATAGCCCTTGGTGACTATCTCCTGGATCCATTTGTCTTGTGTGATCTGAATCCAAACTTTTGCAAAGCATGATATCCTGCTGCCCACTGGAGTTAGTAGAGACTGGATCTGTAGATAGTCATTGGGATCTCTGCTGCCCTTGTCTCACCCTTTTTGGTCTGAAGGCCCGAAAGGACTGTCTTGCCATATTATCTTGGTGTCTAGAGTATTGTCTCCCTGGCCTATAGGTACGGGCCTCCCTGAACTGTTGTTTTGGAGAATGAGAGAGAAAACGTCTCACCTTTTTGTCCTGTGGTAGGCGATTGGCATTGCCACTTGCAAGCCTCTGCAATAGATTATCCAGCTTTCAACCAAACAAAAAACTGCCTTTATATGGAAGCGTTGTCAGATGGCTCTTGGATTGATGATCTGCCGCCCACGGACGTAGCCAGAGTGCCCTTATTGCTACAACCACTGTGGTCATGCTCCTGGAAGAGAAAACAATCGTATCCAACGAAGCTTCACACAGGAAATCAATGCTTTTCTGCATAACCTCTAAGGATTTAAGAAGATATAATCTAATTATCTTATCCTCAATGTCTGTATGTAGAGTACTGGCCCACAGCATCAGGGCTCTAGGAACTCAAGCCATGGCTATTCCAGATTTTAGAGAGTTACGCCTGAGGAGATGTGTAATTTACTGAAGGAAGTTACCATTCTCCTATCCATCGCATCTTTTAATGGACCCCCATCATCCCACGGGAGAGTGGTCTTTGAGGATAAGCCAGCTATGGCTGAATCCACCTTAGGCACTGGACACCATTTCAGTACATCTTCATCCTGAAAAGGAATCATATGATTTAGTCTCCCCATGTTAGGATGACTCTTGTCTAAGGCCTGACATTCTTTAGCAATCAAGTCTTTAACCACTTTGTGCGTATGGAACACTCTAGACTTCACTTGATGCTCTGAAAATAATGCATCCTGTGGATTAACTGGTACAGTTGGCTCCTCAATACCTAAAGACTTGTTAATATGCTTAAGTATAATATGGGATACTCTTCACTTCATCCTCAATATCTGACAACGAATCCCATTCCTAAACAGAACTAAATGTTTCAGAGGAGGGCCCTGGCCTTACTTCCTCCATATCTTCTGCTATAGGGATCCTGTCTCTTATCGTTCTTTGTTCTGGGGCCTGATACATTGCTTTAACCATCCATGAAAAGAACTGCTTAAATTGTTCAGGGGGCCCAGGCCCCCGTTTCTGGGGTGCATGACACACATAACGGACCAGTACAATCTTTTGGTAAACTGACATCACAAGCTGCACATACACGATTCTTCAGTTTATATTTCCTTTTTCCCTGCACAAGCTACACAGAGGTACTGTAAACGATAGAAAAAAGGACCTAAGTAAGCTATCAAAGTGTAACCAAAAAACCCCTTTTTAAGGGCTTACCTTGGGGTGTCCTTCAGCTCTTTTGGGGCGGGCTCCTGGTCCATAGTGCACTATCCAGGTAGCTGCTAGGTCCTGCAGCATCAAACACAAAGCCAATATTGAGCCTCAAAAATGGGCTGCAGCTGCTCAACTGTGCCTGCATTTGACTTACCAGGTGAGTCCTTAGCAGATTAGTTTACTACCTCACCTGTTTCCATCCTGACAGGTGAGGTAAACGGGGAATAGCGCTGCCACCACCCGACAGTGCACGCGTCTCCACATGCTCACCCCCATCACATGCGTCCTCCTTTTCAAGTGTGCATGCCCATCGGCAGTCTTGCTAAACTTCAAAGAGGCAGACTTGTCCGGCACTTGCCCAGCTTGAGCTGTCATCCCAACAGCCAGCTCAGAGGAAAGCCAGAAAAACCTCCAGGTAAGCCCTCTACAATAAAATAAAAAAAGAAAACAGAAAACATTCACTACACCACCTGTCCTATACTCTGCTGAGGCACGAAGAAAAAACACTGAGGAAGAGGAGGAGCTGCCTTATATAGGGGCCAGGTGGGACAAAATTCTTCCTGTCTACACACTAGCTGATTAGGGATTAACCCATTGTAAGGGCTGCCATGAAGTAGGGAAAGGAAAAATAGTTTTGCTGTATCCTGATTTGTTTATCATCAGTGTTTAAAACTAAAGCCTTCATTCATTTCTCAGTAACAGGACATGAAGTTGCAAAAGGATGGATCACAGCCATGACAGACAAAGGTCCAATACTTTACATATTGTCTCACCTGTGGGGCTAGGACATTTTTGACAATGGACAGAATTAAGGGTACATACACTACACTGACATAGTCACGAAAGTAGCTACAGGTTGTGTTTTATGCTTATAGAACCTGCTGATTTTAAGCAAAAGTTTTGTTGTGGAAATATGATTTAACTTTTATAGATTGCATGCAGTATCTGCTCTTCGAGGTTCTGTCTAAAATACATATATCTATAGACATATGTAGATAGATTTTTTTTCCCCAGATAAAACAAATTAACTTCATCCAATTGCCACCTTGCAGGATTCTCAAATATATACTGGTGTACTGATGTAATCTATACCTGGGTAAAGGTTCATCCAAATGTGTCTAATATTGCTGTGTCATACTCAGGATTTTTGCTAGTAGATATGGTATCCATAGAGTTATATAGAAAGTGATAGGGGTATTCATTTTACTGGTAATAACTTTTAGATGAGTACAACGTATTGAGCAGTGATAAGTTACATACTCTTTAACAGCCACAAGAAAGTGGAAAAATAAGTAAACGGTACTATCTAGAACGACTTGAATAGAGGGATAGTGTCACATGGCGGTCCTTTGGCTTCCATAACCGAGGACCGACGCGCTCACCTGTCTCTCATTGATTTCATGCTCCGGCTGCTGGCGTCCTGTCTCGGGCTCTGCGCATGCGCGGACTCTTATGTCCTCTGCATGCTCCCAATTGGTTAACTATTCTGGCTCCAAACTTTAAAAGGCACTCCCTCCCCCTTCTTCTCAGTGCCTGTTGATCATGTTACCTGCCTGGTTATAGACTTACCGCCTTGCTCCGTGTGTCCCATTTGGTCTTCAGCGTCTCTTCTGTTTCCACTGTGCCGCTGGCTAACGAGCTCACGCTCCACCTGTCTCCGCTGGGCCGCTAAAGAGCTTACGATCCACCTAACTCCGCTGTGCCGCTGGCTATCGAGCTTACGCTCCATCTGTCTCCACTGTGCCGCTGGCTAAAGAGCTTACACTCCACCTGTCTCCGCTGTGCTGCTGGCTAACGAGCTTACGCTCCATCTGCCTCTGCTGTGCCGCTGGCTAAAGAGCTTACGCTCCACCTGTCTCCGCTGTGCCGCAGGGCTTAGAGCTAATACTCCATCTGTTTCCCTGTGCCGCAGCTCTCATGTCTCCATTTTTCAACACCATTCTTCACAAGAGCTTACGCCACATCATTCAGCTTCATCATTGTCTACAGGGCTTGTGCTCCATCTCCTCTGCTGTATCTTGTCTATCTCACTCAGTTTATTCCCCTAAAGGGTCTCGCCTGACACTCCTGGTAAGGGCTGCGACCTGCGGGCGGACGCAGCTAAGACCAAACCACTTTGCGGCAGTTCCTGGTGAAAACCGTCCGTTCATTAGACTCCGCGCCTTGCTAGGAGTAGCATCAAGTTGGGCAGATCAAAGAATCCAATTTACCAAACCGTGACAGACAGTTGAAACTAGATTGGAGTGGCCGGAAGCTTTGGCCACTAGTTATCCATATCATCAGAATCACTCCTAAGCCACTTCTTAACCTGTCACCTTTTGAAATACTTTTGACTTTTCCCGAGATGAGTTTATATTGGAGAAACTGTTGAATTTATGGTAACGAAAATCAAATGGTGAGACAGCAACAAAGGACGTTCGAAACACTGTCTCCTGATATGTTACACTAACTGTTATGATGCTGGACTGGAAGAGTATGTTATGGACTGTAATTTCCTAGGCTCAAATCGTTTGACCGACAGGTACCAAGTGTTGACGACCAGCATCACATCACTAGAAGTAGCAGAGAAGACCCATTCCACCCACTGGAGAGGAGTCAACAACCCAGAGAAGGTTCAAATTAAAACCGAGAAGGACACTCTCGGTGGACCCAAGATCGCAGTTAATAACACCTGAGCCAAGGACTTTGCAAAGACGGTTATCCAGCATGGAGCAGCATTTTTCCTGTTTTTTCCCTTTCCAGCATTTAACTCATGTTATTCTCTTTCCAGGACAGTCCATTCTTTCAATGGTAATCAGGTGATGGAGACTGGTTCAGATGTGATACTGAGGAGGTGGGGCTGAAGGAGAAGTTGGTAGCACAATCGGTCCAGCCAATTACACTATTCAATTCAGGGGTAAAAGAAAAGTTTGCTAACCCTGGAGCTCAGAGACAGTGTGACGGGCTATTGTCTGAGGAGTATTGTGTCTAAGTACTGTGACCCCATAGTTGGAGAGGTGCATCCAGTGATTCCAGTCCAGTAATAATTTGGACTCGAGCGGGTATCCATGAAAATGATTATTATTCTTTGTGGGTAAGGTTTTAGACCAAACTGAGTGTGCGCTCACATGCCTCAGGGACTATATTAAAGTAGGACTAGTTCTCTTTCCACTCAATATTTCTGAGGTACTCAAATTATGGGGTGGGAGGCCAGTAGAGGGAAGGTAATACAGCTAGGTCCATTAGTTTGAAGTCTCCCAATATCTGGCAGGCCAATCCGATTCACATAAAAAGAAACTTGAGTATTTGGAGACTGGACAGAATGAACAGACAATAGCCCGCCCCACAAATGTTGATGAAAAAAAACATTGATCTTATTAGAGTGCATTTAACTACAAAAGTTGAAGGAGATCATATATGAGATTATTTTAACAGACAGAGGATGAGGAACTTTATTAGAATATCTTATTATTGATGTTACATATTTTATTGTACCTTATATCCTTCCAGATAATGTATTACAAATGTGGGTGAAGGGCATACAGAAGGTTAACTCCGAGCTCCAAAAGGTATATGTTTCCTATGTTCCATAGGAAAAGAAAATGGTCTCTAGAATTTTGACTATAATGAGAAAATATATATATATATACACATATTCTTTCCAGGGTGTCCTACACGTGCCATTCCTCAAAGAGCATCTTAGTAAGTTACTTTACTAATGTGGTAGTGTAGCTTTAAGTTATATAGTATTACATGGAGAATTAGGCATTATTAGGCACTATTAAGTATTCGACTATCCCCAAAACATTAGAAGCGTCTTAGACAGGAGAGAGGAATATACAGAGGGTGAAATATTAGACACATCAACATTTTTTTACAGTAAATATATATTTAATGTGGCTATTGTAATGAAATTTACACCAAATGTCAGCAACAACCCTTGCAATCCACACATGCAAAGAAATCAAACCATAGAAGTCCATCAATTAAGTTTTATGTAATAATGTGAAAAGACACAGGGAAAAAGTATTGAACACATGAAGGGAGGTGCAAAAAGGCATGGATAGCCAATACACCAGCTGAAATCTATCAGTAATTAGAAAGCAATTGTGACAGCTGGTTCGGCCACAACTGATGGCCTATAAAAAGGTGTCTCATTACAAAGGTATCACAGAAGAAACATCTCATGATGGGTAAAAGCAAAAAGTTATTTTAAGACCTTCGCTACCTTATTGTTGCAAAACATACTGATGGCATTGGTAACAGAAGGATCTCTAAACTGCTGAATGTTCCAGTGAGCACACTCTTGGAGCCATAATCCGGAAGTGGAAAGAACATAATTTCACCATAAACCGGCCACGACCAGGTGCACCTCGCAAGATGTCTGACAGAGGAGTGAAAAAAATTATCAGAAGAGTTGTCCAAGAACCACCTGTGGAGAGCTTCAGAAAGACCTTAAATTAGCAGGTACAATTGTTGCAAAGAAAATAATAAGTAATGCACTCAACCACCATGGCCTGTATGTACGCTCACCATGCAAGACTCCTTTGTTGAAGAAAAAACATTTTGAAGCTCGTTTAAAGTTTGCTGCACAACATTTGGACAAGCCTGTGGAATACTGGGAGAATATAGTGTGATCAGATGGGAGCAAAACTGAACTCTTTGGATGCCATAATACACACCATGTTTGGAGAAGAAATGGCACTGCACATCACCCCAAAAACCCCATACTAACAGTGAAGATTGGAGTTGGGAACATCATGGTGTGGGGCTGTTTTTCTGCACATGGTACTGGCATACTGCATATGGTTGAAGGCCACTCACCTGTACCTTATCTCCTGGAAACCTACCTGAACCTACCTGATGTCTGACTCATGCCATGGACAGGACACATAACTAACTTATAATTCCTGAGAACTCCTGGTTATCGCTAACATCTGGCTTCAGCTACGTTATCTGCTGTATTCTCATTATCTGCTATTTTTGCTATACCCGGAAGTCTGCTGATTTATCAAGCCTGAACTGGTCTCTCTTTATTTTTCACCTGGACTGTGTTGTCGCTGTAGTGAACAGTTTAATGTTTGTATCACATTTCTGGCTCCATGGCTATAATAATAAGAAATTTGTTTTTGAACAGAATCATAACAGACGGAACCTTCAAGATTTGAAAACTATTTGTGTTGAATAGTGCAAAATCACACCCGAGCAATGCATGCGACTAGTTTCTCCAATAAAGGAGGCGTCTTGAAGTTGTCATTACCAACAAAGGCTTTTTGTACAAAGAATTAAATACAATTTAGGAAGCTTGTTCAATACTTTTTCCATGTGTTATTTCACATTATTACACAAAACTTACTTTATCTATTTGCTGATGATGTACGCCTTACACTGGCCTCTTCCCACATATCCCTCTCAAATCTGTTTAAAAATTTTGTAGCCTACGGGGCCATGTCAGGGTGCAGAATTTTTAGCCCTCCATTTACATTTTCCCATCCATGAGCTTCTGAAGAACAATTACAACTTTGAAAACTCCAAAATTGAATACTTGGGGATTTATAATACCTCCAAGTATGATTCTTTGTATGCAGAAATCTTCCCTGGATAATTAAATAATTAAAGGTGGATCTGTTTAGGTGGTAGAAATCAATCATAGTTGTGCTCAAAAAGAACCTGCTGCTTTGCCTGCTCTACCTTTTCCAGAGACTCCCTGTCAAGGTGCTTAGATTCACACCGATAAAAATACAAAGTTGAGTTTTTCAATTTGTGCAGCAATACAAACCCCCACCCACAGGAACTTACAAAGAGCTACCACCAATGACAGTAGGGGCCTTCAGGCATGCTTCTATACTATCTGCAAGAAAAGCATCTAGATTCACCCATCAATTGCTCAGGTGGGTTGCCAAAGTACTATACGCAGAGTCAGCCATAGGCATTCAAACTAGTCTTTTATAATGGTGCATTAATACCCAGTTACAGCCTTTACATGTCAAATTTGGAACTACCTTAAAAGTCATTTTGGAACTACGTCTCTACCCTACCTTATTATCCCGCTTTTGAGGAACTATAAAAGGATTTTCCTCCTTTCATCGGTTTTAATCTCCTTAATATTCTGGCAAATGTATGGATGACCATTTAATACCGTTATATATGACTATTACCGTCAACCAATTCCTCGCAAAGGTACTTGATTTAACCCAAGAAATATAATTCTTATATTCCCTTACATCCACAGGACCAAGACTACGCACAAAACAGTTTAATTTAAAATGTGTTGTATTCACATTCTATTTGCGAAACGTGTGTATATATTAGGAAACAGTAAACAGCGTAACAATATTTTACACAAAATATATATTTTGGTGCCATACATAACACCTCTATCTCACCTGTCCCCCAACTTCGCTGCCTTGGTGTCATCCTCGACTCCTCTCTCTCCTTTGGCCCCCACATCCTCTCTCTTGCTAAATCCTGCCGCTTCCAGCTGCGCAACATCGCTCGCATCCGGCCCTTCCTCTCCCAAGATGCCACCAAATGCCTTATCCACTCTCTGATCATCTCCCGCCTGGACTACTGCAACCTCCTCCTCACTGGCCTCCCCCACTCTCATCTCGATCCCCTTCGATCCGTCCTTAACGCTGCAGCTAGGCTTATTTTCCTCTCTCGCCGCTCCTCTTTTGTCTCCCCCCTCTACCTAGCCCTTCACTGGCTCCCATTCCCCTTCAGAATCCTCTTTAAGCTCCTCACACTCACCTACAAGGCCCTCGCCAACTCCACTGCGCCCTACATCTCCACCCTCCTCTCTATTCATGCTCCATCCCGCCCTCTCCGTTCTGCCTCTGACCGTCGCCTCTCTTCCCCCCTTATAACCTCCTCCCACGCGCGTATCCAAGACTTCGCCCGCGCTGCCCCCCTCCACTGGAACAAGCTCCCTCCCTCCATCAGAACTTCCCCTAATCTGTCCAGCTTCAAACGGGCCCTAAAAACCCACCTTTTTCTTAAAGCCTTTCTGTCTCCCACTTAACTTCCTACCTTATCTTCTGCCTCTGTCCCCCTACTCTCCCTCTCTCCCCTGCGTCTCTGTCTGTCCACCCCTCCCCTTAGATTGTACGCTCCTCTGAGCAGGGCCATCTCTCCTCCTGTTTCCACCACTTCTAACTCTGCTCTCCAGCTACTTAGCCCTCCTCCTCAAAGGTCCTCCACCCCACGTCCACTTTCGCTCCCTCCTCCCCCCTGGGGGTCTCCCTGTCTTCCGCGCCCCCCTTCTTGGGCCCCATCGTTTTCGGATCCTCCCTCCCCTTTCCCCGCCCTCTCTAGCTGTGCATTGAGCGTACTGAGTTGCTGTGTTTACTGTACTGTGCTGTCTCCCATTGTATTGTGATTTTGTTTGTCTCTGTACGGCGCTGCGGATGCCTTGTAGCGCCTTATAAATAAATATTAATAATAATAATAATAATACATCATTAATTTCCTGTTTTATAAATATACAAGTCATTGTGTGTGTGTGTGGGTAAGTGTATGTGTGTGAATGCATTGTGTGTGTTGCAGGGGGAGGAGGGAAAAGACCACACAGACACACTCCATTCATCTCACATTTTAACACATGATCTCAGAGATTCAGAGCCACAAACTTCCCTATAAACCAACAGTCCAAAACAAAATGGTATATTTAACAATCTGACCACTTCCTGAAACATTCAATTACCCTCCATGCATCCATGACCAAAACTTAATCAACACAGAACCATGTATAACACAAACACCTCCATTTAACACAACAGGAATTCCAAGAATTGTACAGAACTACAGGAGTCAATCACAGTGTCTGCCATCTTAATACATGTGCTCACAATGGCCTAATTTGCTGCCAATGCAGTCTTATTAGACTACACAATCACATACAAGTCAGACTAACATCATGCCTATGTTATATCTACACATCATTATTACAAGGCATGCAGTTATGTAACATTATCCATACCAAACCGAGGTCTAACTTAAAATCAACACAATCTCGAAATAACTCTTGCACTAATTCAAACTTTCACATCACTTACAACAAATGATCATTCATTCTTATACTCTACACATATGACCATCTGTATTTCCAGCTCACCTTTCATTCATTCCATTCAAAATCTCCATACTACTCAGACCCTGTGTAGGCCATGATGTAACTCACTTCCCTGCATGGCCGCATGTCTAGTCAGGCTAGCAGCAGCTCACCAAAGGAAAGTGTCTCCTTGTGTAAGTGTCTGAAAAACCGTTCTTGTGGGCGGAATTTACCTTTCACATAAACCAGGCTACAGTCTTTCATATGTTAGTTACTGACCAAATGAAGACTGTTTTTTTCCAGTGGGGGAAGGAAGGTTTTGTTCCTAAATCAGTGTACTAATTCAATTGTGGCTAAATTCTGATACTTGTTATAAAGTGAAACATAAATAATAGATTATTTATGTACTCTTTATCATGTAGATATTTCATGGTTTATGATGATGTAAAGCCTGCTTCCTGACTTGGTTTGAGAGGGGTATCAGATTGGTCTTGGATGCTTTATAATCGGTGCCAGTGTGCTCCTCTGACTACCACACAGAAAAAATGTGACTTCCCAACAATTAGACCTTTTGCCCAACTACAGGTGAAACACTTTGCAGATTCCCTCTCTAAGCCCGCCATAATTAGGACACTGACACTGCCTGCATCTTTCTGCTTCAAATTGGTACGCACTCTGGTTGAGGAAATGGGGTTAGTAGATGTATGGCGTTTGAGGCACTCAGAAGATGTCCAATTCTCCTGCTTTTCTACATCACATAATGCATTTTCAAGAATTGATCTGGCTCTGCTGTCACACTCTCTGGTACCGCTGGTGAGGAGCGTGGAATATAGGGCTAGGGGAATCTCTGACCACTCGCCCCTCTGCCTATCTATTGATTTTGCAATTGATAGAGGCCAGTCCTTTTGGAAAATAAATCCCTTCTGGCTCTCCTTGATGGGTACAGGAGCGACCTTGGTGACACAGTGGGAAGGCTTCTTTGAAGATAATCTGGTAACAGCAAGGCCACCTATAGTTTGGGACGCTTTTAAGGCTTTCCTAAGGGGGACATTAATTGCTGGCATACCTGAAATTAAAAAGTCGTCCAGACAAAAAGAACAGATATTAGAGAAAAAGTGTAAATCCTTAGAAGCACAATACATTGCGGACAAAACTGAGGTTGCAAGGGGAACATGGCAGTTGGCCCAGAGAGAGTGGGTAGAGTATGTATTTGAGAAATCCAAATGTAAATTTCTGTTTTCTAAGCATGTACGATATGCAGAGGACGATAGAAATGGTAGCTTCCTGGCTTATCTGACAAGGGCGGAGAGGGCAGATGCAGCAGTATCGGTTATCTGTGATGACAGTGGGGTTAAGAAGTATCTGATGCCTGATATTGTTGAGGTATTTCATAAATATTACACGAATACATATAAGTCACAGGTCAGATATGACATGGATACGTTACAGCGGTATTTGAATGGTATCTCCCTTCCTGTCCTCTCCGATGATAGCAGGGAGTTTTTGGACTCACCCTTTACTCTTGAAGAGATTGATATAGCTATTATGTCATTCCCTAATGGTAAAGCCCCTGGAGTAGATGGAATCCCAATTGAATTATATAAAAAACACCGGCCCTTTTTTGTGTCTAGGTTGTTGGATACATTCAGCGAGCTGGGTGAGATTGGCGCTCTTTCCCCTTCAATGGCAGAGGCAATAGTGGTGGTGCTGCCTAAGTCAGGGAAAGATTTGTTGTACCCTGAGTCCTACCGCCCGATTTCACTTTTGTCAAATGATGTTAAGATTCTAGCAAAATTACTGGCTTTGAGGTTAAGTAGAGTGGTGCTGGAATTAATTCATCCGGATCAGACGGGATTTATGCCGGGCAAGTCCACGTCTATCAATCTTAGAAGGCTGTATACTCTCCTGCAGGTGCGGTCACCCTCTTCTGAGAGCGAAGTTGTGGTGTCCTTGGACGCAGCCAAGGCGTTTGACTCGGTGGAGTGGCCATACCTGTGGGAGGTATTGTCCCGATTTGGAGTGGGCTCGGAATTTATAAAATGGGTTAAACTTTTGTATTCACATCCAGTGGCGCGGGTCTGTGTCAATGGGCATCTTTCTCAACAATTTCAATTAGAGCGGGGTACTAGACAGGGATGCCCGTTGTCTCCGGCCCTGTTTGCATTAGCAATAGAGCCGCTGGCCTGTAAGATCCGGCATGATAGAGAAATTGTGGGACTTAGATCAGAGCACAGAGAGGATAAGGTGGCATTATATGCAGATGATATGCTGTTGTTCCTTTCAGATCACGACACTTCCCTAAAACATTTGCTGCGGGTGGTTGATGGATTTGGGTTTTTTTCCAGCCTAAAAATTAATTGGGATAAATCTAGCGTGTTCCCTCTGGGATGGGAGTGTCCCGTGAAAATCCCAGAAGGCTTACAGTTAAAATGGGCATCGAAATTCAAATACTTGGGAATATGGATCTCTAATACCCCCACTGAACATGTAGAACTTAATTTGCGGCCCCAGATCAAATACATTAAAGAAAAAACTCATGTATGGAAGAAGTTCCCACTTTCTGTCTCCGGTAGGATAAATTTAATTAAGATGATGGTGCAGCCAAAGTTTTTATATATACTCCAGCAGTCACTTGTATATATTCCACCCTCCATTTTCCGATGCATTGATAGCTATTTGATTTCATTGGTTTGGGGAGGGGGAAGGGCTAAGGTCAAGCTCAGCTCGCTGTATAGATCCAGATCTTCTGGTGGATTTGCACTTCCTAACTTGAAATTATATTATTTTGCCTCTCAATTGGTCCACCTTAAGGCATGGGTTTCGGACCCGATTACCATGAGCTACATTGGGTGTTGGTACACCAATTTAATTCTAATCACACTCCCTTACAGTCACTATTGGCGGGCGGTTTGGTATGCGGGCTCCTCCGCTCCTGATTCAGGCAGTTAAGATTTGGACAATCTGTAATAAAATAATGAAACAAACTGACATTGATCCATATACTCCTATCTGGGGGGCAAAGAAATTTAAGAAGTTGAATACAGTGAAGAGGGCCAGGGAGTGGTCTCGGTTGGGTGTGGTGTCGGTAGGTCAGCTTTAGGATACAAATGTATTTAAATCCTTCGAACAGTTGGTTGGGGAATTCTCTGTACCCAGAACAATGTTTAATTCTTACCTTCAGTTACGACACGCCCTAGACACACAATTTAAAGGGGAGACTTTGGTGGTTGGGGTGGATCCACTGAGGAAACAATTACAGGCCTTGGGTTATAGAGGTCTGATCTCTCAAATGTATTCATGTCTTCTCTATAAATCCACTGCAGATGATTTGGATGGTTTGAGGAATCAGTGGGAAATAGATATTGGCCCTTTATCAGACAAGGAGTGGGAAATGGTTACAGACAGTACTAAAGGTTATACTTCATCATTAAAATTTCAACAAATACAGGTGTTTATCTTACACAGGGCCTACTTTACCCCTATTAGATTGGCAAAATTTCGCCCGGATGCTACCCCTAACTGTCCGAAATGCAACTCGATCAATGCTAACTTTTGGCACCTTCTATGGGAGTGTTCATGTATACAAATCTTCTGGCGAAGGATCAGGAGATGTATTTCGGTTACTGGAATTGAAGTGTCTCTTAGTTCACCGGCCACTTGTCTCTTTGGGCTCCGATTGAAGGGGAATGTTAATAAACTGACAAAAATGTACATTTCACAGTTATTGATGTTGGCTAAGGTCTGTATAGCGAGGCTGTGGTTGGCCCCGACGAGTCCCACGGTTAAAAATTGGAAGGCACTGGTCAATACCACCATAAGGCACGAGAGATTTGTTTATACTAGCAGACAAGCTCTGAAGGAATTTGAGAATATCTGGTACAGATGGTTAGAGTCTCCATTCTATCCTATGTCATCTAGTACAGATGCTCTATCTACTTAAATATATGGCTACCGCAGTTCTTATAATAAGTATCTGAGTTCATGTAATAAACCCTGCACGTGTAACATACTTATGTATAAGCATTTACGATGTATAATCCTGAATGAATATAGCACATTTATTACTATTATGCTTTAATGTAATCTTGCAAATTCCATCATTTAATTCTGATATGTATGCAATTGTTTTTCTTTTTCTTTTGTTGTTTCGAATGTTTATATCTTAAAAAATTTCAATAAAAATACTGGATTTAAAAAAAAAAAAAAAAAAATTGGTACGCACTCAATTTTCTATAATTTACCAAAAACCACCAAATAGGCCGCTGCCCCAAAACACAAGATTATCTAGGAGGCGGACTTGAGAGGACAGCCTGAGTAGGACACTGGTCTACCACGAGGCAGAGTACCCAAGCCTCAATTTACTCTTTGATTAGGGAAACATACATGATGTGTACTACATGTGGTATCTGGTTCCCACCAGTCTATAGCAGATTAATAGCACAGCCTAAAAGAGAATGCAGCAAGACTGGATCCTCTGTCCACATCAGGTGGTCCTGCCCCAATTGCCTTGTTCTGTGATGTTACCAAACTAAATTGACAAAATTCCAATACCGAATTGTCTCTTGTCTTTTCCCTTTGGCCTCCCTCTAGAGGGGTTGGATAAGAATTCTGATAAGCTTTTCGTGCAAATCATTCATGCTCCCAGGTTTCTGATTCCAACACATTGTGAAAGACCAGATTCACCCTCACGGCAGCAATTTCTTAATAAAATTTTGAACTTTGCAACTATGGTGAACATCTCTGCATATTTACATAAACAAATCTCTTCAAGATATGCAAATTTGGTGTGATTGGTTTCTGTAAAACAGCTTACTCAGATGGAGATGCTTTTCAGACTTTAGTATCTAAAAAAAACGTAAAACTTCAAAATATATAGCCGATCCTTAGCATATATTAGTGTCTTGTAATTGTGGCCCCTAGGGGTCCCAGCTTTAGTACCTCCTCCATCCCCTTCCATCCCTGTGATTTCTTAACATCATTTGACCTCTTTCTTATGTCAGTCCCAAACACCCTCGTAACACCACTTTCCATTCCATCTTGATTTAATAATCCCAATATACGTTTCTCACTAACTGGTTATACAAACTGTTTAATTGTTAATGCATGTGTATAATCTTGATTACTGGCACCTGTTGTATTTTTTTCCTTCTTCTGAAGTCAAAAGGTATTAAAAAAAATAAAATTAAGCATTACTCATTTTTGGGATGGTGCCACACTAAAATTAGTTAATCTCTGTAAATCAGTAGATTACCGTATATACTCGAGTATAAGCCGACCCGAATATAAGCCGAGGCACCTAAATTTTACCACAAAAAACTGGGAAAACTTATTGACACGAGTATAAGCCTAGGGTGGGAAAATGCAGCAGCTACTGGCAAATTCCAAAAATAAAAATATTGGGGGGTGGCTTCTATGCATTAGATAAATACATATACAGCTAGTACCATATAGCCACACAGTTTACACTCACTTCTTGTGTTCCTCCTTCCTGGTTCCTACACCCAGAATTTAGCTGTGACTGACAGGCTCCTTTTCATTTAACTTTATTATTCCATATGCAATGAACACAAATACAATAAAATGGTGGCTGACAGTGACATGCTAATGCTACAAAATGGTTTTAAGGAGCTGCAAAGGCTGGAAATATGTCACTCCCAAGAGATGAACAACTCCACTCATGTGTTTTCATCCCTGATCAATCATGGACTAATAACCTCCAACACTTCGCTAATTAACCCTGCCATATAGTATGTTATGCAATGCTAAAGCAGACATTCCTCTCCCAGGTGAACCTAGGCTCTGTCAATGTACGCTCTCAATTATTTCTGACCAAATAACCAGCAACGTTCTATCAGTTTGTCTATAATACTTCACACATGGATATCATATCAAAAACATGAAAGAAGAAGCGGGCAGTCATCAATGAAGCGGCAGTCATCGGACCACCCACAGAGGCTGCAGGCGCCCACAGATGACCGGGAGATACCGGAGAATAGGTAACTGGGACCCTCACTTGAGTATAAGCCAAGGGGGGCTTTTTAAGCATAAAAAATGTGCTGAAAAAGTCGGCTTATACATGAGTAAATACGGTACATTTCCAATTTAACCAGTTATTAGGAATTAATTGCACAGCTCTATAGTAAGCTAACCGATCTGGTACCCATAGGTAGGTACTCCACTGAAAACAGACCTGAAGAAAGTAGATTAACATGTAGGGAAGCTCCTATCCTCTGTAAATGATATCTTTGTGCATTTTTTGTGCATTTGCTATGTTTAGCTAATCCTCAAACTCCACCTGGTTACTTATGCCAGGTATGTGGTACAGCATGGTGCTGCGTCTCCTTCACTGCCCACAAGCAACGTAAAATGTAATATGGCAGCGACAAAACAGGCACCGAACAAAGGAAACTGCTGTTCATTTTCTTTTTATGTAAAAAAATTGAGAATTATACTCACCGTTAATTTCCTATCCTTGACATGCTCCATGGCAGCCCTTACAATGGGTTAAATATACCCTGATCAGCTAGTGTAGACAGGAAAGATTTTGCCCCACCTGGTCCCTATATAAGGCAGCCCCTCCTCTACCTCTGTGTCTTTTGTAACTTCCCAAGCTGTCCTATAGCGTATCAGAACAAGAGTGGGAAAATATAGGGCTGCCATGGAGTATTTCAAGGAAAGGAAATTATTGGTGAGTATAATGCTCAATTTTCCATTCCCTACTCCATAGCAGCCTTACAATGGGACATACCAAAGCAGTACAATAGTCGGACGGGCAATAAAACCAAAACCTTAATGCAGTCAAACAGAAAATTTATTTACAGCGCTTGCTGGAGAATCTTTCTCCCAAACTGTCTCCTTAGAGACTGAAACGTCAAGAAGAAAACGCTTAGAAAAAGTGTGCATCGACGACCATCCGGCTGCCTTACAGATGTCGGTTGCCGATGCATGGGTTCTATGTGCCCAGGAGGTCGCTACCACCCTAGTTGAATGCACCTTCAGTATCCTAGGTACTTCACTTCCTTTCCCCCTGTAGGCCTGTGCAATAACTTCTCTGATCCACTTTGCCAATGTGGGTTTGGATGGTGCATGTCCTTTGCGAGGACCTTCAGGAAGCACAAATAGTTGCTTTGACTTCCTAAGATTTTTAATTTTGATAATTTAAGTAGATATAGCTCTCACCACATCTAGAGTATGGAGACTTGTTTCGTCACTATTAGTGAGATGAGGGTAGAGAGATGGCAGAATCAATTCTTGATTGATGTGGAAGGAAGATACAACCTTGGGTAGATAATCTGGATTCGTCCTCAAAATTACTTTATCTTCATAGATATTAAGGAAGGGTTCCCCACACCATAACGTATGTATGTCCCCTATTCGACCAGCCAAAGTGATTGCCACTAGAAACAGCACCTTCAAATTGAGCCATCTGAGAAATAGGTCTTGCAAAGGTTCAAAGGGATAAGCTGTTAAGGCGTCCAAGACAATATTAAGGTCCCAACGGCTAAAAATGGTTTCAGTAGCTGTTATAACCTCTTCAGTGCCTGAAAAAACTGGAAGACAAGACCCTAAGATGACAGCTTGATATCAAGAAGGATGCCAAGAGCAGATATTTGCACCTTTAATGTAGTGGGTGCTAGTACCTTAACAAAACCATCTTTGAGAAACTAACACATCCGGCACAATGGCAGACATGGGATCCTTCGCCATGTCCCCTGTCCAACAAATGAATATTTTCCAAATTCTGTAATAAACTATAGAGGAATTCTTTTTCCTGGCCTGAATTAGAATGTCTATTACCTCATCTGAAACACCTTTGGATTTCAGTAATTGCCGCTCAGTCTCCATGCCATCAAACCAAGGGAGTCTGGACTTGGATACAGAACCGGACCCTGAAGTATGAGGTCTGGTCTGACCGGCAATGGCCATGGATATTCCAGCAACATTCTCCGTGCTACTGCATACCAAGGCCACCACGGCCACGCCGGGAGGACTGCTATCACCTCCACCTTCTCTTTATTTTTCTGCGTGCCTGAGGGATGACTGGAAAGGGAGGAAACACGTGCCCCAGTTTGAAGTTCCACTGCATTGACAGGGCATCTATCTCTAGGGCACTGTTGTCTTTGTGATGGGAAAAGCAGCGGGGAATCTTGGCACTGCTTCCTGTGGCCATCAGGTCTATTTCTGGCATTCCAAACCTGTGTCGTATGAGTTGAAAGACCTCTTCATCCAACTCATTCTCCTGGGTGGACTTGGCGTCTGCTCAAATAATCCGCCACCATGTTGTCTTTGCTTGCCACATGGAGGGCACAGGTTCGTCTCTGCCCATGCCATTAGTGTGGCTATTTTGGTCAGCATTGCTCTGCTTTTGGTACAGCCCTGCTTGTTTATACAGGCTACCACACAGTCCTGTTATCGGAAAACAGTCGCAGATGTTTGGTTCGCAGATGAGACTGGAAGTACTGGACTGCACGCCAGACTGCTCTCATCTCCAAAATGTTCCCCTGGAGAAACCTCTCCGTCTCACTAGGCACCCTGCGTGACCATGCCTTGCATATGAGCACCCCAATCTATTGAACTGGCGTCTGTAATAAGGACACACCAGTCTGGTATCGAAAGAGTCACATCTTGTTTTCTCAGGCCTGGGAGCTGCCACCAGTGTAAGGACTGTCTCGCTGATCTTGAGAGGTTGATTTTGGAATCGAGACCCCACTGCACGATCCCATTGTGCAAAGAGATTTGCTTGAAGATCTCTCACATGCCATCTTGCCTATGGAAGAATTCCTATTGTTGACGAAAACATTCCTAACAGGCAAAGACATATTCGCGCTGAAACACGGGGTTGAATCTGAACTTGGTATGCCAAGGACTGGATTTTGTCCAACCTTTCTTGAGAGAGACAGACCTTGTCCGTTCTTGTATTTTTTTTACTTCTAGAAATACAAGCTGTTGTTACGGCGTCAGATGGCTTTTTGATACATTGACTAACCAACCATGCCGTTGCAGAAACTGTTATTTGGGATGTAACCTTCAAGGCCGTTTCCGCTGACTTTGCCGAAATTATGATATCATCCAGATACGGCAACAAATCCACTCCTCTCTCCCCGAGTACCGCTATGAGAACTATAAGGGCCTTGGTGAATATTCTTGGAGACGTGGAAAGGCCAAAACAGAAGGCAAGTGAACTGGAAGTGGCATCCTTGAATGTATAATCTCAGGAATTGCTGGTGATTAGATGTGATTGGGATATGAAAATATGCATCCTTTAAGTCTATTGCCATAAGAAAATCTCCTGTTTCTACTGCTTTCAGTTGATATATTCCATCCGGAAATGTTTTGCTCGCACATAGCAGTTGATCTAGTACGGTCCTGAAGGCACCTGATAGTTTCAGGACGAGGAACAGTTTGGAATAGAACCCCATATTTTCCTGACTTGACGGTACTGGTACGATAGCTTTTGTTTTCACCAGGCCTCTTAGGCTTTCCTCCAATGCTTGCTGTTCTAAGGCAGACAAAGGGCTTCTTTACTGAATAAATTTGTTCCCTACTGTGTAGGTATAGAATTCTATAGCATATCCCTTGGTGACTATCTCCTGGACCCATTTGTCTTGTGTGGTCTGAATCTAAACGTGATATCCTGCCACCCACTGTGAGTTAGTGGAGACTGGATCTGCAGATAGTCTTTGGGATCTTGGGATCTTTGCTGTTCTTGTTTTCCCCTTTTTGGTCTGAAGGACCGAAAGGACTGTCTTGCCATATTACCTTTGTGTCTAGAATATTGGCTCCCTGGACTATTGGCACGGGCTTCCTTGAACTGTTGCTTTGGAGAATAAGAGAGGAAACGTCTCACCTTTCTGTCTTGTGGTAGACGATTAGCATTGCCACTTGCTAGCTTCTGCATTAGGTTAGCCAGTTTTTCACAAAACAAGAAATTGCCTTCATATGGCTTTTGGATTGATGATCTGCCGCTCATGGATGTAGCCAAAGCGCCCTTCTTGCTGCCGAGGTCATGCTCCCGGAAGAGAATACAACAGTATCCAACGAGGCTTCACACAAGAAATCAATGCTTTTCTGCATAATCTCTAAGGATTTAAGAAGATACAATCTATTTATTTTATCCTCAATATCTGTATGTAGAGTACTGGCCCACAACCTCAGGCTCTAGGTACCGTAAGTCATAGCCATCCCAGATTTTAGAGTTATGTCTGAGGAGATGTGTAATTTCCTGAAGGAAGTCTCCATTCTCCTATCCATGGCATCCTTCAATGGACGTCCATAATCCCACGGGAGAGTGGTCCTTGAGAATAAACCAGCTATGGCTGAATCCACCTTATGCACTGAACACCATTTCAGCATATCCTAATTCTGAAAAGGGTACATGCGATTCAGTTTCCCCATGTCAGGATGACTTTTGTCTAAGGCTTGACATTCCTTAGTGCATCCATTTAAATGATTGGGATTTAAGTGCACCACTTTGTAAAAAAAAGATGCACATTGAGTTATGGGTAAAGTTTCTCAATTTTCCGGCTGCCGAAGTAATGTGGACTATGGAATTTTTTCCCTAATTGAGTGTCAGGGGGTGTTAATCAGCGCAGATCAGCAAGTCTGGGAGCAGAAACGGTGGAGGCAGGACTCGGGAGTTAGAAGAAAAGAAGGTTTTACCATCATCTGGTCATTTTTATGTGACTTTCAGCTACACCTTTCCTGAGAAGGAAAGACAGATTTAGCCTACAGGTGTAAAAAAGGAGAAAGTGCGTAAGCTCATATAATATATTCTAACAAAGGATGAATTAAAAAAAATCCAAATATCCATACAGTACAACTATAGTAATTACCTTATAGAGCTCTTCCATCTTTGTATTATAGAGAATACAACTCTATAACACTTGTAATATTTTGGACCACTATAGTTGATTTAGCTGTGTGCGTACAATCTTGCCACCTCCCATGTATTTACCTCTCCCTAGTTTCCCGTTTAAACCGACTGGTGTGCAAGCGGTTTGACTTTTCTGAACGGTTATAAAAAGAAATGACTGGCCCATTTAATAACCTTTTTAGTCTCGTTTTGCAGATATGGATTTAGTCCCATTTTAGAATATCTAATATCTCTTAGAAGAACCGATTGGCAAGCATTCTTTCAGATCAACACCTTGATGCTTTCGCTCTATGACTCATTATATTAATTCAATTTCTTATTACTGCTTGTATAAACTGCTGCCACCAACATATCCTTTATATTAAACAAATGATTATTTAATTCATCAGGCAATTTAGATACCATGGCAACTTTAGTTAAAAGGCAAAATTTAAACTACAAGAACAGACTAGAATCAAACTAGTTATCAACACACTGGGGCATATTCAATTAGCTTTTGGATTCGCGGTAACGCGCCGAAACGTAATACACGGTACCGTAATAACGTGGATTTTCGTTCGCAGCCCATAGGGTTGCGAACGAAAATCCGCGTTAATGCGGTACCGTAATACCCGCAAGAACGCGCACTTTTCGCGGCAACGCGCGTTACCGCGAATCCAAAAGCTAATTGAATATGCCCCACAGAGTGTAATCAGGTCATAGAATTATATATGATCAATACGGGAGGAGCTACAACAAGGGTGAGAAAAAGTTGGGATTATTCAATATACCCTGGGTGCAATTCAATTAACTGCAAAGTTAATTGGGTTATTGACTATAAAAGTGTTCATACTATAGATTTCTCTACCAATGGAGGTGGCAATGTGTGGTTTTCTAACTAGACTTAAACACGATGCCTTTGATTTGACGCCTTTCTTGCAATAAATGGTATCACAGGCTATAAATATTAGATGATCCAAGGAAAAGCATCATGATATTAAATTGCCAATTTATTTTTGTCTGCCTTTGTTCGGATCAACATAACTAGAATTTAGAATAATATTAAACTTGATGGATTTGCCTCTACAAATATGTACAGTAAGTATGGAGATCTTTTCAAAGTCAGCTATAGCAAAATGGATATTGAGATGTCATTTAAGCATACTGCATGCATATATAATTTAGCTTCCAGTGTGAAAAATATTTATGCAGAACAACGAACAGAGCATTTCATATTTTTATCATATGGTATTACCTTACAAAGAAACGGATGACAGTTATTGTATCAATTTAAAGTAAAATAAGTGACCACAACAATATTTATCTATAAAGTATTTATTTAAGTTAAACAATTCTCAATGATGCTTTGCATTTATAAAATGAACAAGTACAGGCCCTGTACTGTAGACACCGTTGTATTATTGTAACCAAATTAAGAGAGAATAGTTACCAAACTATACCTTTGAATAAAAAAAATAATGTTATTACATCAGTATTATTTCAATGATAACAATGAGAATGCATTACAATAAAGACTCCTTCATTATCTGCTCACAGCAGTAGGGTCTTTTATGTGAATGACTCCTTTTTTTTTTTATTTCTTCATTAGACTGGGAATAGAATATGCTTTAAATATAACTCACAGCAATTGACTTTGGCACACCATGTCATGTAAACATACTAAGACATCAAAAGCATTTCTCTTCCTGTTACCAAACAGTGTATATCACGATAGGGATGTGCAACTCATGATAGGGATGTAGCACAGTACATTGTTGTTGAAAGAAAAAGCACCGGAAACCGATGCAAAATTGGCATTTAAAGATTCACCAAGTTTAAGACTATTCAAGCAGATGCAACTCTACTTTGCATCACCACAAGGTCATAAGATGGATAGACAGGCTGTTGCAAATATCAGCAAATTCAATGGGGTAATAATGCCCCTAACTGTATTATAGTAAACCATAAGACACTCAATAAATGTTTTATATTAACAGCAAGATTTATCAAAAGAATTGTGCGTCAATTGTGGCTACTAGAGAGAAAGTCCCATTTCTATGGCCTTCCCTGTATGAGTAAAATTTAGTGGTTCACTCTTGCAACAGTAAAATAAACTGGATACCACTTGGTACTCTAAATCAGGCCCTATGTGTGTAAACACACACACATTCACATTACTGTTAGAGTCAATAGTAGATGCAACTAAAAGGTGCAATTTTGTGACCTGACAATACCATGTTGTACTGCAGGGTGGTCAAATTTAAAATGTGAACTCAGATTTAGAGATGGACACCTTCTAGCTAAACTCTAAATCGCAGCGGTGTGCAACTTGCAAAAACAGACAGTCGAAAAGGCTTCATGCAAACAAAAAAAAAACCTGCATTTGCAGCACCCCATACAAGGCAACATGGTTGATCTAGGGGCAAGTTTCCATCCATTCACTCAATTTTCTTCTACCTCTAAAAAAGGCCCAAACTCAGTAATAACATTTATACAGCCAGGGTAAAAAATGAGTTGGTCCATTTTCATGCAGGCTGTGTTATCTCATTGGTGTAGTTACATTAAGGTTTTTTTTCCCTTTTGAAATTATTGGGATTTGCTTTATATGTCAAAATAGATTAGATGTACAACTTGGGTTTCCAGAGGCCCTGTGAACCAAATACAATATTAATTATTATTCAATAATTTTAGATTCCGAATAACAAAATCAAAAGTTTTTTTTGCCATCATAAAGATAAATAAATGCTGATAATGTGCACAAAAAGTGGAGGGAGTGGCTTACTATCACAGCATTCACTTGGGAGCATAGATCTGATAATTTTCCTTTATAGTGCTATACTGCATTTTCAGCAACCTGTTCTTTTCCAGTTATTGAACTAAAGTAACAGTGGCTGGCATGATAGGAGTTGTAGCTCAATACACGGTGAACAACCACAGGTTGCCTACAACTGTTCTACTATAAGCTGTAGATATTCAACAGTTGACCAATTAGAATGTGTAACTTTATCAGATGTAACGGACTGCTCCGGAAATTGAGAAACTTGCTACTCAATTGGAAGCAAGGCACTGTGGGTATTATTTGCCTTGTTGATACTAATAAATAAAGAATCGTTAATTTTTCAGTGCTTCTGGCAACAGGCACTTTACTAGAAACAGTCTGGAAAAGGGTTACCACAAATAAAACGGAGCATTTAATGTAATCATGGTGTGTAATCACTACTGGTCTGTATAGTTCCCCTTCTTTTCTTCACATTGACCTAATTAGAATAGATTATAATTATAAAACATACATCATGATGGTACGATAGAGAATAGTCGCTGTGCTCACGGATGGTAATGCAAACTACTGCACCCCAAATGACTTCACATTTTTTATATATATATATATATATATATATATATATATATATATATATATATATATATATATATATATATATATATATATATATATATATATATTACTGAAAATCACTCCTCAAGCTTAATTTGACCAAATGTGTACTAAAAATGCCTTTGATAAACCAAATAAACTCTCCAAAATGTCATGACGACTCTTCTTGGCCAAAGGACATTAAAAAGGGAGTGGAGGGAAGAGGAATCACTTAAGATTTCAATATCTGAAAGAGAAAGTTAAATTATAGCCATGGGAATTACATTTACAATGGATTGTTACTTTGCTCCATAGTCGCACCTTAAAAATACAATTTTACTGTAGTCCATGATTAATATCAATAAAAAATAAAAATAAAATCACTAACACAATCAAATGCACACACATACACTCAAAGCTCAACTGAAGAAATACAAAACTTCTTCTGGCAGCAATTGAACTGAGTACTCTTGATCGTCTTCATAATCAATACCATGATGTGGACTAGCAAGTTTAAAATCTCCTTACCAAACATAAAAATGGTTCCACTGTACATATTTTCAATCATGTCCCACCTAGAAAGTATTGCATTGATTCAGTCTTTTGATAAGTTGCACATAAATCCTGCGTTACCATGTTAAGATCAAGGGATCTGGACATGAACAGAAAGAAATGATACACAAACAATTTTAGAACATCTTGTAGTGAAATATAGAAATGGGAGAATGCAAACAAACCATGCAACCAGCCCAGAATTCAGACCATTTGTCTCCATGAAAGAAGAAAAAATTCCTGAATAGAAATCGAAAATTAACCGGGAAAAAAAAAAAATGTATACATGCGCACACAAATGCCAGATATGATCTTCCACTTCATTTGATCTTTCCACGCGTCAATCTATACCTCCACTCTTGCAAATTCATAAGAAAGTTTTCATCTAATTGATCGTCTTTGAGAGCCTATGTGCAACAATGCAATACTTTTAAGCAATCACAATAGAGCTGCAGATGGCCCTTTGCCTTGTTTCTTTTATCCCAAGCCACCTCACACATTCATTGTACTCCTGAAATCCAATGCCAAGATGGAATACTGAGGTATATAATTCCGCAGAATGTTGAACAAATACATCTGCAATGCATTCAGAACTGATGTCCATGAAATGATGCTCATTTCCCCCCGCCCCTTTAGCCCAACTCTTCAGACTTCTACTGTTGTAGATTGAGTGAAAATTTCCACTGCTGTGATAAAGATGGACTGCAAGGTTCCACCGTTAGGCCACCACTTTTGGCATTCCGACTGTCTAGGCAGAAGTTGCTCCCCACATGCCTCAGCTTGGAGTTATTCTCAATTTGTTCCCATTTCTAAAGTAAAAGAACACAGTGGGAAAACATCAGCACAAATAACAAATAAATAAATAGTAATTTCTAAATGCACATTCATTTTTGGTAGGTTGATGAAAACCATAATTGTGAAGAATACAATAAATTATTACATTACTAGATATAGGCATCAGTTTGTGTTAATCCAAACAAGGACTTTCTGGAATTCATTTAGCTGCTAAGCACCAAGCGATTGGAAGAACATCTACTTTAGTCAGATCAATCCTAGTAGCACTGAAGATTGTTAGAGCCATCAGAAGATGACTGGTAAATGCAAGCCGGATTAGGTTAATTTTCCGATTGTATTTTCCAACTTGCCTGATAATATTGACAATTCCTATAGTCTTATAGTTCAACCACATATAAAGATTCAGCATCTACTGTACCCTGTTGTGTATACACAGCAGAAAATCATTCACAAGAAAACAGATTTGTAATAACACAATACACTTAGCAAGGATTTTCCTGAGATTGGTTAAATATATGTAAGATAAAAGCCAGTGGGAAAAAATCTTAATTTTTTTTTTTATTGACCTGTTTGTTAATTAATTTTGAAGTTTTCAAAAGGGACATTATCCACTTCCTGGCCTTAATGAAAGATACCAGACCTGGGAGCGTCTCTCGTACTACCGCAGGAACCAGTTTGTCAGTAAAAGCAAACACTCCAGCACTATATAGATATCTGCATTGGGAGTTAGGCGTTGTCGTTAACGTAACTTTCTTGAGTCTGCATTGGGGGGGCATGTTAGGGCACGGTAGAGTTGCTTGAGCTCTCCCATGTAGCTCGCTTTGTATTAATGGATCCCTGATAAAAATGATCTATATTTCGGCACACAAGTCAGCTAGCATTACTATCACTTGTACAGCACTGGCCAAAAGTTTTGAGAATGACACTAGTATTAGTTTTCACAAAGTTTGCTGCTTCAGTGTTTTAGACCTTTTCGTCAGATGTTGCTATGGTATACGGAAGTAAAATAACAAGCATTTCATAAGTGTCAAAGGCTTTTATTGACAATTGCATTAGGTTTATGCAAAGAGTCAATATTTGCAGTGTTGACCCTTCTTTTTGAAGTCCTCTGCAATCTGCCCTGGCATGCTGTCAATCAAATTCTGGGCCACATACTGACTGATGGCCGCCCATTCTTGCCCAATCAATGCTTGGAGTTTGCCAGAATTTGTGGGTGTTTGTTTGTCCACCCATCTCTTGAGGATTGACCACAAATTCTTAATGGGATCAAGGGCTGGGGAGTTTCCTGGCCATAGGCCCAAAATGTCGATGTTTTGATCCCTGAGCCACTTAGTTATCACTTTTGCCTTATGACAAGGTGCTCCATCATGCTAGAAGAGGCATTGTTCGTCACCAAACTGTTCTTGGATGGTTGGTACAAAAACATCCTCCAAGAGCAACTGCTCCCATTCTTTCTTCATGGCTGTGTTCTTAGGCAAAATTGCGAGTGAGCCCACTTTCTTGGCTGAGAAGCAAACCCACACATGAATGACCTCACTTTACTGTTGGCATAACACAAGACTGATGGTAGCGCTCACGTTTCCTTCTCCGGACAAGTGTCTTTTCTTCAAAGAAAATGACTTTACCCCAGTCCTCAGCGGTCCAATCCCTGTACCTTTTGCAGAATATCAGTCTGTCCTTGATGCTTTTCCTGAAGAGAAGTAGCTTCCTTGACAGCAGGCCATCCTCCAAAAGTCTTTGCCTCACTGTGCGTGGAGATGCACTCACACCTGCCTGCTGTCAATACTGAGCAAGCTATGCACTGGTGGTGCACCGATCCCGCAACTTTAGGAGACAATCCTGGTGCTTGCTGGACGTTCTTGTGCACCCTGAAGCCTTCTTCACAACTATTGAACCTCTCTCCCCTTGAAGTTCTTGATGATCTGATAAATAGTTGATTTAGGTGCAATCTTACTAGCAGCAATATCCGTACCTGTGAAGCCCTTTTTGTGCAGAACAATGATAACCGCACATGTTTCCTTACAGATAACCAAGGTTAACAGAGGAAGAACAATGATTTCAAGCACAACCCTCCTTTTAAAGCTTCCAGTCTGTTATTCTAAATCAATCAGCAGTGATCTCCAGCCTTGTCCTCCTCAACACTCACCTGTGTTAACGGGAGAATCACTGACCTGCTGTTATCTGATCATTTTGTGGCAGGGCTGAAATGCAGTGGAAATGTTGTTGGGATAAAGTTCATTGTCAAGGCAAAGAGGGACTTTGAAGTTTATTGCAATTCATCTGATAACTCTTCATGACATTCTGGTCTATATGCAAAATGCCATCATAAAAACTGAGGCAGCAGACTTTGTGAAATATAATATTTGTGTCATTCTCAAAACTTTTGGCCATGACTGTATAATTGACCTATAGCTGCAGAGATTCATGGGAGATATGCATCAGGTGTGCCCTACCCAAGTACAAAATAAAGTTAGTTTTATTTTAATATTTTTTTTTTAAAAAAATGCCCTGTTACTTTTCTAAGTTACACATCATTCTCTGTGACACTGATGGCATTATGTTTGAGCCACCTTTTACTGGCCCCTTAAACGGTATCAAACTTTGTATAAAGTAGGCACACTTGTGTATCCTGGCTAAATTTCAGGAGATGCACTAATGACTTATATGTGTGTGTATGAGGATGGGGGAATACACAAAAAACAAATAACATTTGTTTGTTTAGACTAAATATAGAAAGGTTATTCCCAGTGAAAAATATCTCCAAAACATAAAAGCTAGTATGGTCAATTACTAACTAAACTGAAACCTTATGGGAAGAAAATGAAAAAAATAAATAAAAATAAAACTTACTTGTCGACTGTCATTTTCCCTGCAGCCCTGAAGTTTTATAAGCGAGGCTGGAGCTCTGTCCACAACAGTAAGGCAGAGATCCATGTGTTTAACGGATTTGTCCTTTGTCAGAGCCCATTCCTACAATTAGAGGATTACAATAATCACTTTTTAACTTCTTTCTTGCTTTGTTTGTCATTCATTTTTTAAATTCTACACATGGGTATATGAATCGTATCACGCAATTAAACCAGAATAATAATAATTTCTGACTGCTGTACATTGCTCTGTGTATTTGGGAAGTAAGCATAGACTAGAACAGACTATGGCTATTAACACTCTTACTAATTCTTAATATCTTAATAGAGTTTTTGCATCTTATTCGAGAGATGACCTTCATACATATTGCTGAAAGTGGTTTTATAAGCTTGCTTTTCTTTTTTAGACTAGTCTTGTGACCACCGCACAGATCATAGGACAATGGCAACATGATCATAACACTATAACAGTCATCTTGACCAACCTCATATGTGTTTGCATTTTATTTACTGGAAATTGTTTAATTAAGAGTTTCAATAGTATTGGATAATCACTTAATGTTTGAATGTCACTGGATCAATTCAGGTGTGTATCTGTAATTCTAGTCTACATAAAAATCCTGGTCAGTGGCAGCATCCTCTCGCGTTCCTGTGTGAATACTCGGTACACAGCGGTGGTAGCCTTCAGAGCAACGCTGAAAACCCTGACAGCACATAGCACAACATGAAGACAGCGATTGTGTCATCCCCGGCACACTTCAGACCGACTGCTTGAAAACCAGACTTGAAAGGAGTCCGACCAATACAGATGCTGGGCACCTATGCTGACGTCACTTTGAAGCCAGACTGTATTCTTGTTGCTGTTAAGGTGGTAATTTAAGGAGGCCACGCCTGTACAATGTACTTTACAAAGGCTTGTACATTGTACAGCCGAGGCTAATCAGCTTGAATTGTATTCTGGATTGAATGGGAAGCCAATGGAGGGCTTTGGAGAGAGACACAGCAGAAGAGGAACGTTGAGAGATGAAGATTAGGCGTGATGATGCATTCAGGACAGAATGCAGGAGAAAGACTGATTGCGATAATCAAGGTGGGAAATGACAAGAGTGTGGACATTTGTCTTGGTAACAACCAGGGAGAGTTAAGTGTGAACCTTGGTAATGCTGCGAGGGTGACAGCACTGCACAAGGGACTGGATGTGGGGAGTGAAGTTGAGGGCGGTCAATCATTACTCCAAGGCAACATGCATGGGGAATGGGAAAAGGCCACATTATGAACTTTGAGAGAAACGGGAGGGGACGTGATAATGGAAAGATGACAGGGTCAGTTTTGGTCACATTTGAATGCTACCTCAATCTTAAACATCAAAGTGGAGAGGTCAGGGTGAGAAAAATAGATTACAGTGTCTAGCAGAACCAAATACCCACCACTTATTAATCCAAATCAGATTTGTATTGATATTATAGTGTTTATGGAATTTTATTACAGTGATAAAATTATTCATATGGAATGTATGCATTCATTATCTAGGTTATGGTTTTAAATTATTAATGAAATGTAGGATTTAAAATATTAATTACAGGGAATCGATTGCATTTACACAGATTGGCAATGTTTTTGAAATTCGTATATGACTGACAATATACTATGCTAACCTATAAAGGAGGTATAAAAACATTAATATGTTGAGGGAATATAAATCCTTATATATGTAAGAGCATCACAATTCCTCGTAGATAACTGATACTTTGCATCAAAGTGCTGCTTTTTATCCATTTTTGAAATGGTCTTATATTTATAGGAAATTTCAAGAAATCCCTGATTGCATCTGCTTGGCCTGAATGCTCTCCCTAATTATTAACGCCAAGAAGAGTTTTTTTGGTTTAAATAATTGCAAACATAACCTTGAGCAACACGTGCCTTCCAAATGATGTAGGATGTAAGTAGTGAGGTTCAGGCGTTGGCCCCACAGTGCCATACCACAGCTAATTAGGATAATAGCTCACATTCATCTATATAAAATAAGGCTTATATAGCTACAACTTCGATGTGCATGTAAGTCTAGAACTTGACAGCTTTCTGTTTCTCATTTAAAAAACAAATAAAAAAATATAAAATATTACTCGCATAATGCAAAGAAAAAAGCACCACTGTGAATTCTAAAGATAATTCAAGGCACATTACACATCACTGCCCTATAAAAAACAAAAACAAAAACAAACATCTTGTCCCTTGCCTTTATATGGTAACAGGAATTCTCTGTGACGTCTAAAATCTTTATATTACACAGTAGCTATAAGTATTTAATAGAAACTGCTTTGATTGTTATCCAATACATTGAATTAAAACACTATTATAGTTGAACTCATGGGGTTTCAATAGGTTTAAAATAATGTGCATACGTGGGCGTAATTTGCAGCACCTGCATTAACGTCGGCAACCATGATTATTTACATATAATTGTTTAATGCTCATTGTGTAGAAGATGTGGTAGATTAATGACATCCTCCTATCATGCATTTTGCATTATTTTATTTTTTCATTTTAAACACCTACCTGGTTACCTCCAGCATTATGACATTCATAGACACCAACTACTCCATCTGCAAAATGGCCCAATGTGTCGAGGCAGTTTGTACCTTGCTGCAAAGCTCCAAATGCAATATCTTGATGGTCAGGAACTCTGTAATAAATAGTCAATATTGTAAACTGCTATAATTCCATACATATTTTGAATGCTGTAATAATTTCATACAAACATTTATACATTCCGTCTCACCTGACTAGTTTTCTTATCTATTTTCAAATGGCTTCAAACAGCTACACTATCATATACCCGTCGGAACAGAACACAGATACACCTTTAGGTGATGTGCCAGTTTCACCCTTTTTTTTTCATGACAGGTAGAATTTTGGGTGGCATAAACATAAATTAATTTTATAAGCATTATAAAAAGGGAAGAACGGGATTTATAAAAATTAGAATACTTTTTTGGAGGCTTCCTGTAGGTCATTTCAAGTAACACCAATATTTTTTTTATTATTAAATTGATGGCTAATTTCTGTTCTAATCTGTGTTAACCACCAATATTTGCAAGCCCCTGCCCAAAGTGGTTCTAAACATAACCTAGAGGACTCCCAGCTCTGTTACATAAGTGGGGCAAATTATTGGTAGTCTGGATTACGGTCAAAAGCTTTCTTTTGTCTTTGTGCAAATTACAGATTTTCAATTTAAAAAAGGACCCTTTTAACAACTTGCACCCCATGAGTAAATGCATTTTTAAACTGAGAATGCAAAAATAAGGTTGAGCCTATTTGTAAAGTGGTCGCTCTTTTTTTCTATATTTTTATCATTCACATTCAATTTTATTAATAGTAAAATAAGCCTATTTTCATTTGGGTTTATTTTATGCGATTCTGTTTTCTAAGTAATAAATGTATTACTGTGTTTGTTTATAAACACTGTAGTACTTTAAATATATCTTCGTTTGTTTATTGAATGCATTAGATACAGCATTTCACACAATACTTAATCCTGTCCTGCACTACTTTATATTCGTTTTATAATCAAAAGTGAACATGTATAGTTGATAAAGTTAAAAAGGAACACATTTCTAAAGGACCAAAAACCTCACCTCAATTCAGGATAAACATTTTCCAAATACCACTTAAAGGGTTTGCAGCCCAATTTTTTTTTCAGGTCAGTGCGACTCTGAATGCTAGAATCAAGGAACAAAAAACAGTTAGCAGGCAGGAATTTAAACATTTTTACCTCAAATAGTGCATTTATTCCCTTTTGCCATTTTATAAGGGCAAGTCCCATTCAATGTTTTGCTCGTCAGATCAAGAGGTGTGAATGGTTAAGGAACTCCCACATAGTGATGAGCATTTATGAAGAACTCAGAATCAGAATACATATATGTGCACACCTTTTATGGAGACAGGGAATGGTGCTTTTACCTACAAATAAATGTAATGGATAGGAGCTGGCACAACCATAGCTGCCAAACTCCTGGGATTTAATGCAATATAAACATAAAAAAATACAATTTCTTTGTATGCACTACACTTGCTTGGCTCTGCATAAGATTGGGTGACCACAGACCAGTTTGATCAGATTGAGGGAGTATATGGGGGACAATATTTATTTGTTTGGTTTTTCTATAAAAGAAAATGTATAATGTAATAATGTGGAACTGCCAAGAAGCTGCCAGCGATTCTGAAGGAAATTTAACAATGTTTTATTAAACTTAACTGCAAAAACTATAATTCAAAGACGACGTATTCGCTTTCTTTGCTGCACAATTTATAATATCTTATGGAAGGCTCGTCTCTGGCTTCACAAGCCAGTAGACCCGATAGAGTTGCCTCTGGTTTGCACGCAAAATAAACATGTTGTTATCTCTATATCCAGCAACACTGAAACCTTTTTTTTTTTCTTTTTAGCAAATACAAAGAGTACCAGAGGCAATACATGCTTCAAAAATTTCAGATTTAGAGTAGATTGGTGTGACAGAATGGACTATTACAGGCCTGATCTTCCAGTGTTGACCACCGGGACAAAGGAATGCATGTAACCAAGATTGCTATTACCCAGCAGTCACTCAGAGTATAGGATTGAGTAGTTAGCTATTGTTCTTACGCAGAGCCAGGTGTGAGGTTTTATTCTGGGCCAGTGACTTCCTGTAAAGACACTAAGGACAGCTGGTGAAGCCCCTCTGACATCACAAATAAGTAGAATGGGAATTCCCATTCTACTGAATGACTGGCTATCATACACCATCACCAAGGGATTAATTACATCAAAGATCCCATTGTTCTCACCTAGGACTGGGTCAGACATATTGGTATGAAAACAGCAGGATGGGCTCATCTTGGCCCTAAGACATGACTGCTCTCTTGTACAGCACCTCATTGAACTCCATCAATCGGGGGAGCCATTTTCCTAAGACCTTTGCAGGATGGACTTTGGTCGTGGGACTTGGAACCCCTTTTAAAAGGATGCAAGGCAGCTCCGAGTGTGTGTCATTGCTTCTGAAAGCTACTGTTGTTGGAGTCTCAGATTCTGCCAGTGTGCTAAAAATTTTATTGAGATTGCAGACTTGTTTGCTCTGCCAGGCTTATTCTATAACTGTGGACTTGTGGACTTGTAGACTTGCTGGCTGTACTAAACAGTAACTTCATCAGACTTTCCTGATCCTACAAAATCATATCGCATCCGGATTGGAATCTAGCGGTAAACTGATGTTTCTTTGGACCTATTGGTCTGATTTAGATTCAAATGTTTTTATCCTCTTGCTGATTTAGGGAACTTGCATTAGGCAAATGATAATCTGATAACTGATAAAGATATTGCTGTATCTTTCTAAGTCTCCGTTCTGCATGACTTGACTCAGAAGTCCTGAGGTATACCATGTGAGCTAGGCTCTAACACCCCGGGCCTTCACAAATGGGTATCCTTATTTTTAATTTGTATAAAAATATAGTACTTTTCATTTATGAATATGCAGTATTGTTTAAACCTATAAATCAGATCATAATAATAATAATAATATTATTAATAATGTTATTTCTTAGAAAAATTATTGGATACAATGGTGCAACGTTAGACAAAGGAATTGTATATGTTCCTGCAGTGACTTCCCAATTAAAGTTTATAATTAAACTGCAAAATCTAAAATGTAAAAAAGAAATCCCCACAGGAAAAAAAAGAAGCGTAAAGTCAACACTTACTTTCCATACGGTACATTTCGAGCAGAAGGTACAGCTGCATAGTAGAAATTCTTATATTCATCCATCCAAACCTCTGCAGCTCTCCGTGTGTTTCTAGACCAGAAAAACAGACATCACAAGTGCACTTAACATGTAAACCTGAAGTATTACGGTGTTGATATTGAGAAATAAGGAAATGTGTAATGATTAAGCTAAAATTCCAAACGGCATCCAACGACCACAATGTAGCAGTGATGGTTGTTTATTTAACTAACTGCAATTTATAACTATAATTTTCTGTGAAAGACTAGTATAGATTTCAGTGACTAGATAATGCTAAAGTAACAGACTTCTATATTGCTGAAATGTTCTCCCCAGCACCTATCTCCCTGGTGCTCCACTTGGCTCCCGGTTCTTGGACCACAACAGAATCCTATTATACTAGGAGAAACAATGGGTTATTCTATTATAACAGGCAATATGTGAGCACTACAGCCAGCAGTGTGTGATAGACCACTGACCACCAGTCTTCAGTCCTAGCAGGTGTGGGCAATAAACGCCAACATTTTTCAATATTATTGTAAAGTATTACACTGCCCTCACCTGGCTACTAAATGCCACCCAGCTGGCAACATTTTCAGGGGAAAACACTACTGGTATATGATAAATATGCTACAATAAATGATGTTTAGCAATTTGTGTCTCAATGTCCTCTCTCGACTTAATTAAGTTCACGTGAAAAAAACCCACAATAGTTTTGATGATCTTTTTCTGTGATGATGTGGGTGCTCTTTAGTATGGTTAGCACTTTGAAGGGATTAATATGAATATTTTAATATTTGTTCATCCCAAAATCATATTTATAGATGGCAACAACAAAACAGACAAGCAATTTATAGAAATAAAACATACTCTGAAACATTTTATGTGGTCATCACTAGGATAAAAAAAAAAATAAAAAAAAAAAATTCCTGCACAAAATGTATACATAAAAGTCCTGCAGCTAAGCATTGTGAGTGGAGGCATACCTCTATACAAACAAGTGCACAGCTACTGCACCATTTAAAAATACAGCCAAATGTGACTTATAGACAGTGAGGAGCGAAGACTTGGGGACAACTTAGACATAGATGGGATAGGCAACACCTATTTGTCATGGTAGATTGGTCAGTAATGTTAAATTGTATGCCATATATTTTAATAAAAGAATTGTTACTCTGCCAACTGAAGATTGATTACAATGAAATCAGAAAATCTAAAAAGAAGCATAACCTTAGATGTGTATTGACACACTGTTTATAAAATATATTTTCCAATCTACTACTATATATTGTCAGAGCTCCTTACCTGGCAAACACTGTCCCACTGCCACCTGGAAATGTGTATGGGTGTTGTTTGCGAAACACATGGCCCACCCTACTGCAGGGGATTATTTCAAGACTTCCACCACACTGCCACACGCGGAATGAAATCTCTAATTAAGATTAAAGAGTGGAATCCATGAGTTAGAAAGAAAACACCAACATGTTTGTGCATTTTATCTCCCAGAGAGGTACAGATCTAAGTAGATTACCTTTTTATTACAATGAAAAATAAAAAAAAAAAGTGCTATATAAATAACTGGGGATAAAAAGTGTTGGGAATAGATTCAGACCAGTGTTTTTTTTTTTCTTACTTTGTTTCATAACAATTAAAAATGAAAAACAGTGGATATAAACCCAAGAAATTAAGCTCTACAAAATAAATATTTCACACATTTGGAATCGCAAAAAAATATTTTTCTATATAGTGTCTCAAAATATTTCAGAAATGTAATGGTTAGGTTTTCATTTTAATGTCACAAGCCCTTCAAGCTGTTGATCTCCTAATGTATGCCATCACATTCTTGTTTTGCAACCCGATATACTGTAGAGTTTTATTTCTGGCACACATATAACTTGTAATTAATCTTTTTAACATAAATTCTTTGTTCTTTTGCACTGGATATTGCTCTGCGTCTCTTAAATGCTAGATTTGTTTCACTGTTGTGAAGCAAACACATTTTAGACACCATAATTGCAGATGGCGTATTCCGCATAATGTTTCACATTCATTCTGCACATAAGTGGATGTGAAATACATATTGTGCACTGAAATGGACAAAGGTGCATGTTTCATGTCTGCAACTCTGCATATGTTAAACATGCATCTAAATTCATTTTATTTACAATAAAGATATACAAAAAATTACACATACACTAAATAAGAACAGTACATGCATAGTTAGCATATGACCACTTTATAATATATATATATATATATATATATATATATATATATATATATATATATATATATATATATATATATATATATATATATATATATTATTTTCATATTATTTCCATAGGAAACCTATAGAGTGGACTTTATCTGCTGCATATTTTGATTCATCAACAGGGTGGAAGTTGCCATATTACCTAGTGGCTCGAAGTAAAATCAAATATTATTCAGAAACTCCAATTGGATAGTGCCATCAGTCATCAAATTATCATATAAAGTAGAGAATATATTTGCTAGCTTTTGCTCAGCAGTAAGAAACGAATCCTTGGCATAGGATTAGCATTACTTTGTTCAGAAGTGGCTCATCCACATGGTTCCAATGTTCGGGCACCCCACAGTTCCCAATATATGTACCATTGCCTCTGTCTACAATAGACTACCAGTAAATACCACCGCTTGTTCTTAATGTATATGAAAGAACCATACATTTCTATCTTGCTTGTAACATTCATGGCAAGACAGTACATTTATATTGATTTAGTTGCAGATTTAATGTACATGCAAGTTATGTAACCTATAAAATAAGCATGTGACTGTCAAGAAAGCCAGATAACAGTGACATCACTAAATTTGAAGTTCGTGCAGCAAACACCAAGCTATTTATAGCAGTAGACTGAAGTGCAGTATTGCTTTAGAATGCTTCAATATTCATTTGAAATGTCACTGATTTTGCAGTCTGTTTCTACATGTAGGGCTAGTGCAAGTAAAACCTTTTTTATGGTTCCATGAAAAGTGGTCCAACAGTGCTGTTACTATACAGAGGAAGATGATGTTGTGCCGTCTCCATTACCTATTGCTTTGCATGTAATTTTGGTGCTAAAAGACATTTAAATAGAAATATATTACAGCATGCCTTATAGAATAGAATATCATTTTAATGCTATATTTTGCTATGGAATAAAGGCAAGAAGGAATGCACATGTTTCTTTTCTATAAAGTTTAATACATACCTAAATTTTCACCACCCCAAACATCCATCATCATATCATACTTTCCCAGTTCTTCAAAATATGCTTTATCCATGACAAACAGCCCTCCAGCAATCATTGGGGTTCTACAGATAAAAGTGAAACACATATGATAAGGATTAATAACACATAAGACAAAATAAAAATGTATATATCAAAAAAATAAAATCAGACCAGTTTAAAAAGTATACATCTTAACCAGTAAATATACAAATGTCTCTCTAAAAATTTGGTAGCATACTGTTAAATTCTCAGTGATTTCTAGAAAAGTACAGATTGGTATAACATATTTACTAAGTACAGCCAGTGGTCTTCTGAGGACCTATTTCTCGGGTGATGCACCCAGCAGTTATTACTTATAATAGACTCCCTATTAGACTATTATAATAGGACAAACCATTGTTTGTCCTATTATAATAGGCACTATGTGAGCTCTGCAGCCAGCAGAGTGTGTTAGACCACTAACCATCAATCTGACCAGTCCTGGCAGTCAGTCCAGGCAACCAGAGACTCAGCGGCCAGGCATAAATAAAATTGAATTCTAACAAAATATAAATGTGGACAGTCCAGCGAGCAATAACCTCCAGAGTCTTTATAAATAATATAAGCGCTAGCAATAAGCTCCAATATAATTCATTATTATTATTGCAAAGCATTACACTGTCCCCAACCGGCTACTTCTTAATGCCATCCAGCTGGCAAAACGTTGTGGGGAGAACACCAACAGCATACATTAGCGGATGGAAAAACTAGCTGTGTATGTGTGCTTCAGAAAATAAGTTATACAATGAGCAATGTGTGGTGACGACAGGCCTTGTGTTGTGTGGACTTGATATACAGCCCTCAAGTATGTAAAATATGCAAGTTTGTCACTATACTAATCTAAAGAATTGGCCTTTGCAACGGTTTTACTGCCCCACTGAAGATGACCACATTCTCTGTGCTCTATGTGGATAGCAGGAGACAAATACTATCAAAGCATCACAGCGATGACTGACTGCACTCATTACCGGATACTATGCTACCTGCACACCTCTATGGGGTGTTTCACCGCCACGCAGTGCCTTTTCAACCGGTCAGTGTGCCCTCTACGGCGCATTGAGGAAACTGAATTGCCCCCCATGTGCATTTCACACTCCTGCCTGTAAACCTGGCAATTCCATCTATGCGTGTGGCCAAATAGGTACTTTATCCTGTTGCCTGGCACTCGTGCCAAGCGGCAGGATCGACCTTTGTATCTGGCTTACATGTTAACAGATCACTATGAATGAATTATTAATTTTTACTTTTTCATTTTACTCTACGGGAATTGTGCAAATAAAAATTCATTAGTTTTTCATTTAAGAATGTAGTTAAGTGAAAAGACTTACTTAATTGGTGCTACAGGGTTTCCTTGTCTGGCTCTTCTTTGTTCTGGTGTCATATAGTCCCACTTAAAAACCAAGTTCCAGTCAAATCCTAGTAACAAAAACAAAGCAATATGGAACTGCACAAAAATCACCATATAACTTTCATGGTACTAGGGTGCTATATAAATCGTTATAGTAGAAAGCTGCACTGTAGAATAAACTAGGAACAAGCACTTATGGAAAACAAATTTATAAGCATTTATAATAATGTTGCATGCTTTTATATCTACAGGACCTGCTGCAATACTCAGGTGTCAAATGTTTTAGAATACATATCTGCAAATAAAATTGGTGCACAACCCTAGTTATCTCCTACTAGCAAAATGAACCAGTTTGTTTAAAGGTAATGTGAAAAGCAAGAATTAAGAGAGTCTGCTCTTTAAAATCAACATTTGTTACTATACTGCCGTCTTTATTATTACATGGCTATGCACAATGTGGTGTACTAGCAATATAGGAAAAAAAGTAGAGAAAATGTTAGGGAAATCACATAGTCAACAAAACAAATTCATCACTGTGTATCATGTCATAAAACAGTATATAGTAAAAATTGTGTAAGCAGGGTCAGAGTTGTCATATGCAACATCCTAGGTAAAACCATATAATCCCGTGAGAACCCAATTTTCCACAAATCCATGTGATTCATACGGCTCAAATTCATAGCATGAATGAAGCACCTGAATAAATAGCAAAAGCCTCTGTTGATCTGGGGGGGTTTCAATTAAATTGGGGCTGGTTTATATATCATATTAATTGTAAAGAGAAGGAGTGGTCTCCCCACTGCAGAGTACATAGTACACGTGGTGATACAAAATCTCAATGTTAATTTGTTATTGGATTATTTACAGATATAAATAAAAATAAATTGTAGCGCTCTAAAACTCTCAGGCTACAATAAATAAATTGAGACATTATATAAATAATTATGAAAAGTTGTCACGAATCACCGTAAAAATGTTTATTAACAGCAATATAAAACCAAAGATTATTATAGAATGGATGTTGATATACATGCAATAAACCAGCTATAAACACATAGATATTATATAATATAAAATACTTCAAACAAATAGCCACTACTATAGTGGTAATGACAGTGCACTGTGATCGAACTAGTCCCATATCATATAAATACATTGATCCCCTCTAATCTCTACCATATAACATTCATGTTAGACAGCGGTCAGAAAAAGTAGCAAAAAAAGGTTGGCCAATGGAAAAAGGGAAAAATGTTCCATTCATGTCGCTATAGTAAATCCGATCCAGTAACCACAGGATGTATGGACGTAGACGTTAACACTATATAATATAGTATTAACATTTACCCCCTTAAAAGATAAAGACCTCTTGGTCAGGTTCTGTTCTAGTTATCTTGTCTGGGGTGGAAAGGAATTAGAATTTAAATAGGTAAGAAAATCATCATCATCATCATCATCATCATCATCATATGTACCCTCCCATATAAATAGGATGTCATAGGTGCAAAAACAAGGATTAATCCAAATGTATACACACACTTTAATAATTTCCAATTACTTTATTTATAATTTTTTTTTAACAAAGTTATAATAAATTGGAAGATTTTGTTTATGGACAGTGTTCTCTGACCTGCTTTAAATTACACTCCTATCTATAAAGTAAAGCTGGCAGTCTTAAGGATAAACTAGCACTGACAGTTTAAATGCAGAATATACAAATAAAAGCATTAATGGTACAGATGTGGTCCTTCTTTATATTGTCCTAGCAGTGTATCTGAATTTAAAGTAAAAGGACTCATTACCTGTTCCTCCACTTTTGCACTTATTAAACTGTCCATGCGGGAAACAATATGTTGGGTGCACAATGAGGAAATTTAAAGTAAGACTATATAAAGACTAAAACACATATTAAACTAACTGCCAATACCGCAAGTTATATGGACATTTTTCAGACACATAACAGTGATCCTCCTTTTTTGAACAGTTTTGACAAACAATGTTAAATTGGGATTTAGTGGTGAAGATAAGTACTCTTTACTTTGCAAAAGTGAAACTTATTGCATATAACAAGGACATCCTGAATCCCAGTGGTTTTAATAATGGATAGGATTTTAATTTTTCTTGATCAACAATTAGGTGCATCTATTGATCTGAATAATTGTTTACATGCACATTTGCTTATAATATCTTTATATGACATTATTGAATTATATGCTAATAATTTTAAAAGTGTTAACCACATTCTCTTTCTCTCACATACACTGATACACATGTTTACAAGCCTGTAGAAGAGGGTATTCCATTCCTTGAAATGCAGAGCAAAGGTTACATGCTTCTGATAGACTGCAACATATTATTATTGTGGCACTTAAGGGCACCTTGAAAATGCTAAAATTCATTGCATTATTTACTTTATTACATCTTCCCTTAAACACTCAGTTGATCTATTTACAGTTTTTATTATACTTTGTCAGGCAGCCTCCAACCATCATTAACTACTGGTAAAAACAATTATATTGCATTCTAAAAGGGGGAAATTTAATACTCAAAATATCAGAGCAAGGTGCGTTCGGAACGGCCACGAGACACCTCTCGCAGATTGTTTTTTTATTTACAGAAGAGGTGCGAGCAAATAAAAAAAATTGGAGTGTTACTTTTAATTGCAATAATGGTAAAAAAAAAAGCGTGTCCGCAATGTTCTTAGGAACATCGTGGACAAATGAATCAGCCCCTAACAGTCATTTGAAAAGCTTTTCCAAAATACCCTCCCAGAGATTTGATTGTGCAAAACAACAACTTACTCAAAAAAAGAACAAAATGTTACGCTGCATTCTAGCCTAATTAAAACCTTTTTATTAATGCAGTATCTAACTCATTATTGCTAATGTGACCCAGCAGATGCTAGCAATGGGGGGGAAAATACTCTATTTTATTTTTATATATTATGTTCCATCCATGAAATGGTCTCTTACACGGTCATAATATAATGTTACCCATAAATATATTCTTTTAAAATTGAGTTTAAAACACCAAGGCTCGAAGTGCGGCATACCTCCTTTTAAATCTGCTGATGCTCCAACATACTGGAAGTTGTCCATATTAATCACATCAATTATGGGAGATACAACTCTAGTTTTGTCCTAAAATAAAAAAAAAATAAAAAAATTTTTATTAAAAATAAATACAGTATTGAACATAAAAGCCAAAAGTATTTCATGTTTTAAGAACATGTTCAGCAGCTTAGTATTGATAGCTGAAATGTTAAGTAGATCAAAAACTTCAACATATTCATGAAATATAGGACTGTTTCAAGAAAATATGTACAAACCTATATAGGAAAAACCCCAACAAAATGCAAAAGGTTTACTAATCTTTAAAATCTGAAGAGAAAGGGTGAACAGGTAAAGAAACCTAGACAGTAGATCAGGGGCGGATCTAGAGAATTCTTCTACCCGGGGCGATTTAGGGGGGGGGGGGGGGGGGGGATTTAGGCCCCGCCCCCTTTTTTACATCTGAGGCTGCCGGTGGCTGCATACTATGTGCAGGTCCGTTCAGCAGTGACAGGTGGGGACAGTGTGCTGCCCGGATGCTCTGATTGTGTTTAAAACACAATCAGAGCAGCCGGGCAGCACACTATCCCTGCCTGTCACTGCCGAACGGAACTGCACATAGTGTGCAGCCGCCGGCAGCAAGCCTCCCCCTGGATCCGCCACTGCAGTAGATCAATCTTCATGTAATTTCAGGTATATCATTTGCAATGCTGGGAGCTGTTTGGACATTTTCTACCACCACATAACTCAAATCTGGGTTGTTGAACAACAATTTTTTAAACTAAATATTGCTCACAAACATTTTTATATAAGTCAGTGGTTCTCAAACTTTTGCAGTTAGCGGCACCCTTAGAGTCTCCATAATTTGTTCAAGGCACCCGTCCAAAATAATTAGTGAGCAGTCCCGTTTTATAAGCAGTTGGGTCAAAAAAACGTAATAAGTATTTAGGTCAGGACAGAAATACTTATTTAGTTGTATGCAAAAATACTACACATACATCTCAGGGAAAAGAATATTTTCATATATTTTTTTCAATTGTATTTCTGTCAAAGAATAATTTACAGCCAACTCCCTTTGCATCTCCCCACTCAGCCCCTCCTCCGCATCCCCCCCCACTCAGCCCCCTCCTCTGCAACCCGGGGGCCAGGAAGAGAAAAAAAAAAAAATAAAACAAAAAACAAACTTCCTAATCCTGCGGCGCCCGGGACAGAGCATCCTCCTCTCTCCTGCCACTTGTCACTGAATGTCGGGTGTGATGGCGTCACACCCGACATGCAGTGAGAAACGAGGAGGGAGGAGAATGCTGGGTCCCGTGCGCCGCCAGATTGGTAAGTTTTTTGTTTTTCTCTTCTTGGCGGTGGCACCCCTGTGACAGCGCCGCGGCGCTCACTTTGGGAACCGCTGTGTTATGCAATACTTCTCAGAGTGGAAGATCGTGCAGAGGATTCAGTTGAAAAAAAAAAACCCCAAAAAAACACCTACTGTTTTGTCTCCATACACATACAAAAGTTTTACTGTAGCAAAATTCAGGTGATACTTTGAAAATTTAGTTGAGCATTACATACCCCTAAATAGCAAATAAGGATGTGGTCACAATGGTAGCAGCTTAGAACACTAAGGGAGCAAGTACAATCCAAGGTAGGATTTACAGACAAGGTCTTCTTAGTGTCGGACAGGTATCACCATACATCCTGCAGCAATGACACTAAAATGGGTTAAATTGGGACTGGCAGATTTATAGACATGGGATAAAAATACATGGTGGCTGTATTGAGGGCCAAATAACACCCAAACTGTTGAGATTGTGGTCTACGGTTATCCCTAGCCACCATGGAAAATGAGATCAGGGAAGGAAGTAGTTCCAGTGATGGACTGGTGTTATAAACACCCCACTGATATATCGAGTGATGTTAAACTTTCACGCAACATGATCATTTTATTATAATTAGTGAAAATCAGTGCAGATTAAACAGTAAGAAAAAAATCTACTTTTTTTGTCTCCTTCCACATACAAAGTTCATCACATTTTTACAGACTCGAATTTTATTGTTTCATGTGATACTTTCAAAATTTAGTTCAACATTACATACCCCTGAATAAAATTCACATTATGTGAACACAACAGAAACAGCTTAGAACACGAAGGACATTAGAGTTTGATGTATTTTGCATCAAGTGTACAAATGTGTAAACTTACGCCCCACGTTAGCGTATCGATACAGCTCGACAGTATTCGTACCAAATACAAAAGTCACATTACCCTATTCATACACAATATAACAGAATACAGCGATTACCACAACAGGAGAAATCATTTTAAATATAGTGTAAATCAAGACACCACAACAGTAACACCTCATTAAGTAATTTAATATCTCATTGCATTTACAGAAGTGGTCATTCCAGCACTATATGTATTCAAATTTGTTTGTACTCATTTGAACTTTTATCTTTTGCATTTTGTAAATTGTGTATTCTTAAGCTTTAAAAAATGTAATTATTCTTTTCATTTCCATATTTTCACATGTTGTTGTTACCTATAGTTACACTATAAGGACAACAGTATTTTGCCAAAACTAAAATTGAATTGAGGTGTTTCAATCAGAGGTCCCAGAGGTGTATAAAATCAAGCACCTAGAAATGCAGTCTCTATTTGTCAAACATTTGTGCTACAAAATGAGTTGTTCTGAAGAGTTCAGTGACTTAAAGCATGGTACAGTGATAGGATGCCACCTTTGCAATAAAACGGTTCACAAAATTTCATCACTGCTGGATATTCCACAGTCAACTGTAAGTGATATTAGAAAGTGGAAGCGTTTAGGATCAACAGCAACTCAGCCATGAAGTGAAAGACCACATAAAATCACAGAACGGGGTCAAGGACTGCTAAGGCGCATGGTGCGTAAAAGACGGCAACGCTCTGCTGATTCAATAGCTGAAGAGTTCCAAATTTCCACTGGAATTCACGTAAGCACAAAAACTGTGCTTAATGGAATGGGTTTCCATGGGCGAGCAGCTGCATGCAAGCCTCATATCACCAAGACCAATGCCAAGCGTCAGATGGAGTGGTGTCAAGACACAGACACTGGACTGGGAGCAGTGGAAACATCTTCTGTGGAGTGACGAATCATGAATCTCTGCTTTGCTTTCAGATGGCGAGTCTGGGTTTGGCGGATGCCGGGAGAACATTATCTGCCTGACTGCATTATGTGAACTGTGAAGTCTGGTGGAGGAGGGATTATGGTATGGGGCTGTTTTGTTAGGGTTTGGGATAGATCCCTCATCTCCAGTGAAGGGCAATCTTAATGCTTCAGCATACCAAGTCATTTTGGACAACGCTACCAACTTTGTGGCAACAGTTTGGGGAAGGACCTTTTTTATTCCAACATGACTGTGCCCCAGTGTACAAAGAAAGGACTACAAAAACATGGTTTGAGGAGTTTGGTGTGGAAGAACTTGACTGGCCCGTACAGAGCCCTGCCCTCAACACCATCGAACACCTTTGGGATGAACTGGAACGGAGATTGCGAGCCAGGCCTTCTCGTCAAACATCAGTTCATGACCTCAAATGCTCTACCGAATGAATAAGCACAAATTCCCACAGAAAACACTCCAAAATCTTGTGGAAAGCCTTCCAAGAAGAGTGGAAGCTGCGATTGCTGCAAAAATGGGACCAACTCCATATTAAAGTATATGTATTTGAATACAGTGTCATTACAGTCCCTGTTGGAGTAATGGTCAAGCATACAAATACATTGGTCCATATAGTGTATATACTACTGACCACTACTTGCGCCAGTATCTTATATTTCAAATGGTTGTGTAAATCCTACTCACATTTATAGTTGCTCTTGAGGAAGGCAACCAAACATCGGGCAGAAGAGAATTATTAGCACTGTTGCCCTAAAGTATGATGCTTCAAGAACACCTTGATAAGCATTCTAAGTTCCAGTGGATTGTGAATGCTGTATGTTCCCAAGGGAGACACCCAGTGGTCCAATTCCATTCGGGGAATGTGAGATATACCTCCATATATTAAAAAACATACATAGAATACGGAAAAGGAAGATCATCATTGATAGGTAATTTTTGCATGTACATGTAAACTTAAATAAAAGGACCAGCATAACTTTAGCAAAACCAGACAGAACCTACCTAATCAAAGTGTTTCAGTCTTTATCTCAAAAATAAATACTCCTAGGTTGTTAAAAGCTACAATTCAGGATTAGATGGAATTTAAAAAAATAAATAAAAAAAATATAAATATAAATATAAATATATATATATATATATATATATAACTCACACAGGGGTGTTACTTTAAGTATGCTACACTAGATGTTCCAACTTCGTATATGAGAAGTAGTTTGGGATTCTCTTTCAAAGTAATTGCAAGTCACTTTGGATGTAGAAGATGGTTTCTTCTGGTAATCGGATGTTCAGAGACTTCATTGCCCATCAAACGGTCCTTGACAATGTAATTTGCCGATTACTTTATACTTCCTTTTGCTTAATGGAGTAGGACTCTTGTCATTCATTCTCAAATCCCACAATCCCAGCCAGTAATATAATCACAAAATCCAGGTCTATCCTGCACAACTCCCATAAACTTGTTATGACTCTGTACACAGAGATCCAGCAAAGCATATCATCTGCTTCCTGTCACGCAAGACCTTTAAAGTGATATTAACCTTCACAGCTGAACGCAGTCCAAGATCTCCCTTCCTACTTTAAAGACAATCTTGGCGAAATTAAATTTAAAAAAATGGTATCCTCTTGCCAGAGTAACAACCTGATAACTTCTTTTCCTGAAACTTCTTGCAGATTCTCTTAATTTGATCCATCAAGACGAAGGTCCTACACTCTTTCTCCTCCCACACAACTACCTGTTCCCTTTCAATGGTTCATGTGCTCATTCCAGCCTTATAACTAGCATTTGTAATCATTCCGTCTTTACTGCGATATTTCCATCATTAGTTAAGCAATATTTTTTCCTATTTCAGGGGAAAAACAAATCTTAACTCATATTCTCTATGACTACCCATCATATCTCTCAACTCTCATGCCTCTTCAAGTATCCATCTCACATGCCTCCTGTCCTCACTTAACCAACAGGACCCTCTTCAGTTTTTTTTATTCCTAACACTCCACATACACTACACTAAATAAGGTGGTCAAAAATTTGATCATTGCTAAATGTGAAGGCTGCTACTCTTTTCTAATCTCTCTGCTGCATTAGACACCATCAATCACTCACTTCTCATACAAACGTTGCATTCCCCACGTCTTCAAGACACTGTCCTATCCTGGTTCTCACACTACTGATTAAACTGCTCCTTCAATGTTCATTGCTCTAGATCCACCTCTTTTCAGTTCTCTCTATCAGTTGGAGTACCAGAGAGCTCAGCCCTAGGCGTTCTGCTCTTCTCTATCTATACCACTCTTGTAAATCTAATAAAGCTACTTTGTATTTCAGTACCACCTCTATGTGGATCCCACCCAAATTTAGTTATCCTTGTTTGATATTTTACCATCACAATTCCAATTCTATTTATGTTGACAACATGAAAATAAACCCTAACCCCAAAGCTTGCTGCCATCCAGTCTCCAAGTCCTGATACATGCATCTAAGAAACATTCTCCAGAATATGGACTTGTCACACAATAAAGTACAAATGCTAATTCATACACTTATAATCTCATTGACTATTGCAATTATTTTCCTATTGGTCTAACCCTAATCAAATATTCATAATTAAAATCTATCTGAATCCAGATTCTAAACTTGTTTTCTTCACCAAAACCTTTTTACTGCGCTCAGCCAGTCCCTGCATAAGTTGCTTGTACTTTACTGAATCCAATATAAAAATACTTCTATTAACAAATAAGATAAATTACATCACACAACTCTTCAGTTCTCTCAAAATATCTCCCAACTCAGCCCACTCTGCTCAAAATATAGGTCTTTCATCCTCTCTCTTAAATTGCTTACATTTCTGGTTACTGGACTCTTTTTTTGGGGTGAACGAATGCTGTGGGATTCCGTGTGTTATACTAGACTTTGCTCTAGCCTCTAAACTTGCGAGCGTTCCCTGAAAACATTACCTTCCATACAATTCCCTACCAGATTACCACCCCTGTACATCTTTCACACAAAACTTACATTTACTTTCTATCTATACTCAAACATACTGATCCCCAAAACAACATTGTTGTGTGATTGGATCATATAACCCCACTAAGATTTTTTTTTTTTTTTTAATGGCCCAATCTGATTCAACCAGTATTATAAAAATTGAGACAAATGCCCAAATGCCACAGATTGCACACTTATTTTCCTAAAAATAGTACTAGTGGGCAAGGCTCTCTTTATTTTGCTAATAACCAGTCTAGTTTTATTACTGTAGATATTTACAATTGTAAAGCATTGCTGGGTATGCTGGTGCTTTATAAATAAATGTAAATCACTTATAAAAATAGGCAGACCATTTGCTTTGGTGATTTGCACAACTGGAGCCCACAATATTCTGATATTCCAGCAAAATAGAAAAACAAAAACATATCCCATCACTTCCACAAAAAAAGAAAAAAAGCATATATAGTTACTACACAGTCCATTTCATTATCAATCTCAGTCTGGCATTAACCCCACATTAAAATTTGGTCACGGTGACCTATAGTCCCTTCTATCTTTCATCACAGGAGACCAGAGGAGTCTAAGTAGCAACAGATGTAATTTATCAGTCGTGGAAGTCCAATTAAAATATAAGCCAGGATTGGTAATGTAATTAATACAATTATGTAACAGGATTAGCTGGACAAATCCTCTAATCTGCTCCAACTATGACCAACTTGCTGTTACATATATTTAAAATGAAAAAGGGATAGTATGTTCATAAATTCATGCAATAACAAAGCGTGCGCACGCGTACGTACGTACGTACGTACGTACGTACGTACGTACACACACACACACACACACACACACGAATCTAGAAATAGAAAAGGGTATACTTTCTAAAACACAGGCAGAAAATATTCCCAAAGAACACTTGCACAAAGATATGTTATTTTCTATTGACGGTACATTACAAAGCACCACCGTCCTAGGAAAGAATAAAAGTATCAGAGGCTATGTCAAAATGATTGATTTACCTCTTCTTCCTGTTTTATCACTTGATATTTGATATATATGCTGTATTATATTAGTGTGTTTTGCTATAAGTAACTAAGTAATTTAAAGACTGTCCAATGCAGGAACACAAAAAAAAAAAAAAAATGGTATGAACAGCCAATTGAGGAGAGCAGATGAGCAGAGAAATGCGTGGTACTAAACACCCTGGCTGCAGGTTCCCCTGCTATAGTGCCACCAGCCCCGGTTGACAAAGCCTAGTGCTAGTAAAATCGGGAGGCTAGCCGCACTATGGATGAGGTTGAGATTTGTATTGCTGAAGACCAGGCTTGTCCAACCCGTGGCCCGCTTGCAGCCCAGAACGTCTGTAAATGTGGCCCAGCAGTAGTTTTGGTTGTGGCAAGGCGACAGCGCTGTTAATGGCGCTCCGGCTCCCTCCCTGGTCTCCTCCTCCGTGCTGCGCTCGCAGTGAATGTCAGCGTGACGTCATCACGCCAGACAACCATTACGGTGCGCAGCACAGAGGAGTCACCTGCGCCAACTATCAGCAGCAGTGAAAGGTTATCCAGTATCTTATGGTTGTTACTCTGAATTTGGACTTTCTGCACCATGCAATTATAAACTAGCTGTGTTCTCTGTATGTTTCCAATATAAATATTAAGATGATTGTATTTTTAATATTTTAAACCATTTTAAATGTGCAGTGCTGAATAGGGTGAAAATATCACCCACTATTACCCTCATCGGAGGCTGCTCCATTGAGCCATTTTTCCTGCCACCCTATCTTTAAATCTCTGTACATTTCTATTGGTCCTCCTGATGATACCTATATCGGTGACCATTTCAAACTGGTCAATGAAAAAAAATGATTCATGGGTGCAGAAAGAGAGGAAAAAACGTTTTTTGACATTTAATTCCCCGAACCCCAGTAAGGGGCAGATGCAGGTAAGTTAAATTGTAGCTGTTAATGGGACTACTGCTTTAATCATGATTCTGCAACAGGTTTCCTAACTCTATGCAAAATGCATACAAGAACCACTGCTTTTATGTCACATAATTCCTTAATTACATAGAAAAGCCTTCCTGTAAGACCATCAATTGCCAATTCTCCCAGAAATCCCGGGAGACTCCTGAAATCCGGGTAGGTCTCCCGAACTTCCAGGAGAGCAGACAAGTCTCCCGCATACTGTAATTTGCTAACCAAAATGACGCGATCTGCTGTGAATCGCCTCATTTTGTCACCCCACCCCCCGCAACAAAATGACGCCAAACTGACGTGATTGACCCCGCCTCGCCCGATGTCCGGGATCTCCCAGACTTCACTATGTAACAGTCGGCAAGTATGTGTAAGACTTATAGAAGATTTTTTATTATTATTTCAAGGGACGCTGACCAGTGCATATAAAATCACCTGGTCCTGGAGCATCACAGACCTTATCTCCCAGTCTTAATGGCTACTGTGTTGAAGCCCTTCATAAAATGTTGTAACAATATCACGTGAAATTTGACAGCAGCCATTAGCATGTCATTGAAGCACTGAGCAACAACAAGGGAGCATTACCAAGAAATGAAACCTTTTTCCTTATCATAATAGGCACATACCTACACACAACAGGAGGCAGCATCCTTAACGGCAGCTCTCATTCCAGCATCCATAAAGGCAGAAAGCCCTCAATTCCAGCATCCATAAAGGCAGACCGTCCTCATTCCAGCATCCATAAAGGCAGAGACAGTACTCGTTCCAGCCTTCATAAAGGCAGACAGTCCTCGTTCCAGCATCCATAAAAGGCAGACAGTCCTCATTCCAGCATCCATAAAAGGCAGACAGTTCTCATTCCAGCATCCATAAAGGCAGACAGTCCTCGTTCCAGCCTTCATAAAGGCAGACAGTCCTCGTTCCAGCATCCATAAAGGCAGACAGTCCTCGTTCCAGCATCCATAAAGGCAGACAGCCCTCGTTCCAGCATCCATAAAGGCAGACAGCCCTCGTTCCAGCATTCATAAAGGCAGACAGCCCTCGTTCCAGCATTCATAAAGGCAGACAGCCCTCGTTCCAGCATCCATAAATGCAGACAGCCCTCATTCCAGCAACCGTACTCCCAGTTAAGCCACTTTCTGGTAGTCTCCTGTCGCTCACCTCCATCCACATAGCTCCCTATTTAACCAAGATCCTCTCTCACTCCAGGCCTCCATTACTGAAGCCCTCATTCCAGCATCCATAAAGGCAGACAGTCCTCACTCCAGCATCCTTACTTCCAGGTAAGCCACTGTCTGGTAGCCTCCTGTCGCTCGCCTCCATCCACATAACTCCATTAATTTGAAAGGGAAATCGGCAACATAGTGCACATAGTAATCACATTGATTATTAAACTGTGGTTTCTAAAAGTTATTTAATTTTTTTAAATTCCAGCATGGCTTCTGACATGTCAAAAAAGAAAACCAAACCCCAAAAAAGAAAAATTTATAGAGGAAGGAAGAGTGTTCTAACAAAAGTGGACAGATGAATACTTCTTTGTTGAGGCAAATAGTAAGGCAATCTGCTTAATTTGCAAGGAATTCGTGCCAGTTTTCCAAGACTACAATTTGAAAAGACATTACCTGACAAGACATGCTGAGAAATTTAGTGTGTATGAAGGAATGTGTCGTAAAGACAAAATCACTGAACTGAAAAAAAAAAAATAAAAAAAAAATCGAAACCATATTGCGATGGCGAGTTTATTAAGCAATGTATTGAAGCGTAGCGGATATAATTTGCCCCGATAAAAAAGGGGAATTTTCAAAAATCAGCTGGTCTCACCAGGCTATAGGCAGGCGAATTGATGATATAGGAAAATCCATCGAAAAGGTTTTGAAGAGTAGAGCTGCTAATTTTAAATTTTATACTATGGCGATAGACGAAAGTACAGATGCAACGGATACAGCTCAATTGGCAATTTTTATTAGAGGCATTGGTGACGAATAAAATATCACTGAAGAAATGGCTACTTTAGTTCCATTAAAAGATACAACTAAAGCAAGATATTTATAAGAAGCATTGAAAAATACATTACAACAATTTTCTTTGTCATTTGACAACATATCTGGCATAGCTACTGATGGTGCTACTGCAATGATAGGTAACAGAGATAGACTTGCAAAATTGATAGAAGATGATGCAATTGCCTCCCAAAATTTCCATATGATGAAATATCACTGCATAGTACACCAAGAAAATTTATGTGCAAAAGCTTTAAAGATGGCCAACGTCGTGCAGATTGTCATCAAGGCTGTAAATTTCATAAGGTCCAAGGGATTGAATCATCGCCAATTCCAGGAATTCTTAAAATGTATGGATGCTGAGTATGGGGACATAATTTACTTTTCTGAAGTAAGATGGCTAAGTTGAGGGAAAATGTGGGCAAAATTTTATGATTTGCGAAATGAAATCAAGTTGTTTATTAAATAAAAAAAAAAAAAAAAATGTGTGTCCAGACTGGACGATGAAAACTGGATCACAGATTTGGCATTTTTAGTCGACTTGAAGACGCATGTTTAACTCATTTAAATGAGTGGTCAAGTACACTAAATTGAAGTTACACTTTAATTTATGGACTGAGCCGACAGGCTCTTCTGTGATTTGGCAACTGCCAATTTGTTTATATTCATTTTGATTGCTATTGTAGAGTGATCACTCTTGTGTATTTTGTAATTGCTTTTTTTACAATACATGTATTTGCTTCTGTGTCAACATTATTTACATCCACTATATCCCCCACCTCCCCACCCTCTGCGCCGTGGAATCCTTTATTTAATTATTCCTAGGGGTTTGGGACCATTCCCCCACCACTCTCACCCCTGGCTGCATATATACCTACTCTGGGAAGCGCAGGTCTTCCGTTTCTGTCCATTGACTCTAATGGACAGCAATAAACAATTCACAGCAACCTACTTACAAAAATTACCTACCATTAAAATCAATGATGGCCACACCTTCTCAGTCATGAGGGCGGAAATGGCACCTCTATTTGATGTGTTTGTGTGTCTTGCTAAAAATCATACCACTACTTCTTCTATCTATCCATTAAAGTGTATTTATATTGCTGTGCAGCAGGCACCTTTAGGCCAAGTACATAAACATGGGTAAAACAAGAGCGTATGCTTAATAACAGATATACACTGAGTAAAACACTTTTACGAGGCCTCACATACATGCGAAACGAAGTACAACATATATCCCTCTTTGCCAAGAGGAATTGCGCCTAATTTATGAGATTCTGATTACCCCAGGTACACGTTTCATTCTCTGGCTTCAATTCAGTATTTATCTGAGCAATATCAGAATATGTGGATAGAAAACCCAGAAAATTTCCAACTCATCCCTGTAGTAAGTTATCCACCTGCCCACTTAACCCTGTAGAATCACATTCACTACCTCCCCCTTCCCTGTATGAACACATTCACCTGCCCTCACCCCTATAGTAACACATTCAGCCGCCCTTCCCCCAAAATCACAGTGAGAGTGTGAGACGAAGAAAATACATGACAGAAATGGTGCTGTAGTATTTCTATCCCGACATCCCACATCCCCTGTATACAATAAGCTTCCGCCAGTACATGGCCCCGTGTTGTGCACCACTTATCCATATGAACAGATATACACCAATCAGCCACAACATTAAAAACACTGACAAGTGAAGTGAATAGCATTGATTATCTTGTTACAATGACACCTGTCAAGGGGTGGGATATATTAGGCAGGTGGACAGTCAGTTCTTGAAGTTGATGTGGTGGAAGCAGGAAAAGTGGGCAAGCGTAAAGATCTACGCTACGGAATTTGCTGGCGCTATAAATGTTGATGATGATTGTTAGACGACTGGGTCAGGGCATCTCCAAAACGGCAGGTCTTGTGGGATGTGTGTAGTGGTTAGTACCTACAAAAAGTGGTTCACAGAAGGACAACTGGTGAACTGAAAAGGTCATGGTTGTCCAATGCTACACATAGGAAGCGAAGGCTAGCCAATCTGGTCAAATCCCACAAAAGAGCTACGGTAGCACAAATTGCTGAAAAAGTAAATGCTGGATGAGAGTAAGGTGTCTGACTGGTCTACAGCAATGCAGCAAGCTGCGATGCATTTTGTGTTCTGAGTGCCCATCCCAAACCCTGTCGAAGGCCCTCACAATGGGCATGCAAGCACCAGAACTGGTCATAAAGGACTGGAAGAAAGTGACCTGGTCTGATGAATCACGTTTTCTTTTACATCATGTGGATGGCCGAGTGTGTGCGTGTCGTTTACCAGGGTAAGAGATGGCACCGGGATGCACTAATGGAAGAAGGCAAATCGGTGGAGGCAGTATGATGCTCTGGCCAATGTTCTGCTGGGTCCTGGCATTCATGTGGATACTACTTTGACATGTACCACCTAAACATTGTTGCAGGCAAGGGTATTCTCTCATGGCAGTGGCTTCTTACAGAAGGATAATGCGCCCTGCCACTCTTGTCATTTTCCTCAAACCATTCCTGAACAATTTTTGCAAAGCGTTTAAGGTGTTGACATAGCCTCAAAATTCCCCAGACCTCAATCTGATCGAGCATCTGTGGAATACGCTGGAAAAGGAAGACCGAGCTATGGAGGAGCCACATTGCAACTTACAGGACTCAAAAGGACCTGTTTCCAACGTCTTGGTGCCAGATACCACAGGACACCTTTAGAGGTCTTGTGGAGTCTATGCCTCGACGGGTCAAAGCTGATCTGCCGGCACAAAGGGGACCTACACAACATTAGGCAGGTGATTTTAGTGTTGTGGCTGTTCAGTGTATATGTCTTTAAAACACAGCATTTATGTCCACTTAAAAAGAAAACAAATGAACATAAAAAAATAAAAAAAATGATATAGTGGCCACTGGATCAGTATTGAAGAATTATGTGTACATACTTGACCAAAAATATTCTTTTAAGAAACAAAACAGACAATGCAATTGATAAAACTTAATTTAAACAAACACAAAATCTCATTATGAAGTTCCAAATTTTTTTAGTCATTAGAATCATTGTGCTTAAACAGTGTGAGAAAGCTGTATGTCATTTCTTTATATGTATAGGAGAAGACGTCCCAGCACAATTCAGTGAAATATCATTTGGTTAATGAAATAATGATTACACTTTTCGGCAATTCGTGCAGCTCCAGAAATTTACCCCAAAGTTTAATAAAATAGTCTTCCCAAGTATACACATTGTCCAAGGTCTTATGCAGTTATAGGGGCAAAAAAACAAAACAAAAAAAGTATACATTTTGCTTTAGGAGGCATTAGAGAAAAGAAATCTTCATACAGTGTAGCAAACCGTTTACTCCAATAAGGAAACACTAAAAAATGCTGTATGATTTATAAACAAAACAAAACAGTAACAGTAAGCAAAAGTCCACCTACAGCAGTTTCAAACACTTTATTTAGGTATGAAACAACTTCCTGCCTAGAAGAAAAAAAGCATTGGCAGTTGATTTTAGACTAACTTTTCAGCTAGTGTATAGTTTAGATAGGAAATACCATCAGACTGGACAGATTATCTTTAAGAACAAGGGGAGATCTTTGAAACAAAAAAGTTATTATTTTATAGTTCCATTTTACCAAGTGCAAACACAATCAAACCCCCATTTTACATATTGTTTTTGTTTATAGCCCCCTTGTTTCTAAATGTTACAATACGCCTATTTCACAGATTTTATACTACCATTTCCCAAAATTACCTAGGTACAGCATTCTGTACTGTGTCTAATCATGGCAAAATTTTATTGTGTATCCGAGCAGGTGCTCAGTACAGTAGTTCATGTTTTACTCATGCAAAAGTTAAAAAGTATTGTGCAGTGTACAAAGATAAGGCTTTGGTTTCTTTTGTCTCAAGTTATCATTTTATTTACTATACCGATGTGACATAGTAACTTCTTTTCATGATCAATTCACAATGTGTAAATATTTGACATGTTGTAACAAACTATTTAATATAATGAACCACCATACTCAACTTCAAATGGCTTTATGTGAATGTTTCCTTATGCTACTTAATGTTTTGGATGTTCCCTTATATAGTCTCCTACGTAAATATAGAATGGGAGTTTGCCTGTAGTTACACAGAAAAGTTATTTGCATCCAGTCATCACATCGAGCTGGTTACCTCAGCAACTCTCTCAAGTAGGGGTTCCAACCAATGCTCGTTACATTCACAGTGGCTATCAAGGAACGTGAGTACTTTAGATTGTGCTGCATCTGCTCCCTTAACACGAGAACGCATAAGACCTGTTATAAAAGACAACAGTTTCATTATTAAACCTGTATACACAACAATTCACTAAGTGAAGATTTAACATAATTAAATGTAGAAAAGATATAACACATGGAATTAAAAAATGAAGAAATCAGCCAAAAAAAATCTAAAAATGCAGGCACAAAAAATAGCATACTTAAAGAAAAATTGTGTAGTAGTAGTAGTACAATTATCTGTTAACAACAAACCATGCTAATAAAAAATGGCTTGGTATTCATCCAACAGTTCTGGATATAGGAGATGATTTAGAATTGGACAAGTGCATTTGCCCTGTGTGTCCAATCGCATTGGCTCATTCGGTTCATATGCAAATGCAGTACAGGAAAGGTGTGCAGACAATCATGCCCCTCCCTGTGAGACAAGTCTTATTTTGGGTTACACATATTTTAAATATCTTCCTTATTAAATGTAATTCTGTGCCTACCCAAGACAGGTGCAGTTTTTCAAGTGGATGATGACGATGACTGCTGCACGTGTGCCCCAAACATAGAGAGCACTAAATCGAAATTGATATGTTTAGATAAATGTAACTCAAAATACAGACATGGAAAAATAAGTGTACTGGCATATGCAAACGTCCATCTTTTATACTGTTTAGTTCCTATCTCACCGATATCTAAACCCTTATGTATTTATTTATGACGATGTCTTTGGGTAAGTCCATATAATAATATAGAGGTTTGGTATACACTTATGTTTAAATTACCACTACACTTGTTTTACTAGTATTAATATAAGAATATAGAATAACCTCCAATACTCTGTGTCAGGATTTGCATAATGGAAAATATACCGCTATCTACAACACAACCTCTGTTCCATTATATACTATATAGTATTTTAATATTCAACATCAACATAAACAATTATGTGTGTGTCTGTGTAGTAAAGATAAATAGCAGGAGTGGCTTTAGGTGGTGTCTGAAAGAATATTTAAAAACAGCCCCCAACACTAGAATGCATATATTTATGTGACTGCATAATAGAGCACATTACACTTAAAAAATGACTACCATGACAAATAACCGTCCATCTTCTACACAGCAAATAGCTATTATTAAAAGATATAAAATTGTAAAAATAACGAGTATAATATTGTACAGGGATCACCAACTACCAGTCATTGAAACTGAAAAATAATATTGTATTGTGCGCTCACTGAAATTAATGAGTCTCTGTGTATTATCATTTATATTAATAGCCAACAGGCTCTTGGATTAAATAGTTAGGCAAGATGTATTAAAAGTCCCCTCTCACCCACCATGGGGGTCTCATGACCCCTTAGCTTGCTGTTTAACTCCTACCGGACCAGTCCAGTGAGGTTTACATGCGCAGTTAAGATTAAAACAGAGTAAGACCTATAAACCCCTCATCCAATTACATTTAACCCAAGAGCTTGCAATCTCACATGCACGCACACAATACAGGCAGCCATACACCCTCAGATAGTAGGGCAATGACAATCCAACTTTTCGCTCAATGTAGCTACCACTTTTGAGATTTAGCATAGATCGAGAGAGGGAGAGATCGAGAGAGGAAGAGATCGAGAGAGGGAGTGATCGAGAGAGGGAGTGATCGAGAGAGGGAGTGATCGAGAGAGGGAGTGATCGAGAGAGGGAGTGATCGAGAGAGGGAGTGATCGAGAGAGGGAGTGATCGAGAGAGGGAGTGATCGAGAGAGGGAGTGATCGAGAGAGGGAGTGATCGAGAGAGGGAGTGATCGAGAGAGGGAGTGATCGAGAGAGGGAGTGATCGAGAGAGGGAGTGATCGAGAGAGGGAGTGATCGAGAGAGGGAGTGATCGAGAGAGATTTACATCTATCTATAAACTTATACACACACACACACACACACACACACACACACACACACACACACACACAATACTGTGCAAATGTTTTAGGCAGGCGTAGAAAAAATGCTGCAAAGTAACAATGAAGTGTTACTAGTTTATTTTTATCAATTAACAAAATGCAAAGTGAATGAACAAATGAGAAATCACATCAAATATTGATTTGAGTTAGACTACCCTTTGCTTTCAAAACAGCATCAATTCTTCTAAATACACTTGCACATAGTTTTTGAATGAAGTCGGCAGGGATGTTGTTCCAAACATCTTGGAGAACGAACCACAGATCATATGTGGATGTAGGCTTGCTCAAATCCTTCTGTCTCTTCATGCAATCTCAGACAGATTAGATAATATGGAGATCAGGGCTCTGTGGAGGCCGTAACATCACTTCCAGGACTCCTCGTTATTGTTTACGATGAAGATAGTTCTTAATGACATTGGCTGTATATTTGGGGTCCTTGTCCTGCTGCAGAATAAAATTGGAGCCAATCAGATGCCTCCCTGATGGTATTGCATGATGGATAAGTACCTGCCTGACTCTGACCAAATCCTCAACTTCATTTGCTGAAATGCAGCCCCAAACTTGCAATGAACCTCCACCATGCTTCAATGTTGCCTGCAGATACTCATTGTACCGCTCTTCAGCCTTTCGGCGAACAAACTGCCTTCTGTTACAAATATTTAACATTTTGGCTCATCGGTCCAGAGCACCTGCTGACATTTTTCTGCACCCCAGTTCATCATCATCTATTTATTTATATAGCGCCACTAATTCCGCAGAGAACTCATTCACATCAGTCCCTGCCCCATTGGAGCTTACAATCTAAATCCCCTAACTTACACAGACAGACAGAGAGACTAAGGGCAATTTAATAGCAGACAATTAACCTACCAGTATGTTTTTGGAGTGTGGGAGGAAACTGGAGCACCCAGAGGAAACCCACGCAAACACAGGGAGAACATACAAACTCCACACAGATAAGGCCATGGTCAGGAATGGAACTCATGAACCAAGTGCTGAGGCAAAAGTGCTAACCACTAAGCCATCGTGCCCACAGACGTCTAACTGCCTGATGTGAGTGGCTATGTTTTTGTGCATTGTCGAGTTGCTTGGTCTAGTTACCACATCGAATATAGAATTGAGGCCAAATAAAAAACCTTCCATGAAGACCACTTCTGGCCAGACTTCTCCGAACAGTAGGTGGGTGTACCTGGGTCCCACTGTTTTTTCCAGTTCTGAGCTGATGGCACTGTTGCACATTTTATTTCGAAAGAAAATAAGCATGATGTGTCTTTCATCTGATGCACTAAGTTTTTTTGGCTGACCACTGCGGCTATGGCCCTCAACGTTGCCCGTTTCTTTGTGCTTTTTCAAAAGAGCTTTAACAGCGCACATCTTGAAACCGCAGTCAGCTTTGAAATCCCTGACTTTGTGCAAGCATACCTAGAAGAACTGATGCTGTTTTAAAAGCAAAGGTTGGTCACAACAAATATGGATTTGATCCAGATTTCCCTTCTGTTCTTTCACTTTATAGTTTATTTTTATCAATTAAAAAATGCAAACACTTCTATTTTAGTACACACCAAACCCAGAACAACATTTACACAGTACGCAAGAATAAATAATAATACATATAAGATATATGTATATCTATCATAATACATTTTTCTACAAAAAATTGTTGGCTCCTGAGGTTTTACCCGTGTGTGTGGTCCACCCAGCTATTGTCCAACATTAAATCACTACCAATGCCTCATATAACAGTTTGTGCACCCAGACATAGCATCAATAGATTACATGAAAAGTAATAAAGGAAGCATCTAGCGCTGTGTATCTTTCATCTATAAATGTATATTTATAGATGAGATACACAGCACTAGATAGTTCTTTTATTACTTTTCATGTTTTATGTATTCACAAATTGGTGTATATTGTATTTTGGTTCTGTTTAGTTGCAATGGCCAGTGAAGTGCTTATTCGAAATTCTCTTTGTTTTGCACTTGAGCAATAGATTACAGCCATCCAATACAAATTGGTGTCTGTTTTACGCTAGTGTTCCCACAAACCAATTTGTACTGCAACAGTAAACCAGCAACACACACCAGCCAACACCCCCACATTCCAGCCCCTAACCAAATATGCTAGTGACAGCACTCACCAACTAATGTCCATACAGCATTCATTATGCCACATGCCATCGTGTGCCAAGACATAATAGCAGCACCAATGCCTTCCACATACCAGCGCGAGGCCCCACCATATACCTGCAACAGTGTCCCTAGCAAGCCATCCTGCACCACCCAAAGAATATTAGCAGCAATGACTCAATATGCCGCCACAATTTAACAAAGCCAGTACCCCAAAGCATGTCAACAAATGCCAGAGTACCAACAGTGCCCACAAATACCAACAAGTGCTAGCACAGCCCCAGTGCCTATAGTGCTCTAGCCACTGTCCTCACATACCAGTGTGCTGCACTTTGGTCCTTGTGTGCCATTTAAGGGACACCCTTCATTATTTAAATGGAAGTCACACAAAGCCACTACCAGCTCTTAAGTAAGGTATTTGGCATAAATAGGTTAAATAATCTCACATCCAATCGGAGTGAGGCCTTTTCGTTAAAGTGTTCACCTATTACCACTGTAGGACAGGCTCAGGGTGACCATGGAAACATAAGCGATGTTTGGATCAAAAACTGTCATTTGTAACAGAGAGTGATCACGAATGATGTATCTTCCATTAAAATTCAGGATGTAGATGTGAACACTGACACAGACTACAAAGTGGCTCCCTCTTATACTAGAAAGCAAAGTCATGAGAGTCAAGAAGTTTCACACGAAGTATCTTGAATTGTATTTTGCTGTAAGAAACAGTTTAGCAATCTCCATCTCTACTTCCCATAATTTGATTGATGACATAAAGATCCAATTTTTCCAGGTGCAAGCAGAAGCTAAACCAGGAGAAGCTTCTCCAGTTAAGATCGGAGAGCAACTTCAGCCAACCTCAAAGCTTCAGAAAGTTTTTTGATATAATGAGTCATTGGTAAAGTAAAGATGAACAGGTGAAGCCTTGCCTGTACCAATTTTTTTTAAGCATAGCCTACTTCTTTGATCCACTCCCACTACTTCTCAGAGTGATCAAAAAATGAATATGCTATTGATCAGTAGCAATGCTCATCATTGCTCATATAACCTTTTCTTTTCTAAGATTTAAGTCATATAGTGTCATAGATATCAAGCTTCATTCGATTTAAGGAAATAGAACACCATTTGCAACTCTGAATCCCAAGAGGAGGAGCCTAAAGTGGCCTGATGTTGCAGACGGGCTCATATTACCAGTTGGATGTGGTATTTTGGCAGGCATCAGGTTAACACATACGCCATCAGTCAACTAGTGTGGGTGCCACCACACAACAGGAACAGACGTTGCCATAATGCAAGAGGTGTGTCTATCACTTTAGACAGTGCTAAGCCACCTTCCAACCCCTTGATATAAACTGGCAAAGCTATATTCCATAGTTAGGTGCACGCACGCAGCAAAAACTCCTCCACAATATATTAAGAAATCACGATATCGCTATATATCTCAATATCTATCCAACTACAACACAGAGAGCATCCTAGTGACTAACGAACAATACAGAGAGCACCCTAGTAACAGCCATAGAAAACAAAGAGCATCCTGAGTAGGGCAGGTCAGCCCAAATGAGTTTGTCTTCCTAGCCCCCTCACTCCTCTGGGGTTAAAATATAAAAGTTACAAAAAAAAAAAAAAATACCTTTTATCAAAAGCTACTTCCACCAATCTGCATTATCCAAATATTTTAGTATATACATCTTATGTAACTAAAAATACAAATTATATAACAAACACCAGTCATCATGATCATCAGACCTGATTAAATAGCATGTGTCACTGAATCTCTAAGTGACAATCTCTGCGAGGTGCAAAAATAAATATGACTTTTCTGCATTTTTAAGCACATTTTGCTAAATTTAACTTATTGAAAGAAAACAAAAAAGTAAATGTGGCGCGTGAAGCAACAGAAATATCTTTTTTTTTTTTTACTTAGTGTCTACACACCACTCAACCAACTCTGGTTCAGGGGCTAGTTAAGTAGAAATAAATGACCATTATTTAGCTGGGTGGAGAAGGTAGTCTCTTTTGATTTAACTAGACGAAAACAAACAAAGACAAAAAAAAAACATGACTTGGTAGAGTGGTGTCCCCATGTGCACATGTGTTTTTCAGCTGCTTTTACTTCTGGTCTAAGTTGCTACAAGGGTGCTAGAAAGTTTGTGAACCCTTTAGAATTTTCTGAATTTCTGATAGTCCGCTTTGAAGGACAGATTCTTACAGCCTTTAACATGCCGTCCAAATATGGTACGATTGTTACGCCCTGCGAATGCAGGAGACTTACTATGATGGCCAGAATTTTAGTGAAGACCCTTGGGGCAGTAGCTAGGCCAAAGGTTAAAGCCCGAAACTGATAGTGAGTGTCGTTCATTGCAAATCGAAGTAGATCCTGATGCCCCTTCCAGGGCAAGAGCCCAAAAGAAACATGCCCCACTGCCAAGGCACTAAAATAAAACAGAGAATGGCTCCTGATAGGAGGGGCATAGTAGGGGGCTAGAAGTATCCATTCATCAATTTAAGATTTGAAGTGCCAAACTATACCCGTTTGTCACAATGTCCCCAAATGAGAAGTACATTTTACAGTGAGTAAAAAATACTCTTCTTAGGCTCATCCACCCACAGAATATTGGCAGGAAAGAAATAAAACATTTTGGCTTAAATGAGAAACTAGGTTTGGAGAAAAAAAAAAAAACAAGCATTCAAACATCTAAATTCTGGACTCAGATCTCTGAGCTTAAGCTTAGCATTAGGTGGGTCTTGCAGCAAGACATTGACCCTAAACACACAAATCAGTCGACAAAAAAAAAAAGTTCAAGCACAAGAAATTTTGTATTTTGGCCAAGTCACAGGCCAGACCTTAATCTAACGGAAATCTTGTGGTAGGACCTGAAGTAGGGTGTTTATGCAAGAAAGCCCACAAAAATCCACAATTTGAAGCACTTCTCTAAGGAGGAATGGGAAAAAAAATCCTCCAAGCTGATGTGCAGGACTGAGCAACAATTACCTTGAATGTTTGATCAGGGCCCTCTTAAGAACATCTTGGACACCCGGGCACAACAGTGCACCGGGGGCCCGGCTCCCTCCATGGTCTCCTCCTCCGTCGCGCTCCGCAATGGATGTCGGGCGGGCGTGATGACGTCACGCCCGACATGCACTGCGAGCGCGACGGAGGAGGAAACCAGGGAGGGAGCCAGAGCGCCAGCTGACCGCAAGGTAAGTATTTTCTTCTTTTTTTTCAGGTTTGTTTTTTTTTTTGCTGCCTCCAACGGGCCCCCCTGGGCTGCAGGGCCCCCGGGCACCTGCCCATTGTGCCCAATGAGAAAGACGGCCCTGTGTTTGATTGAAGTCATTACTGCTCAAAGGGGTCATACACCAGTTAATGAAAGCACAGCTTAAATTTGTTTGTCTGAAAAAAATATATCATTGTTGGATCATTTTGATCAATACATGAATAAAAAAGTATATCCTGTGTTTGTGTGTGTTATTTAATTTATTGGGTTCTCTATCGATTTTTATGACTTTATAAAGAAATTCTCAAGGGTCCATAAACTTCCCAGCACCACTGTATAAGCATGGATTTCAAAACACTTTTGAGTGGCAAAACAATACGGTTAAAATGCTCAGTAGACAGCTTATTTCCACTATTTCCTTACTTCCCAGAGTTGTAAATATATAACAAAATGTGTCAAACAAGTAGTCAAACTACAATATTTGGGTCGAGTTTCTTTAATGTACTTTGTTGGGAGAGCAATAGAACAAAAGAAGGCAGCAAAGCTCACAAGTGCAAATGATGTGCCCCCATAGTACACTTCTAATTGCACAAATCTTCTCATGTATCAGGCTCACACTTACATTGTCTTCTTTTGCAGGTCTGCAGTCTCTAACTACTCATATGGTGGAAGTAGTAGGCAGGACTATCAAGTGACATGTTTACTAACAATCACATTGATTTCATTCAACCTCATTTAGGTCTTAAATTAATCATGAGAGAGGAGACAATGGGACTGTGTTTAGTATGTGTCACTTATGTGTGTTCAACAGTTGCATTAGATGAGTATTTGAGCACATATAATTGCCAGAGCTGTATAGGAGGCACTATGCTCACTATACTAAAACTACAGTGAACTTGAGTGACGATATGTGAAGTGGCCATAAAAATTCAACTTCTACCAAGCTACTTTAAAACTGAAAATATAACATGTTTTTAAGCAAACAAGTACGATATAAATTAAAGTAATTGTATTAAAAGCAGCATAAACTGATCCTTTGGGACAGCCAGTTTGTGCCTTTCAAACAGAGGGGTGTGACATCTAGTACACGTTTCCTCTATCAACCTTCAGGAGATTTTAGCACGTTACTGCACAAAAATAACGGGAAGAAAACCAGTAAAGCACAGTGTAAGTTTCTTACAGATAGATCAATGTTTACTGAACAGATCCCATAGAAAAGGCATACTATAGGATATGTGAAGAGTCTCAGGGACCCCCTAGACACCACAATACAGTCTGCCAGGTGTTAACTTCACCTTCAGACCACAAATGCATAAAGTTTTGATCTTTTTATTTTATTTTCAGACTGTAATTAGAAAATGCCTCCCTTATATATAACCAGCATACCTTCTCGTCTGTAGTTTCTGAGTACCCGGACTTTTTCTATCCTGCCAAGAAGAGCACCATCTTCAGCTACAAAAAATTGAAATGGACAAATCACAAAAAAAATAAAAATATGTAACTTTCCTTTTGTTGATTATCTAATTATATAGCACAACAAATCAACAGAAAGTTTGAAGCAGATGAACATAAGTACAGAGACTTTAGGCTATATATTAGAATAAGGAACAATCATAGAAACCTATACAAACATAAAGATAACTATCCTTTAACCCTAGGAGCCATCCCATATCACAAAACTTCTAACTGGAGAATTTTGTTCAGTAGAATATCTGATCTTGTTTATGCTCATTGAGCCGTCTATAAAGATCATAATTAGCAAATAACCAGCGTTTGAAGGTAATTTGGGTGTCCAAATACCTATGAACTTGGTGTATAATTGAAGTGTAATGTTCTCTGGTATTATTGTCATTTTCTTTCCTTAGCCTCAACCTAGTGTAAAATATGCTGTACAGTAGATTCTTCATGGCTCCTATTCTACAAAACTGAAGTGTAATGTCTTGTTTGGTAGTATTTTGAATTTAATATGGGGCTGTGTGGATTAAATATTCTGCACATGCCGCAGCTGGTAAGTGTGCCGCTGTAAAAATGCTGTTAACGGTAGAAATGCTGTTAACAGCTGAATTTTGACATACTGGGTAAATTGTAATAAAAATGCAGATACAACAAAGCTTACTGCCATCAACACTGCACCATGGCTAGGGGTTAAGTGGAAGAGCTTATCAATCTTATGACAGATCTCTGATTAGCTTGCTTATCTGTGAATAGCTCAGGTTATTTAAGTTAACTTAAAATAACATTCTATTCTATGTAATGTCCTTCAATGCAGTAAACTATGCTCCATAGGTATCACTGTTGCTTAAGAGGAAGTAATAACATTTAAAAAAAAAAAATAATAATAATTAAGTAACACTTATCCAAAGGCTAAAAGGTTAATTGGTACACTACAAGAACTAAACTGCTGCACAAAGTAATTGTTGGTTTACAAGGTTTATAAACAATTCGTTAATGTCTGATATACATAGTAATGATACAAATATTAAGTTAAGTTTACAATTTGTAGTAATGTTACTATTCCAAGTGACCATTTAAGTCAATCATTTATAAAGATATATACTCACCACTGTCACTGTAATCATCAACTAGTATAATTTCTTTTATTAGGTGAACAGGACTTTTTTTTAATACACTGAAATTAGAAAAGAAAACATTGCCATGTGAAAAAAAGTCAGTTAAATATAAAGCAATGATGTGGAACATCAAAAGAAAATATTAGCAGCCTTTGGTGTTCAAGTATATTGGAAACTATTTAGCGTGTTTCCCTTACCAACATTTATTAAACAATGCTAACTTATCAGTAATCGTGTTCACTCGGATTTGATCTAGTGAACGTGGAAACAAAATATTTGTTGTCCATTGCTTTTCTACACACCTCTGCTAGACGAGAACAATTTATTTGTTTCTATGCGAGATTCATAATGGCCTCCTTCAGCTGTCCTACCCCTGTACATTTCCACTTAGAGCCAACAACAAAATATGTATCCAGTGTCGTGGTTTATATTTATTCAATGAGCAAGTTTTTAGCGAAAAGAGGAACCTGATTGAATCACAGTAAGATGGGAGTATGTGGATCAGGAGCTGCTTTTAATGTGCGTTCCCCTTTCAAAATTGTGAATCATAACACAGCGGCTCCTACTCCAACAACTATAGGGCTCAGAAGACTGCTGCAGCAGCTTAAATAATGATCATATCATAACAAAAGCATTTTGAGATCTCAACAAGAGTTCTACAGGTTACTTAATGGAAGAAACTCCATTTTTCGAGTAAAGGACTTTCGGTTTCTCTACAGACAACATATATACATAATACATAACCTACTATAGTTAGCAGTACAAACCATTCAGCTTGATCTACAAATGATCTGAGGCAGATTTACTTACACTGTGGACAGACTGGTTCTGGACAGTCAGCCTTCCTATTAAACCAGGGGTCCAAGTCTTTAATCGCTTTGAGATACTGCCAAACAGGCACCAGCAATTGTACTACTAGATTCCAATTCAATCTGATTTTGTTCACTAAGGCAAAACAATCTGATCAGCCATCAACGGCAATAGCACACAAACATTTTAGACCACTTTGCTTAAAAAACAAAACAAAGAAAAAAACAAACCACCAGGCTGGCCAACTATATTGCACTATGTGTAGAAATATATGCTTGCAAACAGATTTGCTATCCTAATTCTAGAAAAGGTAAACACACTCACCTGATAACAGTACGTAGTAAGGCAGACCTGGCCTCATTATGAAAGGTGATCACTACACTGGTTGCTGGTAAATCAGTTAGCCAATGTTTCCTACGACATCTGTAAAAACAAGACATTTTAGTTTAACAGCTTAGCAGAGTCATGTATAGGAAGCAGATTTTAAACTAAAAGGAAACAAGATTGACATTGTCACACCTTAAATTTTCCTTCCATAAGTAAGACAAAATCATGAGATAGTTATATTCTGTGGGTGGGAGGTATGGAGACAAACATTATTATATTTAAATTAAAAAAAAACAAAAAACTGTTGCATTAAGGATGGAAAAACCCATATAATTAGCTTAACTTTGCTTGCATTAATGTTCTAGTAAAACAATTACCAAGCCTACTGAAATCTATAGATTGCACACAATTCACTGACAACTAATATTTACATACACTTAAATTCAGTGTTTTTCCCAGCACCAATTTCCCAGGTGCTCCACCCGGCTGTTTTAACTTGCTATCCGGCTTTTAGGGCCCAACAGAGTCCTATTATAATAGAAGAAAAACATTGTTTCTCTTATTATAACATGCACTCTGTGAGCACTACAGCCAGCAGCATGTGTTAGAAAACGAACCACCAGTTTACAAGTCCTGGCAGGTGTGGGCAATAACCTCCAACATTTTCATTATTATTGCAAATTATTACATCTACCCCAACCCGGCTGGCAAAGTTTTCTGGGGAGAAACAGACAGTCTCAATAGCATTTATGGGATCTCTTACGTAAAAACCCAATAACCAAACAATGGATTTGTGAGATTGTCACACACAGAACAGGTCAATAAGAGTCTTCTCTTACAGTAACTGTGAGGAGCCCTACTCAACAATTTAATGAGGTTAGTAAACATTAATAATTAACAGTCACCGTGTGAAACACAAAAAAATAAGCAGACCACATAAATATATTAACAGTTTACCAGTACAGAAACAACAAATGTAAAATGTCATGGTCTCAACATGAAAGTTGATAGTTACATGGAAGTGAAAGGCTAACCAGCGAATACTTTACTGTTCAAGCAACAGCAGCTATGTGACTCAGATGAAAGAGTTCCTTAGTCATGTGCACTAATTGAAAAGACCAAATTGCATTAAGGAATGAAGGATCTTACGTAAGAAGTCAGCTGGACTCTCTAAACATCCAGACCCATAAAACTGAAACACCCACGTGAAGAATGTCGAGCACCTTGGACCATAATATAATATAATATATATATTTTTTTTTTTAAATCAGACATCAGAGGACTTTGCCCCCTCAATATCCTTAATTCTTCCATTGGTGGCTATTTGCCTCTAAACTTTTGTGGGCGAACTGATGTTTGCTAGAGCGGTTGGACATGCTCTGCTTTTTTCCCCACTTTAGGTATGATCCATGTTTCACAAAATTATGTATGCATGTGTATGTTTCCCACAAGAGTGCATGAATGTATTTATGGGATAGTTTCCTTAAAGTACTTTTAAATAAAAAATGTGACCGTTTCTGTAGGACAGTAGGATTTACTAAAGGGCAGTTGGTAAAAACGCCTATTTTAGGCGACTATTGACTACCAACAAAATGCTAGAAAAACGCCTGAAAGACAGTTTAACAAAGCACCATATTACACGTTGCCCTCCCAATTTTTAACATAAGAAAACAGTGATATTTATTAAGTTGTGGTTTGACAAGTCACTGGAAAAACATCCGGGGGAGGCGGGATAGGTGGCTGTGAAAAGAGATTGCTATAACTGCATGCCATCTGTTCTCTTACTGTACAGAACATATGAGGAAACATCATTGCCTTATGAATTATGGGAGCAATCATTTTTTATTAAGGGGACAAAAATTAATTTATAATTAACTTATGGGGACAAATTAAATTGTTCATTATATTATAGTTTTGCACCTTAATGTGATTTATAAATTAATAATTAATGGGTGCAAAAGAAAAAAATATAATTGCATAACAGCTAGCGATATGGATAAGAGGGAAATTAGATAGAATGGAATTCTACACTAGATGAGTAAAGTAATTGAGTTTATACTCTTAGGGCTAGATTTACTAAGCTGCGTGTTTGAAAAAGTGGGGATGTTGCCTATAGCAACCAATCAGATTCTAGCTTTCATTTATTTAGTACCTTCTACAAAATGATAGCTAGAATCTGATTGGTTGCTATAGGCAACATCCCCACTTTTTCAAACCCGCAGCTTAGTAAATCTAGCACTTAATGTGCATACAGAAACTGCACTTTGCTTTTGATTGTAGATAAAAAAGGGCTGTTATAATTGTCCCTAAGTATGCTCATAGAACATACAAATCAGTAAGGTTGCATAATACTAACAGATAAGATGCGCATAAACTTATGTAGAAGCAATGTACTATACTGACTTATTGATGAAGAATCAAGACGAATCAATAAAACCATCATAACAATACACAAGATCTACTCACAATTTTCAAGTAATGGAGTTGTACTATTAATTTAGAGGACACAAAATATTTCTCTGCGCATTTCACTCATAATTTTGCACAGTAATTGAACATAAGGAACATCAATGTAGGCTTGATGTATGTTGAGCGACATTCTTTGATGCACCTATTAAGATAATATATTTATACCTACACCTATTAGGATAATATATAGACATTTACTACTCTAACGTACTCAATCTGGCCTCTCTTTGAATGAGAAGATTTGCTATGAATATGAGTGCGATATGATTATTCTGATTTTTCATGGAGGATAACTATAATAAGGGATAGACACCTTTAATGTTCAACATTTCATAGCAAAAGAGAAACTTCCCCTTGAAGGACTATCTGTGATCCCACTGTTAAGGAAATAGCAATGGAACAATAAATAAACTATCATATTACACCGTTACAATATTATATGTAAACAAATTGTCTTATGAGATACGATTATTATTAACATCAACACTAATACTGTGAAAAGACATCTATACTTTGAAAATGAGAAAATATTCAAACATCTTTTAAAAAACTATAATGACTCAGCAAAACACCCTAGGTAATATACTAAATGACACATATTGATCTAGGAATATGTGAAACCATGTTGTGCTACTGATAAGCTATACCTTCGAAAAATACTACCTTTAGAGAAACAATAAATGCAATATGCAAAAGCTATAACAAATAACTTTATTGACCAACACATAAGTCACTGCCGGCTCTACTAAAGGGTCAATAAAGATTTTTAACTACACTATTTTTCACTTTCTATAATAGTTTTAAGATATTCGCCTGTAACCTGGTTAAGAAAATAATTTTAATTGTAGATATTCCTAATAAAAACGTATTTTAATTATAATAAGAATACCATTGGAATTAATGGACTGGAGTGCACATACATTCAACTCTTTCCCTTCTTTCTCTTTGTAAACAGTTTTGACTAAACCACCAGTGATCTAGACGTTTTGAAAACACCAGACATTGCTGGCAGTTCAAACAGCCCTTTAGTATATGTAGCCTGCAGTTTTTGTAAAGTACAGATGGCACAATGGCTACCTTTTTTCAATCCATTTCCCTGCTGCCCTCATGTGTGTATCATATGGGCAGTAGGGTGGCTTACCGAAACATTTCTGCCTCACAGCGCTGGGTTCATGATTTCGATTCCAAACCACGGTCTTATCTGTGTGGAGTTTGCATGTTCTCCCCATGTTTGTGTGGATTTCCTCCGGGTGCTCTGGTTTCCTCTCACACTCCAAAAACATACTGGTAGGTTAATTGGCTGCTATCAAATTGACCCTAGCCTCTCTCTCGGTCTATGTGTGTATGTTAGGGGATTTAGATTGTTAGCTCCATTGGGGCAGCGACTGATGTGTGCAAGTTCTCTGTACAACATTGCAGAATTAGTGACTCTATATACATAGCTGATGATGATGATGATGATGATGATGAAGAAAGTGTCCCAAAAAGTAGTGGGTGATGGGAAACATTTAAAATAAGCTAACTATAGGCATTTGGGAATTATATTGGAGCCTAATTTGTATACAAAACAAGGAACTTCTAAGAGAGACAAGGAAGCTGTCAACGAAATAACAAACCACTTCCTTATTAGAAAGTTCCCTTTTCCTTTTCTCTGCTACCTGTAATATCCCAGTTCAGTTTTTTGATATAGGATATATACTGACACTATGCATTTGCAGTATTAAAAAAAATTACCAACTAAAATACAATGACAGCTTTGCTATATTTGTAAGAAACGTATATCCTATAGTCAAAGAATAACTTATTTTGTGAACAGATATTTCTGCATGTTTTACTCACTCCCTGTTACAATGCTGGAATTGTTTTGAGTCCGTTTCTGATGCAGCGAGTTTGAGCACGCTCAGATATGCCTTTCTACTTACTAGTGGCTCATATAACTAGAAAGCCAAGAAACAAAAAAAGAGAAAGAAAAAAAAAAAATCAGTTGCTCAGTTCTTATGGAATCCTGTTGGACACAAGTGGGACAGCAGTGTTTGGTGTCAGTGGCTATGAAATACGATTTGAACCATAGATTACCAGAAAGGGTGCTGTACGGGGCCGAAATGGCCATCTGGCACTTCTGACAAGTGCATCGACACTTCCTGGTCACATGTGCCGCACGCAGCATATTCCAATCTGTACAGGTCCTGGAAGGCAGCTGACGAAGAGCGGGCAGAAGACAAGAAGCTGAGAAGGTAAGTACACAAAACGGGGGATAGTAGGATGTGTGGGCCACTACTGTGTGGCATAACAGGATGTGTGGGCCACTACTGTTTGGCATAACAGGATGTGTGGGCCACTACTGTGTGGCATAACAGGATGTGTGGGCCACTACTGTGTGGCATAACAGGATGTGTGGGCCACTACTGTGTGGCATAACAGGATGTGTGGGCCACTACTGTGTGGCATAATATCAATTGGGGGCATTTACTCAGGCATGAGGGAGGCAGGAGAATGTTAATATAATGTGGGAGGTAGGCTATTAATTTAATGGTGGAGTTTAGGTGGGGGCTAATTATTTCATTGGTGCTATTTTATTTGTGGGGTGATGTGGGTTAATTTAATATTGGGGCCTAGCAATTTAAGATGGGGTGACTGGATCTTTAATTTAATTCTGAGGTGGTTTGGGGGCTATTAATTGAAAGTGGGGCTGTTTGGGGAAAAATGTCTATTTATTAAATGTGAATATGAATTATTTAATGGCAGTGATGGTTGCAGGAAATAGGTATATTTATTAAACGTAAATGCTATTTATTGCTGGGGTTGTTTGGAGGGAGGGAAATAGGTTTATTTATCATCAGCAGCAGCTATATATATTAAATGTGAATACTAGTATTTTAATGTTGGGGCTGGAGGGAGGCCCAATTATAAAACATGGGTTGTATTGATTAAACACCAGGGCTGGTTGGAGTTTTCTAAATTACATGTAACCATTTTTTTTTCCAAATAAGGCCTCCAACATTCCCGACAAGCAGCAACCGAACTAGCAGCCACAGGTGGTGTAAGTGAAAAGACAGGTAGGAGGGAGCAGGACAGTCTGCCAACTGTCCTCAATCTGGTGGGGAAGTCCCGAATTTTGTGAGATTTGGTCAGACTACAAGGACAGTTGGGAGGTATGTCCCACTTCATACTGTACTGCTTGTGAAGTCAAAGCTGCGTGCAACTAACAGTAGTGCACACAGGATTGCCTGTGTATTTGTCTAAAATGATAACCATTTTACATAATAGGGGCTCCTTGTCTTAAATACCCTGGGCCCCCCGAGCGTTAATCCAGTTCTGGTTAGCAGGAGGAAGCGGATAACTGCTCCCAGTCTCTGAATAGGACACAGTCTGCAGAACAAGCCGAGGAGCTCTAAATCTCACATGATTTGGTAATCTCATGAGACTAAGAGCTTCCCTGCTCACTCTACAGGAAGTTCCCACCCTGATGGATGTCAGCAGAACCAGAAGCATAGATAAGTACAGTAGGCCTTGGGGGATGGCGTGATAAATAGGTTTTATTTTAATGTATGTATCATTGCCCCATGTTTGCCATACCCACAACACAATGTGATCACGCCCTTTTCGGTGCCGATTCTTTCCTGCTAGAACTGAAGTTTAATACCAGGGCTGATTTTTAGTCCCAGTCCAGCCCTGGTGTTGTAATAAAGGTTTTCTATAGAACAAGTGTGGTTCTAGATGCTGTATTATCATATGCATGTCCAGCACCCCTTCTATGACTTGTGTCTTATCCCTAGCAGCTGTACTGTAAAGCTGCTAAACAGTTTAAGTCAACATGGTTAAATATACTATGCTTTCAAGACAGATGGATAGATTCATTTGCCTATGTCAACTATCATCTAATCCAAATAGCAGTGATCCACGTTGCAAGTTAATCAGGGCAGGTGCACAGAGTTTTTCTAATCCTGGATTAGTAGTTGACAAGCAGCTCAAGGTATCACGTAATCTTTAATATTTATATAGGAATAGTGCGTGAAATGGAAGTATATGTATTCTGTACAAACAAAAAGAATTAAAATCCATTGTTACAGCTCGGTAGTAGCAGTTTGGTGAATTTGAAAGCAGCTTGAACACAAATTAAAATGCAGTTTGGGTGTAAATCAGTAATAAGTAATAGTCCTTACAAGAAAAAAAATTGAGGTTTACTAAAAAAAGTAAACTAATTTGTATACAAAACAAGGAACTTCTAAGTGACGACAAGAAAGGTGCAAATAATTTTTTACGCTTTAAACACAGATATAAGATATATCAGGAAAAAAGGGTCATGCCACATCAAATCAACACAGTGTTTTAAAGTGACCGTTTCAGATTGCAATGAAATTTGGTATAATAAATGCTGTCATGTGTATAAAGAAAACCCCAAAATATTAGGCTGATATGTACACTGGTTTTGAAGTTATATTCTTTTAAAGTTGCACTTAAACAAAAAAAAAATCAGTTCTTTAGGTTTTTTTAAACTGCATTTTTAGCTCACCTGATTGAACTAGAGAGCTGGGCAATGTCTCATTTTAAACCTATTTTTATGGGCTTTCATAGGCTTCTTTCCAGCAACTCTTCTCCAAGTTGCTGTTCCTCCCTGCTCCCAGCACACATTCTCCCAGTCTGATACTCCAATGAAATTAAACACTCCGCTTTTCAAATATGACACAAATGGTCCAGGATCAGATAATGTTTGGGTGGGCTTAAATTAGTGACCAAGAAGCTTTTCTTCACTAATTAAAACCCACCCAAACCTAACCTGTCCCTGTAAAAGGTGGGCCTATTCAACACAATTGAAGTGTCTTTCCACATAGAGTACCTTTCCACTTAAATTTACACACCTGCACAGAAGTGGGAGCAGGTGCTGTCTGTAAAATCTTGTTCCCAAACACACCTGAAGAGGAACGTGCATTCCCCTAATGAAGTGAACAATTTATGAAACCTTTAAAAAACATGGCTTTATGAGAAAATCTAAATTTTGATATTGAAAACATTCCATTTTAATTTTTTATTGAAACATACTGCGTTATATATTATATGACAGACCATAAAAGGGGTTTAAAATGAGACCTTGTCCAACTCTCTAGCTCAATCAGGTGAGCTACAAATGCAATTTAAAAAAATTGTTAAAAGCAAGTTATTAAAAAATTGCAGCTTTAATGGCACATAACTTCAAAAACTAGTGTAGATAGCCCAAGATTTAGAGGGTTTTTTTTTTACACGCATAGCAGCATTTATTATACAAAATTTAATTGAAATTAGAGAATGTAAGGTAGAAATTTTAAAAATTATGTTGATTTGATGTGGAATGACTCAAAAACCGATGTGTGCTCTTCTATACACATACAAACGCAAAGTGATAAATGCATTCAAATGGACACATACACATAGACACACAAATATTCATACACAAAGTCAAACAAGCATGCACACACATACGTATGTTTACACCCTTCTCCCAGGACATCTACATTGGCACCAGCAGGCGCTGGGAGACTGTGTATCATGTTTTACATTATAAATCTTCAAAGGTAAAGTACATAAGCACAGGTCTATGTACATTAGTGGGTGTGGCAAAAAACAAAAATAACTAGCATATTATAAGACCCATATTCACCAATAATATGCCAGCCCTGAGCTACCATGAAGTATTTACCACCTTGTAAACCTCAGATATCCCAGCTATATAACCCTACTTATTATGCTGCACAAAGCCAGCCAAGTACCTACTCTATTATAACAAGCAACCAGGTGTGGACAGTGTAATACTTTGCAATAATAATGAAAAATGTTGGAAGTTATTGCTCACACCTGCCAGGACTGGTTAGAGTGGTGGTCAGTGATCTAACACACACAGAGCTGACTGTAGTGCTCACATAGTGTCTGTTATAATAGAGCAAACAATGGTTTATACTATTATAGTAGGATACTGTTGGGCTCCAAGAGCTGGGTGGCAAGAAAAAACAGGCGGGCGGAGCACCCAGGAAATAGGTGCAGGGGAGAATACTGCACTGTATCACTCACTTTGCACTAATTTCACTACACAGTATGACATCTCCATTTTTGGCATCCAAATGACGGTTTTTCATCCATAAACCTATGTATTATTTATCTGCACTGCCTCCAAAACTATACAGCACCCATTCTATATGAAAGCCATTCAAATATCATTTGGTCACTGTTCATATTCTATGACCCCTTCTCAACAGGCATATTATGTATTGTAACATCCACAGCACTTCCATTATTAAGCCTTAATCCCACCTTCATGTACTATAACAAGCACTATACAGTAAGGAAACAAAGCATGCCAATACTGAGTCAAGAAGTGAGAGCCTACAATCTAGATGAAACGCATGGGAAAGGACTAAGAAACAATTTCAGGGTAATCAAATGGACCAACAAATTAGCTAGTTTCTGCCTAAATAAGGGGTTAATGGGACTAATAAAATACACAACTTTAAGAATCTTACTTTGTATGCTATTGCAGATTTCAGCATGTCCCTATTTCCTATGCACCTTTTTATGTACTGGAAAGAATTTCCAGTATCTGTTGTAATGTACGAATGGACAACTGCAGAGTTGTAGTTTTCTTCTGTATACATTTCTTGCTTCCTGTTTTTATTCTGTACAATTGTAGGAAGACAGGGATTGCTTCATTATCAGGTGGCAAAATGAAGGGAATTAATTTAAAAATGCAAATTTTATTTTGCCAGAGATGAAATTAGTGGTTTTAACAATCTTGATTTATCTGATAAGTAGTGACAATATTTGTGTTTTATATCTAAATACACTATTTAATACACTAGTAAAAATTGATATATGGGAAGAGGCAGATGAAATTTCATTTGCTACTACAGTAAAATAAATAATGGCTTATTTATAGTGCCCATGCCATATATTCAAGGAGTCTGTTTAATAACCTATCTTTTTTCCCCAAAAAACGGTGGGCTGTCCAATGTGTTTGCAGTGCTATAGATTTCAATTTAAGATAAATCATGAAAAGACAAAGAAAGATTGAGTCCATTAAATTTACTAACATGATAACATGTTGGAATAAGTTCAATCAATTATTGATATCAGTAATCCTATTTATAAATCTTAAAACAAAAAATAAAAAAAAATAATCATGTACAAATAAACATAAACATCATGTGCAATGGTACTTTGGCCACTTACACACAAGATTATTTTCACAGGCTTAGAAGGACTAATTGTTTAAATGCTTACTGGTCATGTCTTGTATCAGGAATGCTTCTGTCCATACGTAATTTGTCACTTTCCACTTGATTGAATTTGTTACGAGCATAAGCATCCTGACCAGGCCGAACTACAGTGACTCCAACATATGCGTCTTGGTCAAAGTCTTGCCACCGTACTTTACCTAAGAACAGAGAGATCATCAGTGTTCTCAGCAGCTATGCATCATTATGTAAAATATTAGTAAAAAATATGTATATAAACAAGATAAAATTCTTCATGTTTGGTCATTTTAATGCACAACAGTGTAAAAAGTGAAAGACAGCACACACCAACTATTTTGTTTTTCCCAAATTGTGTACTTATATTTCTTCAGGGGCATTTGCAGCATGCAGGCAGTATTCTCACAGAATAACTGTTGAATCCGTCTTCCACAAAAATGGTTCATAAATGTTGTACTGCCCTGGGTAGTAGAAAACTGAGTAGAAATGCTAGTGTAATACTTACATTGTAGAATTTAGCATTTCACCAGTGAGGTAACATATGTTTGGAATCCAGAGAAGTGACACATTAAGGATAAAGCAACAATCCCTAACCCCCCCCCCCTCCCCCCAGCATGCTGCTATTATTTATGGCAACCACAGTCACATGATGTAGTGAGCAGAGAGGCTATGGAATGCCCCTCTGAGCTCTGTCTACACTGTACAGTCCTACCTCTCCTACACCCCCCTACCTTCACATGACATGCTAAGATCTGTTAGCCTGCCTGCGACTCCAAGGTGATTTTGAAAAGAATATAAATGATTTGTAGGAGGACAGCTAAGAAAAAGAACTATCGGATGCATGCTTAAAAGGTATTTAACTTTAGACTTAAAGATTCCTAAGTGAGATTGCTGCTTTAATGGTAGATTTTACAACACCTTAGTGCTTCACTTGCAAAATAATGTAACACTTTAGCAGCTGATAAAATGTAATGGCAATACGGTTTCCCTGTCACACTAGAGCAGGGGTCGGCAACCCGTGCCACGCTGACCACTTTTGTCTGGCATGCCGGCGCTGAAGCTGCTTCAGTAAAGCAGCCGATGACGGTCGAATGCACAGAAGCTCCGTTTTGGCCATCACCGGCTGTTTATTGAAGCAGTTCTCGGGTTTCTGGAGGAAGACGTGTCTCCAAAGGTAAGTAAGAGCAGCAAATTGAAGGGCACATATACTTGGCGTACTATGTATTTCTGGGGTTAACTGTGGGATACTATGAAGTGGGGGCACAACTATGAGATATGATGTGTACTGGGTCACTACTGTGCGGCATAACGGTTTTATGCTCGTTTGTCCCTTACTCTAAATGATATTAGCCTTATAAAATGAGATCATACATTTATATATACACACATACTATAATATATATATATATCTCTATCTATCTATCTATCTATCTATATATATATATATATATATATATATATATATATATATATATATATCTATATATCTATCTCTCTCGGGGGCACAGCTGGGGGGGACAGGAGAAATTAAAAAAAAAAAAAAAAAAAATTTGTTAGCCCCTCCTCCGACTCGCGGCACCCCCCCCTCCCACGACTCGGGGGAGTGGGGGTTCGGGTGCCGCGAGTCGGGGGAGGGGCCACATGGGGCTAGTGTGGTGGCTGGTCTCCTCCCTCCCTCCTCTGTGTGACCTGCTGTGTGTCACATGGGACATGCACTACATCACAAGTGCCGTCCCATGTGTGAAGGGGATGAATACTCCACAGCTCCTACAAGGAAAAAGGTAAGTTGAGGGAGGGGTGGGGTAGTATATTAAGTGTGTGTGTGTCCCCACTGCGTCCGTGTATCATGTGTGTGTGTCCCCACTGCGTCCGTGTATCATGTGTGTGTGTCCCCACTGCGTCCGTGTATCATGTGTGTGTGTCCCCACTGCGTCCGTGTATTATGCGTGTGTGTGTCCCCACTGCGTCCGTGTATTATGCGTGTGTGTGTCCCCACTGCGTGCGTGTATTATGTGTGTGTGTGTGTGTGTGTGTGTGTGTGTGAAGGGGGGGGCCCCAAAGCGATATCTTGCCTAGGGCCCCATGAGGTGTAAATCCGGCTCTGCATACATACATACAACTTTGACTAGAGTTTAGCCAGCACTGATAGAAAAAGGTTGCCAACCCCTGCACTAGAGCATGTGTTTCACAGAGTTTTTTTCAAACTAGTAAAATAGAGCACCGAGAAGCCACTGTTCAAAACTGCAATTTGAGATTCTATGCAAAGAATACAGTAGATAGTCTAGTAAAAAAATGTATTATTATTTTTTTTATTTTTTAAGATGACTCCTACCACAGTGATTTGAGAAGATAAACCGTAATTACAGTATACATTAATACGCTGTTTTCATCTCCTCAATTTTTGTTCAACATTTCTAATTAAATTATGCGCTATTGTTCAATTACTAAATTACTCTTGGACTTTTATCTGGCCAGTCTGTGAGCCTGTGTGACTCATGTTTGTCTTAGTCAGAATAAGAGAGGACAGTCAGCAAGTACAGTGTTCCCTCAGTACAGCCACAGCTTTAAACACAGGCCAACACTGGCATTATAGCCAGGTCAGCTTAAAAAAAAAAATGAAGGTTACAGAATGGAATGAATACATTTTAAAGTGCTGTTGTGCAGATAATATACCTGGTTGGCATTATATAAACAGTGCACTGCATACTGTGCAATAACAGGAATCTCGTATAGAACAGCAATGGTGACCCATGCCTTGGATATATCTTTTTTGATCTACAATAGAGGGCTTCTAAGAGTAGGAAATACAGTGGGTTAGAGGTGGGAAGCAACTATTTGCAATTAATATATATATCAAAAAAGGCTGTGTATTATGGAACTGTATAATATATAAGAAATAACTGTAGTGTTTATACTTAACTAAATATGTCCATCAAGCTTTATTTCCCTCCTCTGCAGAAGGTTCCTGTGTTAGTAAGGATGTGCTTTTTTAAGCAGGCAGTTTCTATGTAACAACTTTCCAGGGATGCTGTGCAGAAATGGCCTTAATGGATTAGTGGATTCATATACAGGGGTAATGTCAGTGATGTCACTATCCGGCATTATCCGGTTTTTGACTTGTATGAGATCCTATATACCTGCCCTAAAGATGTGGCATAAGTTTCAGCCTATGCAGAAGGGACGTAGTTCTGTCCAGTAAAGGAAATGAGCCACTGAAATGTTATGTCTTTACAGAACAGTCTTCCTACTGTATGTCATTTCTCTCTTCATTTGTTCCTGGTCTGCTCTGCAGGAGCAGCGACATGCAGGAGGGAAAGAGACACCGGAGGGCAAGTGGTCATATCATATTAACAGAATGGCATGCTGACTTTGGGAACGTTGTGAGGGTATATTTAGGAATTCGACATTGGGGGGTAAATTTATGAAGCTGAGGGTTTGAAAAGTGGACATGTTGCCTATAGCAACCAATCAGATTCTAGCTGTCATTTATTTAGTATATTCTACAAAATGACAGTTAGGATATGAATGGTTGCTATAGGCAACATTTCTACTTTTTCAAACCCGCAGCTCCATAAATTTATCCTCAGGCCATTTTTTCTAATATTACATGAAACTGGATTTCTGATGGAGGGCGGGGGTCAATAATAGGGTTGTATATGAATTCCAGTAGAATACATGTATGGCTTTTATGAAGACAGGAAATTGTAGAGGCTGGGGCACGGAGCTCTGAGGCATTGTAGGGTGTTATGGCATAGTGATCTTGGTGATCTGCAGGGGGAAGGGGGGGGGGGGGGGGGAGGTAACAAAGTATAAACCATACCTGATAATAGTGGATAAAACAAAAAGTGACTAAAACACGTAAACCCACATAATACAGGTGACGTCATTTGGGGACATTATTCAAGTACTGAATGTATTTTCAGCTTTCAATCTGCAGACTTCTTCTTGCAGAAACAGGAGTTTATTTATTACTTACAACAGAGATCCTCAATACTTTGGTAATAGTATCCAACATTGAATTGATGTACCATTAAGGCTAAGGACCATCTATTAATATGGTTACTGTGTCTTACTCGTTAACATTACATTTCAGACACAGTGGTCTTTCAGTGTACTATAGTGTGAACGGTTGAGGTTCACAGGCCTAGGGGTCGCTTTACAAGTGGCCAGAAAAATACACAAGGATTCCTGACCGCTTGTAAGGTGGATACAAAAACCTAATGTGAATGAATCCCAATTTCTGCCAAAAAAAAATAAAAATGCCAGTATTACAGTTTTATTATGTTAGAATTCCATTAGTGATTCTAGCAATGTATGCATGATACTAATGATATATACATATCTCTCCTTGAGACAAATCCAGCCTGTTTCGGAGATAGATAAATGTGTCCCAACACAATGGTTGGACCCACTGCCAGCTTTAAAATCAAAACGTGTAAATAAGTGTACCTGGTGGGAGAGTTTCTAAGTTTTGAGTCTTCTCTTCTTCACCGATACTGTGTGGGTCCCTTTTTTTAAGTGCATCAATTTCATTCCAATCCTCCTGTAAGGAGAAAGCAAAATGGTAAATTCCACTTTTCATGGTTTTTATTTCACAAATCACTTCATCATTTAATTGATGTAGATCATAAAGGTGGAAAATTATCTCCATCTCTTAGGATAGCCCGATTCCTTCTGCATATTTTACCCCTGTAACCCCAACACACACGTATGCCAGCCATGTGCACACACAGCCTATTGCACCAGCCTGGTCCTCTTATTTTATCTCATATGCTCCTCTACACACTGACATAGTACTCATGTACCTACACTACTCTAATGTGTACTTCTATAGTATATTCAGCCATTTATAATCCCATACACCATGTTTAAATGGTAGCAGTGCGAGGGTGATGTATACTGGATGCTAGTGGGTTTCCACCTGGAAATCCCTGTGCTGACACACTGAAGCAAACAACCCGCCAAATAGGACAATTAGGCTGCAAAAACACTTTCTGAGAGTGAGCGCTACAGTGTGACAGGGCATGAGCATTTCACATACCCTTCAATGTGTTATCGCTAATAGCGCTCTAACACTCTCATTCTAACACTTTCATAGCTTCAGCCTTAAGCTGCATATAAGGGGGGAAAGAATAGAAAATGTCCGTCATGAACAGAACTCTTTTGTTTACATTCCTCAGCAATGCTTGCGCAAATCTGAAGACAAAGAAGTAACTTCAAACCCAAGACATTTCCACTCCTCCTTTTCTTAAGATTCTGTGTGCCAGATAGTGTATTGCATTTGTTTTATTGACACAATGTAGTTGAATAAAGAATAAGCATATTAACATGAGTTAAGGAAATCTGTTTATTCCGACGTTTCTGGACACAATGTCCCTAATCAAACCTGTCCAGTACGTCGGAATAAACAACAACAAATTTGCTGAATTCACCGTAGTTCGGAGCTGTAGCAGCTGTTGAGAGCCATGTACCCACATCAGTATATTTAAGGAGTGCTGGCTGAATGTGATTTTATTTTTATGCTACACACATTCCATTAGAGATAAGCAACATTTTCAAAGAATTTTATATTTCATTTAGAATAAAAGGTTAGATAAAAGCATAGCATATTGTTATTCCAAGGTTGCACACATACAAAAGAGCTCCAGTCTTTCCATAAATATTATACATATACTATAAAAGGAAAAGACTATATATGAAAATTGAAAATGCACATTTTCAATATACTGGAATTTATATCATCATCTGATACTGTAGTATTAAAAAAGATGGGTTTGGTAACAAATGCTACACATAGTGTTAATGCAACACTATGTTCTGAAGAGGCTTTATCATCTATGACAAACATGAGCTGGTGGCAATTTCATAGATTTGATGAAAACAACGTTGATAAAACTCATGGAAATGTTGCAGCATGTTGTTGGGAGGTTCGTTGGAAGTGCAGCTACAAAACTTTTGTCCTATAATCCTACACAGAAATGAGGGAAGATGCTAGTGCAAGCGCCATCACCCATAGCAAAATAGCATGGCAACAATCATGTCTAACTAGTTAAATGTATGATGATTAACACTTGTACTACATGATTAATGCTCCAAAATTCCATAGCCCTATAATCTTCAATTGCTGGGTAGAAAAAGATAGACCAGACTGATGGTGCAAACAGATGTATGCACTTCACCTACACCTTCTTCATTAACTTATGAGCTAAGCAACTGCTAAATAATGGCCAGGGATTGGGTTCTACATATATACAACTAATTTTTCTATTACATGCTAATATCTAATTCTAATGTGACTAAAGAACAACAGCTGGGAACACTATGCACAAATAACATCTCCTAAATATGCAGCACCCAAGCTATCATTTAATGTAAAACTACTGAAGATTTATCTGCATGGACATACACCTTGTGACGGGACTAGCCTTTTAACAAGACCTGACATTTGAGGTTTGCTCTCCCATGTATCCTAAGATGGAAGTGACATGTTTCTCCCTGGGCACTATGAAATATTTCTAAGCATAAATCCATGCACCACCTATTGTTCTGTAGACCTGTAATGGATACCTTATTTACTTAAAGGTCATCACCAATTTAATCGATGTCATTCAAGCAATCAAGATCTCCTTCCTTGTCATTTGGCTGACAGACTAGAACATGTTAGGCCAGTGAAAGGATTCACACATTGAGGATTGGTATGCTGTCATTTCATACCACATGTAAATGGCAGAGGGGAGAACAACAACTCGTGTTTTGTAAAGTGAAGGATTGGGGAGGGCACAAATGTGATCTTAGCCTGGGGCGCACAAATGCCTAAAATCCACTCTATAGTACTGAATTGAACATTTGTAACACAATACAATTGTACACTGTAGTCTTTTTTTCCGCTGAATTTAATTCCCGTCAGGGCACCAGTGACCAGATCTTGTTGATTTAAGCACAGGGCGGAAGCAGGCACTGTTACAGAAAGAGAGTACATGTGTTCCTACACAATTCTGCTCTGAGGTAATGGGACAAGGAGGAGAAAGGAAGGTGAGTGATTGAAGAGGACAGCCAGTTGCTAGTTTCTGCAGAGTTGAAAATTACTTAAAACAGCATGTAGGTTGCAAATTTGAGGCTGTTTTTTCACTTTTTTTAAAAAAAATTGGGCTCGATTTTTCAAGAAAAACATTTTATACGCATGTATAGAATTATTTGACTATAAAACAGTTGGAAAAGAAAGAACAAGGAAATCATTGCTGCTGCTCTGTCATTTCATATCGCCAGACATCAAAAGGTAAAGTCAGATGTAGTGTTTAGGCAAGTATTTCAGGGCACTACATGATTTGCCCAGAACATGCATCCCCTTTCTTTCTTCTGTGGCACATTCAGATCTCTGGATCTGTCTACACTTTCAATAATGCCTAAGCCCACTCTATGTACTAAATCAGAGTAAGATTAACAGGAGACTTTGGGAGAGAATAAAAAGAGAAAACAATGGCATTATGCTAGCAGAGGTTATGGTTAGTAACAATAGATAAAGCCCGTCAACTTAAACACTCATTCCTTGATAATTACATTAAACAAACACAAAAAGGAAAAAAACAAATTGTGACTTTAACTGAAACTTTAAAAACACATCTTAAATAAAAAAGATGTATAGGACTTCTAGCAGCCAAATATGACAAACATATTGGTTAACGAGTTTCATTCATGCAGATATCATGTGTGCGCGAGGGTTTGGTCCAATGAAAGGATTAAATGTTCTCACTAAAACAAATAAAACGCAATAAGACATTAAAAGGGGTTGTCCCAGAGTGGACAACCACTTCTAAGAGATTATCTCTTAAAAGTTTGTTTTATACATAGTATGTACGTGTTGAAAGCAAGACAACAACAGGAGTGTGCATATTTTATTGTGGGTGTTCTGTATGCAAGTGCATATGTCAGCTTCAATATCACCATGCTAGTTTCCAGGCACCTTCTTCATCATCATCATCATCATCATCAACATTTATTTATATAGCGCCAGCAAATTCCGTAGCGCTTTACAATTGGGAACAAACATTAATAAGACAATGCTGGGTAATACATACAGACAGAGAGGTAGGAGAACCCTGCTCGAAAGCTTACAATCTATAGGACAATGGGAGTTAGAAACACAAGGGCATGTGCTACATCATATTGCACAATGGACCAGCCAGACTGCAAAGGTAAAAGTACTGAGTGGGCTGTGTGTGTTGCAATGTTGGTCAGAAGGTTGTTGTCTTGCGTTAGCAGTGTAGAGGATGGCAATAGGGTAATCTAGGGAAATTAAGATGATGGTTGAGGAATATCATAACCTTGTCTGAAGAGGTGGGTTTTCAGTGAACGCTTGAAGGTTTGAAGACTAGAGGAAAGTCTTACTGTGCGAGGGAGGGAATTCCACAAAGTAGGTGCAGCCCGGAAAAAATCCTGTAATCGAGAATGGGAGGATGTGATGAGAGTGGAGGAGAGACGTAGATCTTGTGCAGAACGGAGGTGTCGAGTAGGGAGATATTTCGAGACAAGTGAGGAAATGTATGTCGGTGCAATTTTGTTGATGGCCTTGTATGTTAGTAGAAGAATTTTATATTGGATTCGTTGAAATACAGGCAGCCAATGTAGAGACTGACAGAGTGGCTCAGCAGAGGAATAACGGTTTGTAAGGAAAATCAGTCTAGCCGCTGCGTGCAAAATAGATTGTAGGGGTTCAAGTCTGACTTTGGGAAGACCAGTAAGGAGGGAATTGCAATAGTCGATGCGGGAGATGATGAGTGCATGAATTAATGTTTTTGCGGTGTCTTGTGTCAGATATGTGCATATTCTGGAAATGTTCTTTAGGTGTATGTAACAGGATTTAGATATAGAGTTGATGTGGGGAATAAACGACAGTTGTGAATCAAGGATTACACCTAGGCAACGAGCTTGCGGGGTGGGATTTATGGTCATGTTCTCGACAGAAATAGAAATGTCAGGCAGGAAGCTTCTGTTCTTGGGTGGGAATATTATTAATTCAGTTTTTGAAAGATTGAGTTTGAGTTGGCGAGAAGACATCCAAGATGAAATGGCAGAAAGACAGTCAGTAACTCGAGACAACACAGATGGTGAAAGATCAGGAGAGGATAGATAAATTTGTGTATAATCCACTTAGAGAGGATACTGAAATCCAAAGGAGCTTATTAGTTTTCCAAGAGAAGTGGTGTAGATAGAGAATAGCAGAGGACCTAGGACTGAGCCTTGTGGAACTCCAACTGATAAAGGAAGCGGAGCAGAGGTGGATCCAGAGAAATTAACACTGAAAGAGCGATTAGATAGGTAGGATGAGAACCAGGATAGGACAGTGCCTTCAAGACCTAGGGATTGCAGCGTTTGCATGAGGAGAGAGTGGTCAACAGTGTCAAATGCAGCAGAGAGATCCAGGAGAATTAGAAGAGAGTATTGGTTATTATTTTTTGCAGTGATCAAATCATTGACAACTTTGGTCAGCGCCGTCTCTGTGGAGTGTTGAGAGCGAAAGCCTGACTGAAGAGGATCCAAAAGGTTGTTTGCTGTAAGAAAATGTGTGAGGCGTGTGTAGGCAATTCTCTCGAAAAAGCTTGGAGGGGCATGGGAGCTGGGGTGGTAATTTATGAGAGCGTTAGGGTCAGAATTCTGTTTTTTTTAAAATCACTGCATGCTTGAATATAGATGGAAAAATACCAGTAGAAAGAGATAGATTACAGATTTTAGTTAGAGGGGGAATGAGCACAGGAGATAGAGACATACCCATTTGTGAGGGAATGGGATCAAAAGGACAGGAGGTAGAGTAGGAAGATGAGAAGAGAGTAGAAACTTCCTCTTCATTTGTGGGATCAAATGAAGAGAGTGTCAGAGGGTGCTACAAAGGAATTGAGCAGATTGCTTGTCAAGGGAGATACCATTTCAAGCCTGATCTTATCTATTTTGTCCTTGAAATAGGAAGCAAGGTCCTGTGCACTGATGTTAGTTGGAGGATTTGATGCTACATTTCTTGTGTCTTCACCAATCAGGGAAGCTGCGAAATAAGAGCAAGCATGACTGCAACACCAAATATGGAATGTAGCAACGTCATATAGTGCACGCCAATAAACTATGCTCTCACAAATCTGACAGCTCCCTTAAACTCGGACGAGGTCTTATTGCAGAGTAAAACAAAAGTACTTTCATATCCGAAAGATATTTTGTTCCAAAGAAATGAAAGTAAACTACAATTATAAATTGCAATGTCTTCTTAAACTGTATGGATGAAACATATTAACACCTTGATCAAAAATCATTATGGAAAGCCTTTATTAATAAATAAATTAATAAATGTCACTTTTCTTTGTACAGACTTTTTCTTTTGTATTTTTTATTTATTTATTTTTACACGCACCATTTTTGGCAAACTGTGAAATTAAATTCAGCTTGTAAATGAGGAATTATTGTTACTTAAAGCAACATTTTCCATATTTATATACCCAATTGCTGCTCCTTAAATATTTCAACATAGAAAGAACTAAAAAAAAAAAACAAAAAAACCCCCCAAATATCGTAGGCACTCAAGAGTTAAAATGCCCAATGCTACAAGTCAGCTCCTAATAGAGGGGAAAATTAAGTGTATAGTTATATATCTATATATTTATCTCATGACCTAACCATATACAAACAAAACAATAAAAAATAAAAACAATGGCTAAGTAACAATTAAACAAATTTTGGAGTACAGATTAAATGCAACATTATCAAACAATGTTAGAGTATCCAAAGCTGTGTAGTTAATGAACTGAGAGCGTTCTATAAGCAAATAAAGTTAGAAAGGAGGCGAGTGGCCAGCTCACCTCACTACTTGTAGATTTTGTTCTGTAAAACAGCGATTGATGTAGAATGTATTTAACGGAGCACCTCACCCCGTTATGATAATTCGAGCAGAATACAGGGTCTGCTTGCTGAGCCACAATTTTTAGTAGCACCATCTCATGCCCCTTACAAAAGTATGGAGTTTAATGACTCACTTTGCCTGTAGCAGATGATAATGGTGTAAACAGCAGCTATTCCTTCCCTTTCTGCAGGAGTATTCCTTAAGCAGGTATGAGCTCCGCTGATTTAACACATAGCTGGATAGCGAGTCCCTCGTCACATTGCTGTAACATTCCAGGCCAAATAATTCTTGTGCAAGTTAATACAGCAGATGATTCCTCATACAGGGAGACTCCTATATTCTGTGTCTCAGCAGTCAGTTGTAATAGTACATACTGAATTAAACTCCACAATCCCAGTCCTCTGACAGTGGGTACTAATGGTTAAAGTGCACTTAAAGGGTAAATATAAAAGCACAGTATATTGTTAATCTCCAGCAAATGTTCTGCTGACACGTTTTGTCACATATAGTGACTTTATCAAAGATCCTAAAGGTTCTAAATGAGTACCCGAGAGGCGAGACTGAGGCATGGAACCTGAATTTTAAGCCTAGAGTGAGCTCGAAACGCTAATAATAATGTTGGTAACAAACACTTGTGAAACCAGTTTACACCGGCAGACTTTTTCATTAGCGTTAAAAAATGCTAACGCAACATCAGGTGTGCTGGATTAATTTCATTGTGAAATTAATCCAGTACCACTTGATGTTGCGTATGTATAAAATGTGTTCAATGTGAACACATTGTGTACATACCCACGTTAATAAGTGTTAACATATACATTTTTCACATGCGTTTAGCTAAAGGAAGCTGAAAACTTCCTGTGCTGTCAAGCATATCTTAAAAAAAACATAAAACAAAAAAAAACAAAACAAAAAACACTAAATGAAGACATATGAACTGCATATAAAAAGTGGATCGAACACACACAAAAAAATGCCAAAGGGAACGAGTTCTTAAGGGCTTTGCCCAGCCAAACCTCTTCACACAACTAGAAAAATGGCAGGGGTCTAATGCCATGTTTGAAGAGCACAGAGTGGACGGCTATTGCAGCTATCTAATCAGTGCTCTCAACAATGTATTGGGTGTACTCAAGATCAAAATTCTCATTAAGCAGGAGAAAATCCCTTGTTGCCTGTGTATGGACTAGAGTATCTTCAAGTCAACAGGGGTTCTGGAAATGTTCTGCTAGTTGGAGACTGGGAAGGGATTCGAGGAGTCGCATGTTTAACATTTAATATATACTTTGGGTGGACACTATTTAATAAAATAGTATAATATTATATTGTAATTCTGCACAGCATTGTAAAAAGGAGCAGTTAAGTAAGATACCATTACCGTCTACTGCGTGCCACAAAGGAACACATAATATGCAATATTATTCATACTGTTACTGTAGGTCTTAATGTAAGCATAATCCATGTTCATGCAGATCATTCCTTCTATGTAAAATATTTCAGACACACATAATAGCTAGGTGTACAATTCTTTATGTAAGACAGGAAACCAGTAATAACACCCATAACCTGTCACTACCACAGTTACAATGAAATGCCAGTCAGCTTTTTAGAACAGAGCTGTCTGCAGTTTCATGAGGCGTGCATAATATTCAGTTTTAAATCAAGTTATATAATTAAAGATCTCAGGACTATTACATGCTAAAGAAAGAAATGTCTGTAGACCGCATCTTAACTGTCCTAATACAAGGTTAACCCAATTAGAAATGGATACAGACAGCACATTTAGTCTCGATTGGAAAACAGAAATGACTAAGCTGTGTTAATACTTCTCATCTGTTAATCTTCTTAGGGATAATAAAAACATGCATACAAAGCTCCCGAATAATACGTTGCCTTATAATTATACACCGATTGTACCCAATGCCACAGTGCATGCCAGAAACATTTTTGAACATCCTCAAGCAGCCAAATTGCACATAGTAAATGGTTTCCCGATGGCAAAAAACAAAACAAAAACCAACATCTCCCATACACATATACCTTATTTAGAACACTACAGAAATCCAGCTATCCTCAAACACATCACCTGTCTTTCATATCTTTCAAAGTTCTTTAAATGTGATCTATGGAATGCATGCTATGTTTGTAACAAACTTGGCTCATCTCAAGCAACCTCAACCTTCTGGCAATAACAGAAACATGGCTTACACAATCAGACATTGCCTCGCCTGCAGCCCTTTCACATGGTGGCCTTCATTTCATCTACACCTTCAAACCAAGGAGACAAGGAGGTGGGGTTGGATACTTCTTTCCCCACATTTTCAGTTCTACCAAATGTCACATTACTCACGTTCACATCTTTTGAAGTATATGCTATTCGGATTTTCAACGCATTTTCTATGTATGTTGCTGTGATCTATTGCTCCCCCACCCCTGGACCACATCAACAATTTCTTGAAGATTTCTCTGCCTCACTCCCTCATTTCTTGTCATCCGACATCCCCACCATCATTCTGAGCGATTACATTCTACTTGTGCCTCCAAACTACTCTCTTTAACCTACTCCCTCAACCTTTCCCAGTGGACGGACTCCTTTACTCAATGGGATGGCCACTGCCTTGATCTGGTTTTCTCTAGACTATGCTCAGTTAGTGATTTCCTTAACATTCCTTTCCCTCTCTTGGATGAGCACTTTATCAGCCACAAGCTGTCCGCGATTACTTTAATCTTTCTGCTGTCAAACTGTATCCAGCCTCATCATATTGGCAAAAACCTTAACTCTACTACTAGTTTTCAACAGTTTTCTATCTCTCTGAAACACCTTCACTCCCTAATTCTATAGTCTCCTCTCCCGAAATGGCAGAACAACATTTTCACCAAACCATAGCAACAGCCCTTGATCAAGTGGCTTCAACTACTCTTCATACTCCATGTCAACACACTAAAGAAACATAACATTTTCAAGAACTTTTTCACAAAGCAGAACATCATTTTCTCGTACCTCTAATGATTTTGTCACATATAATTCAATCACTCCTATCAAAATGCAAACACACTCACAATTGGTCATCTCTGCTCCGACTTCTAACCCTAGGGGGTAAATGTATGAAAGTCCGATTTCTGCAAGTCGTCGGAAATCGGCGAGTTTGCAGCTAAAATTTAAAGCAGCGATGGCTTGTAAAGGCAAACTTCCTTTTACAAACCATCGCCGCTTTAAATTTTACCTGCAAACTCGCCGATTTCCGACGACTTGCAGAAATCGGACTTTCATACATTTACCCCTAAATGTCTTTTTAATATATTTAAATCTCTTCTCAACCTTCCAACTACTATAAGTGACCAATATCTTGCTTCATACATCAAGGACAAAATTGAGAAAATACAGTATACAATGGTACCCTTTTCCTCGACAGACAACCAGCTCAATTCCTTCCCTACACCATCTGGCACCTTCTCTTCATTTGATCCCACAAATGAAAATGAAGTATTTACTCTCTTATCTTCCAACTCTATGACCTGTCCTCTTGATCTTATACCCCTCTCTTGTGCCCATCCCAACCTTAACTAAAATCTGTAATCTATCTCTACTGGTATCTTTCGGTCCTTATTCAAGCACGCAGTGATTACTCCTGTTTTGAAAAGACAAAATTCTGACCACAATTAACATCCCATCTCTCAGCTCCCATGCCTCACCAATCTGCTTGAGAGAATGGTCTACACTCTTCTCACACAACTTTTGGACCACCTTCAATCAGACTATCGTTCTCAAAACTCCACAGAGACTGCTTTGACTAAAGATGTCAATGATTTGATCACTGCTAAATGTAAAGGCAATTACTCATTTCTAATTCACCTGGATCTCTCTGCTGCATTTGACACTGTTGACCACTCTCTGCTTATACAAACAAGTTAATCCTTTGGTCTACAGGACACTGTCCTATCCTGGTTCTCATGCTACCTCTCCAATTGCTCTTTCAGGGTTAATTTCTCTGGATCCACCTCAGGCTCAGTCCTAGGCCCTTTGCACATCTCTATACCACTTCTCTTGGAAACTATTAACATGATTTGGATTTCATCATCATTTATATAGCGCCAACATATTCCGTAGCGCTTTACAATTGGGGACAAACATAGTAACCTAATAAACAAACTGGGTAAAACAGACAAAGAGGTGAGAAGGCCCTGCTCGCAAGCTTACAATCTATTGGACACTGGGAGATTGACACGAGGTTAAGTCTACATTTGCAGTCGGCCCAGCCAGACTGCAAAGGTAAAAGTGACTCATAAGCTAAATGATCCTGTCACACAATGTTGGTCGAGTAGTTGTATAACAGGTGGTAATAGGGTAATGTAGTGAGGTTAAGAGGGTGGTTGAGGAATATTATAAGCTTGTCTGAAGAGGTGGGTTTTCAGAGAACACTTGAAAGCTTGTAGACTAGAGGAGTCTTATTGTGCGAGGGAGAGAATTCCATAGAGCGGGTGCAGCCCGGAAAAAGTCCTGTAATCGGGAATGGGAGGATGTAATGAGTATGGATGAGAGACGCAGATCTTGTGCAGAACGGAGTTGCCGAGTTGGGAGATATTTTGTGACAAGAGTGGAGATGTATGATGGTACAGCTTTGTTGATGGCCTTTTAGGTTAGCAAGAGTATTTTATATTGGCTTCGGTAGAAAACAGGCAACCAGTGTAGAGACATACACAGTGATTCAACAAAAGAATAACGACTTGCAAGGAAAATCAATCTTGCCGCAGCGTGCAAAATAGATTGTAGGGGTTTGAGTCTGTTTTTGGGAAGGCCAGTAAGGAGGGAATTGCAATAGTCAATGTGGGAGAGGATAAGTGCATGAATTAAGGTTTTTGCAGTATCTTGTGTGAGATATGTGCGAATTCTGGAAATGTTTAGATGTATGAAACATGATTTAGATATAAAGTCAATGTAGGGAACAAAGGATAGGTGCGAGTCAAGGATTACACCTAGGCAGCGAGCTTGTTGGATGGGATTTATGGTCATGTTATCAACAGAGATAGAAATGTCAGGTATACTCTTGTTGGTGGGTGGGAATATTATTAAGTCTGTTTTAGAAAGATTAAGGGCTAGATTTACTAAGCTGCGGGTTTGAAAAAGTGGGGATGTTGCCTATAGCAACCAATCAGATTCTAGCTGTCATTTTGTAGAAGGTACTAAATAAATGAAAGCTAGAATCTGATTGGTTGCTATAGGCAACATCCCCAGTTTTTCAAACCCGCAGCTTAGTAAATCTAGCCCTAAGTTTGAGTTGGCGAGAGGACATCCAGGATGATATGGCAGAAAGACATTCAGTTACACGGGACAACACAGATGTCGAGAGATCAGGAGAGGATAGATAAATCCGCATAGAGATGATACTGAAATCCAAAGGAATTTATTAAATTTCCAAGAGAAGTGGTATAGATAGAGAACAGCAGAGGACCTAGCACTGAGCCTTGTGGTACTCCAACTGATAAAGGAAGAGGAGCAGAGGTGGAGCCAGAGAAATTAACACTGAAAGAGCGATTAGAAAGGTAGGATGCGAACTAGCATAGAGCAGTGTCTTGAAGCCCTAGGGATTGCAGCGTTTGTATGAGAAGAGAGTGGTTAACGGTGTCAAATGCAGCCGAGAGATTCAGGAGAATTAGGAGAGAGTAATGGCGTTTAGTTTTAGCAGTGATCAGATCATTGACAACTTTAGTCAACGCAGTCTCTGTCGAGTGTTGAGAACGAAAGCCAGACTGAAGAGGATCCAACAGGTTGTTTGCGGAAAATAAGCGTGTGAGGAGAGTGTAGGCAAGTCTCTCTAGAAGCTTGGAGGGGCACGGCAGCTGAGAGATGGGGCGGTAATTTGAGAGAGTTTGGTCGGAATCTTGTTTTTTTTAGAATAGGAGTAATCACTGCATGCTTGTATAGTGACGGAAAGATACCAGTAGAGAGCGAGATATTACATATTTCAGTATAATCTCTATCCGGATCTCAAGTGTTTGTCCGAGTTACTGACTGTCTTTCTTCTTGGATGTCTTGTCACCAACTCAAATTTTCAATGGTTCAAAAACAGAGCTAATCATTTTTTCACCAGCCAATTGAAGTTACCTACCTTATAGCAAGCTCACTGCCTGGGTGTGATACTTGACTCAGAAATATCCTTTGTTCCCCACATCGACTATATTTAAACCATGTTGCATACATTTAAAAAACATTTCCAGAATATGCACATATCTTACACAAGGCACTGCAAAAACTGTAATTCGTGCACGCATCATCTCTCGCATTAAGTACTGCAACTCCCTCCTTACTGGTCTTCCCCAAAACAAACTAGACTCTCTTCAATCTATCTTGCACACAGCAGCTAGATTGACTTTCCATTAGTCTTCAAAATTTCAAGCAATCAAATTCTCCAACCACTCTCTTGACCTCCCTAACTGACCTCCCTAGGGTACCCTACTGCCACCCTTTACACGACACATGGCCAATGTGTAGCTTTCCAGGTGTTAAGAAACTATAAGCCTCAGCATGCTCTGCTAACCAATACCCAGACAGTAACTGGCAAGGAATGCTGGGACTTGTAGTTTCACAATACCTGGAGAGGCACAGGTTGGCCAGGCCTGCTCTACACAATTCACACAAACTAACTCTCTGACCACTAACCAACATTGCTGGATCACATAGCCCACCTAAACACTTTCTACCTTTGCAATCTGGATGGATCAATATGCAACATATAGCACTTAACTTCATGGATCAGACTCCTATTGTCCTATAGATTGTAAACCTGCAAACAGGACCCTCCTACCTCTCGGTCTGTCTGTAATACCCAGTCTCATTGTATTACTGCATTTGTTCCTATTTGTAAAGTGCTACAGAATATGCTGGCGGTATATAAATAAATGCTAATAATGATCATGTTATTTCGAACGTCACGCGACAGGGGTGCCCCCTCTCGCCGCTTATTTTTGCCCTTATGATAGAGCCTTTGGCTGCCAGGATTCAAGGTAACCAGCAGATTTCTGGTATCAATGTAGGCACCACGAAGCATAAGCTGGCGCTGTAAGCAGATGACGTCCTACTTCTTTTGCCAACACGGTTACGTCCATCCCCTCCCTTCTGGCCGAACTTGATTTTATATGGCTACAGGATCAACCGAGATAAAACAGAGGTTCTGGTCTTTTATATAATCGAACCAGACAAATCTCACTTTGAAAGGATTTTCCTTTTAATTACCAACTCCAAAAGATAAGATGCCTAGTAATATATATTACTAAGCACTCACTTTTCTAAGCCAATTGCCCTCGCATACTCTTCAAATTTAACCACGTGGTCCCATTATCTCATCTCTTGGTTGTTCGATCAAAATGAACATTCTCGCCAGGCTCTTTCACCTCATTCAGACCCTCCCTTGTCCACGTCCCTTCCTATGTATTTAAATTCCTCCAATTCTCAACCTTACAGTTTATCTTGTCGGGTAGGCGTCCTCAGGTTTGACTTAAAGTTCTACAGAGGTCCTCACAGGGGGCAGTGGACTATCTTTCTGCTCACCTTGCTCAGTGTCTCCCGTGGTGTAGCTCTAACTCCCCTAAGATGTGGGCCAGCATTGAGGCAGAAAGGCTGGGTTTGCTTTCTCCTACGTCTCTCCTCTGGCTCCCACAGGCCTGCCACCCAAAACGGGTTTTGCTCCACGCCATTGTCTCCCGCTCCCAGGAAATCTGGGACTTGGTCTCTGAGAAATATGTCATCACACCGCTCCCCGGTCATTCCAACAGGTCTCACACCTGCAGTGTTCACTCCCTGGTACTCCTGATGGGTTTGATTTTCATGTGACCTCACGCGCACTGACCCCTTCCCTCAATTCTCTGATACCCAGTTTAAAATTAATGTCCCTGTCAAATTTTCTATCAACATCTACAAATTTGGAATTTTCACAACACAATCATGCATCGTCTCTCTGCACGTCCATTCACCTTTTTTGAATCCCTGTCTATGTCAGTCCTCCACAGCAGTTTTGATATCTACACTATATGCGAAACTCTCCCCTACCACACAGGGTCAGAGTGGCCCCCATGAACTGGCCTGGGAAAGAGACATCGGGGAGGCTCTTCATTTAGATGACTAGTCTGAGATTGGCTACATTGCTTCTAGTTCCATATGCATAAAAATTTAAGAAAACGTTGACAAAGTCTTATATCGCTAGTATTACGTGCCAACTCACTTCAAAAAAATTCTACCTGAAGCTTCGGACTGGTGCTGGAGGGGCTGCTCCCTAGAAGCAATGTTCTTTTTGGTGGAGTTGTCTGCAGCTGGCAAGTTTCTGGCTCAATGTGGCTAATTTGATAACCGCTGTCTTACAGATTAGTGTCCCAAATAGGGATCCCCGTGGCTACGCACCTACAGAATAAACTCATCTGACTTATCTTTGCTGCGTCCGTATACCAGCTCGCAGCTGATTGGAAGCAATAACACCCACCCTGCCCCTAACCTATAATCAGTCATGTATGGCATGTACAGCGTATGGAATTTATGACGAGCATTCTCAACAATTCCTCCAAATCTTTCAACAAAATAGGGAAACCATGGTTATCCTTTTTTCAACTTGTGCTCTCCCTTTAGTTGACCGGGAGTAGCTCCCCCTCTTTCGACCTCTCCTTTAGCCTTGATCCCTCTTACTACTAAAACCTGAATCACTCCATCATCAGCAACAGCAGCTATTTATATAGTGCCACTAATTACTCAGCGCTGTATAGAGAACTCGCTCATATCATACTTATACGTTACATCCCCTTGTTGGATATATACTTTGCTATGTTGTTGTGATAACAGATACTATCGCACCAGTCTTCTGTAACTTTAAACTGTTTATTTTTGAAGAGTCAAAACGGTACAAAGAAAAAATAAATAATTATAGTGTTAATAATCCTAAGAACAGTTACACTGCCTTGTGCAGTTACCATACCTTTTTCCATTTGATAACATTTGTGATTTTTTTTTTCAAGGATACAAAGTAAACTAACCATTTTACTCTTGTATCTCTTCTAAGGTCATAATCCTTTTCATATTTCTATCTCTTACCCACCACCCTCACCCTGAAAACTACATCTAACCCCAACCCCAGAAGACGAGTGCCTTTACCTGAGCAGGAAAGCAATGGCAAAGAAGATGCAGTGTCATCAAGGAGCCACCTAGAAATCTCTGTGGGATGCAACGTCCCCAAGGGAGCAAGTACTGACAGTGGGTAGCAGTGTCCATAGAGGAGCAGGTCTGTCAGTGGACTGCAGTCTCAGTAGGGAGATGCAGAGAAGTGTCAATGGGGAGCCCTGTCTGAAGTGAGTGGTAATCAGCGATGAACTACTTATCAGCATAATCATCTGGGAGTGAAAATATATTCTTTATCTGCATACGCTACCTACACCAAATAATTGTAATAGGTGACTTAAGTTTCCTTTCCAGTGTACCTGAAAAATACTCAGTGACGGGGCACGACTTACACACAAAGTGTAGGGTGCTATAGGGTTGATTATTGGAAACATAACAGGGGTTCCATAGCAGGGATTCCCGCAGTTTAACTAGCTGAGGGGAAGAAGCTTACATAAAATATTTCTATCGAAAATACATTTTTCATTGAAAGTGCATAGAATGACTGCCATAAGTCAGCAACAGTACATACAGCATGTCCTCTTTAAATCATGCTTTAATTAAGCAAACATACCAGCATGGTCAGTGACATGTATAAAAATACTCAACTGCAATCTGTTTCCAATAATAATTTCTAGCATGGCTGCAAAAGGAGATCTTTGAAAGAGGCGATTGCTGGGGACACACGTGTCAGGAGTTTCAGTTACCAAGACAGTTCCACTTGCAAACATTTCACAACCAACGATGTCTAAGGTGTTGTCAGCATGGAACGGAGGGAGCATATTTTGGATCGCAATATCTGTGCATTTATTCAAACTGCAAAACAAAATAGATGAGCAACTGCAGATCAACTAACCGTTAATATCAACCTGTGAAGCGAGCATTCAGTTTCAAAAATGGTCAAATGAGAACTGCACAGAGCAGTATACAGCAGTTGGGTCTGCATGCATAAACAGCTCATCACTGGCAATGCATGTTTGTGAGTTCAACGGAGCAAAGTGCACAGACAATATATACGGAGCACCAGAGGAAGGCGATATGGTCCAATGAATGATCCTTAAAAGAAACACACAAAATCCCCCAGTCAGCTAGTAAAAACAACTGGATAAGCTATAAGCCACTTCATATGATTCTCTAAATAGGCTGGTCCAAACACTAAACAGTGAGTATTCAACGTGTCACACATTCATGTGTTTTAAAATTAAGAACAAACTAACTGGGAGAAACCCCAAATCCTCGAACCAGCACTCCCTGACAACTACCTATCTCATACAGGCCTCACAAACCACAATACACACAAGTTGTTTATTCAATTTCTAAGTATCAACAGATGCTCAAAAGGGAGGGGTTATCTAGCAAAGAGTCGCAAAATCCCCCATCACACTGCTGTCAGCAATTAAATAAAACTGCCTTCTACTTCTAAAGAGAATGCAGAAATCTTAGTTACACATACAGTCAAGTCCATAAATATTGGGACATCGACACAATTCTCATATTTTGGGCTCTATACACCATCACAATGGATTTGAAATGAAACAAAAAAGATGTGCTTTAACTGCAGACTTTCAGCTTTGGTTTGAGGGTATTTACATCCAAATCAGGTGAACGGTGTAGGAATTACAACGGTTTCTATATGTGCCTCCCACTTTTTAAGGGACCAAAAGTACTGCGACAATCGACTCAAAAGCTATTTCATGGACATGTGTGGGCTATTCCCTCGTTATTTCATCATTAATTAAGCAGGTAAAAAGGTCTGGAGTTGATCCTTTAACTGCATTCTCAGCTTTTTGACAAGATACTGTTCCAACAAGAGGTGGTTTCAGCAGATGTTGGGTTAGAGTACAGAATACTAAGAATCAGTTTTCCATTTTTGTTTTTTTCACGCATGCATATATGTTTGCTTTGGGAAACTCTCTCTTCAATGTGTTTACATATTCTATCAATGCTGTGTAGTCATAAGAAGAAGCACATTAGCAATTCAATCATTTTGGAAAGTGTGAGCACAAATCCCATAGGAATTAATGTATATGGTTTTATTCATCACTATATGATGGATTTAAAACACCACACTGTAAATGCTTTGCAAAAAAACGCACATTCAAAAAAGCAATGGGTGTAGATAGGCCTATTGAAATACCATTAGAAATATTTTGTTTTCCTTGAGATTCAAAACAACACAGAAAATGCAGAAGTAGCAACGCACTCAAACCATAATTTTTAATACAAAAATAAAGGCACTAACAGTGCCATAAATACATAACAAAGGTTGTGTATCACCAAGTTAAATACTATTTATGAAATACCTTAAATGTTTATATGTAACTACATATGTCTACCATGCTCTCTTCCACTACTCTGCAGGTAGATACCATGTTAGGAGGAAGATGCCTCTACCACTAAATAGACAGACAGTGGCTTACAGCTAGGCAGAAATGAACTGAGTGGATTGGTTGACTCATACACATGGCCTAGGCTAATGACATCACAGGAACTCAATCCCAGCTTTTACACCTGTATTAGATTCCATCAGGACACCAAAGTCATACGGATGTGTTGCAGTGGTCTGTAATAGAGTGCAAATGGAGTGCTTTACTTTTTACCAGAGCTGCAGTGGAATGTCAGGTTAACAGTGAATGTTAATGCATTATATCTTCTCATATCTAATATTTTAATTTTGGCTACATTGTATTTTAATCTACATGTAGATGATAGTACTGGATTGGGTAGCAGGGGGGCTTTAAACTAGTTTAAGTGCCAGAAAGGAGATTTGGACACTGAAGTTTTCTGAACGAATACAAAGCTGCTTAGGCGACCTAGCTAGGAGCCTAGAACAGGTGGATCCACCAACTGCTGTCTGCATTAAGTTTTATTTATTTATTTATTTTTTTTAACATTACATTGAAGCCCTCACTCGCTATGGGTGGGGATAGGGAGCAAACCTGCCATTTCACTTTGTTTGCTCCTCCTCTACTCTGCATTTTAATTAATGTTAAGCAAATCATACAAACATAAAAAAAAGTACATGATAAAAATAAGCTCTCAATATTTTCCCCAAGGGTTACATTTTCATAAACTCATTAATTATCCCAAATTTTAAAATTTGTTTTTGCAAGTAGAAAATTTGATGCTATTCTAGTGCCACAAACCATGTAGAACTTTTAAACCAGAGTTACAGGTATCCCCTCTCCTCCCCAAACTGCTAATGCTTCTAGATCCATCTTATAAATTCAATGCAAATTGGATCTAACCGTAATCGGCAAGCCTACTGCTAGATCCAATTTGCCTGAAAGCACATACCCAATGGCATTTTACATGCATTTTTAACCCTAGTAAAAAAAGCATCTAAATGCAAATGTGCTTGATATGCACTTTTATTAGCATTTTAGAACTCATTGTAGTCTTCCCACTTCTAATAAATGCTCCAAACATAACAAAAAGGAATAAGTAACATTGACAAAAAAAAAAAAAAAATACCGCAAGGTGAGTGAAAATGCTAGTGGGCATGGCAACAGGCTGCTAGTGTCAGACTATTTTACAAATGTTAAAAAACACAAACTTTGAGTAGGAGGCCTTACTTCAGGCTGGCAGATTCTTTTTTCTGGGCTTGTCCTTTAGAAGGGGTTACGTTTGAATATGGTGTGCAGCATACAGACATTGACAGCAACCAGCCACTAATGGCCATGTGCTCTGTAGACAGTGGCTGCCATCTTTAGTGATAAACAGTCAGGGGACATTTAAAAATGATTTACTGTGAAAAGGGGTTAAAAGAAAGATTATTATAAAGTAATTCAACATATATAAATATTAGGGGGAAATAAAATCATGTAGGAGAGGAGGAAAGACTTTTTAAAATAGTATGAGTGACATGTACATTTTTCTGGCTTTTTAGAGAGAGTGTAATTGGCTGCCAGTAACGGTGCAACTGGCTGTGAGAGCAAGTGTGTGACATTCCCAGTCCCTAGAAACATGCTCACACAAACACCCACACATTACTTTTAACATACTACATTGTACTTTATTCCCTATACACTTAAACACTAAAAACACTTATCCTTAACATATTAAATCATTCCCTACACTTTTACACTCACACATCACTAAAACAAAACACGGATTACCACCGCAAAGCGACACACATCACTTAGGCTGGGTACACACTACAGAATTTTCCAAACAATGCTAATGTGCAACGATTGTACTACAGACTGGAAAAAAATAAAAATCCAGATCAGCATGCCGATTATCCGTACACACTATACATGTATTACAAGATATACCCTCAGATCTGTGCTCTTCATCCGTCATAATTGTCAGCTGAAAAGATCATGCCTCTGTAAACTCTATGGAGATCCTGATCGTGAGTGCATACACACAGCAGGACTGGAAGGACGACGTTCCATAGATGAAGATTTATGGTTCTGCTGAACAATCAAATGATGTTCAGTGCTTTGGAATAACAATCGCTCATCGTCTAAGTGTATACACTAGTGCGATATCGGGCTGAATGGTCGTTTATAGTTTGATTGACCCAATACTCGGCTGAAAACACTAGTGTGTACTCAGCCTTAATCACACAACACATTTTGTCAAGCACAAATTCATGAGTTAGATTCCAAACCATGGCCTTATCTGTGTGGCGTTTGTATGTTCTCCCTGTATTTGCGTGGGTTTCCTCTGTGGGCTCAGGTTTCCTCCCACACTCCAAAAACATACTGGTAGGTGAATTGGCCGATATAAAAAATTGACCCGTGTGTGTGTAAATTTAGACTGTAAGCTCCAAAGGGGCAGGGACTGATATGAGCGAGTTCTCTGTATAGCGCTGCGGAATTAGTGGTGCTATATAAATATCTGCTGCTATGATAAATTCTCTCCTGTGATAACCTGCAGCAAACAGGATGTAATACAACAGAATAACAAAAAAACAACAAATAAAATCAAATAATAGTAAGTTGAACAAATCTCATAGTTCACAAGACTAATATATGAAAGACAAAAAAAAAAAAATCTGTCTGAAAGGAAAGTACATATTATCTGTACAGGTATTGCAAAATTCAGCACCTTCCTGATTTAGAACAAGTTATACCAGAATTACAGTGGAGGGGGAGGGTAAGCTAAAAAACTGACCGGGTGAGAGTTAAAGTGTGCATTGTGAGACAAGTAGTAAAGGTTTTTTCTTATTTTTAATAGCATCAAGATGTCAATGTAACCAATAGAAGCACTGAAGATACTGTAAGGCACAGTATTCCCCATTCACATACGTAGTTGAAATAAGTAGCAAGTGGTGACTTAATACGTCTGAAAACGTCTCTTGATTACCAGAAGTGCAACAAGAAAAATATAATTATTTTTAGAGACACCCTTTAATCGATATGCTAAGGTAAACCAAGGCATAATTAAACATGTTTCCATGAGTTCATTACAGTAAACACTAAACAAATCGTGCCTGCTATTCAAGAATTATTGAAGGAACAAAACCAAAATAAAATACATTTGAAAGGCTAAAGTGCAAGGTGAACTGCACCTTTTTACATTCTCTTTAATGTCTGAACTATCTATTTAAAATGTATTCACTACACAGAGCAATGTTACATGTCACAAAGCCCAAGTCACAATGTTCAACCATTTTCAGAAAAGCATCATTTGTAAACAATAGTCATTAATGTGAGAATGCCTTTTCTCATAGTTCTATCTACACTGTGAGTGGTCCTCATGGCCGCTTCCAATCAGGTTGCAGAACTCTTGTCACTATATATTATCCATGTATCACTATCTAAAAGCAAGTTGCTTTAACATGTTTCTTTTTAAGTCATCTGAAAATGACAGACAACTAGTGGCTACATTATCTAGCCGCTAAAATATCCAACTGCGTATTGTAACATGCTTTTCAATACAAAAAAACACGATGACTATGCTAGTTGCAATTTGGTGATGAAGCATCTCTGTCTTCTCGTAAAAATATAGCTTTTTTTTTATCTTATTAACAGCCTGGCTATGGTCTTGCTACACATTGTTGGTTACAATAAACAGTTACATCTTTCTTCTATCATGTACAGTGAGTCAGGGCCAATGACACATACAATTGTAATTCTGGCTCTGCATAACAGAGTGAGCAAAATCATATTGTACTTTGTGCAACATCTAATACACCTACACAAATCTATGACATTTTGACATAATGTAACAAATACTCAAATTTAACCTGTTAAAGAATCATGTCCGCCTGTTCCCCACACTAATTTTTTCAAGCTAAGTATCACCAAGACTATAAGTCTGGATATCACAACACTAACCTACACCTCTAGAAAAGGAATGCGTTTATTGGATATATTTGCTTTCATGTCCATTGTAGGTTGAAGAGCAATTGATTGGTGTAGTTGTCTGGAAGAGGAACAACAAAGTGTAGTGACCAGAGGTGTGAATAACATCAGGGTGGTGTAATAAAAGCCACTTGACTAATGGGATATTACAGGAGATCAAAAAAGAATTACATTTTTTTTTTAAATGACAGACAGGGGGGATAATGGAAGGAAATAGTAACATATTTTGAGCCTCAGCAGAAATAAAATTGAAAAATAACTGTGATGCTCAAGAGACATTAGATAGTTGCCAGCTGGTGGTACATGGGATGGATAGAGCAGCTACAATTGCAGCCAGTTTAAACTAGCGATTACTGTTAAAGTGCAGGAAACAGCTGACTCAGTGCTTCATTCACCTACAAAATATTTTTTTTTCTTCCGTAAAAAAATAAATAAATCCAGAGTTTATCTTTATGCCAAAATGAGATCAATATGCAGTTTATTAGCAACACAATGCTAAATGATTAGCATCATTAACTCTCTAGAATGTTTAGGCGCTTCTACCTTACACTAGATGCACCAGCATCCCCATCTGAATAATTTGTCATAAATGCTGACAAACAATTTATTCAATACATACATATGTGCCTTTTACCCCTAGGGACTACCATTCTGCTTCAGAGGATGTCATTCATTCACCTGCTAGCTTTTAGTGAACAAGAGTCCTCTGTGATGTAAGGGAAACGTTTGCAATAAGGCTAAATGGAACTAGTCGCCTAAGTAAAAAAACTATTAAATTAACAATATCACCAATTAATGAAAAAAAAACAAAAAACATAGCAAAGCAAATCTTGCAAAACAAAGATAGGTCTGCCAAATTCCAAGTGTTGAACTGTGAAAAGACATCAATCTAAAATACAAACCTCTGTGCATGAAATAACTACAAACATGCACACAAATATATATTCAGATGTTGAGCCTGAAATGGCAGATAACAAATGACAAAATATGGCAGTGAGTTACAAGGCAGTCAACTGATGAACTCTTGTTATGGTAAGGTAAATGCCCCATATCAAAGAGTTATTAGCAACATTCACAAGTTAAGCTGACCAGTTTTGGCTGCCAACATGATGATTTTGGGCTTGGTTTGTATAAAATTATTATGTGTGAAACTGTAAATCAAAACATGATTTGATAAGGAAAGTTCAAACATATGGTTGACCAATATCCATATCTACATGTACCAAACTCCAAGAGGGCCCTGGAGATGTAGCAGTTTAACTCAATGTCAGATGGAAAAAAGGCCAAATTAGACATATTCTAAGTTTCCAATGAAAAACTGTAAACTCTGGTTGACCAATTAGTCACACGTATAGACAGCTTTCATATGCAGAAGAGTTTTGAAACATTAAGATATTTAGTACAAACACGTGACCTGTGTAATCTCCCCTTCCAGCATATGAATAAGGGGTAAATGTATCAATCAGTGGTTACTTAAAACAGTAATTTGCCATCATTTTTTTTAAAATGGCAAAGACTTGCATATAATAAAATTGCCATTTTAATAAAGGACAGCAAAACGCTGTGAATCAGCGGCTTTAAGTAAGCACCGATTGATATATTGTTTACCGCTTAGTGTCTAAAATGGCTGATAACAGAAAAGAAATTGCTTGCACTGAGCTGAATAGCAACTGTAACTATGTCAAACTCTTCAATGTTCTGTCAAGCTAGAGAAAATACACATACATATTTTTGAATCTTACAAGATGTCCTTTAATATAGTAACTTGTAAATCTCTGCAATACACTTCATCCACCAACACAAGGACTGTACGGGATTCTGGGAAAATAAATAGTGATCAAAGTCCTTGGAAGTTGTCTCTAGTAGGTAACACATGAATTTTTATTACTCTAATATAGTTGTATTTGATTTAGCATTATCTCATTGCTCAAATGCTGTTGTGGTGTTAAGTGGAAATTGTGCCAAATTGACTATCCAATTGTATGACCGGTGGGTTCCGATTAGGAAAATTATACACTGTTAGTCAATTAAAATGAAAATTTCTTCATGAATTCATATGGTTATACAGAAATATAACAAAGTATGGAGCTTTGCAGATATGTAGTCATGTGGATGTGTTAGATATTTAAAAATATATTGTTGTTATTTTTGCCAAAGGACATCTAGCACTGTAGACGAGTCCACTAAAGCCTCTGCCAATGTAGAGGATGGCTCAACAATTGCCTCAGAAGCACAGCAATTCTCCTGATGAAATCCTAATTATACAAGTTTTAAGAATCACTTCTAAACCATTCACTAGTGCTTATTCAAAAACAATCTTGAAAGGGACACCATACCTAATAAACCCTGTGTGCATGACACTGCCTATCTTTGAAATTAAAATCCTCGTCTACTGCAATCACAAAGTTGACTTTACCAATAACCTGCTCTGTAGCACCCACTTTCTTGCTACAGTGGATCAAAACATGTTTTTCATGCTTGTTAACACCCCTGCCTCATTAAGTAAATGCACAGTTGAAGACATTCAACCGTCTTCCAATTACTGGCTAAAAACATGGCACAACACTAACACAAATCACACAGAGTAGATATAGGTTCACAGGAACTGCTAATCAGCTATATGATTAGCATGAACACTAAGGGGGGTATTCAATTGTTAGCCAGAACCGCTAAAATCCCATGCTCGAAAAATATTACCGTTAATACGGTAATAGCTCGCTGGATTCCAGCTCGCAGCTCCCTGAGCTGCGAGCTGAAATCCAGCGAGTAAATTACCGTATTAATGGTATTTATTATTATTTTTCGAGCGCAGGATTTTACCGGTTCTCGCTAACAATTGAACACCCCCCTAAAACCTCTAAACACATTAGATGTGTAACACACTCTGCACTAATATCATTACACAGTTATAGCAGACACACATAATACTACATCTTTTTTACACCCAAAACCACACTTTTCTTTGTGCTACCTCAAGCACTATACAGCACCCATACTTCAGTTGTGTAAAGAACAATCAACTGTCATGTTTTGTCACTGTCCATATTTCAAGAACCTTTAACACAATTATGGTATGTAATATTCACAACACTACAGTTATGATGCATTACGGTCCAACAATTAGATACACATCTAGAACCACCACCAAATTGTCATGCCTTGGGCAACAAATAGCTCGGTTTTGCTAGTTATCGACTTTAACTCTGGGCCAGTAAGGCTGGAGCAGCAGAGTATCACTCAGCTATCTCTGTGTTCATTAGTACAACAGTCAGGGAAATTTTTTATAAATGTGCCCCTTGGTTATTTATCATGGAACAATCGTTCTTTAAATAAAAAAAAAAAAAAAAAAAAACCTACATTACTACAGCTACAGTAACAATGCTGTTATAAAGCTACAGTATGCTGTATGTGTGAATTTGCTATGCCATCTCTCTCCAATGAACAGCTCAGTGGACATGCTGCACTCTCACAACTAAGCAATAAAAGCAAAAATAAGCATTATAAGAGGACCTGAACTGGTTAATAGAAACTCCTTTAACAAAAAATACTATTTGTGGTGTAACAATTCAAGTAGATTTATCACCTACACTTATGGTTTTCAAGTGTAGTCACCAGACATTTACAGCATTAACAAAATACTGTATGGCATAGACGCTGGAAAGAGCACCCACCCTGTCATTGATGGCAATTGCTGCTTTGTTGAACTTCAAAAGCCAGGGCTCATAGGTTCAGCAAATTTACTAGAGGAGAAGCAAACAATTAAAGCAATTGTAGTCAGTAAGTGATGTATCTAATGGGTCCACATAATGGCAAAGTAGGTAGCTGGTCAGATGGACAATATAACAATCCAGCACAAGAGATCAGCATAACAATTTTACAGCATGCAGGCTCTTCATATTTTAGCAACTACACAATTTCTACTAGACTGCAAACTTATATTTAAAAGGCCTACTAACCGTTCTGGAACAGATGATATATTGTTAACAAAAAATTAAAAAGTTGTGCTTTCAATTAAAATTCCGATTAACTCCTATTTTCTTAAACATTGTTGGCTTGTAAGCATGACAGTTGTTCCACTTTGCCTGTCTGTTAATACCCAGTCTTATTTTATTACTCTTTGTCCTCTAATATAAAGCACTGTGGAGTATGCTGGCACTATATAAATAAATATTAATAAGATTCAAATAAACTGACAAAAGAATAAACAATTGAGTAGTGTAATTTCTTATAAGCCATGCTCTGAATTTTCAGTATATCAAATGTTAAAATAACTTAATACAAAGATTGGGAACAGAAGATGCAACAAGGTACCCTGCAGCAACATTTCAATCTACCAAGTGCCCTTTTAGAGAAGCCCAACAATGATTGGAAAGTGCATTCAGGGACAATTTCAAGTATCCACAAAGCAATCTGTGTCTTTTCTGTAAACAAAGTTTAACTTATTTTTTCCTATCTTAACAGTTTTTTTTAATGCCAACAGCATGTTCATTTCTATCTGAGCATAATCTAAACAAGCTATGAGGCAGGCAGCAATGACAAATAACATGTGTTTTGGGTGTGGGGAGAAAACAAATTAGTGGGGATTAATAACACTGTTAAACATCTTTCACATAATGCTAATATTACTTGACTTTATAATGTAAATCAAAGTAAACATTTGGAACATGAGGAATAATTGAAATATGGATATTAAAGTAAGTCAGCCACCAATACAATCAAGAAACAGTCAATGTGCTGGATTTGATAAAGTATAATATAATGGCAACAAATACCACCCAAGAGTGTGAAAGTGTGTAATATATTACTGGTGCATGCAAATCTATTACAGCAACTTGAACTGGATTATCTGAAATAAATGTTTATATTTAGACAGAAAAGAAACCATACATATATATATATATATATATATATATATATATATATATATATATATATATAATTATTTCTTTCCAAAATCCATCTCTTTCGTTGGTTAATTGTAAATTAATTAGTTTTCCATTTTTTTTCATTCTCCATCAATATCCAAAGCAAAGGCAATAGGTAAGAAGTTGCCACACATTTGACTGTATAATATGAATCCACCTCTCTCTTCACCATCTACGACCTGACAGTTACCGTGTCACACGGACATTTGTTGCATGGAAGGTTGTACTGCAAATGACAGTAGCCGCACCGTGGGCTGTTACCTTTCGGTTGCTGACAGAAGTGCCCGAGTACATATAATAGGCGATCCCGAGCAGCCAGAGAAAGGCGAAGCACAGCAAGATGCGAGATCTCCTCCTCATTGTTGTGGAGTAAAAGAAAAGAGAGCGGCGGATATAGATGATCACAACGTCCTAGGCAGCTGGAGAGGCTACGCTGGCTGACGCTTCCTCCGCCTCCGTGCTCTGTCCCTGCCTGCAGCGCCGATCCCTCCCTCTCTCCCTCTGCCACCGACTCGCTGACTGCAACAAGGCCAATGAACAGGAAACAACGAACATCACCAGGTCATGGGGCAAAGGTTGAGCTTTGCTTGGCCAACCAATCGGAGATCGCTAAGGGGGTGCCGGTAGAGATGGGTGGGATCAGAATGGTCTCCATGGTTACTGCACGCCGTTTGTCTGTGGCTCCCAGTCCCCTCTACCTGTGAGAGCTGTCTCCTTATACTGATGGGAGTAAAGAAATAGGCACTGTGTCTACCAAGTGTGGGGAGAAACAGGAATTAAGAGATTTTCTGGCTGCAATCCCAGAACTATTCATGTGTTCGGGTTTTTTCTTGACGAAAACGGATTTTGTTCGAGCTTTTTTTCCCCCAACAACAGATTGTGCAATTTCAGTTTTCACCAGGTTTATTTTTCTTCCAAGCTTTAAAGGAGAATTAATTGATAGTCAAGATACTCATTTAATATGCCGTATAACTTACAATACAATAGAGTTAGAAATTTAAATTAATGACGTTTTCAAGGGGAGAATAGCAACCTGTCTAAGTCTGCTGTTTAGTGCTCTTACATTTTCCAAATGGCAAAACCGGATAGTGCACAGTTTTAACCTCCTAAATGTAATTGCTTGGGCATACAATAAAGTGAATGAAGGGTGTTTGCGGAAGGGGACACGTGTGAAGAGAAAAAGGGAATTTTGTGTCTAGTGGAATAGAAATAAAAAAACAAGTTGATAATAAACCTTGGTGTAAGGCTTGGGGTTTTGCATTTTCTCAGTGGTTTCTACTGAATGAAGCAATTGCCTACCAGGGACTGACTGGCCAGAGGGGCATCTGCAACCCAGGCCAGACCCATTGTGGACTACCTTGGGCTGGGTCACTGGACTAACTGCATTTTTTTTTCATCTAATATTCCTAATAGGATGTTGAGCCGAGTATTGTCCCCTGGGCTAAAATTTGCCAACCAGTCCTGTTGCCTACCCAATGATTTTATGTATGACATATAAATGTATTGGTCTATGCGGTGTGGGATATGTGTGTGTATTATTAATATTAAAATCTAAATTGAAGGTGGTCACAATCCATATAACCCAGCTATAGGTGCGCGAGAGATAGTGTGCTATTCATTGAATCACTGGATGACTTGACATCCATATCAGATAACCCTATTCACTGTAACTTAAAATATCTTTATCATTGAATAGAATACCCATACAGAGTATTTTTGACAACATTTCAGCATAGCATTAGAATGCGGCATAGTCTGTGAGGGATAGTTAGCCTTATATAACAGTTCATAACTCTGTGACTGGCTGTGTGACTCACTGTTAGAGAAATATCCGATTCATGCATTTGAGGCTATTGTGTGTAACATTATTAGAAACACACAATTAGTATATAATAATCTAGCAGTAAGTGAGCATAATCCACAATTCTTCTTTTGGTACCATATAATTTGTGTCTTACGGTTGATGTAGTATAATTAGTAACTTATTTGTAGAACACCAATAGAAAAATTAGTAATTACCCAACAACTTTATGATTTAAGACCATAACTATTAGCTCCTTAATTGATGATCACTAAGGATCTCATAGCACTATAATTAACCCACACGGATTCTTACCTGGAGGTCATATTCAAACATTTAACTCAAACCAATATTATAATAATGAGACTACTTCCAAAATAAATTTGCTGAAACAATATTTTTCATTTCAAAATGAGTTCATATTTTTATTAAAGATAAATAAAGTTGTGTTTTTAAATTGTAAGCTTCATGAAATAAAAGTCAAATTGTTTAGTGTTTTTGATCCACAATATCACTTGCTCTTTTCTCTCTTGGCTACATGGGTATATCAGGTGTATAGATATAAGAATGATAAATGCCTTGCCATTTTTTAGTCAACATGCCTTTTTATGTCCTTTTGACCACACACAAGCTAGTATGAATAGTTTGTTATGCAGGCCACAGTGACCACCATCATATAGTCTCACTTCACCAGTGTGCAATGCGGCACAACTTGACAAGTAAACTGACCCCCAAAATACTCATTGCTGAAGAAGACTGTTCACATCGGTCCTGTCCTTGTGTGGCTGCACTAAAATCCTAAAAGCATAAGTGACCACAGCAAAATCTGTCAGCCGTATTTGAGAACTGATGTACTACAGTAGTTATTAGAGATGCTCAGGCTCGGTTCCTCGAGAACCAAACTCACCCGAACTTAGGGGATCCAAGTAATGAGCCGAGTCAGCTCGGTACTTTCGCGCTTTTTCGGAAGCGACGGGGCAAAACGTCATTGTTACGTCGTTGGATCTCGGGAGTTTTGGAATCTATAAATACCGCCCTCCACAGTGATGTAGCGCCATTTCAATGAGGGACACAGAAGGGGTAGCATAGAGTGTAAAGCAGTTGGTCAGCCAAGTATATAGAATTGAAAGAGGAGGGGGTAGCAGTGTTCAAGAAAGTCTGCAGTGACTTTCAGGAGAGCTTCATTGCTAATTATCATTGCAGAAATATACAAATACTAGTGCTGTCAAGGTTGGTGTAATTCTGCAGTCAAATTATACTGTGTTATATAGGTAACACAAAAATGAGAGCTCCATTGGTAATTCCATACTTGCCTACTTTCAGTAGGCGACGTCCAGGAGAGGGGCGTGACTAATGGGCGGAGGGGGCAAGGCCAAAATGCAGCGATTTGATGCGCCCCGCCCCCTCCCGCTCATTAGTCACGAGTAAAATGATGTTTTGCCGCGGGGGTCTGGGCCAAAATGACACGATTCAAGGTGAATCGCATCATTTTAACAACGGAATTTCGGGATGCGGGAGAAATGCCAACTCTCGCGGGAGTCTGGGAGAGTGACCCGAATTTCGGGAGTCTCCCGGTCTTTCCAGGAGAGTTGGCAAGTATGGGTAATTCTCATTGCAGAAAAATACAAATACTAGAGATGTCAGGGTTGGTGTAATTCTGCAGTCAAATTCTACTGTGTTATATAGGTAACACACAAAAAGGAGAGCTGCGTTGCTAATTCTCATTGCAGAAAAATACAAATACTAGTGCTGTCAGGGTTGGTGTAATTCTGCAGTCAAATTCTACTGTGTTATATAGGTAACACACAAAAAGGAGAGCTGCGTTGCTAATTCTCATTGCAGAAAAATACAAATACTAGTGCTGTCAGGGTTGCTGTAATTCTGCAGTCAAATTCTACTATGTTATTGTTATGGCTCATGCCCCAGGTATCAACTCCTGGAACTGCTTCAGAGGTCTTCGCCTATAGCAGCCGCCTTTCCCATAGAGCTAGATGTGCTCACAGGTACTCAGATGCCCCCAGGTCTTGTTCTCTAGTAGTAGGAGCTGATAACCTGAGATTATAGTGCAGGTGATTACAAAGAGGAGGAATCAAGTATCCAGACAAAGGTTTCAGGGTCACAAGCAAATCAGCGGAGTCAATATTCAAGAAAGAGGTCAGGGTCACAGGCAAATCAGCAATATCAAAATCCAGGCCAGGGGTCAGTAACAGAAATACGGAAGACAGCAGGAACACAAACAGCAGGAGAAGTATGCTTGGGAGCAGGTACTATAACCGTCAGTGAGGCCCAGTCCTCACTAACTTAAATACTTTGATGGACAAATCAGAAAGGAGGAGAACAGGGCTGACAATCAGCCTCAGGAGGCTGCTAATTAATGACTAACTTAGAACTAGCATAGGTCATATTATAAACCAGGAACATGTATAAATATATAAATGAACAAATAGAATCATACGAGAGCTCCTCCTGGAGTTGGAGGATGTCCCTACACCCTCCTACTCTATGCCACAAAGATAACAGTGCATTGTAACTAATACACGTGCTCGGCTGCTACATCACGCCAGGAAGCAGCGTACCGCCGCGGCACGTGACAGTTATATAGGTAACACACAAAAAAAGAGAGCTGCGTTGCTAATTCTCATTGCAGAAAATTACAAATACTAGTGCTGTTAGGATTGGTGTAATTCTGCAGACAAATTCTACTGTGTTATATAGGTAACACACAAAAAGGAGAGCTCCATTGGTAATTCTCATTGCAGAAAAATACAAATACTAGTGCTGTCAGGGTTGGTGTAATTCTATTGCTAATTGTCATTGCTGAAATACAAATACTAGGCCTTGCAGACTTTTATTCTGAATTTGCAGTCAAGTGTACGGTGTTATATACACCAAAAGAGAATTGCTCCATTGCTGAAATAAAAATACTAGGCCTTGCAGGCTTTTCTTCTGAATTTGCAATCAAAGTGTACGGTGTTATATACACCCAAAGAGAAGAGTTCCATTGCTCCATTGGTAATTGTCATTGCGGAAATTCAAATACTAGGCCTTGCAGTCTTTTCTTCTGAATTTGGAGTCAAAGTATATGGTGTTATATACACCCAAAGAAAAGAGCTCCATTGCTAATTGTCATTTCTGAAATACAGATAGAGGCCTTAAAGGCTTTTCTTCTGAATTTGCAGTCAAAGTGTACGGTGTTATCAAAATGGATTCACAGCAGTACACAGAAGATCAGGAGCACCAAGCAGCTGCTGCCACCAGTCATGATGATAGTAATCCCTGTACGTCATCTAGTAAAGCCTATGTAAAAGTACATAGTGCTTTTAAGTCAGGGAAACAAAAATATCAAAAACCACCTTTTACCTTGGTCAAGAAAAAAAGAGCTGTAATCCAGGCCAAGTTATCTGCAGAAAAAAATAAAATTCCCAACATGCCATTCTGCACATGCAGTGGCAAAGAAAGAATGAGGCCTTCGCCTTTCTCTATGAGTGCTAGATCTGTAACTGTTACTGAGGCATCTTCTTGTAAGGTCAGTCGTGACCAGGCAAGACCTTGTCATTCGAACTCCAAAAGTGGTGTCCAAATGCTTTTACGTGTAAAAGCCGAGCTGGAAGAAAACAGTAAGGCATTAGAGGAAATTGTATGTTCAGATTCAGAAATGACACCAATCCCTGAGGAGAGTCCATCCACTAGTGCTATGTGTAATCGTGACCATTCTGATAGTGTACCCATAAAGAAGGCCCCTTTTAGCATTTCTGCAGATGTGTGCCTGAACAGCCCGAGTGTAGCCGGTGATACACCAATTGAGGATGTCACTTTTAAATTGCAACAGGATGAGGGGGATATTTGTGTAGCCAAAGAGGGCGCTAATGAGGATGTTGATGAGGATGGTGTTGTTTGTGTAAGTCCTGCACCGCTGGAAGCAGTTCTGGCACATGATAAGAAGAAGGCCATTGTAATGCCTGGACATAAGATCAAAAAATCCACTTCTTATGTGTGGCATTATTCAACAGTTGTCTAGCCATTTGTAGTGTATGTAAAGCCACACTCAGTCAAGGGAGGGACCTTAACCATCTAGGAACCTCATCCATGTTACGCCATTTGACGCGAGTTCATGGCAAGGTGTTAGGAAAATCAGAAAGTTATGGTAAAAAAATAACAACAAGCAGTCCATCATCAGCTAGGATCCTTCTCTCACCTACATCCCGACGCCTGCAATCTACACCCACAACACCGTCCTCAATATCCTCAGTAGCGATCGGAGTTAGTCCTGCATCCAAGTTGCTAAGGCTAGATGACTCCTTCACTATCCATGATTCCTCTGAAGAATTATTGAGCGTTAGTAACGCTGCTACTGCTGCTGCCGGGGGTGAATCTTTAACCCAGAAGAATACTACTAGTAGTTTACAACAATTGACTGTTAAACAATCCTTTGCAAGAAGAAGCAAGTATGAAAGCTGTCACCCAGTCGCAAAGCGGATCACAAACGCCATGGCGACTATGCTAGTATTAGATCTGCATCCAATATCCACTATTAATGTAGCTGGTTTTAGACAGTTACTTGACTTAAGGAGAGGTATGAATATAATGCTGGGCACAGCTGTGTTGTCGGTTGTGCTCTCCATCGGCTACAGACACCTTTGTTTCACGGGCACTAGGAGTCTTTGCCCAGGATATCACCAGATGATGATCTTACCAGAGTAGTGTGGGTTACACAGTGGTCCTCTGGTAGCAGGGTGACTTGCGGAACATATGACTCAGCAGATGGTGAGAGGATGCAAATAGAAAAGTCAATGACTAGCAGCAATCTGGTTAATGATTAGGTAGATATGAACACGAGGATCTTGATGGACGTGAAGAAGTGCAGGAAGGTAACAGGGAAGTCAGTGGTCTGCGTACAGCAAGTTGTACCACTGCTTATGGTGAAGAGACTTGTCCAGGTGCAGGTAGGTAGCGGGGAAGTCAGTGGTCTGCGTTTAGCAAGTTGTACCACTGCTTATGGTGAGAGGACTTGTCCAGGTGCAGGTAGGTAGCGGGGAAGTCAGTGGTCTGCGTATAGCAAGTTGTACCACTGCTTATGGTGAGAAGACTTGTCCAGGTGCAGGTAGGTAGCGGGGAAGTCAGTGGTCTGCGTTTAGCAAGTTGTACCACTGCTTATGGTGAGAGGACTTGTCCAGGTGCAGGTAGGTAGCGGGGAAGTCAGTGGTCTGCGTATAGCAAGTTGTACCACTGCTTATGGTGAGAAGACTTGTCCAGGTGCAGGTAGGTAGCGGGGAAGTCAGTGGTCTGCGTATAGCAAGTTTTACCACTGCTTAATAGGTGAGGAGGTGTACAAGTGTTGATGAGTGGAAACATAGAATGTAGACACTGAGAGCACAAGGAACTTGATCCCAAACAATATAAAGAAGTCTATGTTGGTGTGGCAGGCGCTGCTTGACAGAGACAAATTCACTACTGGAATCCAGGCTAATAGCAGAAGGTCAATTAGCATATGTATCTCACGACTAAACAAAGAGGTAAACCTCCCAGCAGATATGCGGAGTAATAACACAGTCTCAAGGAGATAGAGGATTCCGTGGGTAAGTGGAGAACAGTCCAAGCGGATATGCAGTAAACGAATACAGTCAATAGAAAGTAAGCATACCGCGGTTCAGTTGAGCAGGCTGTCCACGAGAGGATACAGGAACAGCTGAGTGGCTGCACGCCAGCACGAGTAAAGAAACCACGGGTGAGTGGTAGCGGTAATCAGGGTCCGGGTCAGCACACAGGCAGAGAACTTGACACGGGTAGAACACCGATGAGCAATGCAGGAATCACTGGAGATAGCGAACATGAGTAGAACACTGTAGGTAATAGCGGACTGGAAGCCGCAGATGATTAGAGCAGGAATCAGCAGGGAACTGAAGACATAGTAGAACACGGGAGACTTGTAGCGGTCTTGAAACCGGCAGGAATCAGCAGGGAACTGAAGACATAGTCGAACACAGGAGACTTGAAGCGGTCTGGAAACCGGCAATGAGTTGAGCAGGAATCAGCAGGAAGCTGAAGACACGGAGAAGTACACAGGAACACCTTCAAAGACTCACAGGGAATGAGACTCCAAGATCAGGCCATGAGGTAATGAACACAGGTGCTTTAAATAGGGAGCGTTGCCTGATCAACCAATTAACTAAAAGCAAAGGTCAGAAGAGTTCTTTAGGAACTGCGCATGCGCAGACCATCAGGATGGCGGGCGGCCACGGTTCAGGATATGTGCTGGCAGGAATACTGGAGAGCCACGCACCAGTGAAGAGGCACTCACGGTCCGGTGAGTGACAGTACCTCCCCTTTTAAAGGTGGGCACAGAACACATGGAGCCGGGTTTGCCCGGATACTTAGAATAAAATTTTCTTAGAAGAGCTGGGGCGTTGAGATCTTCTGCCCGAATCCACGAACGTTCTTCGGGACCAAAGCCCTTCCAATGAATGAGGAAACGAAGAACTCCTCGCAAAATTTTTGCATCTAATATATGAGTGATCTCAAACTCCTCCTCTTGATGAACTTGAACTGGCCGAGGTGCTGAAGGAGGAACAGAGAAACGGTTGATGATAAGAGGCTTGAGTAATGACACATGGAAGGCGTTGGAAATACGAAGGTTCTTAGGTAGTAGAAGTTTGAAACAAACTGGATTTATCACTTGAGTGATCCTATATGGACCAATAAAACGAGGAACGAACTTCATAGATGGAACCTTCAACGAATATTTTTGGTTGATAGCCATACACGATCTCCAATTTTAAGTGGTGGAATAGCTCGTCTATTTTTATCTGCAAAGGACTTATATCTGGCCGATGTCTTCTTTAAACAGGTTTTAACCTGAGACCAAATATTTTTGAAGGTCTGACAAACAGTCTCTACCGCAGGAACTTGGGTGGGAGGGAGGGCAGGAAATTCCGGGAAAGACGGATGGTGACCGTAAACCACAAAGAATGGACTTCTTGAAGATGACTCATGATACATGTTGTTATGGGCGAATTCAGCCCATGGGAGCAAATCTACCCAGTTGTCTTGGTTGGCTGAGGAGAACATCCTTATGAAAGTCTTGAGATATTGATTTACTCTCTCAGTCTGTCCATTTGATTGAGGATGGTAGGAAGATGAGAGTGATAATCGAATACCCAAGGTCTTACAAAGGGCTCGCCAGAATCTGGAGACGAATTGCACTCCTCTATCTGAAACAATCTCAGAAGGACATCCATGAATTCGGAAAATCTCTTTGATGAAATGATCAGCCAGAGTAGATGAAGACGGTAAACCGGTCAAAGGAACGAAATGTTCCATTTTCTATCTACCCAAATGGTATTACACTTTTTACTAGGAGGAAGATCTGTAACAAAGTCCATACTAATATGGGTCCAAGGCTTGGAAGGAATGGGTAGTGGTTGAAGTAAACCCGCTGGTGTTCTGCGGGGAGTTTTAAACTGGGAACATATCTCACAGGCAGCCACAAAGTCTTTGACATCTCTCCTCATAGAGGGCCACTAGTAGCTTCGAGAAAGGATTTCGAAAGTCTTGCGTTCACCAGAATGTCCAGAAAAACGTGAAGAATGAAACCAAGACAAAATTCTCTTCCTAAGAGATGGAGGCACGAGAGTTCTCCCAAATGGTAGCACCTTGGTGGATGAAGCGGCCAGAGAAACACATTTGGGAACTAATATAGAATGGTTAGGACCATCTTCAACGTCTGAGGACGTCTCGAATGCCCGGGATAGGGCGTCTGCTTTTTTATTTTTTGCAGCTGGTTTGAAGGTTATAATAAGTTCAAACCGAGAAAAGAAAAGAGACCATCTTGCTTGACGAGGATTCAAACATTGAGCTGACTGTAGATATGACAAATTTTTATGGTCTGTAAAAAATGTTACAGGATGACGAGCTCCCTCCAGCAAATATCTCCACTCCTCTAATGCTGCTTTTATGGCCAGCAACTCCTTGTCCCCGATGGTATAATTCTTCTCCGCGGGTAGAAGACCCCGGGAATAAAAGGCACAAGGATGGAATTTTTGTTGCTCCGATCTTTGGGATAAAATGGCTCCTAAGCCAACATTAGAGGCGTCTACCTCTAGGAAGAAGGGAAGCGTCACATCAGGCTGTCGAAGAACAGGAGCGGAGGAGAAGGACTCTTTAAGACACTGGAAATCTTGAAGGGCCACGGAGGACCATTGTTTAGTGTTGGCCCCCTTGCGAGTTAGGGCCACTATAGGAGATGCAATAGACGAAAAATCTTGAATGAAGCGTCTGTAATAATTAGCAAAACCTAAAAAACGTTGGATTGCACGAAGAGTAGTTGGCTGGGGCCAATGTAATACAGCATTCACCTTTTCTGGATCCATCTGAAGGCCAACTCTGGAGACAATATATCCCAGAAATGGAATCTGGGGCAACTCGAATGAACATTTTTCTAATTTGCAAAATAAAGAATTTCTTCGGAGTCTGGAAAGGACCTCTGCAACGTGTTGATGATGAGAGGGCAGATCCTGAGAAAAAATGAATATGTCGTCCGGATAGACGACAACACAAACATATAACAGATCTCGGAAGATCTCATTCACGAAACCCTGGAAGACAGCGGGAGCGTTACACAACCCGAAGGGCATAACTAAGTACTCATAATGCCCATCTCTGGTGTTGAAAGCTGCCTTCCATTCGTCTCCGGACCTGATCCAAATTAAATTATAGGCACCTCGAAGATCCAGCTTGGTAAAGATCCGGGCTCCCTTGATACGATCGAAGAGCTCAGTAATTAACGGAATGGGATACCGATTTTTGATGGGAATGGCATTGAGTCCATGAAAATCTATACAGGGACGTAATGACCCATCCTTCTTTTTCACGAAGAAGAATCCCGCTCCAGCGGGAGAGGAAGAAGGTCGAATAAATCCTCGCTGGAGGTTCTCCTTAATGTACTCAGATGTAGCTTGAGTCTCAGGTAAACAAAGTGGATACACACGGCCCCTAGGAGGAGTCTTGCCTGGTTGTAGATCAATCGGACAGTCCCAAGAAGGATGAGGAGGGAGGCGTTCAGACTAAAGCTTATCGAATACATCGGCAAAGGAAGCATACTGTGGAGGAAGACCCGGTGGACACGATGAAATGGAGGATTGCTGTATCTTGAGTGGAACAACTTGAGAAAGGCAACGATGATGACATTCAGACCCCCAGGACGTGACTTGAGGAGTGTTCCAGTCAATCTCAGGGGAATGAAGTTGAAGCCATGGAAGGCTTAGTACGATAGGACTGGTAGTAACAGGAAGAATTAGAAATGAAATTTTTTCCTGGTGTAAGGCTCCAATTTGAAGAGTCAATGGAGACGTACTCTGAGTAATGAGACCATTAATTATACGTGATCCATCGATAGCAGTAACGGTAATGGGTACCTTTAAAGAAATCACTGGTAGGGACCATTGATTCACTAGGGAACTAGAGATAAAATTTCCTGCAGCTCCAGAATCTATAAGTGCTTGAGTGTCAAAGGATTTGGTAGCAAAGGAAACGGTAACATCAAAAGCACAAACTTTCACTTTCGTGGAACATGGAGAGGACTCCAGGGACCCTAACTTTACCTCTCCAGAACTGGTTAGGGCCTGGCATTTCCCGACTTCCTAGGACATGAGTTGAGCATGTGAGTAGAATCAGCACAATAGATACAGAGTCTATTTTTTACTCTTCGTTCCTTCTCCTCTGATGTTAATTTGGAGCGACCTACCTCCATAGGTACTACTGGAGATGGAGCATGACGAACTTGAGGTACTGAGCGAAGAGGTGCTTTATAGGAAGTTACTTTTTCGGAATCTCTCTCACAAAATCTCATGTCTACACGATGGCAAAGAGAAATCAACTCATCCAAGGAGGAGGGTAGTTCTTGTGAGGTCAGTGCGTCTTTAATCTTATCAAAAAGCCACTGCCAGAAGGCGGGAATCAAGGCTTCAGTGTTCCACTGAAGTTCAGAGGCAAGTATCCGAAATTGAATGACATACTGAGCTACGGTGCGAGATCCTTGGCGTAGTCGGAGGATGCTGGAAGCTGCAGAGATAACACGACCAGGTTCGGCAAACACACTTCGAAACGTGGAAATAAACTTGGCACTATCTTGCAACAAAGGGTCATTTCTTTCCCACAGAGGGGAGGCCCATGCGAGAGCCTGTCCGGAAAACAAAGAGATGAGGTAGGCCACTTTGGAACGATGAGTAGAGAAGTTATGAGGTTGAAGTTCAAAATGAACGGAGCATTGATTAAGAAAGCCCCTACAGGTTTTGGGATCTCCATCATATTTAGAAGGAGTAGGCAGGTGTAGCGTGGAAGCGATGGACACCTGGGATGGCACTGGGGAAGGAGATGGAGACACTGGAAGCTCAACGGTTGCTGCTACATTTTGCAAAGGGGTTCCTTGGTAGGCTAAAGCCTGACAAAATTTCAACAACTGTTGTTGGCGAACATCTTGTTGTTCGATACGGGTGACCAGATACTGCAGCATCTCTTTAGCTGTTGGTTCCGATCCTGGGTCTGTCATGGCCTGATCTTACTGTCACGGGCACTAGGAGTCTTTGCCCAGGATATCACCAGATGATGATCTTACCAGAGTAGTGTGGGTTACACAGTAGTCCTCTGGTAGCAGGGTGACTAGCGGAACATATGACTCAGCAGATGGTGAGAGGATGCAAATAGAAAAGTCAATGACTAGCAGCAATCTGGTTAATGATTAGGTAGATATAAACACGAGGATCTTGATGGACGTGAAGAAGTGCAGGAAGGTAACAGGGAAGTCAGTGGTCTGCGTACAGCAAGTTGTACCACTGCTTATGGTGAAGAGACTTGTCCAGGTGCAGGTAGGTAGCGGGGAAGTCAGTGGTCTGTGTATAGCAAGTTGTACCACTGCTTAATAGGTGAGGAGGTGTACAAGTGTTGATGAGTGGAAACATAGAATGTAGACACTGAGAGCACAAGGAACTTGATCCCAAACAATATGCAGAAGTCTATGTTGGTGTGGCAGGCGCTGCTTGACAGAGACGAATTCACTACTGGAATCCAGGCTAATAGCAGAAGGTCAATTAGCATATGTATCTCACGACTGAACAAAGAGGTAAACCTCCCAGCAGATATGCGGAGTAATAACACAGTCTCAGGGAGATAGAGGATTCCGTGGGTAAGTGGAGAACAGTCCAAGCGGATATGCAGTAAACGAATACAGTCAATAGAAAGTAAGCATACCGTGGTTCAGTTGAGCAGGCTGTCCACGAGAGGATACAGGAACAGCTGAGCGGCTGCACGCCAGCACGAGTAAAGAAACCACAGGTGAGTGGTAGCGGTAATCAGGGACCGGGTCAGCACACAGGCAGAGAACTTGACATGGGTAGAACACCGATGAGCAATGCAGGAATCACTGGAGATAGCGAACACGAGTAGAACACTGGAGGTAATAGCGGACTGGAAGCCGCTGATGATTAGAGCAGGAATCAGCAGGGAACTGAAGACATAGTAGAACACGGGAGACTTGTAGCGGTCTGGAAACCGGCAGGAATCAGCAGGGAACTGAAGACATAGTCGAACACAGGAGACTTGAAGCGGTCTGGAAACCGGTAATGAGTTGAGCAGGAATCAGCAGGAAGCTGAAGACACGGAGAAGTACACAGGAACACCTTCAGAGACTCACAGGGAATGAGACTCCAAGATCAGGCCATGAGGTAATGAACACAGGTGCTTTAAATAGGGAGCGTTGCCTGATCAACCAATTAACTAAAAGCAAAGGTCAGAAGAGTTCTTTAGGAACTGCGCATGCGCAGACCATCAGGATGGCGGGCGGACACGGTTCAGGATATGTGCTGGCAGGAATACTGGAGAGCCACGCACCAGTGAAGAGGCACTCACGGTCCGGTGAGTGACACTTTGTTCACTCTTGATAATTTGCACACAGTCTCCAAGTACAACAGTATATTACTCACAATAGATTTCTGTTCCCAAGTGGAAAAAAGATAAAGTACCGGATCCACTTCTTCAGATGTTGGTGTTTTTTTCTCATGAAATCCACATTCTAAAAGGCACATTGATCTTAATTGCAGACACCAACGCGTTTCTTCACCAACATTATGATTTTATAAGAGATCTAGGGCTAGATTTACTAAGCTGCGGGTTTGAAAAAGTGGGGATGTTGCCTATAGCAACCAATCAGATTCTAGCTTTCATTTATTTAGTACCTTCTACAAAATGACAGCTAGAATCTGATTGGTTGCTATAGGCAACATCCCCACTTTTTCAAAGCTGCAGCTTAGTAAATCTAGCCCCTAGACTGGTTAGTATTTGTATTGGAGATGATAGCTCAGGGATGAATTCAACCCGTAGTTAAGGTCACAACCAAATGTCTGGTACACTGGAGAATCAGGATGACATCAAAGAGCATATTCAAGGTGAAAGCCAAGGGTCTGGAACAGATTAGTCAGGTGTTTAGGCACTGCAAGAGTTAAACCCTAAATTTTACAGGTGAACACAAGGGAAGTGTAATTGTCACGGTCAAAGCATAGCCGAGGATGTGTTACACAGAAAATCGGTAACTGCAAATCAGGGATGAGACACTGATGATAAGGATTCACACTCAATAATCTGGGAACTCTGTAATCAGGATGCGAGTAAATAAAGCCTCTGTGGCGTAGCAGGAGACGATGATGATGTAGTTACAGAGTCCATAAGAGACCCCCAGCCACTCTATCACCTGTTTGTTATGTGCAGTGGAACCGCTAGTTGTTGCTATTGGAGCTACAGCCCCCTCTCCTCTTACATATTAGGTTAGACATCAGTCTCTCAAGGGTATGTGACCCATACCTGGATGCTAGTGCTTTATAGGAGCAAGCCCTAACAATATACGAGGTATGTCTATTAAATAACGAGACTGTGATTCCACCTAGTAAACAAAGCCGTCTGAATTGGTTATAACTGCATAAGTAGTAACCTTGAACCTATCTGAACCTACATGACAAGCTGCAACACTTTATGATGGTCAGTTGATTATAAGTCGCCATTTAGTTTGGTTGTGTTTTCTGTAGAGTGTCAAAAAAATGCTAAGTTTAAAAGTTGAACAACGTGTCAATTTGAAATTTTTAGTAAAACTGCACAAAACACCAACAGAATTTTTTTTCAAATGCATACTGCGGCCTATAGGAATGACTAAAAAACAAAGCGCAGTGGACTAACAGATCCTCCACAGAACTGGAAGCGCAATGTGAATTGATTAAAACAGATTTATTAAAACAGTATCATCAATATTTTAAAACATGGATATTTCTCAATGTGTATACAAAACAAGCAGATCTCTATTCATAGGGAGTAGCGAGTAATAGGTGCACCTATATTAATTGATTCTCATCTGATGGTTCTTGTTCCCTTTAGACCATACTTGTCAGCTATCATTCAAACACTGAGTCGGCAGTCTTTTTGAACACACTGACTGATTTTTTCTACATTTTCTTTGGTTCTGAAAGTGCAAGGTCGTCCAGAGCGTGGAAGGTCGTCCCGATTGTGAAACAACTATACCACTCCAAATGGTCCTCTAATATGTACACACGTCTCAGTGTCTAAGAGTGACATTTAAGCCGGTGGACCCGTTGATCGTGGTCATACGAACTGTGTTATTATACAGACTCACTGACAAGGTTGAAAACTCTCCCCGTCCCGGGTATATACACAATTTGGTTATCCATTGTATTGAACACATGGCAACCAATTATATGAGCTTCTAACAAGTATGGTTGCAAGGAATGTTGTGTTGACATTCTGCAGCAACTTGACACAGATCCAAATCTGTTTCATAAAGTAATCATTTGTCATGAAACCTGGATCTTCCAGTACGATCCTGAAACCAAAAGACAATCAATGCACCAGAAAACACTGTCATCACCAAGAATGAAAAGAGCTTGTCAAAGCAAGTCAAAATTCAAGGGATATCAAGGGTGTAATTTTGGAAGAATGGGTTCCAGAAGGCAAAACAGTTAATCAGCATTATTATAATGAAGTTTTGCAAATGCCGTGAGAAAGAGTCAGAAAGAAACGGCCGCAACTGTGGAAAAATAGTTTCTTTCTTCGCCAGGACAATGTGCCTGCTCACACAGCACTTTCTGTGAAGCAGTTTTTGACCAACAAACACATTACTACTCTTGAACATCCTCCATATTCGCCCGATTTATCACCTTTCGATTTTCATCTTGTGCCAAAAGTTAAATCAGTGCTTAAAGGGACACATTTTGAGTCAGTTGATGCTGTAATGAAGAAAACGGCAGATATGTTGAAACAAGTGACATAAATTGATTTGCTCCATGCCTTCGACCAGTGGAAAACAAGACTACAGCAATGTATTAGTGCAAATGGGGAGTATATTGAAGGGGACAAACATTAAATTTGTAACACCAATAAATAAAGGTGAGTTATTTAATCAGTCTCGTTATTTAATAGACATACCTCGTATATGATCTGATGTTGGGACAGAGCAGAAGATTATAGCTTCATCAGTTTCCAGGCTATTCCATGCACAGATTATTACGACATGTAATAACGTTAGGTCCCATATATCCCCTCCCTCTTATAATTAATTTAAACTTTAAGTGAAGCTAAACCAAACAGTACCAAGTCATATGAGGTTTGATATGGTGTTTACACTTTTTCAGTGCACCTCTGCAAATGTTTCTGCCTCTGCACACTGATTGTGAAGGCATCTCCCAAGAGTGGAGGGTATGTGGGCAAGTTAATGTGAGCTGGTCGGGCAATCAAGATGCACCTTTGCAAAACCAAGGCCTTATACGGTGAGCACCAGGTGCACTTGGTAAATGTTCTTCTGTATATACTATAGTATACTGTTCTTCCTGAGATAATGATGTGAAGTCTCATTGCTTCCCATGATTTTTTAATTTTAGTAGTGCAGACTTGATGTCATGAACTGTGTCAGCTGAGAGAACATCTGAGGCTCGAGGCCTAGAGTAACGTACAAAACTAAGATTGCACAATATAAGAACTTTCTTGTGGTTCACAGGCATTTGCTAGCTTGGCGGCTGGTCTAAGCCTTATTAGTGACATCATGCAGGTCTCGGGGTGCATTATTATTATTACCATTTATTTATATAGCGCCACTGATTCTGCAGCGCTGTACAGAGAACTCACTCACATCAGTCCCTGCTCTATTGAGGCTTACAGTCTAAATTCCCTAACACACACACAGACAGACTAGGGTCAATTTTTGTTAGCAGCCAATTAACCTGCTAGTAAGTTTTTGGAGTGTGGGAGGAAACCAGAGCACCTGGAGGAAACCCACACAAACATGGCGAGAACATACAAACTCCTCACAGATAAGGCCATGGTTGGAAATTGAACTCATGACCTCAGTGCTGTAAAGCAGAAGTGCTAACCACTTAGCCACCGTGCTGCCCGAAGCTTTACATCCTGTCAGATTATTATTAGAGATGAGCGGGCTCGGATTTCGCTAATCCGAGCCCACCCGAACAATGCGGATCCGACGGGATCCGAGCACTGTTCGGGAACTTCCGGGCGCCAAATGAAGCCAAACCGAGGCTATGACATCCAAGTCTCGTGTCGGATTTCGCGAGACTCGGATCTCATAAATGCCCCGCTCGTGGCCGCCATCTTCATTCTCCCTGTGGTTAGTGAAGAGGGAGATTGATGTGCTCTGTCCTGCTGATAACTTTACTAAAGTGGTGCTTTGTCCTGCTGAGTGAATTAGTAGTTTGTCCAGTGCTCTGTCCTGCTGATTTATTTAGTCTAGTGGTGCTTTGTCCTGCTGAGTGCAGTAGTACTTTTTCCAGTGCTCTGTCCTGCTGATTCCAGTGATGCTTTGGCCAGTGTCTGTGCTGCTGAGTCCAGTGGTGCTTTTGTCCTGTATTTGTTTCTGATAAGTCCATATCAATTTGTTAATTAGCCAAAAATCTTTTAAAAAATAAAAAAAAAATCTCCAAAAAAAATTATTTTTTTTTTAAAAAAAAATATAAAAAAATAATTGAAAAAGTATAAAAAATATTATAGAGCAATATATTCTTGCAGTCCCAAAATAGAGGACCTACCATTTCTATTACTATGTTCATTATTTCTGTAGTTCCAAAAAATAGGAACTGCCAGTTCTATTACTACGGTCATTGTTTGTGTAGTTCCAAAAAATAGGAATTGCCAGTTCTATTACCACGGTCATTGTTTGTGTAGTTCCAAAAAATAGGAACTGCCAGTTCTATTACTACGGTCATTGTTTGTGTAGTTCCAAAAAATAGGAACTGCCAAGTTCTATTACTACAGTCATTGTTTGTGTAGTTCCAAAAAATAGGAACTGCCAGTTCTATTACTACGGTCATTGTGTAGTTTCAAAAAATAGGAACTGCCAGTTCTATTACTACGGTCATTGTTTGTCTAGTTCCAAAAATAGGAACTGCCAGTTCTTTTACTACGGTCATTGTTTGTGTAGTTCCAAAAAATAGGAACTGCCAGTTATATTACTACGGTCATTGTTTGTGTAGTTCCAAAAAATAGGAACTGCCAGTTCTATTACTACGGTCATTGTTTGTGTAGTTCCAAAAAATAGGAACTGCCAGTTCTATTACTACGGTCATTGCTTGTGTAGTTCCAAAAAATAGGAACTGCCAGTTCTATTACTACGGTCATTGTTTGTGTAGTTCCAAAAAATAGGAACTGCCAGTTCTATTACTATGTTCTTTGTTTTTGTAGTTCCATAAAAGAGGAACTGCCATTTATATTACTACGTTCTTTTTTTCTGTAGTTCCAAAAAAGGGGAACAGTCATTTCTATTACTATGTTCTTTGTTTTTATAGTTCCAAAAAAGGGGAACTGCCATTTCTATTACTATGTTCTTTGTTTTTATAGTTCCATAAAAGAGGAACTGCCATTTCTATTACTACGTTCTTTTTTTCTGTAGTTCCAAAAAAGGGGAACTGCCATTTCTATTACTATGTTCTTTGTTTTTATAGTTCCAAAAAAGAGGAACTGCCATTTCTATTACTATGTTCTTTGTTTTTATAGTTCCATAAAAGAGGAACTGCCATTTCTATTACTACGTTCTTTTTTTCTGTAGTTCCAAAAAAGGGGAACTGCCACTTCTATTACTATGTTCTTTGTTTTTATAGTTCCATAAAAGAGGAACTGCCATTTCTATTACTACGTTCTTTTTTTCTATAGTTCCAAAAAAGGGGAACTGCCATTTCTATTACTATGTTCTTTGTTTTTATAGTTCCAAAAAAGAGGAACTGCCATTTCTATTACTACGTTCTTTGTTTCTGTAGTTCCAAAAAAGGGGAACTGCCATTTTTAATACTATGTTCTTTGTTTTAATCTGTGCAGTGGAATTCAGACCAGTTGAGGGTGATATATTGTGGCCCTGGTACCAAATTGGGTACCGGGGCCACTCCACTACGCAGTCCAGATAGATGCGTATCAACTACATTCAGTGTTGGGTCCAAATCCAAAATAAATGAAAATGACCTGTCATCGTCAAAAACAAGAGGTAATGACGCGCTCGAACTACACCCTGTATATGCTGCAGAGGATGTAGGAGCAGGCAGCTGTGCAGTGGGATTCAGAACAGTTGAGGGTGATATATTGTGGCCCCGGTACCAAATTGGGTACCGGGGCCACTCCACTACGCAGTCCAGATAGATGCGTATCAACTACATTCAGTGTTGGGGGCAAATCCAAAATTAATGAAAATGACCTGTCATCGTCAAAAACAAGAGGCATTGACACACTCGAACTACACCCTGTATATGCTTCAGAGGATGTAGGAGCAGGCAGCTGTGCAGTGGAATTGAGACCATTTAAAGGCGGAGGTATTGTGCCCCCGGTACCAAATTGGGTACCGGGCCCACTCCACTACGCAGTCCAGAAAGTTAACTCGGTGCAACGTTTTGGACTAAAAAGAATATTGTGAGGTGTGAGGTGTTCAGAATAGACTGGAAATTAGTGGAAATGATTGTTATTGAATGTTATTGAGGTTAATAATAGCGTAGGAGTGGAAAACAACCAAAAAACAGGATTTTAGTGCTTTTTAGGCTTTTTAAAAAATAAATCAGAACCCAAAACCCGAAATCAGAACCAAAACCTTTCGTCAGGTGTTTTGGCAAAACAAATCAGAACCCAAAACCTCAAGCTAATCAGAACCCAAAACCCAAAACACTAAAAGTGCCCAGTGCACACCCTTAATTATTATCTACCTGACCAGAGCACTGATCCAGCATCATTTATATTCATTACTTATTAGCTGCCTACCATCCTGATCCTGCTATTCATTCTGACACCCACTTGCCTCTAGACCTATTTGTTTCGGTTACTAACTGCTGATAATCATTTCTGTTTGGTGATCATTTTTGCTTGCTTATTCTGGTGTGGTAGCAGAAGCTGAGCTGATTTTGATTATGTTACCTGATTACTTGCTATTTGCACTTTCGCTGCTCTAGCACTGTATTCCATGAACTTGAATGCTGCAAAGAACCTTCTTGTTAATCCTTCTGATGTGGAGTGTATGCTGCATATAATCTTATCATGCTTCTTGATCATCTGTTGCTTGCACCACGGCCTGTCTGGTGCTATAGTCCTTTGCTGACTCAGCACATGTGTACCTGTTTCCTGGGTTCTGTGAGTCTACTGTGCTTATTATTGATTAATCCATAGTGAAGCACATTTGTAGTTGTTTTCAAAGCATTGGTTGTTCACCATTTGCATAGCAGTTTATCCTGAGCTAAACGCTAGCCGACAAGTGGAAGTTTAATGATATTGTGCTGGATTCAGATGCTATAACTGGTACATGTATTTGTTCTGAGAACTTTGTGACTGTGACTTTAGCTCAAGGCAACCACCGGCACGCATGCCAGACATGGAAGGCGGCACAGTTTAATCTGGGATGCAGGAGCTTCAGAGATGCTTAACTTAAACAGCCGAAGATGGCATCAAGGGCCTCACTGGTTCTGTTGTGGAACTGAAGACGTGTGTGCTGACTCCAAACGTGAGTAGCACGTAAGAAAACAGCTGTCTACTTATGTTTGAAGTTGATATGGGGTCACAACTATGTGGCATAATATGATTTGGGGGCACTGCTATGTGGAATAATTTGAAATGGAGGCATTACTGTGGCATAATATGAATGGTTATTTGTTGGTTCCATTACTATCAATATCTATATATATCTATATATATTTAACTATATATATATATATATATATATATATATATATATATATATATATATATATCTGGCACACCTGAAAACAATGTCTTTAAAGCCATTTGCCGCTCTAAATTTTTACTGCCAACTCGCCGATAAGCAGCAACTTGCAAAAATCACAAGTTACTACATATACCCCCTGGTCTTGACCAGATTTTATACTGCACACTGATAGAAAAAGGTTGCCGACCCCTGCTTTAGCTCGTACTCTGGGCCTAGTCTGTCCTAGAATCCTCTGTGAAATGTATTTGAAAGCTGCTTGCTCCTATTCCTTCTTATGAACATTTTGGGCCTGATACATTAAGGAAAGTAAAGCAAATAAAATGAGTACCTTTGAACCTTAGCAAAACCATGTTGCATTGGAGGGGGAGGCAAATTTAAAATGTGATGTAGATTTATAGGTGGGGTAAGGCATTTTCTAGATCAACTTTAAGTTTCAGTGTACAAATAAAGCTATCAAGTATTTGTGTGCTACATGAAAAAAACAGCCAGTATTTAACTTATGTCCAAATTAATAAACTAATATGTACCCCTTGCATTGTAACATGGTTTTGTCCAGGAGAAAACTTACTAATTTTTTCCCTTACTTTCCTTAATAATCAGGCCATTTATCTATTTATTTATTTATTTATTGATTGATTGATTGATGTCGCTACTTATAAATCAGGCTGTCAATCTGTGATAGCTGATGAAGATATTGTCAAATGTATTCCTGCATTCATTGAGACTAGTTAGTAGGTCTTATCTTGCATGTATATATCCTACAAGTCCTGACATTCAGTATAATACAATTGCTCTTTTCTCCTTACAGCTTGACATGGCCTGATCAGGAATTCACTCCGTGCCGCTGACCTTCCTGGAGCTCCAATTACTACCAGATTACACCTGCAAGTTAGTGGTATGAAGATACAATCTCAAAGGAAGAAACTAGAGCACTATGAGTCAGTAAGAATTATCTATTACATAATAAAAAATGTACACATACTTTTATAGCCAGTAGTTAGAAGTTATACTGTATTGTCGGGAGATCCAAGGATGTTAAAGGAACGTCCAGCAATAAGGGGAAGTTCTCATATTCACCCACAATCCTATAGATGTTTCACACATAGCCATTCTTTCTTTTAGTAAGGGTTTGTTGGAAATGCCATTTACCTCACACTTTATCCTGAGATCATCCAATAAATGGCTGATATTAACTCCATTTTATTGTTGACCCATTGGTTATCCATTATATGTGTAAGCATTTGCACTTATTATTTGAACATAATTCTAAATATGTCTTATATATAGAGTAACATCTGTGTGTGTGTCTGTATATAATATAAATTGTGAAAAGCATGCCAAACGAATGCTGCTGACATAGGTTTGTTGAACCACTTTGCTATAGTTTTATTCAGGAGTGCCAGGATGGTACAGACAGCAACTCTGGTAGTTCCAGCAAGCAAACAAACAAAAGTATTTACAATTCAATGTGACCTTGTTGCTGCCTAGACTCACAGTCCCCTCACTAGTCACCGGCCACAGGCTGGCGTCGGTCGCCCTGGCCACAGCACAAACCCAGCTTGTAAGCTTCCTCCCCAGCACTAACTAGCTAAACCAGGGTTTCCCAAACCCAGTCCTCAGGGCTCCCCAACAGTGCAGGTTTTCCATATCTCCTTGCTGGAGCACAGGTGTATTCATTACTGACTGACACATTGTAACAAATCCACAGGTGGTCCTAATTACGTCACATGTGATCCAGAAAACCTGCACTGTTGGGGAGCCCTGAGGACTGAGTTTGGGAAACCCTGAGCTAAACCCTCATTTAATCACACCCATGTGCTCCACCTGTGAGCCTGTGGGTGGGAGATTTAACCCTGTCTGCAGCATGAGCCTGCAAACTGCCAGAGAAATAATTAGTCTCTTGATTAACGGCCTGTTGAGAGTCATCTTATATAATGGTGTGTACATATATATATATGTATAAATTATATATATATATATATATATATATATATATATATATATATATATATATGTGTATAAATTATATATATGTATAAATTATATATATATATATATATATATATATATATATATATATATATATATATATATATATATATACCGTTATATAAGATGATTCTCAACACACCAACACAACCAACACACCCAGTGATTGTGCTTCAGTGTACCGAATAAAATAATATTTAGGCTTATCTGTATCTTTCCTGGATGCTACTGTGCAGCTTGATATTTCTTGATGCCTCCAATAGGAAGAATATAAACCATATAGTGTACTATTTTAATAAAGAAATATATTTTAATCAAGAACTTCATATATATTATGCACTCACAAAATAATTAAAATATATCAACTTTTCTGAGGTCCTTAGATTTTGACAGGAGATGTACATATTGTTGCATCTGAATCAATGCCAGCAGTTTCTGCAATCCAGAAGTTCACCAAACACATGTTAATAAACAGGAATGGAGGTAGTATACTACCTCCATTCCTGTTTCTTAACATGTGTGTTAAGAGTGATTCGTTTGTCGGTATCATATGCAATAAAGATTCTCCAATGCAATCGCTATGGTTCCAAAGCACAAAGGTTTTATTTGCAAAATAAAATACAGGGCAATGTTTGGTATGCATACTGTTATGAGCGTCTAGTTGCTATCCAATAACAATTGTCCACTTCCAGTGATGTGGTTCCAAAGCACAATTCGATTTAGCAGAGTAACAAGTGAGAATAAAATAAGTACAGCCTTTACTTATCACAGGTGCTCTGGATCCAGTGTCCAGTCATTCAGGTCTGAAGGTTGTGTTCAAGTAGACTTACCCTCTGCTCCCAGAGCCCCCACTTATATACAGTCAGTGATACAGTGAAAACAATACAGATGATGTGGCTTGCTTCCATAGGTTCAGGCTTCAGGAGGGTCATTGGCCAGTTCAAACGAAAATATCCAAGGGTGGGGGTCAGCTCTCCTGGAGGTGCATTCCAATCTTCCCGCCAAGAACCAGTTTAAACTAGTCTATTTACATAACACAGACAATATCATTCTAATCATTTATTCCCTAAAATCTATAACTACCATACGCAAGGTGCGATCTGTTTGGCGATTGAACAGGACGTCTGTGAATAAATTGGGGATTAGAATGATACCAGACATGATATGTTTCCTGTAACCTGAACCTTAGATTTCACTAACATGTATATAACCTTATAATATCAACCATAAACTCTGCTACATTTATACGCAAATATATATGTGTTGTAACTACATTTAATATGAGCTAATTAAAAGTGCGTGTAAATGCGTGTATAAGAGTTTGCCACGTGTTGCGGTTAGTTATGCTCCTCCACGCCGTAGCGTGCTATTCGCATAACTTCAGACAAAGACAAACAAGTTGTTAGATATTAAATTAAAATGACTATATCCAATTATCTGACTTCGACAATGCACATGCACGTCTTAGAACTAACACAAGCTTCTATGAGAACACTCTGGTTTCCAAAGCCAGAGGTGAACAATTTATACACAGTACAGTTGTAAAAAGCAGTGACATCACAAAGATACCCAGTTACAGTATTAAGATCTTTATTCATAGTTGGATGGGTCCTGACCTCCCAAGAACTCGACGTGCCATTGGTGGATCCTCTTGACATTGTTCCTTGAGGTGGCCAGGTGTCCTTCTTCAGGCTTCCGCCTCTAGACCTATATAATTTGGTTCTTTTATGAAATCTCTGGACTTACTATTTGATATATGAAAAGCGATATTATTTATAACTAGTGTTTGCAATGTGCGAACGATACTTAAATAATACAGGAAACATTCTCATGTAATTGCGAACAGAATTATACCAAACCCGATGCTATTTAAATGTTAGCCTCTTAATTAGCCTCTTCACTACTTTATATTTGATATTAAAAGATAGAAAATACATCAAACATATTTAAATGTTTCTACGATATTAATTACGTTGCATTTTAATTGCATCGCCACTGATTGGGGTGTATAGAATTCATTGATTACCACCTTTGTCCAATTATTAAACTTCAACAAGAGTTACCTATATCAGGTACTACACTATTACCGGTTTTCACATTTCTTTATATGTCCTGGAGCCTTTGAAGACACCTGATTGGAGATGTGGGGACCCTAACATTGATAACATTGACACTCCCGAGGAAGTGGAGAGAGAAAGTGTGCCACACAGAAAATGGGAGGAGAAGAGGGAGGGTGCCACACAGAAAACGGGGGGGGGGGGGGGGGCGGAGAAGAGAAAGGATGCCACATAGAAAACAGAATAATATGATTTGGGCCAGTACTGTGTGGCATAATATGATTTGGGGGCACTATTGTGGCATAATATCAACTGGGGGCACTATTGTGGCATAATATCAACTGGGGGCACTATTGTGGCATAAAGTCAACTGGGGGCACTATTGTGGCATAATATCAACTTGGGGCACTACTGTGTGCTATAATATGATTTGGGGCAATACTGTGTGGCATAATATGAATTTGGGGCACTACTGTGTGGCATAATATGCTTTTGGGGCACTACGGTGTGGCATAATATGATTTGTGGGCACTACTGTGGCATAATATCAATTGGGGGCATGTACTCAGGCATGAGGGAGGCAGGAGAATGTTAATATAATGTGGGAGGTAGGCTATTAATTTAATGGTCGAGTTTAGGTGGGGGCTAATTATTTAATTGGTGCTATTTTATTTGTGGGGTGATGTGGGTTAATTTAATATTGGGACCTAGCAGTTTAAGATGGGGTGATTGGATCTTTAATTTAATGCTGGGGCTGTTTGGGGGCTATTAAATGAAAGTGAGGCTGCTTGGGAAAAAATGTCTATTTATTAAATGTGAATATGAATTGTTTTTATGGCAGTGATGGTTGCGGGAAATAGGTATAGTTATTAAACGTAAATGCTATTTAATTTATTGCTGGGGTTGTTTGGAGTAAGGGGAAAAGGTTTATTTATCAGCAGCAGCTATTTATATTAAATGTGAATACTAGTATTTTAATGTTGGGGCTGGAGGGAAGCCTAATTATAAAATATGGGATGTATTGATTAAACACCAGGGGGTAAATGTATGAACATGCGGGTTGTACAACACCCGCGTGTTCAGCATGTTCAGCGATTAAATTTCAAGCGGCGCTGCACTGTAAAGGAAGTTTCCCTTTACAATGCAGCGCCGCTTGAAATTTAATCGCCGAACACGCTTAACACGCGGGTGTTGAAGAACCCGCATGTTCATACATTTACCCCCAGGGCTGGTTGGAGTATTCTGAATTACATGTAACCATTTTTTTTTCCAAATAGGGCCTCCAACATTCCAGTATCCAGACAAACAGTAACTGAACTAAAGACACCAGCAGCCACAGGTGGTTAAAGTGACAAGACAGGTAGGAGAGAGCAGGACAGTCTACTAACTGTCCTGAATCTGGTGGGGAAGTCCCGAATTTTGTTGACTGTCTCGATTTCGTCTGACTACAAGGACAGTTGGGAGGTATGTCCCACTTCACACTGTACTGCTTGTGAAGGCAGAGCTACGTGCAACTAAAAGGATTGCACACAGTATTGTCTGTGTATTTGTCTAACATTTGTCTAAAATGATAACCATGTTACATAATAAGGGCTCCCTGTCTTAAATACCCCGGACCCCCGAGCGTTAATCCAGTTCTGGTTAGCAGGAGGGAGCGGATAGCTGCTCCCATTCTCTGAATAGGATACAGTCAGCAGAGCAAGCCGTGGAGCTCTAAGTCTCACAATTTGGTAATCTCGTGAGACTAGGAGGTTCCCTGCTCACTCTACAGGAAGTTCCCACCCTGATGGATGTCAGCAGCACCAGAAGCATAGATAAGTACAGTGGGCTGGGGATGTTATAATGTGCCTCAGGGGTTGGCGTAATAAATGTAATGTTTTATTTTAATGTATGTATCATTGCTCCATTTTGGCCACACCCACAACACAATGTGATCACGCGGCAGCACAAAGATTCTTTCCTGCTGGAACTGAGGTGGGCCCACCCAAGAGAAAAAAATATACTGTCGTCCCATAGTGAAGTTGGTACCTTGCTTTGAGACTACACAATTATCCACTGAAGAGCCTATGCAATTGGAGCAATATTGCCTCACCTCTAAAGAACAATAATATTCAAGGTTCAAAAATAATCTTTGTGTTTATTGTATAGAAAGAGTGCATGTACTTGGATCCTGTAGCAAAATTCCAGGAAACTCCAAAAGTCTAACTAGTACCAGAGACAGAGCTGGATTAAGAGGGGGAGGGGGGTACCGGGGGCACTTTCCCTATGCCCCCTCTCTCAGGGAGTCCCCCTGACCAGGTTCTGTCTGGCTTTTTTTTGCTTTTTTTTAAGCCTTGTTGTCTTCCATTGCTGCCACGCTGATGATAGTGTGAAGAGGAGCCATGCTGCCTACCAGGCATAAGGTAAGTGAAAACCTGGTGTGTGTGTGTGTGTGTGTGTGTCAGCCAGTGTATCAGTCAGCGTGTGTGTGTGTCAGAGTCAGCATGAGTGTGAGTCAGCGTGTGTGTGTGTCATAGTCAGTGTGTGTCAGTCTGAGGAGGAAGTGATTATGAACATGGAGGGGGTGATTTTTGGACATGGAGCGGGTGATTATGAACATAGCGAGGGGTGATTATGAACATGGAGGAGGTGAATATGTACATGGATGGTGTGATTTATGGACATGGAGGGGGTGATCATTGACATGGAGGGGGTGAGTATGGACATAGAGCGGGTGAGTATGGATCTGGAGGAGGCGATCATGGAGGGGGTGAACCTGGACATGGAGGAGGTGAGTATGGACATGGAGGAGGTGATTATGCACATAGAGGGGGTGATTATGCCCATGGAGGGGGTAAGGATGGACATGGAGGGGTTGATTAAGAACATGGAGGTGGTGATTAAGGACATGGAGGGGGTGATCATAGAGGGGTTGATCACGGACATGGAAGGGGTAAGTATGGACATGAAGGAGGTGATCATGGAGAGAGTGATCACTAACATGGAGTGGGTGAGCATGGTCATGGAGGGGGGTGATTATAGACATGAAGGGGGTGATCATGGACCTAGAGAGAGTGATCATGGACATGGAGGGGGTTGCAGAGTGACATCCCAGGAAGGCAAATCACACTGATGAGAAGTGGGTTGAGGATGTTAAGTAGGTGGAGAATAAAGAGTGAGAGGAAAGATAGAGAATGTGCTTATGGGGAATAGAGAATTTAGATGAAGAAGGGGATTGAGGAGTTGGATGTGGGGATCTAAATGGAGAACAGAGAATATGATGTGCTCAGACCTGGATTTTCTATTTATTGTGGACCCTCTCTCCCTTCCTTAGGGAAGTAACATTTCTAAAAGTGGGCATTATGGAAAATTGAAAAAAATTACCACCACTGATTCCATTTGCTCTCCTCCTCTGGGCACTTACTTTATATGGAAATGCATAACAATTCCATGTAAAAATGTTAATATACCTTCATGCTAGCTTTGTTGCCTTTCCACAAATCCAGGTGTGCTAATGCTTAGCTGGACTAGGCTGGTAGGGATAACATATACTAAGGTAATTTGATAAGTATATGTGTCACTTGACATGAAGGAGGACGCGCTGTCCAGGTGCAGGTTGCAAGTGAGGCCAAAAGAAGAGTCTGCCTCTCTCAACACAGCTCAGATGTGTTAGAATAAGATTCTTAAAGTAATGTGGGTAGGAGGTATGCTATTAATTTAATGGTGAAGTTTTGGTGGAGGCTAATTATTAAATGGTGGGTGCTATTAATTTATTTGTGGGGTGATGGTGCGATATTTAATTTAATGTAGGGCTGAGTTTGGGGAGAAGGAGGTCTATTTATTAAATGTGAATATGAATTATTTAATGCCGGCATTGGTTTTGGGAAATGGGTTTACTTATAACTTGTAAATGTATAAATTTATTGTCGGACCTTTCGGTGGGGAGGGAAATTACTTTATTTATTAATTGTGTACACTATTAATTTAATATCTAGGCTGCTTGGGGAAATAGTTCTATTATTAAATATGAATACTATTAATATTATTTAATTTCATATTTGGGGCTGATTGCAGGATGGGAGGCCTAATTATTAAAGGAGGGTGCTATTGATTTAATCCCAGGGTTGTTTGGGGATTCCTAAATTTTACGTACCTGCCTTTTTTACACATAGGGCCCAGATATTCCAGCAGCCGCAGGTGGTGAAAGTGACAACAACAGGTAGGAGAGAGCAGGACAGTCTCACAACTGTCCTAAAACAATAAGAAAGGTGCGCTAAAAGCCATAAAGAATCTTCAGAAATATGACCAAAATCGTGTGCTTCTATATATTAAAAAGTTTTTTTATTTCACAAATAATCATTAAAAAATATTGATATAGATATCAGTATCTGGAAAATAACTTATAATAAATAACTTGATTCAAATACTACTGAATAGATATACAAGAGTCAACAAGCAGATTCAGAAACTAAAACATACTCATGCATGCACCTTTAACAAAAATATATCTTAGTTGTGGAAACAATAATCTGTATCTCTATTAATGTGCTTTTCAAAGATTATAATCATAAAGGGTAAGTGGCCAGTCCACTCCTGTCTTAAAAACAATTAATGTCCACTGCATGCATGTCCTTTTTAAACACAATGACTTTATTCTATATCGGGTGCTCCAACCTACTTGAATCTGTACAAACAGCTTTATTCACAGGATTGTTAGAAATAGAAAAAATAGAAAAAAAAAAATCTCACCCAATGTAACAGTTAGGCTGTTAGGGAAAGGAAATCCTCTCTTCACTTTTTTAATACAGCCACAGTTGTAGTGATTCCAAAAGGAAGGGTGTAATGATCCTCATACATGTCCAATAGATCCTGTTACACTGTCTCGCATAGTAGCCAGAGCAGACTTTGAACTCGAGTAACCAACCGAAGAAATAGTATATTACAGTGTTGAGCCACAGCTCAATCTATTATATCCCATTCATACTGCACCAAAATCCCAGGTTTTTCCTGGGTCTAGCTGAAACGACCCGGGTCTTGGTGCAGTATGAATGGTACAAGTCCAAAATCCCGGGTCTAAAAACCCGGGTCTTCAACCCGGGATTTATCGAGGGGTAATTCCCGGGTCGGACCCGGGTCGCCTGCACTATGAATGGTGCAACCCGGGTTTTTTAACCCGGGTTGCACAGAAAACATGCTGATTAGCTGTCTGCCTGTCTCTGGAGGATGATGTCATCGTTGGAAGCCCGTGGAACATTGTAGAAGCTTTTTAGGAGAGATGGTGGATGGTGTACTGAACATAAAGCTGAAGCAGAAACGTTTTTCTAGGGAGAAAATTGCTTTTATTAGTTTGCAAAAACAGTGTTTATTTACAGCAATAATGACACACTGGATGGAGGAAGAGGTGCGTGAGCTGCTGAATGTCAGAGGGGAGGAAGAAATTAGAAGGCAAGTGACTGGGACTGTGAAGGATGCCACAGTGTACTACAACATCGCCAAAATACTCACACAACATGGCATAAAGAGGACACAGCAACAAGTCCTGAACAAATTGAAGTCCCTGAAGAAGCAGTACACTAAAGTCCATGACCACAACAGGCGCAAAAGTGGCGCTGAAAGAATGGACTGGCCCTTTTATGACCAGTGCAATATGGTCTTTGGACATTCTCCTCTGACAAATCCAATTGCACTGTCATCTTCTAGCAATGTGGATGCGGCTATACCAACACCACCAGAGAGCACACAGACAAGCGAGACCGCAACGATAATAATAGAAGATTCTATTGAAGACACCCCAGAACTGGAGTGCTCTGCCACAACAGATGACACCAACATGTCTTGGGAGGAATTGAACGATTCACAGCCATTCCCTGCTGCGCAAGTCGTTACAGAGACTTCGCAAGAAACGCAGCCAGAACCAGTGCCGGTGTCAAAGTCTACGCCAGGTCCCAGTTTACGCTCCAACAGTAAGTATCTTTAATAATCTCACATAATAACCAACCATATATACATACATATATATCTACATAATTGAAAAAAAAATGAACTGTATAAACAAAAGTCCCAAAAACAGAGAACTATATCAACCGAAATGCAAGCCAAATACCAATAAATATATCTACATAACTTAAAAAAAAATAAAAAAAATGTTTGAACATAACTGTCAAAAAAAGAGAAGTATATCAACATAAATGCAAACCAAACACCAATGTTTCTACGTAACTTAAAAAAGAGAACTATATCAACAAAAAGCCCAAAAGACAAATATAATACACTCCAAAGTATTAAAACATTAACACGCATAAGTTGCAGTGCAAAACTACTGGGCAAGAGGGAGGAGGCCTCAAGCACATATCAGCTTACAACACTGCTTTTTTGTTCTGCCACATTATATATTCTAATGTATGTTTAACTGTGTTTTTTCTACGTACAGTTTACAACGTTCCAAAAAAACGCAAAAGGCCCAACAAAATGGACCAAGCAACTAAAACAATGACAACTGTCATGATGGATCAACTGCGGGAGATGGACAGCACCATGAGGGAACACGAGAATACACAACTACAGCGTTTCATGGACAATGAGCGGGAACTGCAGAACTCTTTCCTCATGCAAATCATGAACATGCAGGAACGCGTGTTACGCGAAAATCGTGAGTGTATTATGGGATTCATGGACAGACTCCTCTCACGGGTGCAAGCACCTCCTCCAAGTCCTTACTATTATGACGGACATTATCCTATGTACCAGCGGGGGCAACCCATGTTAGGCAACAATAACCCTCCAAACCCGGTACAGAATACACAACATGCTCAACCTATGGGTAACCCCAACATAGAATACCCACCGGGTTATCCACTCCAAACCACTCCACCACCAGAAATGCCACAATATAGGCAATTGTAATAATTATGTTTTATGGTCAAATGTTTCACTGTTAATTGTTATCATGTATGTTACGTGTGATCTGGAATCACACCGTTAGCTTCTCATATATATATATATATAACCTGAAAAGCAAATTTGCACTTACTGTTTGGGCACATTTGTGTCTTGGGTTTACTACTTATGTATATATTTTATTTTTTTCTACATGCAAGTAAGCACTTTTATATTGAGTCATTTTATATTTTGTTGTGAAGAGACATATGAGGAAATATGTACAAAACAAAATACAATATGTGAAATAAACATATATTTTTTAATTTTACATTTGTGTGGTACATTCAAACAAGTGAGGTCAAATTGGCAGTGAGGGTGGTCCTAATACGTTCAACAGAGGTATTGGTGCGCTCTCCTTCAAAGTACTGGAGTCCACTGACAGCACTGGCATTTCAGATTCCTGCACATTCCACTTAGGTAGAAATTGGTCTTTTTGAATTTCACAAATGTTATGTAAAATACAGCAAGCAGCAACCACGTGGGGCACAAGCTTGGTGTCAATGTCAATGCGCTTCAATAGACAGCGCCAACGTCCTTTCTAGAGATGAGCGCACTCGGATTTATGAAATCCGAGCCCACCCGAACGTTGCCGATCCGAGTCGGATCCGAGACAGATCCGGGTATTGGCGCCAAATTCAAATCTGAAACTGAGGCTCTGACTCATAATCCCGTTGTCGGATCTCGCGATACTCGGTTCCTATAAATTCCCCGCTAGTCGCCGCCATCTTCACTCGTGCATTGATCAGGGTAGAGGGAGGGTGTGTTAGGTGGTCCTCTGTCCTGCTATATCTCGTGCTGTTCAGTTCTGTTCAGTTCAGTTCTGTGCTGTGCTGTGCTTAGTCCAGTGGTGCTGTGTCCTGTGCTCTGTCCTTCTGAGGTCAGTGGTGCTGCTGGGTCCTGTGCTGTGTCCTGTTCAGTCCAGTGGTGCTGTGCTCTGTGCTCTGTGCTTCTAAGGGCATAGTTATTTCCCCAATATTCCCAAGTGTTTAAAAAAATTAAAAAAAGTTATTTAAAAAAATACAAAAAACTAATTTAATTTTTTTTTAATTACAACAAAATTTGCACAACCAATCCTGCAGTATAAGCCCATTGGTACTGCAATATTACCAAGTTCACACATTCAGCAGTAAAAGTCCAGTGGTACTGCAATATTACAAAGTTCACACATTCTGCAGTATCAGTCCAGTGGTGCTGTGTGCTGTGCTCTGTCCTGTTCAGTCCAGTGGTGCTGTGTGCTGTGCTCTGTGCTTCTAAGGGCATAGTTATTTCCCCATTATTCCAAAGTTTTTAAAAAATAAAAAAAAAGCAATAAAAAAAATTAAAATATAAAAAAAATAATTATAACCAAATTTGCAAAACCAATCCAGCAGTATAAGTCCATTGGTACTGCAATATTACCAAGTTCACACATTCAGCAGTAAAAGTCCAGTGGTACTGCAATATTACAAAGTTCACACATTCTGCAGTATCAGTCCAGTGGTGCTGTGTGCTGTGCTCTGTCCTGCTGAGTTCAGTAGTGCTGCTGGGTCCTGTGCTGTGTCCTGTTCAGTCCAGTGGTGCTGTGTCCTGTGCTCTGTGCTTCTAAGGGCATAGTTATTTCCTCATTATTCCCAAGTTTTTAAAAAATAAAAAAAAAGTAATAAAAAAAATTAAAATAAAAAAATATAAAAAAAAATAATTATAACCAAATTTGCAAAACCAATCCAGCAGTATAAGTCCATTGGTACTGCAATATTACCAAGTTCACACATTCAGCAGTAAAAGTCCATTGGTACTGCAATATTACCAAGTTCACACATTCTGCAGTATCTTGTGCTACATATAATGGAGACCAAAAATTTGGAGGATAAAGTAGGGAAAGATCAACTTCCTCCTAATGCTGAAGCTGCTGCCACTAGTCATGACATAGACGATGAAATGCCATCAACGTCGTCTTCCAAGCCCGATGCCCAATCTCGTAGTACCGGGCATGTAAAATCCAAAAAGCCCAAGTTAAGAAAAAGTAGCAAAAAGAGAAACTTAAAATCATCTGAGGAGAAACGTAAAGTTGCCAATATGCCATTTACGACACGGAGTGGCAAGGAACGGCTTAGGCCCTGGCCCGTGTTCATGACTAGTGGTTCAGCTTCACCCACGGATCTTAGCCCTCCTCCTCCTCCCCCCCTACAAAAAATTGAAGAGAGTTATGCTGTCAGCAACAAAACAGCAAACAACTCTGCCTTCTAAAGAGAAATTATCACAAATCCCCAAGGTGAGTCCAAGGGTGTTGGTGGTTGTCAAGCCTGACCTTCCCATCACTGTACGGGTAGAGGTGGCTCGGGAGGAGGCTATTGATGATGTAGCTGGCGCTGTGGAGGAACTTGATGATGAGGATGGTGATGTGGTTATTGTAAATGAGGCACCAGGGGGGGAAACAGCTGATGTCCATGGGATGAAAAAGCCCATCGTCATGCCTGGTCAGAAGACCAAAAAATGCACCTCTTCGGTCTGGAGTTATTTTTATCCAAATCCAGACAACCAATGTATGGCCATATGTAGCTTATGTAAAGCTCAAATAAGCAGGGATAAGGATCTTGCCCACCTAGGAACATCCTCCCTTATACGTCACCTGAATAACCTTCATAGTTCAGTGGTTAGTTCAGGAACTGGGGCTAGGACCCTCATCGGTACAGGGACACCTAAATACCGTGGTCCAGTTGGATACACACCAGCAACACCCTCCTCGTCAACTTCCTCCACAATCTCCATCAGATTCAGTCCTGCAGCCCAAGTCAGCAGCCAGACTGAGTCCTCCTCAATACGGGATTCATCCGAGGAATCCTGCAGCGGTACGACTAATACTGCCACTGCTGCTGTTGCTGCTGTTAGTCGGTCATCTTCCCAGAGGGGAAGTCGTAAGACCGCTAAGTCTTTCACAAAACAATTGACCGTCCAACAGTCGTTTGCCATGACCACAAAATACGATAGTAGTCACCCTATTGCAAAGCGTATAACTGCGGCTGTAACTGCAATGTTGGTGTTAGACGTGCGCCCGGTGTCCGCCATCAGTGGAGTGGGATTTAGAGGGTTGATGGAGGTATTGTGTCCCCGGTACCAAATCCCGTTGAGATTCCACTTCACTAGGCAGGCGATACCAAAAATGTACAGAGAAGTACGATCAAGTGTCCTCACTGCTCTAAAAAATGCAGTTGTACCCACTATCCACTTAACCACGGACATGTGGACAAGTGGTTCTGGGCAAACAAAGGACTATATGACTGTGACAGCCCACTGGGTAGATGCATCCCCTTCCGCAGCAACAGCAACAGCTGCATCAGTAGCAGCATCTACAAAATGGCTGCTCGTGCAAAGGCAGGCAACATTGTGTATTACAGGCTTTAATAAGAGGCACAACGCTGACAACATATTAGAGAAACTGAGGGAAATTATCTCCCAGTGGCTTACCCCACTTAGACTCTCATGGGGATTTGTGGTGTCAGACAATGCCAGTAACATTGTGCGGGCATTAAATATGGACAATTTCCAGCACGTCCCATGTTTTGCCCACACCATTAATTTGGTGGTGCAGCATTACCTCAAGAGTGACAGGGGTGTGCAGGAGATGCTTGCGGTGGCGCGCAAAATTGCTGGACACTTTCGGCATTCAGCCAGTGCCTACCGCAGACTAGAGGCACATCAAAAAAGCATGAACCTGCCCTGCCATCACCTTAAACAAGAGGTTGTGACGCGCTGGAACTCCACCCTCTATATGCTGCAGAGGATGGAGGAGCAGCGAAAGGCCATTCAGGCCTACACAGCCACCTACGACATAGGCAAAGGAGTGGGGATGCGCCTCAGTCAAGCGCAGTGGAGACTGATTTCCGTGTTGTGCAAGGTTCTGCAGCCATTTGAACTTGCCACACGAGAAGTCAGTTCCGACACTGCCAGCTTGAGTCAGGTCATTCCCCTGATCAGGCTGTTGCAGAAGCAGCTGGAGAAAGTGAGGGAGGAGCTGGTAAGCCATTGCGATTACACCAAGCATGTAGCTGTTGTGGATGTAGCCCTTCGTACGCTTTGCCAGGATCCGAGGGTGGTCACTCTTTTAAAGTCAGAGGAATACATTCTGGCCACCGTTCTCGATCCTCGGTTTAAAGCGTATGTTGTGTCTCTGTTTCCGGCGGACACAAGTCTACAGCGGTGCAAAGACCTGCTGGTCAGGAGATTGTCCTCTGAAGAGGACCGTGACATGCCAACAGCTCCACCCTCATTTTCTTCCACATCTATGGCTGCGAGGAAAAAGCTCAGTTTTCCTAAAAGAGGCGCTGGCGGGGATGCTGATAACATCTGGTCCGGACTGAAGGACCTGCCAACCATTGCAGACATGTCTACTCTCGCTGCATTGGATGCTGTCACAATAGAAAAAATTGTGGATGATTACTTTGCTTACACCATCCAAGTAGACATGTCAGACAGTCCATATTGTTACTGGCAGGAAAAAAAGGCAGTTTGGAAGCCCCTGTACAGGCTCTATTTTACCTGAGTTGTCCCCCCTCCAGTGTGTACTCGGAAAGAGTTTTTAGTGCAGCGGGGAACCTGGTCAGTGAGCGGCGAAGGAGGTTGCTTCCTCAGAACGCTGAAAAAATGATGTTTATAAAAATGAATAATCAATTCCTCAATGAAGTGCAGCACTGCCCTCCAGATAGTACAGAGGGACCTGTGGTTGTGGAGTCCAGCGGGGACGAATTGATAATGTGTGATGAGGAGGAAGTTCACACTGTAGGGGGAGAGGAATCAGAGGCTGAGGATGAGGACGACATCTTGCCTCAGTAGAGCCTGTTTAGTCTGTACAGGGAGAGATGAATAGCTTTTTTGGTGTGGGGGCCCAAACAAACCAATCATTTCAGCCAAAGTTGTTTGGTAGGCCCTGTCGCTGAAATGATTGGTTTGTTAAAGTGTGCATGTCCTATTTCAACAACATAAGGGTGGGTGTGAGGGCCCAAGGACAATTCAACAGTCGTTTGCCATGTTCAAAAAGTAAAACCAAATTTAAACAAATTCAAGAAATTAAACCAAAAGTAAAATGCCCTGTCATAATTTAAAACAAGAGGTATTGACGTGCTCTAAAACTACTGTATTGTTGTTTATATTTTATAAACACTACACTTGAAAGCTTGAGTCTTTCAATGAAAAAGTAACTCTCCATTGCACGAATATTTGAAACAGGGACAATTTTAGGGTTAAGAAAGTCAACCAATAACACTTCAACGCTGTCTGTCTTTATAAACACTACAGTTGGAAGTTGGAGGAGGTATTGTAGCCCCGGCACCAAATTTACTACCGGGGCCACTCCACTGTGCAGTCCATATTTAGGTGTATTAGATATTAAACAACGGTGACAGTTGATGTCCAATTTTTTTATATTGTTGGCGCTGTAAAAAATTGTGTTCCGGGCACACCACACTACGCAGTCCATACCCTTTTTTGGTGGAATTCTGACCCGTGGAGGGTTTTTTAATTATATTGTGGCCTCGGTACCAAATTGTGTACCGGGGCCACCACACTACGCAGTCAAGAAAGATAGATGCGTATCATAGATAAAGTACATTCAGTGTTGTGGGGAAAATTGAAAAATATTCAAAATGCACTGACATTATCAAAAACAAGAGGTTTTCACACGCTGAAACTCCAACATGTATATGATGGAGAGGATGGAGGAGCAGCCGTATGTGCAGTGTAATGCAGACCTGTTGAAGGTTTTCTATATATTTTTTATTGTGGTGCCCAGTGCCCACTACTCTACGCAGTCCAGATACTATTTTTGGGTGTAATGCAGACCTGTTGAAGGTTTTCTATATATTATATTGTGGTGGCCAGTGGCCAGTCCGCTACGCAGTCCAGATACTCTTTTTGGGTGTAATTCAGACCTGTTGAAGGTTTTCTATATATTATATTGTGGTGGCCAGTGGCCAGTCCTCTACGCAGTCCAGATACTATTTTTGGGTGTAATGCAGACCTGTTGAAGGTTTTCTATATATTATATTGTGGTGGCCAGTGGCCAGTCCTCTACGCAGTCCAGATACTATTTTTGGGTGTAATTCAGACCAGTTGATGGGTTTTTAATTATATTGTGGGGAACACTCCTCTACGCAGTCCAGAAAGATACCTCGTTGCAACGTTTTGTACTAAAAAAAAAAAAAAATTGTGAGGTGTTAGGTGTTCAGAATAGCCTTTAAAAAAGTGGAAATTATTGTTATTGAATGTTATTGAGGTTAATAATAGCGTAGGAGTGAAAATAAGCCCAAAAACTTGATTTTTACACTTTTTAGTTTTTTTTCAAAAAAAATCCGAATCCAAAACCTTAAATCCGAACCAAAACCTTTCGGCAGGTGTTTTGCGAAACAAATCCGAACCCAAAACATTGAGAAAATCTGGATCCAAAACACAAAACACGAGACCTCAAAAGTCACCGGTGCACATCCCTAGTGCTTTCAAGCGCCCAAAAGCATTTTCCACCACCATCCGAGCAGAGCTGAGGGTATGTGTAAAACGGATCTGTTCCTGAGACAGGTGATGTTGCTGAGTTAACCCCTTCATCAGCCAGCGCCTCAAAGGGTAAGCAGCATCCCTAATGATGTGTACCGGTATCTCCACACCATCAACAAACGTAGATTTCTGTAAATAAAAACATGCAGTTTCACGTCACCATGTTTAAAATATTGGTCAAATAACGCAGTACACTTGGTACTATATGGGGAAAATGCATTTTGCAAGTGTTACATCTGTATATAAAAAGGGGCAGTAAATACATACAATATTGATAGCAAACAATAGTATATAAGCTTCAATTACAAATACATCATACAACATTACACCTATATTTACCTCTCTAGGGAACAGCCAGCCATCTTGTCTTTCCTCAGAAATTTGGTAAAGGTCCGAATTTGCTAGAACTCTGGAGTCATGGGAACGTCCAGGCCACCCGATGAAAACATCTGTGAAACTAACATTAAAAAAACCCCATATATAAATATGTTTTACAATACGCATTACACATGGCACAGTCACATAAAAAAAACCCCATAAAAAATGCTTGCCAATAGTTGTGGTCAACCACAGCCTGCAGAATGATGGAATGCCAGCCTTTGCGGTAGTAGTAATCCGCATGGTTGTCTGTGGGGGCAATGATGGGGATGTGTGTCCCGTCTATGGCTCCAGCACACTGTGGAAACCCACGCTTCAGGAATCCTGCAATTGTATCATCCAGGCGCTGACCTTGTGGTAAGGAGATGAAGCGATGATACAGGGCTTCCAGCAATGCCTTGGTGACTTCATGCACTAGAGTGCACACCGTGGATATCCCCACTCCAAACAAGCAGGAGATTGTCCGGTATTCTCCAGCGGTAGCATACCACCACAACACAATAGAAAGGCGCCTACATGGTGGAATAGGTTTCCCAAAAATAAGGTCCAGCACATAGTTAAATGTCCAACGTGACATTCAGAAGTGTTGCATCCACTGCTGTTCCTCAAACGCTTCCACAGTAGACCAGAAAGCTTCTCCGTGGCTACACTCTCTGGCACGCATGGTTCGGTTACTGGCAGCACTGAATCTCAAAATTGAGGCAATGCTGGCCCTGAGAAACGCTCTCCTCCTGCGCATATACAGACACCGAGTTTTCTTCTGTTATGCCATAAACTTCGCCTTCCTCCTCCTGAACTGGGACTGTGCAAGAGTGCACAGTGTCAGCAGCTGCAGCAAACTCTCATTTGCTGCATAAAACATCAAAAAAATACTAGTAAACATGAACTCTGGGCTACACAAAAGTGAGTCGTCGGCCATGATGAAAAGTAATGTGGTAAACAATCACCACCGACTTTAGCATCATCTTTATGCGTCAACAAACCAGTCACCTTTCAATGACATCACCGTTTTTCAGCCAATGAAAACTGCTCTGGTGATGACTCCCAGAAATTGCCAGGGCACAGACTTGTGCAGTATGAATGGGGTCAACCCGGGAAATTCCCGGGTCCGAGGGGGTCCGAGGTGCAGTATGAATGGTGTTTCTGAGCTGGGACACTCCGAGACCCTGCAAAAACCCGGCTTCAAAAACCCGGGATATTGCAGGGGCGGCAGTATGAAAGTGGTATAAGATAGTCCAATGTGGCAGGTTGGCTGTTAGGGAAAAGGAATTTCCTTGTCTGTTTTTCAATACAGCCTCAGTTGCAGTGATTCCAAAAAAGAGGGTGTAATGGTCCTCATAGAAGTCTAATAGACCCTGTTACACTGTCTAACATAGTGGCTGCTAGGGAAATCCCCTCTTCCGATTAGCAATACAGTCGTAATTGCAATGGTTTCAAAGCAGGGAGTAGGAATCCTTATACACCATCCCGAAAAAGGACAAAAGAGGTGAGCACCATAGGAATCCTAATTAGTCCTGGTTCATCTCTGTTATATAAATATCAGTAGCAAATGCTGGAAACAAAGTATTCTGAGGCATTTCGCTGACTTTCTCAAAGATGCTGCAGCTTCTCATTGGCAGTCTATTTATACCAATGTACATTCTCAATAAGCACTTGCACCTGCGGTGACAACCAATGCACCACTATAGTTTCAACACAGGTAACAGTTTTTATTCATGATAATACAAAAAGGAACTTAAAGTCATACTAAAATATAACACCGTAAAAACTAGAACAGTTTTGAAAGATTAAATAGGAGAGAAAGCTTGAGTCTATACACTCCTTGTCACAACTCTGAATAATATTTTAGTGGATCCCTGGTCTCTGCCAAGAATGGACTCACTCAGGAGTGGCAAAAACGTGTGGGAGGTTTTCGCCAGTGACCCCCGCAAGAGGGTATGGATTTCGCTGCTCCTATCCCGCAGGTCGCGGTCTCCTAAATGAGTGCTGGCAGAGCAATAGTGGAGCTTTAAACACAATAGATGGATACAGGTGGTCACACAGAATCTGGATACAGGAGCAAATAGTTCTTGGCTCAGTGGTAACACAAGTAATAGCAATGCTGAAATGTAATAACAGCAGTATAGATAATGCGTCAGGATAATTGCAAATAGACACTGATGCAGTTGAATGAAAGAAGTAACTCAGGGCAACGGCAGACAATACTAACACGGCAACTGATCAAATAGAAGTGATGAATCACAACACGCTACTCCACACTTGGTAACTCATGGAGACTGCAAGGAATATATAGAGCAACAGTTTAACAGTGGTAATTATGGAGATAGAACTTTAGCTAGTCCGGAAATGGTAACTCAAATCACAATAGATGAATCACTGATACAGCGGTAGTTCAGACAGAGGTAATGGTAAATTAGAACTTGGCTGATCCGTAGATAATAACTCAGACATAACTCAGACATAAGGGGACCCTATAACCTTACTGTGCTGTGTTTTAGTAATTCCACCCATTATACTGGAATTATGTTGTTTTATTATTAAATGGTCTGTATGATCATTCCGATTGGTTTAATTGCATCCTTAAACCAAGGTATACACAAACATTTTGACAGTTAACACTCATACCATTGCGCCAGGGAGTACATTTGATTTATACTAACTTAGTGGGGATTGGGACATACCCCTCACAATTCTCCCACAGGCTGCAACCTCCACACTGTGAAATAGCACGGTCCCTTTTCAATACTATCTAGACATCACTGGTAGTTTCTTTTGCGCATGTGCTACCTGTTACCTTTGCTTATGACCTCCTACCTGTTTCCATTGGTTCTAAGCATTTGGAGCACTATTTAAACCTCCCATGGTTTCCTGTCCTTTGCCTGTTCTTCGAGTTACCCACTCTTAGAAAGATTTGGCTATCCTGTGGTCTATCTCACCTGTTGTCCGTTGAAACGTCTGGAGTCAGCTATTCTCCTCACTGCTGCTGCCGTCTATGAGCTGTTTCTTACACCTGGACCCAGCTCTCCTGTTCGGAATCATCACCTCCCGTCCAGCTTTATCTAACTCCTCCATTACCTTGTCATTAGGACCAATGCTGCACTACTCTTTGCTGAATCACCATGCACAGATCAGCTAAGTTCTACTCCTCCGTTGCCTTCACACATTGAACCATTATTAACAAACTGCTTGTTACACCTGTACTCATCGCTGCTGCTCAGAATCACCATCTGTGGATCAACGAGTTCAATGCCTTTGTTTTACATTGAAACTACCGCTATGCCAGTAACTCACCTGCTATTCTGAATCACCATTCACGGATCAGCTAAGTTCTATTTCTTCGTTATCTGTATCATCGAACTGCCGCTGTACCAGTAACTCCTCTTTTGCTTTGAATCATCATCTACGGATCAGCTAAGTTTCATGCTATTATTGCCGTTGTTTGAACTGTCGCTGTGCCACTCATTTAGGAGACTGCGACCTGCGGGATAGGAGCAGCGAAATCCATACCCTCTTTCGGGGTCACTGGCAAAAACCTCCTACCTGTTAAACTCCGCACTCCTGAGTGAGTTCCATCTTGGCAGAGACCAGGGATCCACTAAAATATCAGAGTCATGACAGCTAAGCTAGGAGGAGTGGAGTCTAAACACGCCAAGGACCCCGGAAGGGAGTTTGAGGTTCGCTGCTGAGACGTGCAGGTCACGGCCCTTCCAGATAGAATTTATTGAGGGTCAGTGGTTTCAGCAAAGATACGTGAAAAGTATTGTGGATCTTTAGAAAGTGTCAGAGTCACTAGGTGGAATTAATGATACCTGCCAGCTGTTAGCGCTACTGAGTACTGAGGCGCGGAGTCTAACACGGCCCTGGTTTTCACCAGGAACCCCCGCGAGGAGGTATGGATTTCGCTGCAAGGGACGTGCAGGTCGCGGCCTTTAGTATCAGTCAGCTGGCGAGGTAACAATTGAGGCCGCAGTGACAGCCCACCAGGAGGCAGGATGGAAGAGTAGTCAGCAAGCTGGGTCAAAACCAGAGGAATGGATATAACCAAATCAGAAGCAGGAGAATGGTCAGGAAGCCGGGTCAATACCAAATATCACTCTAAGCCAGAATTAGGAACCAAAGGAGAAGTCAGGAACAAGCTGGGGTCAGAATCCAAATAACAGCAACACAGGAACAAACGCTGGAGCAAGGCTGAAGACCAAATACTCTGGCACTAGACATGTGTCAGAGGCTGCTTTATATACCCTAAGGTGCCTCCTGATTGGGTTAGGGAGATTTTGGCGGTAAGACATGCTGGCTGCAGACAGGTGAGCAGAGATAGCATCCCGCTGCTAGGCAACAGGACATGGTTGCTGAGAAGGTGCAGGCGTCCGGCTCCTGCACCAAGTGTCAGTGCGGAGACGGCACCTGACAGAGAGGGAGGAAGGCACAGTCTGTAAGTTACCGGGTTGATGATCTGTATCACTGGATACGGTCCAATAAAACGTGGAGCCAATTTCATGGATGTACCTAGAGCCTAAGAATCCGTGTGGCAAGCCACACTTTATCACCCAGATGAAGAGTGGAAATCAACTTGCGATGACAGTCTGCAGCTAGTTTATACCATTGGGAAGCTTTAAATAAATTTTCTGTAGTTGAGGTCCAGATATGAGCGAAGTCTCGAACCAGAGAGTGGGTGGCAGGAATAGTAGGTGCCAAAAGAGGAGAGAAATCAGGTAGGATGGGGTGGGAGTCCTAAACCGTAAAGAAGGGGGAGGATCCAGTGGAATCATGTATGTGCTTATTATGGGCAAATTCAACCCATGGAAGTAAGTTGTACCAATCATCTTGATTACCAGAGGAAAAACAGCGGAGAAATAGTTTAAGATCTTGGTTTACACATTTCGTCTGGCCATTGGTCTGCGGATGATATCCCGAGGAGAACTTTAGATCAACTCCTAAATCTTTACAGAAGGCTCTCCAGAATCGTGATATGAATTGTATCCCACGGTCAGATATAATTTCCTGTGGACAGACATGAAGCTGGAACACCTCCTTTATAAAGACTTGAGCGAGCTTGGAAGTGGATGGAATCCCTTTCAAGGGGACGAAATGGACCATCTTCGAGAATCTGTCTATAATTACCCAAATAGTATTGAAACCCTCGATAGGAGGTAAGTCGGTGATGAAGTCCATAGAAAGACTCACCCAAGGACGTTCAGGAACTGGTAGAGGTAACAGCAAACCTAATGGTGGGTACCTCGGAATCTTGTTTTGAGCACATATTTCACAAGAATTTAACAACGCTTTAAAATCGGTCCGGAGATACGTCGGGACAACAAAGAGAAAGACTTTTTAAAACCAGTGTGACCAGCAAATATAGTAGCATGGGCCCAGTGGAGGGTTTTGTGGCGAAGGTGAGGTTCCAGACAAGAACATCCACACAAGAAGGTGTCCTGAAAGAAGCCCTGGTTAGAGCAATAATACTGGAAGGTTCCAGAATATGGGGAGGTTCAGAGGAAGGAGCTACATCAGATTCGTCAAATGACCGAGATGGAGCATCCACTCGAGAATTCTGAGTACCAGAACTAAAGGTGATTTTCAGGTTGAAGCAAGCAAAGAGAGAGGACCACCTCGCCTGACGGTGGTAGATTAAATTTTTGTGGTCAGTGAAGACCTTAACCGCATGAAGGACTCGTTCAAGGAGGTGGTGCCATTCTTCTAAAGCTGACTTGATGGCAAGTAATTCTTTGTCACCAATTCCGTAGTTGCGTTCTGAGGTGGAGAATTTTTAGAAAATAATCCACAAAGATGAAGGGTGCCAGAGTAAGATTCCTGTGAAAGGAGAGCTCCAACCCCAACGGAAGAGGTGTCTACTTCTAGAAAAAATGGTTTCCCTTGGTCAGGTTGAGTCATTACAGGTGCAGAAGAGAAAGCTTTCTTCAAGGAGGGAAATGCTGAGATGGCCTCAGGGTACCACAGCCTAGGGTTCGCAGATTTTCGGGTAAGGGTTGTGATGGTAGCAATCAGTGTGGAAAATTGATTGATGAATTGTCTATAATAACTAGTGAACTCAATAAAACGTTGGACAGCTTTCAGGCTCAGAGGTTGAGGCCAATTAGTAATATCAGAAACCTTCTCCGGATCCATCTGCAATCCAGAACCAGAGTGTAGGTAACCAAGGAAAGGAATTTGAAGTACCTAAAAAATACATTTCTCAAGTTTACAGAAGAGTTTGTTCTGACGTAGACAAGACAAGACTTCTTTTACATGAGAACGATGGGAAATGAGATCAGGAGAGAAAATGAATATATCATCCAGATATACTACCACTGATTTGTAGAGAAGGTCTCGAAAGATTTTGTTAACAAAATATTGAAACACTGCTGGGGCATTACAGAGCACGAGGGGCATGATGAGGTACTCATAGTACCTATCCCGAGTACTAAAGGCGCCCAGGAGTGTCCAGAGAAATTGAGATCAGAAAATCTGGCTTTGAGGTGGAATAGGGAGTGGATAGTCTGACTCCTAGAACGGCCTCCCTGTCGTTGACTATGAGGGAGCGTTTGGGACAGGAGGCTAAGAGATGTAAAGCCTCCCCACAATATAGACAAAGGTTCTGTTTCAGCCTTCTTTCTCTTTATTCAGGGAACAGTCTGGATCGTCCGATCTGCATGGGTTCCTCCAAAGAAACCAGATTCGGGTTCTGGAAACGAGGAGCAAGGCGGGGAGTAAAGCGTCTGGCAGAAGATCTCCTTTGGGTTCGTTCCCAGAAGCGAAGATCAATCCATTTTCATAGGGAAATAAGGTTGTCTATGTCCGTAGGAATTTCATGGGACACCGGAGTTACATTCATAATGAATTGAACATTGATTCATGAATGCCCGGCATTTTTTAGGGACTCCATCAAATTTCTCGGTGTCGGCAGCTGCAAAGAGGGGGATGAGACTGTCGCAGGAGCTGAAGAGGGTGGACCATCACCGGAAGCGGAGACAACAGCAGGCTGGGAGACAGGCAAGGAGGCCTGGAGTGAGTCCAGATGGGAGGCTATCCATTGAATACATTGGAGTAAACGGGCCTGCTCGGTGTCATGTTGTTCGACCTTATGAGCCAAGTGGAGTAGCAAATTATGGGCTGATGGTTCACCAGGGCCTTCAGAGGACATGACCAGAGTATACTGTCACAAACAGAATTGCTCTGAAGGTCTTACCTGCCAGTAATGACACTGCTAAGCTAGGAGGCGAGGAGTCTAAACACGCCTCTGGTCTTCGCCAGGGACCCCTGCAAGGGAGTTTGGGGTTCGCTGCAGAGACATGCAGGTCGCGGCCCTCCCAGATGTCTACCAACAACAAAGTGTAAGGTGAGCAAGGGTGGTTGTGAAGTCCAAGGTCAAACCGTGCGGGCAGTACAGGAACCAAAGGTACAGGCAGGAGCGGAGTCAGAATGCCAATTAATCAGTATAGGTCCGGATGGAGATCCAAAAGAATACTCAGGCAGAACCGGGTTAAAATCCAAGGAGACAAGCATGCAGGAGACAAATAAGATGCTGGAGACTAGAGACCTAGATACTCTAGCACCCTAATGGTGCCAGAGTCAGGTTTAAACAGATGATAGTGGCCTATCATTGGTGGACGTGGGATCAGCGGTCAGAACAGCTGACCGCCGTCAGGAAGCGCCAATGGCGTCCTCGTTGCCTAGCACGCTCCCGAATTTCTGAACGCAAAACTGCGTGACGTTGCTTAGCAATGGGACGCATGGGGAACAAAGCAGGCAGCAATCCCTGGCACCTAATATATGTGCTTGGATGGTGCCTGACACCCAGTAATTTAACCTCTCTGTTGTCAAAGGCTAACAAACCTCCTCAAACCCGCAGTAATCTTAAATCTATTAATTGTCAACAGTTTTCCACCTCTCTCCAACACTTCTCTTCCCAATTTCTCCATACTACTCTCTTAATATGACAGAACCACATTTTCACCAAACCCTAGCAACAGCACTTAATTAAGTGGCTCCAGCTACTCTTCATACTCCTTGTCGATTTCAATATCAGCTGTGGCACATTAGGTAACATGACATATTCAGAAACTTTCTCACAAAGAAGAACATCATTGGTCTAAATCTTGTACCTCTAATGATTTCACCACATATACTGCTATCTACCACTCCAATCAAAATACTCTCGACACTGCTAAACAAACATACTTTCAATGTCTCATCTCTGCTCAGGGTTCTAACCCCAAACACCTTTTAAACACATTTAAATCTCTTCTCAACCCTTCCACTCCAAACCCTCTACTACTATCAGTGCCCAAGATCTTGCTTCCTACTTCAAGGACAAGATTGATAAAATCTGCAATTAAATATATTCCACTTCAAGGACAAACAACCAGCTCAATTAATTCACTGGTACCCTCTCTTTATTTGATCCCACAAATGAAGATGAAGTGTCTACTTTTTTCTTATCTTCCTACTCTACTACCTGTCCTCTTGATCCTATGCCCTCACACATTAGTAGATCTTGGTCTCCTGTGCTCATCCAAACTTTATCTAAAATCTGTAATCTCTCTCTCTCTCTCTCTCTACTGGTATAATCCCATCATTATTGAAGAACGCAGTGATTACTGCTATTCTGCAAAAACAAAATTCTGACCCAAACCCTCTCTTAATTTACTGTCCCATCTCTCAACTCCCATGTCTCTCCAAGCTTCTCTAGAGAATTGTCTAATCTCACCTCATACAATTTCTTTCTTTACACAACCTTTTAGACCCTCTTCATTACCATTACTCCACAGAGACTGCACTGACAAAAGTTGTCAATGCTTTGATCAGTGCTAAAGCTAAAGGCCATTACCTGCTTCTAATTCTTCTGGATCGTTTTGCTGCATTTGACACTATTGACTACTCTCTTCTTGTACAAACAATTACTAGGTCTTCAGGGATCCACCTCCTTTCCACTTCCTTTATCAGTTGGAGTACCACAATGATCAGACCTAGGTCCTCTGCTCTTCTATATATATATACTACTACTCTTGGAAAACTAATAAGCTCCTTTGGATTTCAGTATCATCTCTATGCAGATGATACACATATTAATCTTCTGGATCTCTCACCATCTGTGTTAGTCCACGTTACTGACTGTCTGACATCTATTCTTGGATATCCTCTTGCCTCAATCTCAAACTTAAAATTGCAAAAACAGAGCTAATAATATTCCCATCAGCCAACAGAAGTTACTTACCTGACATTTCGATTTTGCGACAACGAATTTTGCTATCATCTTCGGCTGCTTTAGTGAAACAGCTCCCGTCGAACAAAGTATGCTGAGTTCAGGTAAGTATGAGGGAGAAGAGGATTTTGGAGCACAGTTATGAGGGAGAAAGGGAACTGAGGGCACAGAGGGAGAAAAGGAACTATGAGGGAGAACAGGAACTGGGGGAACAGATATGAGGGAAAAGAGGAACTGGGGGCACAGCTATGAAAGAGAAGAGGAACTGGGGGCACAGCTATTAGGGAGAAGAGGAACTGGGGAAATGGCTATGATAGAGAAGATGAACTGGGGCACAGCTATGAGGACTAGGGGAACTGGGGGGCACAGCTATGAGGGAGAAGGGGAACTGGGGTACAGCTATTATGAAGAAAAGGAACTGGGGGCACAGCTATGAGGGAGAAGATGAACTGGGAACACAGCTATGAGGAGAAGAGGAACTCGGAGCACAGCTATGAGGGAGAAGAGGAACTGGGGGCACAGCTATGAGGGAGAAGACGAACTGGGAACACAGCTATGAGGGAGATGAGGAAATGGGGGCACAGCTATGAGGGAGAAGAGGAACTGGGGGCACAGCTATGGGGGAGAAGACGAACTAGGAACACAGCTCAGCTATGAGGGAGAAGTGGAAGTGGGGGCACAGCTGTAAGGGATACCAGTAACTGGGGGCACAGCTGTGACACATAAATGAACTGGAGGCACAGCTCTGAGGAATACCAGAAACTGGGGACAGAACTATGACACATAGCATGAAGTGGGGGCACAACTATGTAGCATAATATGAATTGAGGATACAACTATGTGACGTAAAACTGGGGGGGGGGCACAGTTTTGAAGCAGAATATGATCTGGGGCACAACTATGTGGCATAATATTAACTGGGGGCACTATTGTGTGGCATAGCCTGAACATTTATTTATTAGTCCCATTACTATTAAAATTATCATGATATTAGCATGATAAAATTTAAATAATTAAATATATGTATACACAGTGGTCAAAGTAGAAATGTAGAAGTGGCAGTTTGGAAATTTAGTAGTGGTGGTATGGAAAATGTAGGTGAATAGAATTCCATAGTTTCACAATCAAAGAAGTGGCGGTATGGCATGTTACCGTATACCAGTACACTTCAAAATATCTGGCACATCTGGGCTTAAAAGGATTTTTGCCAGCACACCGATAGAATATGGTTGCCAACCCCTGCCTAGGTGTTATCCTGCACTCAAAAGTATCCTTTGTTCCTCACATCCAATCTACTGTATATCTATATCATGTTCCAAAATACTGGCATGTCTCACACATGACACTACAAAACCTTTAATTCATGCACTCATTATATCCCATATTAAGTATTGCAATTCCTTCCTTACTGGTCTTACTTACCCAAATCAAATTCTCACTGCTATTTTACATGCAGCAGTTAAATTGATTTTCCTTCTAGTTTGGTTGAATGTTTTTTACCGAATCCAATATAAAATACTTCTACTAACATACAAGACCATCAACAAAACTACACCAACATACATGTTTTGACTTGTCTCAAAATGTCTCCTGTGATGAGACCAGGCACCACAGTGGGAACATCGGGCCAAACCGATCTGTCATTCAGTGGGTCAATTGAGCTACATCAGCCCAACCACTTTATTAAATGCTGCCCAGCGGCCGGATCCAGCATTCTGTGACCAAAGAGGGAGAGGGAGGCTGCCCACAGGAAGTATGCAACAGTTGGAGACCCTAACACATCACAAAGCAGTGAAAAAATGTTTAAGATCGGGATGGCTTTGGGATTTGATTATTTATTGAGCATTGTCCCAGCACATTCCAAAACCAGACTTGATGGCTACTGCTGAGGTCATATTCTATGTTACCACCCAGAGTCCAGCCACCACCAATGAAAAGTGATCATGGCCCGGGGGAGGGCGAGGGGGAGGGTGACATTGTGGTTGTTGCTGTGGGATTTACTTGGAGAAGGACTTGGACTAATGCATAGTAGTCGTACTCTATTAGTGCCAGATAAGATTGTGTCAACCAAGAACCTGCTCAGTCAGATCGGGTGCTGTATCTTTGGGACTTATTTGCCATCACACTATTGGAAGATGCTCGTAGACTCTCGGGAAGGGTGAGCCTACATCCGTAGGGAGACTGATACCCAGAGTCCCACCAAGCAGGTGGAGAGTTGACCAAACAGTCGGAATCAGCAAGTACACAAACCCACTTACCATATCAAAACTCCATAGCCCATCTTGATTGTTCATCTGGAGACTTTGTTGCTGTGAGTTTCTGACTGTTGGCATTCTGAGCTGTGAGGTAACCTGCTGGGGACTTTTTTGTGGGTTTTGTTGACACTGGTGAATTTACTGACACTTTGTTATATTTGGTGGGGAAATATGTTTCTCTTTGGGGAGCACTGTTGCATATATTTTCTGTGTACACATTTGATAAATAAAGAGGTTATTATCTCTTTCTTGCCTCCTTACCTGTCTGATCTGGGTTCCTAGAGGGCTGGGTACCTAGAGAACAATGGTTTCAACCCTAGTGTCCTCACATCTCCCAACTTGACAACTCATAAGATCTGTGTCTCTCATCCACACTCATTAACTTCTCCCATTCCCTCTTACAGGACATTTTTCTGGCTGCACCCACCTTATTAAATGCCCTTCCTTGCACAATAAGACTTTCCCCTAGTATTCAAACTTTCAGCGTTCTCTGAAAACCCACCTCTTCAGGCTAGCTTATTAAATTCCACAATCACCTGTTTAACCTTCCTAATGTATCCTATTTTCACTCTTTACACAGTTTACACAAGCCAACAGCCTTCTGACTCCCTGACCAAAATTGTTGTGCGACTGGATCATATAGCCCACTAAGCACTTTTTTACCTGGCTGAACCAATATGAATTATGTAGCACTTAACCTCATGTATTAAATTCCCTTTGTCCAATAGATTGTTGGCTTGCAAGTAAGGCCCTCTTACCTCTCTGTCTGTCTGTATTATCCAGTTTTGTTTTATTACTGTGTTGTTCCCATTTGAAAAGCTCTATGGAATATGCTGACGCTGTATACATAGATAATGATGATGATGATTACTGAAGAAGAAGAAGGATCATACTGTTCCTATTGGGCAGCAGGGTGGCTAAGTGTTTAGCACTTCTGCCTCACAGCACTGGGGTCATGAGTTCAATTCCCGACCATGGTCTTATCTGTGTGGAGTTTGTATGTTCTCCGTGTTTGCGTGGGTTTCCTCCGGGTGCTCCGGTTTCCTCCCACACTCCAAAAACATACTAGTAGGTTAATTGGCTGCTATCAAAAATTGACCCGTGTGTGTGTGTGTGTGTGTGTGTGTGTGTGTGTGTATATGTTAGGGAATTTAGACTGTAAGCTCCAATGGGGCAGGGACTGATATGAATGAGTTCTCTGTACAGCGCTGCGGAATCAGTGGCGCTATATAAATAAATGATGATGATGATGATGATGATGATGATATTGTCACCTCTCCTGGATTGTGAAAACCAATCAACATGCATCTTAGTGTGGTGAGTTCATGTACGCTTAAATAATGTGACATGATACTGGTTTATCAGTAAATCCAGGTGACAATGTGGCTCAAATGGCTGATATGTGATTTGCCATATATTCAAAGCTGGCTGTCTCTCCTACATAATCTAGATGACCTAAGTAGATGTCATCCCATGTTTGGTCTTAGTTCAATCATGGTGGTGGGTCCCACATCTTAGCATAGTAGATAGATAGATAGATAGATAGATAGATAGTAGAATTTAGAGTTGTTATCCTCTACGTATTTATGAAAAAATGTGATGACAGCAACTAGTACCAAAACACACAACGCATGATCAAAAGTATTAAATTCAAATTCATGGGATATATATAAAATCTCTGTCTAGCCCTCCGAAGTATTATCCTACACTGTCAAAATCAATTGTTGTCACTGAGTTAGGGTCAGAGGACTGCCCATACAGCCGGCTCACATGATATTACCTCCCGAGAGGCGCTGAGTCTAACGGTGAGGGAGGTGTTCGCCAGGGATCCCACAAGGGAGTTTGGCCTTAGCTGCTCCCATACTGCAGATTGCGACCCTCTTAGGGGGTGATGAGCGAGGCTGTATTGAGAACCAAGATAATGACCGAAGATGCCACGGATGAGAAGTAGCTTAATGACTGAGAGACTAAGAAGCAGTTTCCCAGGGAAACGGTAGAGCCAATGTACTGAGAGTAAGGAACAGCAGGCGAATATGCAGGTTATACTGGAGACTGGTAGCAATGATCTGCGGGTAGATGTGCTGAGACTCATAGAACAGGTAGCAATCATCTTCAGAGCGTTATCACAGGTTAATGGAGTAGTCACAGAGGCTGTGATGATCTGCGGATAGATGTGCTGGAGACTTCAGAGAACAGGTAGGAATAATCTGCAGAGCGTTACCACAGGATAGTGGAGTAATTCCAGAGGCTGTGATGATCTGCGGATAGAAGTGCTGAAGACTTCAGAGAACAGGTAGCAATAATCTGCAGAGCGTTACCACAGGATAGTGGAATAGTTACAGAGGCTGTGATGATCTGCGGATAGATGTGCTGGATATTCAGAGAACAGGTAGCAATAATCTGCAGAGCGTTACCACAGGATAGTGGTCTGCGGATAGATGTTCTGGAGAGCAAACAGGAGCCAGGGAACAGGACATCTGAACAGGAGAGTAGACCTGTAGATTTGGCAACTTAGTAGAAAAGCAGGTGCTTTAAATAGACAGAGCTGACAGGCAATTAGCCAATCAAGAGGATGCAGGAAGTATTGAGCAAACCAGGTGTGTGCATGCTCAGTTCAGACCAACAAGTGAATGCTGGAAGAGGGAAACAGGTGAGAACAGTGACCATAATGCAGGATTAGCTGGTGCAATTTGTGACAGTGCCCCCCTTTTAAAAGTGGACACTGGACACCTAAGCGTTGGTTTCTTAGGATTTGTAGAATTGAACTTTTTCACCAAGACAGGAGCATGGACGTTAGAAGAATAAATCCACTTGCGTTCTTCAGGACCATAGCCTTTCCAATCTACGAGATATTTAAGCTTGGCCCGAGAAATCTTACTGTCCAGAATCTGATTCAATTTGAATTCCTCATCATGCGTAGCAGGCAGAGGTGCAGTAGGTACCCTGATAGTTGAGAATCGATTAATGATGAGGAGTTTAAGTAAGGACACATGAAACGTGTTGGAGATCCGAAGAGAAGCAGGCAATTTCAACTTCACTGAAGTGGGATTCAGAGTATTTTAAATGGACCGATGAATCGGGGTGCAAATTTCATGCATGGCACTCTGAGTCGCATTTTCTTTGTGGCCAGCCACACTTTATCGCTGACTTTCAATGGAGGAATTGCCGACGTTTCTTGTCAGCAAAATGTTTGTAACGAGAGGAGGATCTCCTGAGACTTTTGTGGATTGGAGCACAGATGGAGACAAAGTTCTGATAAGTGCTATCAACAGCAGGCATCTGGGTGGGTGAGAGGGATGCAAACATAGGGAGGTTTGGGTATTGCCCATAAGTAATAAAAAAAATGGTGTGGACGAGGTAGATTCATGGTACAGGTTATTATGTGCAAATTCCGCCCAGGGCATGAGATCAGACCAGCTGTTTAGAGAGGCAGATGAATAAATTCGAATAAATGTTTTCAGTTCTTGATTTGCCCTCTCTGTTTGCCCATTAGATTGTGGGTGAAAGCCCAATGAGAAGTTGAGTTGGATATTGAGAAGTTTGCACAGGGATCTCCAGAATCTGGACGTAAATTGAACCCCTCGATCTGAAACAATCTCCAAGAGAAACCTGTGTAGCCGAAAAATCTCTTTCACGAACAATTGGGCCAGCAGAGCAGCTGAGGGTAACCCTGAAGGGGTACAAAGTGAGCCATTTACTTGAAAGGAGATCCATGATAAAATCCATGGAGATGAATAACCATGGTTTGGTTGGAAGAGGCAGTGGACCTAGTGGACCAGCTGGCTTTACTCGAGGTGTCTTGTGTTGAGCACAGATATTACACGCTGACACAAACTGTTTTGTATCTGTGCGAAGAGTGGACCACCAATAACTTATGGATATGAGCTCAGTGGTTCTCCGGATTCCAGCATGACCAGAAAAACGTGAGGCTTGGTACCATTGGAGTAACTTCCTTCAGAGAGCTTGAGGCACAAAGGTAGTGAGCAAACCAGGTATGTGTATGTTCAATTCAGACCAGCAAGTGAATGCAGGAAGAGGGAAACAGGTGAGAACAGTGACCATAATGCAGGTTTAGCTGGTACAATGTGTGACAATTGTGCTGAGAAGGACATCTGAATGTTTAATTCAATGTATACATATACTCTATAAGTGTTTATCTAGGATAACATGAGAAAAATCCAGCTTTAAATGAAAGCTGTGCAACTGTGAATGTAGATGAATGAGTGTCAACACTTCCTGCGTAAACCATGGTAAGTGTGTTACTTGATCCTGCCCCTCCTTTAGGACAATTCTGGTTGTGCTCACAATGGTCATTTACAATGATGCGACAAAGTGAGTCTGCAGTTCAAATGTCATTTGTAAAAGCATGTGTCTATTTTTGTTTGAATCTATAATTAGTGCTTCACATGAGTTTTGTCTATGTAAATAGTGCAAAAGTTTTCATCTTGTGATTAAAGGAGCAACCTGAAACTTGGAAGATCATGGTGTTCCTTACTAAATGCGTTTATTTTTTTTGAAAGGAAGAGTTGGAATCCATTTTGCCAAAATCCTATCCTTGAGGCTGCAGGTAAACATCTGAGTTTTATGATGCACTGCATATGTGTGTAATATGTAAACTAATGTTTTCAAAACTATATGTATCAAACTGCAGTTTATTAAAAATAGCCATCTTAAAGTAATATTGACTGTGTTTGATCGCTCCAAAATAAATATATTTATTTTGCTGAAACTTTTATATTATGTTTTTATGTGATATAAGGATCAATCTAATACCTTGCAAAGTTGACTACTGGTATTTACAAACGGTGGTAATTGTAAAAAACGATTACCACCATTCCGACACCGAAGATACCTTCATGAAAAATGCAAAAGTTACAAAAACCATTACTATTAAAGTAGACTTCCCTTGAAAATGACTGCTTACATCTCCGATGGCAGCACCACACATCCAGCAGCTTATTCCGATACACAGATGTCCGGCAGGAAATTGTGATGTGATTGCGACCTTAGTAAATCTTAATTTAAAGCAGCAATGTGAGGTTAAGTGTTTATAGACTTAACCTGAGGGGCCCTGGCATTGCCGCTTTAATTTAAGATTTAGATCAGTCAGCACTTACACTTAACCTGTAACGGGTAGAAATGATATGGGTGACAACCAAATGTACTTAGGAGAAACCCATGATTTGAATTGGCAGCACCTGTGATGGAGCGTCCTTACTGTCAGTGTTTGACTGGGGCATGAAAGCCTCCCCTGGGGTAATGCAATGGTGTTGCCCTTCACCTCCCACCTGACCAAGATGACTGCTGTAGCATCGAATGGGTTAATACCTGATGTAGCTGTGCCGAATGGGTTAAACCTCAGCACTAAGAGATTAAAGATGTATTAAAGGGTATATTTATTCATTTAAATGTAAATATTAAATATTAGGATGCTATGGCGCTGGTTAGTAACCGGCGCACAGTGCCAGAAAGGATTAAGTCCCTGCACTGGGTGCTGAGAGTATAAATGTATTTATTTTCATATTCAAGTTTTGATTTCTGATGCAATAGACATTTCAGTGGAGGAAACTTGTTTTTGTAACCGGCTGTGGCCGGTGTGATAGGCCAGTGGGAACCATCCACAGCAACCCTGATCTAAAGGAAGAGGTCAGGTGTACCACTCCAGTTGCCCAACAAAGGGGTACAGTAGCAGTGAGAGTTACCCAGAAGGAAGCGGTTCTAGGTGCTGGCAGAGAAGCCTAGTGGTGGCAGCAGCAAACCCCTCCTACTGTGTTTAGAGCGGTGTATTTGGGATAAAGAAAAAGGACGGTGGGATGCCAAGCCCAGCCGGTCCCCAGCAACACGGACAGGGTGGCATAGGGGCTCCATTTTGCACCAATGGAAAGGGCCCAGCAGAGGTGGTGTGACCATCCACTATAGGGGATGTGGTCAGCATATGGAGGACATGGATAGTTTCATAGTGTAATATATAAACAATGCACATTCTGGCCCCAGCCCGAAGATCAGGACAAAGTCCTGATTGAGAAATCCTGTGGGGCACTTCCAAAATAGGGACTCCTCCATCAGTTTCAAAACAGTTAGACTGTCATTGTCTCTACCTGATTTTGGAGCTTTCATTGCCTGCTGCTGCTGGTGTCTTAAGCTCAGTTGCTGCTTATCCAGATCTGGGAATGTTGGGTCCTGTTTGGAAAAAAGATAGGTTCACGAAATATGGAAAGTCTAGCAATGAGTGAACTCCCTAAATCTATAGCACCCACACTTAATAATGCTGCCTTCCTCCCTGCAACCAAGCTACATGATTTAAAGAATACACCTATTTTCCCCAACGAGTTCTGACATTAAATAATTAGTATTAACATTTAATAACTAGACCTTGTTCTCCCCAAACTCAGCCCCACATTCAATTATTATCCCCCCATCTTCTCCAGCATTAAATGTTTCCATCAACCTACTTTAAATTAATAGGCACCAACATTAAATAACTCCCACCAAATGAATATCTCACAAGTAAATTAATATCTCCCACCCACTATTAAATTATCACCCTCATCGTTAAGTTAACAGCAAATAGTCTTATATTTTCATTATGTCCTCTAAAGACCCTCCTGTTATTATATTCCATGTGTACTAGCCAAACCAACATAACGTGTCCTAGTGGCAGAACTGTCATTCAATTGGAAGATCCAAAAATGATGCACCTATATTACATGAAAATCACCCCTCCCCTTCTTCCATCTGGCGCTGCAGAGTCCTCTCTTACAGCCCGCACACGTGAAACATCATGCACGTTATGTGGTGCATACCCCACATGTGATGTCCTAGGAGAGGGACCAGCCTGTCAATCAATACTAGGGTGTGGAAAAGGGCCGACAGGCAGTGAGCCCACCAGGAATCTCAACCTGCAAAAGCAGAATCTTGCATTTACATGTGGGCACAAAGTGAGGTGCTCAAATAAACATAATACACATTTCTCAACAAATACTACATACAGCCAAACAACTCCCTTTAGAACATGCCAACATTTGCACCCTTGCAGTGGCTGCAATTTTGACATGCACATCTGTGTGCTTCCTAAAAAATTTGTATTTGTGCAACATATAGGAAAATGATGTCACAAAACACAATTTGAGCTATGGACCCTAATTTCTTGCACTTAAAGTAAATTAGGCTTAATACCTGTTCTGTTTATTTTTGTACTGTGCAAACATATATCATAATTTTATAATAAATCTATAAATTATCGGAAAATACATACTAGAAAGACTATAAGCTATCCCTAACACTGCTCATTCACTTGTGAGAAAACAATAAAAATACAATAAAAGCTGATTTTTCTGTCACACAGCTTAATAAGATACATGCTGTGCTAGAGAGCATCAAGTAATGTAATTAATCATCAACAATTGTGACAGGTCTTTGGGAAGAAACCATCCCAAGTACAATCCACCAGGGATCCCCGTGAATGGCACAAATTATAGACTGTATGTATAGCCTTCCTCACTTTTGTGTCGACTTCTCTTTCTTGCTTGTCTGGCTGTTTATCCCGGATCCTCTTTGTTGCAATGTCACTGGTCAGTATTGAGACATAACTGGTCAGCGTTGCTGACCACAAGGGCTCACTGTCCACCTCACAGCATAGTCGGGGGTCGTGAAACATAGGCAGTGGGGCCTATGTTAGTCTGCCCCTTACCTTCCCCATTCCGCCTTTCAAGTTGTAGGTCATTTACGTTTAGACATGAATTGCATGCTGTAGAGTTCATTGTCATAAGGTCCGTTTCATAACATGTGTAGACCTATTTCAAGCAAAATATACTATTGAAATGGACATACTTTCAAACATGAATCAGGCCCTATATGTGAGAATGTAGCATATCATCAAACAGGGGTTCAAATGTGTTTCTTGTGCCCTCTCTTCTGAGTCTGCAAGCTTCTGTCCTTGGAGGAGAACATCTGGGTGGCTATGATTGAAGACTCATACTTTTAAGAGTAATGGAGGGAGAATCTTCTTTGTTTTCATGTCTGTTTTATTTTGTATATCTCTGTTTTATGTATGTCCTGTTTTCACCAGTGTCCGGTGCTGTGGAGCACTGTCGAACCTTAGAAATGAACAATAATAATAATAATAATAATAACAATAATATATTTGTGACATTTTGTAATGGTACATAAACCGATTCCTAAAGCTTTCTCACATTATTTATCGAAATATAGATGAATACATTTATATAATTTTTTTTCTAGAAAGCCCTTCTGAACATTATGGGGCGCATGCAGAGTTGGACGCAAGTAAGTACATATTTCCGTACTATGCATGAGCACCAAAGATGCAGCTTATGCTTAGAGAGGCGGAACACGGGAGGGAAGGGGCAGGCAAGTGTCGAAGTTAAATAATTGGATGAAGTCATTTTAAATTAATAAATATCGGTTATTACAGAACTCTGCATGAATGCTAAATACAAAATATATGGTGTTTGGACTTATATTAATTCATTTTTTTACCAGCAGTAATACGGTACCATCAGACAAGCGATCACACATAGCGATTGCTCATTTTGATTATATAAGATTCATACTCAAAAATACTTTGCAATACTTTGTAAAAAGGGTTAGTTCAAATCAGGTTTGTTCGGTTCCCTCAGGCAAGACATGCACACAGCTTAAGGAAGGACTTGCCCCTACCTTTGGAGGGGAATCCTTTGAACTGACCTATCTGCACTGTACACTGTGACATCCTCACTGTTTTTTTTGTTAACTGAAACTGCATAAAAAGCCACTGGCAGTATCATTCAGTCTCTTTTTGATTACAGACTTCAGCTTTGAGGACTGTCCCTGGATCCAGGATGCACGCCGCAATGTATCGGTTATACTTTCTTGTATATTGTTATAGTTTCTTATATTTTATCATAGTTTGCTGTAATTCTGCTGTTTTGCTATTAAATATCTTTGTGCGTTGGAACCGCATTAATCGCATGAGTCAATCTTTATGGGTGAGATAGTAATGGATGTAACACAAGCATAAGCCAAGTACAGTAAGGAGCGTGTTCACATAATTGTGACTAAATCAGAGGTGAACACAGCCGCAGATACGCCTGTTAGCAGGTGTATCTCTTGTGGGTGCTCGATCCCGGGTGCAATGAAATGCTGATGAGCATCATCATAAGTACGGACCTTTGCAATGTAAAAATAAAAAATACAGATTTAAATAATGTTTTTTTTAAAAATTATAAACCCCTTCCACAAAGTGGTCCAAACACCAAAAGGTATATTTATCAATATAGGTATATAAAGGTATATTTATCAAGCTGCGGGTTTGAAAAAGTTGAGATGTTGCCTATAGTAGCCAAACAGATTCTAGTTATCATTTATTTACATTCTACAAAATGACAGCTCGAATTTGATTGGTTGCTAATGGCAACATCTCTACTTTTTCATACCTACAGCTTGATAAATTTAACCCAAGGTCATATCCTGGGCTGGTTGCTGCTAATGCATACCAGGACCAGACTATGACAGGCTGGACTGGTCACACTATAATTGGGAAACCTGCAGTCTGGGGTACCTCTGCTATAGTTCCCATCTGGGAATCTGGACTGCAAAAAAAATTGTGGTCCTCCCTTTAGGAAAAAAACGTCCCATGCTGAAGCACTGGAGATCTTCCCAACACCTCTGACACCGTGTAATAATAAAGGATTTAAGTTAAAAACAAAAAGCATATTTAAATGTAGCACTATTGGTCCTAGCAAGCCTTGGTATTCATAAACGGCTTGGGTATATGACACATGTAGAACTGTGTTGTTTTTTTCTTTTCTATAAATTTAAGAAAGAAGGAGATCCCTTTGGAATTAGGCTATTAATAAAGTAATGAAAGAGGGATTGGGTGAGTTATTTATTTTGAATAAGGGATTTTTTTCAATGGTGTGTATATGTTTTTTTACAGTATTTTTCTATGTGGCACTACAGGTGCTGGCAAGCCCTGAATGCCAAAGCAAATATGCGTTGGAAGCCATGGGTATGCTGGCACTTTTAGTTCTACAAGCGTCAGCATACACAAAAGCTGTCAGGACTTGCTGAGACCATCAGTGCTGCATATAACAATACTATTTTAAAACAAATTTTAAATCTTTCATTACCAAACACCCACTGGCCATTGTGTCCAATGTTTTCAGCATGGGGCTGTTTTTAAATGGGGAAGGCCAAACATTTTTTCTCCAGGCCTAATTGCCCTAGGCAATTCAGTTCAGCGCTGAGTATGCTGGGGGATGTATCCTACTATAACAGAAGGACTCCACCTATGCATGTTTCCTTTTTATAGCATGACCAGCCTGTCATTGCCTGGTAATAGTTCCAGCTTAAGCAGGGGGACCCAATGTAAGGAACGGGCTGGGTCGGGGGGTCAGTGGACCATATGCCCCCTTGTATTTTTGTCCGCCAGGTGGTCCAGTGGTAATGTGGTGCAGACAGCCTGTACGGTCTGTACATGGGCTGCCACATCGCATAGTACTCACTGTGGCTGTGTCATTCATTCACAGAATATTGTACTACAAGCTGTAGTACACAGTGCGATGAAGGGCACAGTGTAATGAAGGGGGCAGCATTGTGATGAGGGGGGCAGCCTTGTGATGATGGCCACAGTGTGATTGAGGGAAAAGCAGTGTGATGAACGGGGCAGCAGTGTGATGAAGAGTGCAGCAGTGAGATGAGGGGAAAAGTGTGATGAAGGGGGCAGTGTCAGGCCGTAGGCCTAGGGGCACTGGAGAGGAGTAGACACTAACCGGTATTAGCGCAACTGGTCTAACAGGCGCAGAGTCTAACGTACCCCTGGTGTTCACCAGGGACCCCCGCAAGGAGGTTTGGACTTCGCTGCACAGGGCACGCAGGTCGCGGTTCTATTAGCCAGTCACCAGTGTAGTGTAGAAAGGTCAGACGGTTCTGGGTCACAGCAATCAGGAATATCAGGTACAGAAGGGTAATCCAGTAGAGTAGTCGCCAAGCCGAAGTCACAGTACCGAAGGGGTCACACAGAAGAGTAGGATGGTCGCCAAGCCGGGTCACAACAGGAAGACAGTAAGCAGGATACTCAGAAGTATGGATACTAAGGAAGCCAGGAACACTGGTTGTGAACCTGTTACTCTGGCACCCTAACGGCGCCAGAGGCAGGTTTAAATAGGATCCAGACTGTGGTGATTGGCGGAGAGCGGGAGGCGGCAGTGGATTAGTGAAGCGGCGTCCTGTTGCCTAGCAACGAGACTGAGACCAGGGCGCATGCGCCCGATACCCGGAAGTCCGCGGCAGCCGACAGAGGAGTCAGACGTCCGTTCCCCGTCTGACAGGGAATCAGCGGGGACTGCGTCTGACAGGCAGTAGTATGATGAAGGGAGAACATTGTGATGATGGGACAGACATATTTATTATTTGTTGCTCTTATAGTTGTGATCTTATAGCTACATAGTGTTATGTATATACCCCTTTATAATCATCCAGGTATGTAAAAAATGATGCTATAGGGAGAAGATATAAATAATAAAATGCAATATAAAGTGAGGTTTGTTTTTTGTTGCTTTATTTATTTTCAAGATTTATCATTTATAATAATAAAATATTGCTGGGTTAAGCAACACTAAAATAGCCCCTTTTTTATATTGAAGAATATATATTTGTCGGGGTCTTAGTCCTGTTTACACCACTCGGTGGTACCATATCACCGTACATCTCCCTCCTGGTCGAATGCAGCTTTCTATCCTAGGACAAGGGGACTTCTGTGTGCAGTACTGGAGACTGCCATCTTGGGTGAGACATTTGCTAGACATCCTGCTGAACACCTTATCTCATCCACCAATTGGCTTCCTCTGCAGACTATAAGAGTCTCTTCCTACACTCTGCAAATTGCCAGTGCAATACTTTCCTAGTTCCAGACTGTCACAGCTGCTGTTTGTTTGCTGTTTCATCATGTCTGCTGTATACAGATCTCAACCATCAATCCTTTGTGTTAATTCAGCTTTACCCTATTTGCTGTTCATTCAGTGAAGAGCCGAGCACAGAAGAAGGCAGAAGACAGAAGAAAAGAAAATAAAGATGAAAGAAAGCAATACAGAGGTAAGTGAAAGAGGAGAAACGCAGAGAGGCACAGGGGGTTAAAGAAAGGAGGGACAAAAGCAGCATAGCACAGGGGGATAAAGAAAAGAGGGACAAAAGCAGAATGGCACAGGGGGATAAAGAAAAGAGGGACAAAGACAGCATGGCACACGGGGATGATGAAAGGAGGGGGCAAAGGCAGCATGTCACAGGGGGATGAAGAAAGGGGCAAAGGCAGCATGGCACAGGGGAATGAAGAAAGGGGCAAAGGCAGCATGGATGGCGCAGTGCAATCATAAGGGGGCATAGCATGGTGATGATGAAGGGGCACAGTAATGTGTGTGTGATGGCACAGGGAGCTTTTGGCAATGTAGTGTGTGTGAGGTAGATGGTAGCTAATTAATGGTTGCTATTTTGTTTGTGTGGTAATGGGAATACTATTTTAATGTTGGGGCTGGAGGAAGGCCTAATTATTAATCATGGGTGCTATTGATTTAACGGTGGGGCTGGTTGTAATTTTCTAAATGTTGCCATTTTTTTCCAAATAGGGTCCCCCAACATTCCAGGACCCAGACAAGCCGCAACTAAAGAAACCTGCGGCCACATGGGGTAAAAGTGAGAAGAACAGGTAGGAGAGAGCAGGAGAGTGTGTGAAATGTTGTGATTCAAGTGGGACAATGTCAATTTTTGGTTAGTGTTCTGCCCAATGTAAGGTACAGGCCAAGACTGTGAACTCTGTGTACACACTGCATTCTTTCTGTACTACACTGTGGTGCTAGATGTCTTGAAAGTCAGGAGTGCTTGGCGAATTCAGGGCCTAGCGCTTTTCTCCCACAAGCCATGCCCCAATGATGCATAGCCACGCCCCCAATTGTATAACCATACATGCCTATAACTTTGGGCCCAACATGCGCACCTATAAGGGGGCCCCATGAAGTTGTTGTACCGGGGCCCTGGTTTCCTCTTGGCAGCCCTGGCAGTCACATCATGATAAACTTAGTCTTGACACTTTAAATGTATCTTCATGCATTTAATGCACTATGCTGAGTTGCACATATCTTATGATAAATCTTTTTGCAGCACACATTTTGCGTGCATCCAACTCTACATGAGGCCCAATGTATGTTGCATTGCAAAGCTGTTATTTGTGGCATGATGACACAAAGAGCATCATTAAGCCCCACCTCCACCGGAGATCGCGCGGGGGGGGGGGGGGAGGGGGCAATGCTTCCTGGAATCCAGGAGGCCTCCCCAATATCTGCAAGCCTTTGGACATTCTGGGACAGTAGGCAAGTATGGCTAAAATCTCCCCAACTGTATCTGCACCACTCTCTTCTTTACATTCTTAGCAGACATTTGATTAGAGAGGGGTACAGAATTGCAAAGGGGAATAAGCAAAAGGGACTACAGGGGACCACTCATGGCTGCCTGCTGTGTAAACAAACTCATTGGTGTCAGCAACCCCTTCAAATATATTTAACCCAAGATAGAGCATAAGAACAGACAGAATTTCACATTTACTTTGTTGCCTACAAACATCATATGAAATCAGAGTCCCTTTAAAAAAAAACACATGATACAGTTATGTTTTTCCACAGGGAATAAGTTGCCTTTTATTGTATAAAAACAAATGGTCAGAAATGGTCTTACGGGATAAAAAGGCTGTGTCAAAAACAGAAATCCTACTTTTCTAGGACCGGTAAACTGGGTCATAGTTATCTGTCCTTATTAGTCCATTCACCCCAATTCAAAATTGTGACGCTGCACAAATACACCTGGTTTTACAGGGAAGCTCATGGATTTGCAGGCCAAGATGGTGACATCTGTGGGTGTGCAAATATTTACACCCACAGCTGATCATGCAAGTTTTTTGCTATGTGCAGATTAGGCACATACATTTGTCTACTTTTACACCTACATGTAAATATGAGGTTATGTTTTAATGGACAAGATTGCTTAAAAAAGATAAAAGGTTGGAAAATGCGGATTTAGGGTAGTTACCTGCTTTGCAGAAGGACACACAACCCTTGATTTTTTTTGCCAACTCTTAAATAGCAGTCACATTCTCCACTTTAATGGGATACATTTTTTTCACATTACAGATGCTCTTTTGCTCAGAAAGGCATTTCTATTTCTATTTCTATTCTGCTTCAATCAATGTAATAAAAACATTTAAACGTACAAAAGTGATATATTTAATACAGACAGTCTGAAATTAGCAGTGAAAGTGAGGGGAAATTAACACATTAATTAACCGTGCAGTATTTTAGAAGTAAAATGAACATTGATAATAACATTTATATTAGGTAAAAAAAAAAATTTCTGGGGGCAGACGAGGAAGTGGGTGTACACCTTAAAATGTGTCAAGTGGACAAGTAATACCTTTCGTGTATATAAAGAAACAGTACATGTCTGCGTTGTTTTTGGTTTGTAATTGAGTCTTAGTCTTGTGCAGTGGTGAAAGTGGACATTTAGACGGAGATGTATGGAAAATGTAAGTGAAAGGAATTTCATAGATTTACAATCAAAGCAGTAGAAGTGGCGGTATGACATACCATCATACACCGGCCCTATTCGACCATAGGTCTTGTGTTTATAGTTGACACAAAATTACCCAAAATGTATCATCTATACAGGACTTGGATTGGATTGGAGAATTGTGCTGGGCTCATATGATATGAGTTTCAATGTAGATAAATATAATGGTTATATATTTGGATGCTATAGACATGCAAGTAGATTCTATCCAAAATTGAATATTGTGAATCTTTGTGTAGAAAGATCTAGGGCCTCTAGACTCTGAGTGTACCTTATGTCTCTTACTTAAACAGTCTTCAACCACACCTCCCCCTCTGAAATCTCTCTTCCTCACCGATATCCACATGCCACTCACACATTCAAGACTTCTCCCATGCTACTCCTCACTTATGGAACTCATTTCCATGCCCAAACAGACTCTCTCCTAGCCTCCAAACTTGTAAACACTCCTTGAAAATCCCCCTCTCCAGCAAAGTCTACCTGATACCTTTTCCTGTACCACAGGCACAGCCTTCATTTTCGTCTCCCACTCTTTGTGTACCATTCTTCTGTCATAGGCTCCCCCACTATTTTGGAAGCTTCCACAAGCAGAACTTGTTCTTTCTAACTTCTTCTTCTATCATTAACCACCTCATGTACGCTGTACGACTTATTGTTATGCTTTACATTCAATCTGATTCCCTACTGTCTTGCACTGCAAAATTTTGCGGTGCCCTATAAGTAAACGCTAATAATAGGCATATTCATAAATTCAATAGCATGCAATTCCATATTCCAGCATCTGAACCCAGAAGAATATTATGTGGTATTAAGTGTGCCATGACTTTATAAATCACATAAAAACTGAAAGCCCAAACAGGTTCCACTGCGCTGAAGCCAGTCCCATCACCAGCTCAGAAGAACAGTGCTGCTGCTTCCCGAGTGGATGGACACATCACTGGGCCACCAACCTCACTGTAGTTATACCCCTGGATATCAAAACAGGATACACAGGGCTGCTGCCTTTAGCAAAGTGAGGAGTGTTGATTTGGGACTATTTTGATTTGCCATTATGTAGCAAAGTTATTCTTTTTGTTTGGATACAGTGTTGAACAAAATGTACATATGTACTTGTGTAATTGTAACTAGCTTATATAACAAAGATGCTTAGTAGAGGCAGAGCCCAAAAACGTAAGATGTCTGCTTCTCTGAAGAGAACTTTGATGGAGTAAGTACCTAAGGGCACAATTATCAGCAGGATTAAATGAGGAACTAATCTACAGCTGCATGGTTCAAATCCCGAAATGTAAATTTTGAGGTTTATTGGTGCTTTAATATGTTGGTCATATAAGATGTAATAAAAACAAAAATACAAGTTTATAATAAAGGGCTGTGCATGCAGATGTTGGAAGATGTGTGCACAAATGTGTACTATTCAGCAGTGTTCACAATTAATAACCCTGAAAATATTTCATAGTAATGTAAGAATCATTTGGTTTGCAATTAGAGCTGTGATTTTATTATGGAAGAAAGGGTTGTTCCATGCGACTTTGCATATGCAAGAAATGGAGTTTTTTTGGATATTAACAATATTTTTCTCTATTCCAGGTAAGGTGTCTCAGCAGCCTCAACTTGATGTTCTTGACCAGCATCAATAGGCTCGTCGGTGTCAAAAGTCCCATAGAATTTCTGGAAGAAATAGATAATTTTTAAATAATTGACTATTATGTTCTTGCTATTAACAAGAAATGGTCACCCATGTACAATAAGTTCATCATGTTAAGTATAGCAACAGCGAATGTTTTGGCACACAGCATTATAACGAAAATATCTTTCATACTGAAGTTTTGTGTTTAATTTTTCTGCCCCAAAAATTAGAATTAGAATCTATGGTGGCAGCTATCCCACAATTAGGTGGCCACCACCATAGACTCTATGGTGCTAGCTCTTCCTCTTTCATAAATGTCTAAATGTTCCTTAGTTTCCCAGGACTTATTGCAGTAATATCACTTTTTTAATGCCCCAAGCAATAACATTAATACACATTTGTCACACGAGTCTAGAATTCCAACAGATGTACATATATGGTGTGACCTTAACCAGCCTGTCCCTCGTTTCTTACAATATGTGGATTATAACATATACTTTTTATAGCCTTGGTTTTGTTCCCCGTCTCACCAGAGGACAACTGCAGTGTCTAATTTCATGTGGATAAGGGGACATTGTACCTTTTCACTATATGCTACTCAATGTAAATATGTTAATTGTTGTATCTTATTGATATTGCAGTGAAGCTGTTATTCATTGTGCTTAAAGTGAAGCTAGGTGGGTTATGGGTAAGAATCAGATTGCAGGATACAGGTAAAGGGGAAGGCCAATTAGTATCCATTTTTCTCAACAGGACTAGTCCAGACATTTTGTTTGTACCAAGCAGGGTGTTTTTGTGGAAGCACAGATCATCTCCACTCCCCCTCAAACCCCCTGATCCAGCACCCACTAATGTTTAAGAGGGAAAGAGCCAGGGGTGTGCAGAGGGAGGGGAAAGAACTGTTGAGATTTGACCCTGGATATAAGGAACCACTCGAGGGGGGGAGGAGGGTTGTTCATTCTGTGGATTGATTCCTGGAAGGTGCAAGCTCTGATGTTGTGTTGACATTCTCTACCAGTGAACTACATCTGCAGATCCATGGGTCTTCAAGTCAGGACAGCCAGGTGACTAACTCCTGAAGCTAGTGGGGTAAGGGACAGATGATGTGGTAAACCTGCCTGGTATTTATTTACTGTTTGTATATAATCTAGTTTTGTTTTTATTACAATAAATGTGCTGTTGTACTTTTCTAACTGCATTTGCCTGAGTGACTATAAGAATCCGAGAAGGTACTGGGTAGGCTTGTCTGGCATAGTATGGCACCCCTGGGTGGCCAGCCAGCATAAAGTGGGTAGAATTGGGTTAGAAAACCCAGTATCTTCACATATGGGATCTATGCATTTGGCAAAAATAATAGTTACATATTTTGGACATTATTTATTTGGTACATAGGTATTGTGTGAGACATTCAAATGCCATTTTTATCCATTTTTTTAAAGTGTAGTTTTCGAAAATACAGTTTTCCAACTAAAAATTTCACCAATTTATAAAACAATTTAAAATCACTTTTGATTTCTGTAGTTAAAAAATATATGTGTAAGGAAATAAGCCTAGAAAGCATAGAAGGATGGTAAGACATAGGAGAAGAAAAGTTTTACATAATTAGTGGTTTGAGAGGGCAGCCTGTCAAAAAACCATCCAAAAATTACTACAGGCAACATTTGCTTGAAAGCAAAATGTGTGTAAAAAAGAGCCTATTTAAAACTTGCTGGATGTTTCTTATGAGAAACATGCCTATATCTGATTCTGAGTAATAAAAACTTAAGTGGAGAGACGACGAAAGATAGCAATTCATGTTCTAATATAGCAAAGAAAAAGTTAGAAGAAAGGCAAGACATCAATGTTGGTAGCAATGGTGTGTAAAAGATTGCAAGAAATTTAAATAAAAGCCGACAGAGTAGCTTGGTCATTAATCACACTGTCAAGACACTATTCTCTCTTGTGTATATGACACTTCATTACATTATTGTAATGAACGGATTCCCCGTTTTTTTTACCAGGAACCGCCACAAGATGGGATGAGCTTTGCTGCCGAGAACCCACAGGTCACCAGCAGGTGTAACATACAATACTCAACACGGTAGGAGAGGAAAGCCACTGACAGCATTCAGAGCAACTGAGTCTGAATTGGTACACAAATGGCAAATAAAGTAATAGGTACTGGTGGCAGGTGGAGTGACAGAACAAACCGGGGTCTGGTACACCGGCGGACAATGAGGTAAAGAGTCAGGAGGCAGATGGATATTCAGAACAGAGCCGGAGTCTATTATATAGGAGAGCAATGCGGTAGCAGAATCAGGAGGCAGATGGAGTGTCAGGACGGAGCCAGGGTCTGGTACACAAACAATCAATGAACAGGATAGCAACTTGGGGAGTAAGAGCACAGGAACCGAACATGAAGTTGGAGTCAGACAAGCTGAGACACTTGATGCTCTGACACTGCTACAGTCTCAGAATGTTTTATATACTGTGTAGATAGGCTATGATGCCTCCCAGCCACGATCATGTGACCATACGAACCAGGAAGCGCTGACCTCTACACAGAGGCAGAGGAAATCAGCAGCACAAGATTGTGGAACAGCTACGTTTATGACAATTATATTGTTTATAAATAGGTTAATGCCACTTTTGCATTCATAACTGTCAAGTCACATCAATATGCTATAGGTGGGAGTAAGTATGCACATTTGTATGCCTGATATACACCTAACGTAGAAATATTGCTGTGGTTTGAGTTGTATCTTGAGAAATGTGAAACTCAAAATATACACACATAAGTGATGCCAACTCTAAGACCTGCATAATCATTTTGCATAAGTATTCACCTATAGCAGACACTGTTCTTTATACAGCATGTGTTGCTCACCAATACTTGGATGCCCCAAGGTCTTAAACTGTAAGTAATGTGGGCTTAGGTTGACAAGTATTGTGGAGGTAGGACGTGACATGAAGAGAAGAGATCAAGCACCAGTCTCCAGCAAAAGTGCAAAAAGAATAGTTTACAACAGAAGTCAAATCCAAAATCAAGGTCAAGGTGGGTAAGTTGTAGCAAAGTCTAAAACATAGTCCAAAGTTTGGGCGGGCAGAGTACGAGCAAAAACCAAAACTTAATAGACGCAAGCACACACTAGCAAAGATAAACTACAACAGCACAAGAAACAGGAAAAGGAAGCCTTGTAAAGAGCAGGAATCCAATAGCAGCAGCCTAAAGCAATGATAGAACACATTAAACAGCTATTTCTAATATGGCTGTGTCCAATGATGAAACTATCTGATCACAAAAGGAAACAATCAGAAGCCACATTATTGATGCTACTGAGACGCAACGCATTGCACAGACCGATGACGCAGTCAGGTATCTGTGACGGATTCTGTTGCCAGTGGAACCAAGCTATATGACTAGACATAGATGCCCAGACAGAAGACGCAGCCCACCGTCTCTGTTGGGTCCTAACAGTAAGACTGCTTCATTTTTACAACCAGATTTTTCCATGTATGTTAAGGGCATAAAATGCATCAAACTCTTAATCAGGCCCCAAGGGGTCGTTTGATTAGCGTCTATAACAAAAAAAATCAGCCTTATTACCGCTTATCAAAGCAATAAACAATCTGATTTTCAGCTGCCCAGGAATTATTAATACAACAAAATAAATATATATATTATTTTAAAACTCAACACATTGATCTTATTACGCATTGTATACAACTTTATGGCATAGGAGTCAACACATCAACGCATGATAAGATGAATGTATTTTAAAATGATGTATACATTTTTATTTTGTTATATTAATAAATAAGATCTTTTAAAAATCGATTCTCTAGATTCTGTTTCTGCATGGTCGCAATTAGATGTATATGGTAAATGTAAATAGAAAAATATACAACAGTGCTGGTTGCTCCAGGCCAAGTTATTTAGTCCTGAGAGGACAGGGTCTGAGGGACAAAGCTGAAGTCAATGGCTTGGAGAAGATATAAACATGAGGGACGAAGCTGACGTAAAGGAACAAGCAAACAAGACAAATTGCTTGTGCGAAGCTTGGTAGAAGTGAGGGCTTTATACAGTCTGCATACAGGTGAAGTCTCCAAGTCCTAATTGTCTTCACATTTAGCAGAAGTGCTGAGTACAGTAATGACATCATCCATTAAGTTTTGTGTGTAAGCTGCTGGCACTACAAGTGAGGTCTCTTAGTTCTGATTGGATTGACCTTAGCAGAACTGCTGAGTCTGCAGTAAATGTTATAGAAGAGTGTTGCAGTTGTCATTGCACTGCCACCTGTCATTCGTAGCCAGTATTACGTTGGATGACCATATTAAATAGGCTTCCCCCTGAACAGAAGAATCTTACAGTCAGTAAGGGTTAATGCTGGCGATAGCAGTGTCATTGCTGGTAGTAACCCTTTCATGTATATGTGTGGGGGGGGGGGGACGACAACAACTTTAACACTTCATAACAGTGCACTGGTTTGAGTCTTATGATGTGATTCAATACTTCACTGCAAAAATTATCACTTTTGATAAAACAGCAATGTGGCATCTTGTAAGACCAAGCTTTTGAGATCCCAACTTTTTTATACTTTTTCCCCACTTATTGAGACACCTGAAAAACAGAAGTTGCTTATCAGTACTCCTTTACATAAACCGGTGACTGTGAAATCAAGGCAGTTCCACCTTTGTCTGCAATTTGCATATTTGGATTTTTGTTTTGTTTTCATAAAAAAATCTTATTAGCAATTACTGAGTTAATAAACAAAAATAGGTGGAGCACAATAACTAAGTTTTCAATTTACCTCGGTACTCTGCTTTTCCACTCTAGAATGTGGACACATTACTAGGTTTACACTACTGGAGGACAGAGTATCTGCTGTGTTATCTCCATCAGCAGCTGAAAGGCCAGACAAAACTAATGCACTTGAAAAGCCTTTCTTCCCAAACAAGAGGCTCAATGTGGAGTTTATGGATGAAGTTTGGCTGGACTGCTGAAGCCCTCTCGTTTCTTCATGAATATTCTTATGTCCAGTAGTAGATGCAACAGCAGCATGAGGATAAGGTGCCAGAGTCGAATCTGATAAGCAGTGATGGCTTGAAGATAGTCTTTTTGCAACTCTGTAATCAGCTCTTAATGTGTCACAATAAAGATGATATTTTTCAATGTTTGGGCCAGAGAGGCTAGACAGAGGAGGTATCTGGTTTAAAGAGGAATGTGTGTGAGCTGAATGACTCTTGTGTTTTCTTTTACCTGCAAAACAGAAAAGATAAAGAATGAAACAATTTATGATATCAATGTTTTAACTGGATCTTTAATTTGCAGAGAACTGGTGAACCTACCACATTTTTGTAATCTAGGATGTTAATTTGTATATTGGCCTGCAGGCAGGCCCGGCACTCCCATTAGGCAAGGTTAGGCAGTTACCTAGGGCTCTGGGCTCTGGAGGGCGCCACTGAATGAAAATTACTTTAAAACTGTGTGGCGACCGCTGACCATACCTTTCACGGCCGCCGCACAGCTTCAGATATATCCACGGGGAGGGGGAAGGAGCTATTGATCACCACCGCCGCCTCTCTGCTCCATCTCCTCCCCTCCACTCACTGACTGTCGGGCGTGACATCATCATCACGGCCCGACAGTGTCAGTGAGTGGAGGGGAGGAGATGGAGCAGAGAGGAGCAGCTTTATGGAGGCAAGTTAAGGTACGAAAAGATGTGGGGAGGGGGGGGCGCCGATTTTGACAGTGTGCCGGGTGGGGGCACCGATTTTGTAAGTGTGCCAGGTGGGGGGGGGCGCCGATTTTGACAGTGTGCCGGATGGGGGCGCAGATTTTGTAAGTGTGCTAGGTGAGGGCGCCGATTTTGAAAATGTGCCGGGGGGGGGGGGGGCGCTGATTTTGAAAGTGTGCCTAGGGCGCCAAGGACCCTAGCACCGGCCCTGCCTGCAGGTAAATCATGGAGGGGTATGTTTGAGTTCTACTTACCTTGACAGCTCTGGCCTTAGCAATTTGTTATTTTTTCTTATTGTTTTCCTGCATTTTAATCCAAAAAGAATGAGAACCAAACCAATGGCTGTACTTTTACCAATCTAAATATATAAGTTAAATGTTTATAAAATCTTAATACAACTCACACACCACAAAATCACTAAAAAATTAAAACTAGACACATATGCAATTTTTCATGCACAGTTAGTTTAAACTAGTTTATGTTTCTTTGAACCATACCTGGTGCAATATTTAATTGAATAAACAAATAAAATATGTTGCATAGTCTGAATAAACTGAAAATATAAAACAAACAACATACAATTGTATTATATAGTATGTTGAGTTGGAGAAGTAGATGGATACATGGGGATAAATCTATCAAGCTGCGATTTTGCATTTCCAGCAATTTTCTCCAGGGAGTTTAAAATCGCAGATTTATTAGATGTAAAATCGCCAGAGTAGTGCTTCTTTTAAAATCACCATTCTCAAAATCGCTACAAATCTCAGTCCCGACTTTTTGCTGCTCTAGCTATACAAATCGCTAATTGTATAAAGCTGTAAAATTCTGAAATCAAATTTGGGGGAGTTTGCAAAATTTCCAGATACAACAGACTACTTTTTATAGGCAAGATTAGCAAACAAATTACTGTTACACTGTATGGCAATGTTAATATAACAGAAGGCACAATGGAAGTTTAAATAAAGCATGATTTATGTTTTAGCCAGGCAAAAATGTTTCAAAATTAGCTTACGGTAAGTTATTATTTTACAAATTAATTAGTTATGCAAATTTATGTAATTTATTAATCAGTCTACAGTATGTGCTGCATATTACATATTAATGTCCATTGCAGGGATCATGACACGAAAAAAAAATTGCAATGACATGGAACAGAAGGTAAAGATGGGCCTGGCCAAATGCTTACAATTAAAAAGAGATGTGGGGAACAGTTGATACTTAAGGTAGCAGAATAACTATTGTCGCTGCTGAGTAAAGTACCTATGGCTACTCTTAGCCATCTGCATTATCATCCTCTGACAAAAACAGGCATTGGTGGCTGGCATTCTGTGCAGCATCTGTATGCATCTACCTATTTGCATTTGTTTAATGCAAATGCGTCAGTACGTTGAAATTTTGTACATTTTGCAAAATGCGTTGTGATGCCCATATGCCCATATTGCACCAATGTTTTAAGATACGTGTATCTAAACCTGCAGCCTCTTGCACTTCAAGAGGCAGATAAGGGGCATTCAGGTGTAAGTACATCATAGTATAGTAAGGGGCATTAGATGCATGCTAAGCAACCCTTCCCCTTGAGATACATCTTATTTTGACATACACTTATCTTTGAAATATGTCCCTTACCAAGAGCAAATTCAACACCTACACATGAAGAGTGCTAATTTATGTAATTAATATATGTTTGTTTGTTTTTTAAATTATTTTACTATATTGACTTACTATCTAATTGCCAGTGGCAAAATATTTTTATTTCCCATGATGTTAATATTTCCTGGTGGGGACACCATTTAAACTATATACTTGTGACACTTCAAATGTTCATGTGCATGCTGACAATTGTAGTGCCACAAGTATGTACTTTTAATAGGGTACCCATCAGGAAATATTAAGTGTTGCCAATTCATAAAAATATAAATATTGCCCCACTGGTGATGAAATATTAAGCCACTATAATATAATAAAAATTAAAAAAAAAACTTACATATAATCATTAATTAAATATGGCACATTATTCATAAAATATTTTCTCCCTCTTAAGAAAATGAATAATCATAAAAAAATGCTTTCTTTAAACTTCCATTTTGCCTCCTGTTATATTAACATTGTTTCAGATAGCTCAAACAAACTGCTTTTATTATCTCGGGCGAGTTTCAGTCTCTGTTGAAACTCGGGCGAGTTTGGGTTTAATCTCTGGCAAGTTTGACTACAACACGGGAGAGAAAGGTGTTTTAAAATCTACACAATTCGCCAGAGATTGGATTTTGGAAAGTCAAAATCGCAGGTTAACACATACGGCGATTTTGCACTTAAAATCGTCGGTTATCTCTTGGGATTTGCGAAGAGTTTACATTTTTTTAAAAATCGCAGCTTGATACATACATATATATATATATATATATATATATATATATATATATATATATATATACACATACATATATATATATATATTATCAAAAACACAGGGGCGCTTCCATAGTGTATTATCCAAGTAAAATGTTTTATTCCAAACATTAAAATAGCACGTACCAGATGGCAAAGGTATTCAGGCATAAATAGTACAACAGCTCTGATATTCACATACGAACAGCAATATTTGAAGCAGCTCGAAGTCAGAGAGTCTCCACAATCACCTCTACGTGTTTCATCCCTTAGGACTTCGTCCTCCCGACGAAGTCCTAAGGGATGAAACGCGTAGAGGTGATTGTGGAGACTCTCTGACTTCGAGCTGCTTCAAATATTGCTGTTCGTATGTGAATATCAGAACCTTTGTACTATTTATGCCTGAATACCTTTGCCATCTGGTACGTGCTATTTTAATGTTTGGAATAAAACATTTTACTTGGATAATACACTATGGAAGCGCCCCTGTGTTTTTGATATTGTAGGTGTGTTGGTTGTTTCCCCGTGGAGATCGGGAGACGGAAGGGAAGACGCGCAGACTATATACTGCTGGTGTTTAAGTAAATTGCATGAGAAGAAGAGTAGGATCACGAACAAAGCACGTTGGAACTTTTAATATCTACTATATTTGACTTGAGCGCACCGAATTGTTGGTATTGTGGTTTTATATATATATATATATATATATATATATATATATATATATAAAAAATATATATAAATAACATAGAAACTATAGACTAAGAACATGTGAATCAGGTGATTCTTCAACAGGAGTAAATGAGTACATGGGTTATTGTTCTCAAAAGTCAAAAGAGTATTCATATTTTCTTTTATTAGAATATATACAATATAAACACTAAACAGTAACTGTGGATATGAACCTTGCAGTGGACCGTGGAGCACATTCAGAGTTACATTCTTGGTTCATTTTAGAAAATATCAGTATTTCAACATTTTAGAATGATAACTAAATTGTTTTTTAGCTATAAAATTTTGTGAATGTTAGACCTTGACGTATGTAATTAAATTTTTCTATTTTTTCAGCTTTTTCTTATTAAAAATTACTTTTTAACTATACTAAAGATCAAGTCACAAATCCCTTGGTCATATAGCATTTCTGCCATAAAAGACATCCAACTGACATTTTTGTATAATGTGGGTTGAAAATAATGAGTAGTGTCCCACTGGTATTTTGCAAATAAAGCTGTGTACTTCATGAAAATCTGGTTGTTAGAAAATAATATATTCCTAACATGTTCTCTCCCCCTCCATTCCTGCCACAGCCCCAGACGAAAACAGGAGCTTGTGGTTAGTCCTCCTGCTCTCACACAACACACTTTAAAAATGAGCTTTATGGATTTTTTGGTTCTGTATTATAAAATTGTCCTGGGGTGCTCTTATGACCTCCGGTCACTATATGACTGAAAAATGTCATGAATAGACATGGTTAGTGCTTTTAGTAGAACAAATATTGGGGGCGCTTGAGCACCCACAGATCTGGCTCCTATGTCCTAGGTGGTAATTCAGCTTTAACATTCCACAAATATCTCCATGGATTGTTCTGAAATGTATATGTTTCCACTATTGACACCCCATCCGTATTGCTATCAAATAATTTCTCGACATTTCCATGTTTTTGAATTTGGTCTGCTTACTTACTGTTCTTACTGGAGTGTTAAAGTACACCTTAGAAAGAGACATAGAACTACCGTATTTCCCCATGTATAAGACGTACCTTAATTTTGGGGCCCAAAATTTGAAAAAGAATGCATCAAGTCTAATTCTGAAACTGTTAATATTGGGCTACCCCTGCCTATAGATTTTAACATCTGACAGGAAGCAGAGATTGATGCTGAAATACAGATTGCAGGTCTAATTTCGAAACTGTTAATATTTAGCGTCTGACAGGAAGGCAACGCTACCGTGACTTGTCTCTTGTCAACAACACTGTGCAGTAGACAAGTAGACTTGTCTCATCAGAACTCATCGGCGCTCATCGGAACTCTCGGTCACGTGATTGATAGCTCCGAGAGAGAAGAGACTGGAGCGAGGGTGCAGGAGGCTGAGTCTCTATCAGCAATGTCATGCTGCATTCTGGACTCGGAGGTAAATAGAGCTGGCACTGTACAAGATGCACCCAGTTTTTAGACCCAAAATATTTGTGAAAAAGGTGCGTCTTATACATGGGGAAATACGGTATGTATTTGTGGCAACAGAGCAAGCGCATCTCTATTTTTTTTTAAAAATGCACCTGTTCCTTTGGAAAGGGCAGAGTCTGTGGGTGGGGGGGGTACAAAGGTGTTGGAGCAGGTTGCTAACAAAGGGTGTTCCTTGCTCAATGTGGCATAAGCGAAAAGGAGACTTCATATTACAGAATGAGAGATGTAAATCAGTCTTGAGCATGGAGAGAGTGTTTGAAGGGGGCGTACTTCCGAACTGGCTTTGTGCATGTTAAGAGGTGCTATAGATTGGATGCCAGCCTTTCAATTAACACATTTTACATCTTGCAGGTGATATTTATAAGGCATTCACCATATAGACAATTAGTTAATGTTACTGTTACTGTTTGATTTAGATATATTCATTATAGATACATATGTAATTTTTCATATAGCATCATGTATAACATAAATTAAGAACATTATGTCAATCAGTAAAGGGAATTGTTATATAGTTACAAAGGTATTTTGATTGAAGACATATGCTGATACATTTTATTACTTTGTAAAACAAACAAATTCTACTTTTTAAAATAACAAATAGCCCACCTATTGTTTCATGTATTTTAATCTCCAATGATTTTGTCTCTGAGCTTTTATTACGAACATTTCGTGAATGTCTCAAGTTTTGACTGCTATTCCTTTCTGAGTGGCTGGTAACCGAAGCAGAACCTCCGCCACAGTCACCTTCTTCAATACTGCACCCATCGTTATGGCTTCTGTCATATTCCTTCCTCATCCTGGATGAAAACAGTTCCTGTTAAGCACTGAATTACTTATTCAAAAATACACACAGACAATTCACAATTACTTGCTAACAATTGTATGGTACATTCAAACATGAGTGATTCTCCCACAGGTAATTTCACCAATCTGATTTGTCAGCACACTATAAAAGCCAGACATTCGGCCAAACAATTAAAAATGTAACGGTTTGCTAATTCAGACCATTTTTAAAGTGCTTCACAGAAAAAGCATTGATGTAGATTGTAGAGAGAGAGGGAGAGAGATGAGAGAGAGAGAAAGAAAACAAAAGAGTTTTATTCTTATTGCTTTTTATTCCCTTTGTTTTGTCCACCAACTCTTTTTTTTGAATGATGTTTGGAGGTCTGCTGGAGGAGGAAAGAGTTCTAGATTTGGTATCAGGAGAGGCAAAGTTAGAAGATCAGAGGTAACTTTACATTCAGAGAAAAAATAGTGGTGACATATTTAGGAGTGCCAACAAGCACTAGGTTTTTATAACTATATTTTGTATAAAGTAAACAATTTTCTTTTAGAAAAAATAGTATTTCACTTTTATGCAAAAAATAGATGATAACACTGGTCAACACCCATTTTATTGCCAATGTTAATAGAGTGCTTTTGGAGCAGGGGCGGATTGGTCACAGGCCTTACCGGGAAATTTACCTGTAGGCTGATGACTTACTGAGGCCGCCTGATCGTTCTTTTTTTTTTCATTGAATTTTTTTCCTCAACAAGGAAGGTGGCCGGCACCAGCCAACTTCCTGCAAGTGGCCGCAGATCTGCGGTCCCTCTTCCATATGTGTGGCCTATCACAGGAGGATTAGATATCACATGGGACGCGCACCATGTGACAGGTGCCGTCCATGTGAGCAGAGAAGCACCGCTGGAAGCTACTGAAAGGTAAGTGTAGGCTATGTGTTTTTGTGTGTATGTTTGTGTGCGTGTTCGCAGTGGTGGGGGCCTGTTGTCTATGTGTGTGTGTGAGAGAGAGAGCGCAGCTGGGGGGCCTGTTGGCTGTGTCTGTGAGCAGCTGGGGGAGCCTGCTGGCTGTGTGTGCAATAGCAGCTGGGGGGGGGGCTGTTGGCTGTGTGTGTGTGTGTGTGTGTGTGTGTGTGTGTGTGTGTGTGAGCAGCTGGGGGGCCTGTTGGCTGTGTCTGTGAGCAGCTGGGGAGGGGGCTGTTGGCTGTGTGTGTGTGTGTGTGCGTGTGTGTGTGTGTGTAAACAGCTGGGGGGGCCTGTTGGCTGTGTCTGTGAGCAGCTGGGGGGCCTGTTGGCTGTGTGTGCGACTGCAGCTGGGGGGGGTGGGCTGTTGGCTTTGTGTGTGTGAGCAGCTGGGGGGGGCTGTTGGCTGTGTCTGTAAGAGCAGCTGGGGGGGCCTGTTGGCTGTGTCTGTGAGAGCAGCTGGGGGGGCCTGTTGGCTGTGTCTGTGAGAGCAGCTGGGGGCCTGTTGGTTGTGTGTGTGTGAGCAGCTGGGGGGGCCTGTTGGCTGTGTGTGTGTGAGCAGCTGGGGGGGCCTGTTGGCTGTGTGTGTGAAAGCAGCTGGGGGGGGCTGTTGGCTGTGTGTGTGAGAGCAGCTGGGGGGGCCTGTTGGCTGTGTGTGTGAGAGCAGCTGGGGGGGCTTGTTGGCTATGTGTGTGTGTGAGCAGCTGGGGGGGCCTGTTGGCTGTGTGTGTGTGAGCAGCTGGGGGGCCTGTTGGCTGTGTGTGTGTGAGAGCAGCTGGGGGGGCTGTTGGCTGTATGTGTGTGTGAGCAGCTGGGGGGCCTGTTGGCTGTGTGTGTGTGTGAGCAGCCGGGGGGGCCTGTTGGCTGTGTGTGTGAGAGCAGCTGGGGGGGCCTGTTAGCTATGTGTGTGTGTGAGCAGCTGGGGGGGCCTGTTGGCTGTGTGTGTGTGTGTGTGTGTGTGTGTGTGTGTGTGTGTGTGTGTGAGCAGCTGGGGGGGCCTGTTGTCTGTGTGTGCAGCTGGGGGAGCTTGTTGACTGTGTGTGTGTGTGTGTGTGTGAGCAGCTGGGGGGGCCTGTTGGCTGTGTGTGTGTGTGTGTGTGTGTGAGCAGCTGGGGGGGCCTGTTGTCTGTGTGTGCAGCTGGGTGAGCTTGTTGACTGTGTGTGTGTGAGCAGCTGGGGGGGGCTGTTGGCTATGTGTGTGTGTGAGCAGCTGGGGGGCCTGTTGGCTGGTTGTGTGTGTGTGTGTGTGTGTGTGTGTGTGTGTGAGCAGCTGGGGGGGCCTGTTGGCTGTGTGTGTGTGTGTGTGTGTGTGTGTGTGTGTGTGTGTGTGTGTGTGAGCAGCTGGGGGGCCTGTTGGCTATGTGTGTATGGGTGAGAGCAACTTGGGGGGGGGGCTGTTGGCTGTGTGTGTGTGTGTGTGTGTGTGTATGTGTGTGTGTGCGTGTGTGTGTGTGTGTGAGAGAGCAACTTGGGGGGGGCTGTTGGCAATGTTGTGTGTGTGAGGGCAGCAGTGGCGGGGGGGGGCCTGATGGCAATGTTGTGTGTGTGAGGGCAGCAATGGGGGGGCTGATGGCAATGTCGTGTGTGTGAGGGCAGCAGTGGCGGGGGGGGGCTGATGGCAATGTTGTGTGCGTGAGGGCAGCAGGGAGGGGGCTGATGGCAATGTGTGTGGGCAGCAGGGAGGGGGCTGATGGCAATGTGTGTGTGTGGGCAGCAGGGGTGGCTGATGGCAATGTTGTGTGTTCACAAAGGGGGCTTGTGGAAATGTAATGTGTGTGTGTGTGTGTGGGATGGCAAGGGGGCTTGTGGCAATGTAATGTGTGTGATGGCAAAGGGGGCTCGTGGAAATGTAATATGGGTGTGAGGTAGGTGTTTAATAGCGGGGCCTATTACTTTAAAATGGGGTGGTTAGGGGCTATTAATTGAATGTGGGGCTGGCTGAGTTTGAGAAAGAGGGCTATTTATTAAATGTGAATATGAATTATTTAATGCAGGCATGGTTGTGAGAAATGGCTATATTTATTAAATGTAAATACTATTAAATTTATTGCTGGGGCTGATTGGAGGGAGTGAAATAGGTTTATTTATTAAATGTGAATACTAGTATTTTAATTTTGGGGCTAAAGGGAAGCCAATTTATTAAATGTGGGTGCTATTGATTTAACACTGGAGCTCATTGGAGTTTTCTAAATTTCATGTACTCATTTTTTTACCCAAATAGGGCTCCAGCATTCCAGGATCCAGACAAGCAGCAACTGATGAAGAGACACCAGCAGCCACAGGTAGGGAAAGCAACAAGAACAGGTAGGAGAGAGCAGGACAGTCTGCCAACTGTATTTTTCTATATTGGCAGTTCCTCTGCACCATGTTATTAAAAAAACACGAATATGTATATTGTGATGACATTCTCTGATACTGGGTTGCTACTGCTACATTTAGTTGCTCATTTTGTCCTACTTTCTATGTATTAATGTACCCATCACTTGTACACAGAGGAGGCAGCCATTATGTGGATGAACTAATAATCATATGTCCCAATTTCAGTGGGTCAGTCCTGTTTTAGAGCTCTGTCCCGTGAGAGGGAATGTTGGGGGAAGGGTGGTATGTAATGGGCAGTCTAGCACTTTACAGCCCTCTGGTGGCATAGTCAACTTTGTACTAATCCCGCCTACTTTTGTGTTTGCCCTGCCTGCAGTTGATTTGGTCCCACCCACATGAGGCCACTTCCAGATTTTTTTCCAGGGCCACTTTATGTTCCCAATTTGCCCCTGTTTTAGAGTAACTTTGTGGTGCAGATTCCGAATATAACTTTGGTTTTGCTAGATTGGCTCTAATTTTTTACCTCATTGAAAAACATAAAAATGCAAAAAATTTAATGGTCAGTCAGATCCTACTTACAAATCTCATTGAAATTGTCTCAAATCATACAAAAATAAACACATGAAATACATAATGGCATTTTATTCGGTATAACAACAGATAAACATAGTAAGCTGATTCGGGTTATTACAGTTAATGCATAGTAAAACGCTATTTATACAATTTTCTTTTAAGTGGGTTATCAAGTCAATCACATTGGAGGCTCCAGCAATAGTCAGCCACCATGTGTCTGTCTCATGTGCCTTTATACATTTCCTCCATCATCTTTATATCTTGATGAAACCTTTTCTCTTGTTCATCGCTAAAATCACCAAGTTTATCCAGAAATCTGCCCTGGCATTTAAAGCACACAGGCCCACATGTTGTGGGCTACATGCACTATATTGTTGCACACTGATGCTGGCGTAGTGTGCGTTGCTGGTGCTGTACAATATGATGTGGTATGAGTGTGTGTGTGTGTGGGGGGGGGATATTTATTTCTCCAAATGACCCTCAACATTACATTCTTAGCACCCCAATTACATCAATAAATACCATGTCAATAAATTATTAGTACCCAAATTACAGCAATAAATAACCCCCCACACACACTCATACTACATCAATACCCAACCACATTACAGCAACCAGCATTACCCCCCCACATTACAGCAACCGGCATCACCCCCCACATTACAGCAACCGGCATCACCCCCCACAATACAGCAACCGGCATCACCCCCCACATTACAGCAACCGGCATCACCCCCCACATTACAGCGACCAGGAAGCCAAGAACAGTCAGGCCGGCCCATCTAGCCATCGGCCAGATAGCCAATCCGGCCCTGGGGCTAATAACAATAGAGACAACAAATGTCACCAATGACTACTAGGTGATAATATCTCCTTTTTCCCATTCTATGTGTCTAATCAGAATAAGGATACATTGAATTAACAACAAATGCAAGTGATATCCCAGCAACAATTATCATATGATACATGATGCTTACTGTATTACAGAAATAGACATCAATAACAAAGTTAATAACAGGAGACAGGAATAGGAGTGTTATTATATTCCTTTAATAGTAGAGGACAACAAAGCTATTGCGGTTTATCTGCAATTTTATTTTCACACATTCTCACACTTTTTTGGTTTTATATTTTGCTGGCTTTTGGCAGGAGTAGGATCTATTTACCTTTTAAATGTGTTCAATAGAGATTATTTTTTAACAGATTTAGACTTTACATCCTAATGTGCCCCGATATACACTTTCTTCTTTCTCTTTGTTTTTGAAGTTTTTCATCTTGGCTGAAGTAAGGAAGAAGTCCCGCCTCTCTTGTTAGAAAAGCTGTTATTTTAATTTATGGTTGTCGACAGTTCTTTTCTTTTAGTCTGGATGCTAAAAGTTCAAATGCATGCTTTGACACACTGAGGTCCCATATCAGATCATTGAGTTCTTCTTGTGAGAACTGGTGGTTTAATAACACCGTTTACACAGGTCTCAGGTTGCAGTACGGTAGGGTATGGCAGAAATAGCTAAGGAACACAGTGGACAACAGTTACAGAATGCAATGGTCCGCAGGACTTTACCACGAAGTAGTGGAGATGGCACACAAAGTGATGATCTGCGGATAGATGTGCTGGGAAGTTCAGAGAGCAGGTAGCAATATTCTGCAGAGCGTTACCACAGGAAACTGGAGTAGACACAGTGGCTGAGATGATCTGCGGATAGATGTGCTGGGAACTCAGAGAACAGGCAGCAAACAGGAGCCAGGGAACAGTCACAGCAACACAGGTAATTGCAACAGGTGATCTGGCAAAGGTTGTTTGGGATAGACAGGCTTATGTAGGCCAGAAGCAGGTGTTTAAGCTTCCAGCAATAACGAGGCAGGTAAGAGCAGTCTAAGTACCACAGTGGACCCCCTTTAGTGGACAGTGGTACTACAGGCATATATACAAAGGTCCAACAAAGTACCTGCAGGCAGGACCTGCAGGATGCAGGTTGTGACAATTATCTTCTGCGGACACCCACGTAGACAAAAAAATTCTTTGATGAATACTTGGGCAGGTTTGGAAGCAGAGGAAAGACCTTTCAAAGGGACTAAATGAGCCATTTTTGAGAATCTGTCCACAGTTACCCAGATGGTATTACAGCCGTTATAAAATCCATGGATACACTTGCCCAGGGAAGATCAGGGACAGGTAATGGCAAAAGTAACTCAGATGAAGGTTTTCTGGGTACTTTCTTCACAAGTAGCACACATGGCAACAAATTCCATCACATCAACACGAGGAGTGGGCCACCAGTAACGACGAGACAGTAAGGAGAGAGTTTTTACCAATCCAGTATGACCCACGAATTTTGTGGTGTGAGCCCAACGAAGATCCTTGAGGCAGAGATGTGGTTCGAAATAGGAACAGCCGACAGGAGGGGTCTTATAAGAAGTCCTGATGAGGGCAACAATAGTGAAAGGCTCAAATATGCGAGGAGGCGCAGAGGTAGGGCTAAGATCAGACTCAACGAATGACCGGCATAGGGCATCAGCCCGAGAATTCTAAGCACCAGAACGGAAAGTCAATTTCAGGTCAAAGCGAGCAAAAAATGAGGACCACCTGGCTTGCCGGGGGTTCAAACACCAAGCATCCCGAAAGTAGACTACATTTTTATGATCGGTCTAAACCAGTGGTTCCCAAACTTTTGCAGTTCGTGGAACCCTTAGAGTCTCCATCATTTTTTCAAGGTACCCCTCCAAAATAATTACTGAGCAGTGCTGCTTTAGAAGTAGTTGGGTCAAAAAATTGCAATAAGTATTTAGGTCAGGACAGAAATACTTATTTAGTTGTATGCAAAAATGCCCCCTCTGCATCCAGACACTCTGCCCCATCTGCATCCAGACACTCTGCCACCTCTACCCCAGACACTCTGCCCCCTCTCACGCTGCCCCCTCTCACGCTGTCCCCCTCCTCTGCCCTCTCTCACACTGTCCCCCTCCACTGCCCCTCTCACGCTGTCCCTCTCCTCTGCCCCTCTGATGCTGTCCTCCTCCTCTGTCACCCTGTCCCCCTCCTCTGTCACGCTGTCCCCCTCCACTGCCCCTCTCACGCTGCCCCCCTCCACTGCCCCTCTCACGCTGTCCTCCTCCACTGCCCCTCTCACGCTGTCCTCCTTCTCTGCCACGCTGTCCTCCTCCACTTCCTCTCTCACGCTGTCCTACTCCTCTCTCACGCTGTCCTCCTCCACTGCCCCTCTCACGCTGTCCTCCTTTCAATAAGTATTTAGGTCAGGACAGAAATACTTATTTAGTTGTATGCAAAAATGCCCCCTCTGCATCCAGACACTCTCCCCATCTGTATCCAGACACTCTGCCCCCTCTGCCCCAAAACACTCTGCCCCCTCTGCCCTCTCTCACGCTGCCCCCTCTCACGCTGTCCCCCTCCTCTGCCCTCTCTCACACTGTCCCCCTCCACTGCCCTCTCTCACGCTGTCCCCCTCCTCTGCCCCCTCTCACGCTGTCCCTCTCCTCTGCCCCTCTGACACTGTCCTCCTCTTCTGTCACCCTGTCCCCCTCCTCTGTCATGCTGTCCCCCTCCACTGCCCCTCTCACGCTGTCCACCTCCACTGCCCCTCTCACGCTGTCCTCCTCCACTGCCCCTCTCACGCTGTCCTCCTCCACTGCCCCTCTCACGCTGTCCTCCTCTGTCACGATGTACTCCTTCTGTGCCACGCTGTTCTCCTCCACTGCCTCTCTCACGCTGTCCTCCTCCTCTCTCACGCTGTCCTCCTCCACTGCCCCTCTCACGCTGTCCTCCTTGCAATAAGTATTTAGGTCAGGACAGAAATACTTATATAGTTGTATGCAAAAATGCCCCCTCTGCATCCAGACACTCTGCCCCATCTACATCCAGACACTCTGCCCCCTCTGCCCTTTCTGCCCCCAGACACTCTGCCCCCTCTGCCCTCTCTCACGCTGCCCTCCTCTTCTGTCACCCTGTCCCCCTCCTCTGTCACGCTGTCCCCCTCCACTGCCCCTCTCACGCTGTCCTCCTCCACTGCCCCTCTCACGCTGTCCTCCACCTCTGTCACGCTGTACTCCTTCTCTGCCACGCTGTCCTCCTCCACTGCCTCTCTCATGCTGTCCTCCTCCACTGCCCCTCTCACGCTGTCCTCCTCCTCTGTCACGCTGTCCTCCTCCTCTGTCACACTGTCCTCCTCCTCTCTCAGGCTGTCCTCCTCCACTGCCCCTCTCACGCTGTCCTCCTCCTCTGTCACACTGTCCTCCTCCTCTGTCACGCTGTCCTCCTCCACTGCCCCTCTCACATTGTCCACCTCCTCTCTCACGCTGTCCTCCTCCTCTGTCACGCTGTCCCCCTCTGCCGTGCGCCAGCCATAGAAAAAACAAACAACACAAAAACTTACCAATCCGCGTGGCGCCGGGACCCAGCATCCTCCTCTCTCATGCAGTGACTGCTGCATGAGAGAGGAGGACCTTTGGGAGCTGCGGCGCACACTTTGGGAACCGCCGGTCTAAACCGTAACTGGATGGAAAGCACCTTCTAAAGGATGATGCCACTCTTCAAGCGCAGGTTTAATGGCTAGCAGTTCTTTGTCACTAATCCCATAATTATGTTCAGAGTTGGAGAATTTTCTGGAGAAAAAACCACAGGGATGTAAATCACCCATAGGAGATTCTTTCGAAAGAACAGCCCCTACCCCCCAGGCGTCCACCTCCAAGAAAAAATGTTTCTCTTGGTTGGGCTCAGTCAGGACTGGGGCAGAAACGAAAGTCTCATTCAAGGTGGCAAATGCAGTGATGGCCTAAGGGGTTCAATTTCTATGGTTGGCTGACCTCCGGGTCAGTGCGTTAATGGAAGCAATCAATGTCGGAAAGTGCTTGATAAATTGCCTGTAGTAGCTGTCAAATCCAATAAAACGTTGCACAGCTTTCAAGCTGGAGGGTTGAGGCCAGTTGAGAATGGCAGAAAGTTTCTCCAGATCCATCTGGAGACCTGTTCCAGAAACGATATACCCCAAGATTGAGATTTGAGGGACTTCAAAAACACATTTTCAAGCTTGCAAACAACTGGTTAGCACAGAGGCGGGAAAGAACATCCTTCACATGGGACCGGTGGGAAATAAGGTCAGGAGAGAAAATCAGAATGTCATCCAGATACACTACCACCGTACTGTAGAGCAGGTCACGGAAGATTTCATTTATGATGGACTGGAACACCATAGGAGCATTACAAAGCCCGAAAGGCATCACTAAGTACTTGCAGTACAGTGTCCATTGTGGGTACTAAAGGCAGTTTTCCACTCATCCCCCTCCTGGATTTGGATAAGATTGTAAGCTCCCCGCAAATCTAGTTTTGAAAAGATTTTTGGAGCGCTAATCTGGTCAAATAGCTCAGAGATGAGAGGAAGAGGGTATCTGTTTTTAATGGTTATAGCATTAAACTGCCAATAGTTAATACATGGACGTAATGTCCTGTCCTTCATTTTTACAAAAAAGAGGCCAGCAGCGGAAGGAGAGGAAGACTTCCTGATGAATCCACGTTGGAGATTTTTAGCAATATATAGGGACATTGCTTGATTCTCTGGTAAGGAAATCCTACCTCTAGGAATAGGTTTATCTGGTAGCAGATTGATGGGACAGTCCCAAGAACGATGTGGAGGAAGGTTTTCGGAAGCCACTTACAGAAGACATCCTGCAAGGAAGTATAGGAAGATGGGAGCCATGGTAGGCATGAGGTGATTCTGCAAGGAACAGCGGATCTTCCAGGTTTGATTGTAGAGAGACATCTTCCGAAACACTGAGTACCCCAAGAAGTGACCTAGGCTGAATTCCAGTCGAATTGAGGTGCATGGAGTCTGAGCCAAGGCAACCCCAGGATGACAGAATTAATAGACTGGGGAAGCACCAAGATCTCAATCCACTACGACAGTAGCAGCTCTACCTTCAGCCAATTAGAAGAAGTGATCCAGGAGACAGAACCATCAGTAAATTGGTTCCCATCCACCGCATTGAGGTATAACGGCTGAGGAATGTGGAGCTGTGAAGCCAGGATGGCAGATATGAAGTTCCCAGTAGAATAGGAGTCCACAAAGGCAGAGCTCTGAAAGGGCCATCAGGAGTATCCAGAGTGATAGACATAGAGAGATTAGAACCCGCAGGGGTATAGGAAATAGTGAATGACTCCTAGATCAGCCTCCCTGTTACTGGCTAGGAGGAGGCATTTCCGAGCCTATTAGGACAGGCAGAAATTAGGTGGCTTGCAGTAAAGACAGAGGTTCTGTTTGAAGCACCTCTCCCTTTCTTCAGGAGAGAGACAGGATCGTCCAATATGCATGGGCTCATCAGGAGGCACCGACTTCTGAAAGCGAAGGGCCAGACGTGGAAAATGCGGAACTAGACTGCATATTGACCCACGGTCTGGGTACCCTGGCGTAAATTCAGGAGACTGGAGGCAGCAGAAGAAACGCGACCAGGCTCATCAAAGATTTTGCAGAAGGGTTCGGTAAAAGATGCAGCAAAGTATTGTTGTATTCCCATAGGCGAGAGGCCCATGCCAAAGCTTGACTGGAGGGCAGGAAGATAATAAACACAATCTTAATGCGTTCAGAGGTGACGGATCCAGGGTTGCATTCAAAATGTATCAAACATTGGTTCAAAAATCCCCAGCAACTCTTCGGGTCTCTGTTGAATTTCTCTGGTGTAGGAAGGTGAGAGACTGGAGCAGCGACTGCAGAAGGGGCCTGGGTAGGTAGAGTAACCCCCAGAGGAGGTGACAACTGCCTGAGAGACTACCACCGATGCTTAAAGCGATTCCATTCTAGCAGCAACCCCCTGAATACACTGGAGCTGGGCCTGCTCAGATACTTGTTTAGCAACTCTGTGAGCCAAATGCATAAGAAGATCATGAGCCGGGGGTTCACCGGTTCTTCAGTAGACATGGTCAGAGTATACTGTCACGAGTCACAGGAACTGAAGGCCACTTGCTGATATTTGCGCTGCTAAGCTAGGAGGCGCGGAGTCTAAGCACACCTCCCCACAAGGGAGTTTGGCGTTTGCTGCAAGGGACATGCAGGTCGCGGCCCTTTAAGTTAACAATCAGTGGTTGGTGAACAGACGTGGTCATGCAGGCAGAGGTCAAACCGTACTGGCAAACGTTGTATCAAAGGGTAAGGCAAATCGGAGTCAGCAAGCTAAATGTCAGATACAGTGGAAACAATCAGACCAAAGGGAGATCCAGAAGCAGAGCCGGGGATAGCCGGGTATGTACGTCAGAGAGCAGGGAAACAGGCTGGAATGCTGGAGCATAGGAAGACCTAGATATTCTGGTGCCTACCTAGTGTTAGAGGCAGGTTTAAATAGTGGACCCCTATCCCTGATTGGTGGCAGTGGAGGTGGCGGCCCAAACAGCTTACCGCCGACAGGAAGTGCAGAAAAGAGTCCCGTTACTAGGAAACGGAGAAGCAGGTGGACACACATGCACATGGCAATCCTGAGTAGAGAGGATGGCATCCAGCTGCCTAGCAACGGACAGCGCTGCCGGCAGAGGAAGGCGTCCATCCCTGACACCGATGGTGAGTGCGGGGACGGTGCATGACAGAAACGATCTCATTGCCAATACAGATTTCAGCTTTGATGAATGTTCCTGGATCCAGGGTGCGCTGCGAATGTATCGGTTATACTTTGTAACATTTTTATTGTATTTTGCTGCGTATTGCTATTAAATATCTTTTGTGTGTTGGAACTACATTGATCGCATTAGACAATCTTTATGGGCGACGATAGACACGGTCATAACAATTTTTAGGATCTAACCTTACATTAAATAAAATGGTTTGATACTTCTCTTAAAATACTCCTTTAGGCTTTAAAAAAATGATGATAGTAAGCGGAACTGTTTATTAGATCCGTCAGTTTGTGTGTTTGAATATTTTTATAACATTGGTATCAATGCACATATCAATTTGATTAACCACATCAAATGGGCTCATGTGGTAAAAATGCCATCCCATTGAAACTCATCTCACAAAAGTCATTGCATTGAATCTCATGTAAATATCTTTATCTTTAAATATTTTGTTTTACTTACAATCTCACATATATATTCTATATTTTTTTTTAAACAGCAAGATTTGTAGCGCTTTAACATGAAGCTACAGCTGCATATTTCAGAGGATTCTTCTACAACTCAGTATACCCTTTACAAAATTGCAGATTGATTAGATTGCCACTGTAAAAAAAATAAAAGTCTCCTTAGCCAGTCAGTTGGCAAGCTTGTGCTCATGTGATTTCGCAGGAAGAAGGGGGCAAAGTTTTATGCTATAAATTTTCCAAAGCCATGGTAATCACATGACAATTGGCAAACCATAACTAGTATTTTGAATCAAAACCCTAAGCAAAAAAGAACACCACCACTTGTTTTATTACAAATAACCAGAGTTATTTGTTAAAAAAAACCACCAAAACCTTATTTTTAGAGGGTATTGCAGCTTTACACTAATATTGTAATCTGCTGGACTAATAAACAGGTGTATATCTTTAAGACAACAGACATGAGTGTCTAAGGTATATTAAACCTGGGTCTAATATTACATCTACCATGTACATGAATAACTCATCATAAATTACATCAATATAGGATCAAAAATAGGAACCAGAGCATATATATATATATATATATATATATATATATATATATATATATATATATATATATATATGCAAATATAAAGGGAATGATGCATTATATAATATTAAGAAATAAAAAATGTATTGGACCTCATCAAGGAAGTGCCCGGTATGTGCAGCGCAAAACACTTTGGTTTTTCACAGATGTGCTTAGATGATCTGCCAAGCGCACATCAAGATGCACATCTACTCTCCATTCCCACAGACTAGGTTGGCAAGGAGATGGAAAAAATCTGAAGAACACTGTGCAAAAGTAAAAATGTCTCAACAAAGTCCAACCTCCTACCACTTTAAAAACATTTCAGCATTTCTCCCAAAATATAGACTCCCATATGGCTTAAATTAATTATGATACAGAAGGGTCATCTTGTTTAAGGCTCTTTCTTACATTGAGCAAAGTCTGCCTATACATCTGCTTCACTGCTGAAGTGCAGCCGGAGGTTGCATATGTTTAGAGTAGAATTTCTGCTCTTAGCTGGTTCAAAATCAAGTTAATTCGCATAATGGAAATGTGAGTGTGCCCCTCTGCAAAGTACGGAAAAATAGAAATAGAGTCCTCCACCACCCCAAAAACAAATTATTACTATTCCCTCATAGGCTAGCAGCTGTGAGCATTACAAATAATAGAATTATTAATAATTGTCTCTAACATGCTAGTGTCTGGGTCTTATCCAGTGGCATACCTGGGGACAGAGAAATAAAATAAGCAAACACTGTTACCTCCGAGTCTTTAAGGTAGCAGGGTTATGGAAAACTAATGTCCCCTATCATAGTGCTTTGGGCCCTATCTGCCCTGTCTCCTTTGAGCTATATTGGTGATCAGGCAAAGTACCAGCTCCAACCCGGTGCTGAGGCATCCTCCAGCTATCTGCCTACTCTCCTTTGAGACTTGACTTGTTGAAAGCTTCAACCAGAGTGGTGGAGAAAATGTACAATATTTTTCCCACTATGTCTCATTTATTGAAATTACTGAAGCTCTCAACCAATAACATACATGGGATGTGGTGTAAAATGTATTTGAATTATTCCAGCCACAGTCTTACTGGATAAGCAAATTTGTGTGATTCCGCACAAGGAGCAAGACCTTCCTCTTTACTGTGATCGTACAGACAATAATCGAAGAGAACACATGTGAAGGGGTGTTCTTCCAACAAATGATATAGGTACAACTTAAAGACTGCAGTTGGATAAGAACAAAAGAGCAATCTAGTTCACTAATATACAATTTTCCATATAAATAAAAACAGAAAAGTTGTTTCTTTCATGCATTTCTATATTTCAGATATATATTGGCAAAATATTAAAAACATATAGGGTAACAGAAGTGCAGCAGAAAGAAATAGCGTGCATAATTAAAAGAACCAAAGCCTTTGGTGGGGATCAGAAATATGTTTCAATAGGAAGTAGTATAGTAATTCTACAATAGTCAATCTTTATTAATAATGATGAATAATAATAATAAATAATAATCATAATGCTGAACACTGATCCTCTATTGATATCTTATATCAAACCAGGGTGTAAATGTATCAATCTGCGGGTTCTTCAACACCCGCGTGTTCAGCCTCTTCCGCGATAAAATTTCAAGCGGCGCTGCATAGTAAAGGGAAGTTAACCCTTTACAATGCAGCGCCGCTTGAAATTTAATCGCGGAAGAGGCTGAACACGCGGGTGTTGAAGAACCCGCAGATTGATACATTTACCCCCAGGTCTGCAATATCAATAAGCCCTCTTTAAGTTTGTACTATGTATTCAGAGGAAAATCTTTTCTAATCCTCTTTAATTACATAGGAGTTTGTTTCACATAGTACCCAAAAAGGGAAAGAAATCCCTATTTTGTTAGGCCAGAATATTTATTTAATATTTATAGGACTACCGCATCCAGTGTGTTCAAATATCCTTCATATGTGCTCATTACAAATACTATTGTCTATACCATAGACTTATATCTTAGATATAGTGGTATCGCTAAAGAAGGATTATCTGCTAGTTATTTGTGCTTTCTCCTGTAAGCTAATATATAGTCCTGTCTATAGTCTGCCTATTCTAAAATATGTTTAGTCTAAGACGCTTATATAATTACATTTGAAGATAAATCATTCAGGAAATACGGCTTGTAGCCATGGCTGGACCCCACTTCTGGGTTTGTGACATCACCAGAAGTGACGTCCACCCAAACTACATTTCGCCGATTTGCTTTCTCTAGGGGGTAACCCAATTTGAAGCATCGGGTCCCTTTTAGATCGGGTCCAGCAAATCAATTACTCACATTGCTTGATAGACTGATAGAAGTACCTGTTAGATATTCTGATCGGAACACATTGGGCCTAAATCATTAAGGAAAGTAAAGCAAACACATTGAGTAACTTTGCATCTTGGCAAAACTATGTTGCATTGGATTGGGAGCTAATTTAAAACGTCTGGTCAGATTTATAGCTGGGTAAGGGCATGTCCTAGGTCACCTTTAAATTTCAGTATAAAAATAAACTATCAAGTATTTGTGTGCTACTTAAATAACAGCCAGTATTTAACTGATGTGCAAAATAATAAACTAATAAGCACCCCTTGCATTGTAACATAGTTTTGTCCAGGAGAAATCTAATTTTGTTGCCTTACTTTCCTAAATGGATCAGGCCCATTGTATTTACCTCATCTCCCATTCAATTTGAATAGAGTACAGGGAGTCCCTATCAGATAGTGTAAAATGGTAAGTAGGGGAGGGCTGGAAATTATAGCCCGGGGGCAAAACTCGACTCAGCAGCCTATTAGGAACATTTTTAAGGAAAGAAAATGCAAGTGGCCCAACGACACAGCCCAAGGTAACAATGTGACCGGCCCAGGGAACAGATGCCCCCCTTCCCCCCTGCCCAGCCAGCCCCTGATGTAAGTATCATAAGCAAATAGAGGAACCTATTGAATTATCTAATTGGAACATATTATATTTGCATCATCTCCCATTTTATTTCAATGGTGTACAGGGAGTGTATATCAGATAATGTAGACTTGGTAAGTATCATGCAATTGTATATGTAACTAGTATTGTTATATCATCACGTCTATATCCACCATTATTTATTAAGCCTGTCCATATGTGTATATTTATATTGGTTATTGTTGCATTGACACGCTATACTGAGTGTTCATCCATAATTAGTGTTATTGTTGTATTTTATTTTCAATACTTCAACTCCACCATATCTAATATATAAGTCTATGGTATAGACCAGTGGTTCCCAAACTTTCTAAGTTCGAGGCACCCTTAGGGTCTCCATAAATTTTAAAGGCACCACTAAGTCCAAATAATTACGGGGAAGTCACGATTTTTAAGTAGTTGGGTCAAAATAACGTAATAAGTGTTATCAATCCTAGTGCATTCACGAAGCAGCAACGGAAGTATAAAGCAAAATGTCTTTATTCAGGCAAATACATAAACAAGGATAACTCAAATCCACGGATAAGAACAGGGTTGAAATAGTGACTGTACAGTTTAATGGCAGGAACAGGTAATATAAGTTACCCCAGTCCAGGAGGCACGAGGCTGTCCAGGGAAGCAGACAGAGTCCAGGGATCAAGCAGAGATCAGGTTAACAGAATCCAAATAGCCAGGCAGAGATCAGGGTCACAAGGGAATAAGCAAAGTCCAGAAGTCAAGCCAAAGGTCAGGACAACAGGAGATCAAGAACAGGGTCCAGGAATCAAGCCAAGGGTCACAACAGGAGATCAAACAGCAATGGTGCCAACACAGAAACAGGGGGAAACCAGCAGCAGCCAGGAACAAATGGATGAACTGCACAGAGCACAGCTTGAAGCAGGTATTTGAAGCAGTGCAACAGGAGCAGTTCTAATTAGGCATCAGGCAGGGAGATTAACTCCTTCAGGCATGTTGAAGAGTTCAGGAACAGAACAGCAGCACCTCTGGTGGTATGAGGTACTGCTGCTAGATACAAAGAATAGACAGAGTGATAACACCCAATATATTGGTCCCTTCCGCATTTCTCATATTATTTAATGCGGTTACCTATAAGCTCCATCTACCTCCTTCACTCCGTGTGCATAATTAATTTCATATTTCCTTATTAAAACCATTGGTTCTTAATGAATTCTCCAATCTTCAGCCCCTCCCATCAAGACGGCCTTGCGTGGATAAGAAAGACCTACATGTCCCCCATCTGCTTTCAAAGTTTTTGAAGAATCAGATTTCCAACTCCTCTTCTTCAGGGTAGGGGGGTACTGTCAGCCGCCATCTCCGCACTGACACTTGGTGCAGGAGACAGACGCCTGCACCTTCTCGACAGCAGCGTCCCGTTGCCTAACAGAGGGATGCTATCTCTGCTCACCTGACGGTAGTCAGCTTGTCTAACCGCCAACATCTCCCTAACCCAATCAGGATGCACCTTATGGTATATAAAGCACCCTCTGACACATGTCTAGTGCCAGAGTGTTGGTTTACTCCTGCTCCAGCGCTTCCTGAACTTTTGATCCAGTGTTCTTTGGATCTGCCTCGGCTTCCTGTTATTATTCTCCTGTGTTTTGTTTTGATTCCTCGCTGCCCAGCTGGTTTGACTATTTGGCTTGACCTGACTTCTCTCTGGATATTCCCTGTGCACTGCACCGCTCGGTTGGCTCTGACCTGGATTGACTGACTACGCCTGTATACTACTGCCACTACACCAATGACTGTCTTTGAGAACCGTGACCTGAGTACTCTCTGCAGCTAAGCCCAAATTCACTTGCGGGGGTCCCCGGTGAATACCGGGTGTCACGACTGAGTATAATGTACCTGCTATTGTTGGCACTACTCAAAGGAAGGTGCGGAGTCTAATGTGCCCCTGGTGTTCACCAGGGACCCCCGCAAGGAGGTATGGACTCAGGAAACACGCAGGTCGCGGTCCTTCCATGAGTCAGATAGCGAAGCATGAGAGGAATGTCAGACAAGGCGGTTCAGCAACGGTGCGGGCGAAGCAGGTACACGAGGAGAATCCAAAGGGGTAGTGAGTCAAGCTGGGTCGGTAGCGTTCTGGCAGCTTGGTACAAAGGGAGATCCAAAAGGGTGGTCAAGGCAATCCGAGTCACAAGGGTCACAGGCAAAACGGCAATAATCAGGAGGCAGGCAAAAGGTCTGGAGACAAGTTAAACACAGGAACACTGGAAACGCTGGAGGACAGGAAAGGACCTGAAACTCTGGCACTGGAGGTGGACCCAAGAGAGGCTTAAATCTATCCATTAGCCAATGAGGCTCAGCGCCGCAGCACTTTTCATAATTTTAGCGCCATAGCGCTTCCGCAATACAGTGCCCCGTTGCCTAGCTACTGAATCTGTAGCCGGGTGGCCGAGCAGGGCGGAAGTGACATGTCTGGTTGCTAGGCAACCAGACGTGCCGAGCAGCACAGCGGGACATCCGTCCTGACTCTACAGGCGGCGCCTGACAGTATGCCCTTCTCCTCCTCCTCCTTCTCCTCCCCTTGATTGGAGAAATCTTTTGAGTAGCAGAGGAGCATGAAGATCTGGTTTGTCCACCCAAGATCTCTCTTCAGGACCCAATCCCTTCCAGTGAACAAGATACCTGATCCCCTACCTTCAATAGAGGAGTAGGTCTACGGTGATGGTCCGTAAAAGACTTGTGGTGGTGAGTTGCCCTTTGCAGGGCCGCCTTAGTTCTGGCCCAGATGAGGGAAAATTCTCGATAAAGGGCGTCCACCGCTGGAACTGAGGAGGAGGAATTCGGAAAAGGATCTGGAATAATAGGATGCTCCCCGGACACAATAAAAAATGGAGAAAAGCCGGTGGATTCATGGACATGATGATTGTGCTAGAACTCTGCCCAGGGAAGAAATTGTGACCATCTGCTTTGATTATCAGCAGTAAAGCAACGAAGAAAGGTCTCCAAGTCCTGGTTGATCCGCTTGGTCTGGCCATTGGTCTGGGGGTGGTACCCCAATGAGAATTTCAATTCTGTACCCAACTTCTGGCAGAAGGCCCTCCAAAAAACGGGAGATGAATAGGACCCCTCTGTCCGAGATGATTTCTTTCGGACAACCATGTAGTCTGAAGATCTCTTTGATAAATGTGTCGGCTAAGCGACTGGCCGAAGGTAGACCAGAGAGAGGGATGAAGTGCACCATTTTGGAAAACCGATCAATGATGACCCAGATGGTATTGAATCCCGAACTGCAGGGAAGATCAGTGATAAAATCCATGGCTATACTTTCCCAAGGAGCATTAGGCGTGGGCAAGGGGCGAAGCAATCCAGCAGGAACCTTCCTGGAAGACTTGTGTTGGGAGCAGATTGTGCAGGCTGCAATAAAATCACGTATGTCAGTACGTATAGTGGGCCACCAGAAACGTTGACAGAGGAGGAATGTGGTCTTCTTTATTCCCGCGTGACCCGCAATACGGGAGCAATGAGCCCATCCCAATACCTTGAGTCGAAACTGTGGTTCCACAAACGATCGCCCAGTAGGGGGAGCAGTTTTCACAGTAGTGGCCACAATGTTAGAAGGGTCAATGATGCATTGGGGATTTAATGGATTCAGGCGGTCCGTATCATCAAAAGAGCGTCTGCTCGCCCATTCTTAGCACCTGGACAAAAAGTAAGAGTCATATTGAAGCGAGCAAAAAATGACGCCCAGCGTGCCTGCCAAGGATTCAAACAGCGGGCTTCACAAATGAATGTCAAATTTCGATGATCTGTGAATATGGTAACAGGATATAAAGCACCTTCTAGTAAGTGTCGCCACTCCTCCAGAGCTGCTTTTATAGCGAGAAGTTCTTTATCTCCGATTCCATAGTTCATCTCATTAGGGAGGAATCGTCTGGAGAAGAATCCGCATGGAGAATGGGTACCAGATGGTGTCTTTTGGAATAACACGGCTCCAATGCCTATTGAAGAGGCGTCTACTTCTACAAACAAATAAAGGTCGCTGTTGGTCCGGCTGAGAGAGAACAGAGGGCGAGGAAAAGGATTTCTTAAAAGTAGCGAAAGCAGAAATAGCCTCTGGAGACCATATCTTCGGATTGGCAGATCTCCTAGTTAATGCTGTGATGGGAGCGATAATGGAAGAAAAATCTCGAATGAACTGCCGATAATAATTAGCGAACCCGATGAATCTTTGGATTGCTTTAAGGCCCTGTGGTTGAGGCCAGTCCAAGATGGCCGACACCTTGGTGGGATCCATCTGTAGCCCTGAGCCGGATACGATAAAACCAAGGAAGGATACTTGAAGAACTTCGAAGACACATTTTTCCAATTTACAATAGAAATGGTATTTGCGCAGTCTTCGTAAGACCTCCCTCACTTGTTCTTGATGAGAACTCAGGTCTTTAGAGAACACTAGAATGTCGTCTAGATAAACAACTACGGAGGTGTATAGTAGATCTTGAAAGATGTCGTTAACGAAGGTCTGAAAGATGGCAGGGGCATTGCAAAGACCGAAGGGCATTACCAGGTATTCGAAATGGCCATCCTTGGTATTGAAGTTGGTCTTCCACTCGTCGCCCTTCTTTATACGAATGAGGTTGTAGGCCCCTCGAAGGTCCAACTTGGAAAATATTTGAGCCCCACTGATCCTGTCAAATAAATCGGAGATAAGGGGTAATGCATACCGATTTTTGACTGTAATACGATTCAGGGGTCGATAGTCGATACACGGGCGGACGGACCCATCTTTTTTTTTTACAAAGAAGAATCCTGCTCCAGCAGGCGAAGTAGACTTGCGAATAAACCCACGACTCAGATTTTCTGTGATGTAGTGGGACATTGCCAAAGTCTCTGGGCGAGATAAAGGATAAGTTCGCCCCTTGGGTATGGGTTGCTTGGGAAGCAAAGTAATGGAGCAGTCCCAAGGATGGTGGGGAGGTAAAGTCTCGGCCTCAGTCTTACTGAATACATCTTGAAACTCGGCGTAAGCTGCCGGAAGGACAGATTCCGTGACCGTGGAATGAGCAATAACTTGAGAATCGGGAGGCTGAACACTGGATAGACATCTATGATGACATTCCGTACCCCAACGGGTAACCTGGGCACGATCCCAATCCATTTGCGGAGAATGCTTTCGTAACCAAGGTAGCCCCAAGATAAGGCAACCAGATGCGCCAAACAGCACAGCGGGACATCCGTCCTGACTCTACAGGCGGCACCTGACACCGGGGGTACGTTAGACTCTGCGCCTCCTTGTTCAGTTGCGCCAATACTGGTAATCGGTCATTTCTGCAATTCCATGACAAGCTTGGACACTGCCACTCTTATTTCCTGTTTCACGTTAATTTTTAAACGATACTTGCTTTTTATTACAGCAACAGCCGAAAACCCAGCTTCACACAGATATGTTTTTGCAAATGGTACAAGGATTTGCTGTCCTTTAGCACTTAGCATTGGATATTCATTTTTAATGGATATCCAAAACTCTTCAAGTCCCATGCTGCTAAATTTTACTTTTAAAGACTTGTCATAGGACAGTTCAATGAATTTTTCTTCTTTTATAGTAAATTCAGATGGGGCATTAGTACTGAATGAGACTTGGATCCAAACAAATTTCTCCATATTCTCTGGAAAATATTCTGGAAATCTCTGGAAAATCATCAAAGTCTTCCCTTTCTGGTCAGTCCTAACATGCAAGACTTTGGCGTGAGTTGGTCAGCTTAACATATATTGCAATATGTGGAACTAACATTCCCAGTTTTTAATATAGAACAGTACTTGGTACAGCATTAATTAGGTGTTTGGAGAGTGCAGAGTATCCCCGTTTTCTTGTCTATACAATATGGGCAACCCCCTCTTGCACCCCAGTCTGTACATGGTGAGTGCAGAGGATCTATGTCTGTTTTTGTTTATACAATGTAAGTCCCATGACTCTTGCACCCAATCTTTACATTAATTAATTCCAACTTGTGTCAGGTGAGTCCCAGGTCTCCCATGGCTGCTAGTGCTAGGGAAAGACTTGCCTTTAAAAGCTGTGTGCAGGTAAGCCTTAAGCCCAGATAAAATAGCATAGCATTTGATCATGTTAGGACTGACCAGAATGGGAAGACTTTGGCGTGAGTTGGTCAGCTTAACATATATTGCAATATGTGGAACTAACATTCCCTGTTTTTAATATAGAACAGTACTTGATATAGCATTAATTATGTGTTGGGAGAGTGCAGAGTATCCCTGTTTTCTTGTCTAAACATTGATTATCTGTTGAATTTTTCAGCGATGGTAGGATGTAAATGGTGGGCAATAATGTCATAAAAAAACAGCTGCATAAGTATTTTTTAACTTTTTTAGTTTGGGAATCGAGACAACAAGCACTTAGTCACGCTACACCTTGGCATGGCCACATCACATTTGGGCATGCAATGTTCCCCGGGGGTGTTTCCAGCTCTGGGTAATCCACAGCCACCTTCCCCTCCCCTAAAAACAACCCTTAAATGCCTTACCTCCCAACTGTCCCTGAACTATCCCAAAATTCCTGATCCGCTACACAGTCTCCTCATATTGTGACTGTCCTACTTAAAAATCAGGACATTTAGGAAGTATGATTTATCAAGCAGCTTTTGTTGTATACAATGTTATATAATATTATATTTTTATTAAATCATCTTTAAACAACACTTTAAACAATTATTTACTTTACTCGATCATTTTTAAACATACTGCAAAAGACCAAACAAATAATACTTACGCAAGCCATTTTGCTTTAAACCACAATCTAATAATGTCAAAATGAATCGGTAACATCAATACGTTTTTGAGCTGCTCATGTGTTCCTAAATAAGATGTAGTCAGAGGAGACACATATATTGGGTAACCCAGAGGTTGATCACAGGAGGAGTTGATTAGATTTCGTAAAACATGTTTGTTATTCTGAATGCTGCCCCTCTCATGATCACGATTGCGAAGGAAAATCAGTTCCTGTTGTTGTCCAGCCCAGAGTCCTCTAACACATTCCTTGTTCACCTGCAACAAACATGAAACCATCAATACTTAATGCAAGAACAGAATACATTCATACTTGTGAATAGTACACATTTATTAAAGTTCCAATGCACATTTATTTATTAGTAAAATGTATTAGAGATTATTTATACATCCCCGAGATCCGAACCCGCCCGAACTTTGCCTATCCGAGTACCGAGCTGAGCAGGCTCGGTACTCTCCCGCCCGTTCGGAATCGAAATCGAGGCAAAACGTTATCGTGACGTCGTCGGATCTCAGGGCTCGGTTCTCGCAATATTTGAAATGCATAAATACCGGCCTCCACAGCAATCCATCGCCATTTGACAGAGGGAGAGAGCAGGGTTAGGTCACAGGCTGTATTAGAGCAGGGACAGAGCAATAATTGTACACATTATTGTTTAAATTCTATTCTATACAATTCTATTATTATTAATACCAATTCTATTAGCAATTGTTAGAGCAGGAAGAGAGGAAGATAGAGGAGCATTTTTTTTAAAAAATATTTTTTGCACTACAAGTGCTTTGGGGTCTCCCATATTCCCCAGTGTTTTAGACAAATTTTTCTGGCTGTCAAAAGTGATATTTGTCAGCAGTAATTCTAAAACATTTTTGCACTACAAGTGCTTTGGGGTAAAGCCTATGTAAAAGTACATAGTCTTTTGAAATCAGGGAAAAAAACACACACCAAAAAAAAGTTACCGTGTTGAAGCGAAAAAGAAGTGTAACTGAGGAAAAGTTATTTGTCCATAAAAACAAAATTGCCAACATGCCATTCTACACACGCAGTGGCAAAGAAAGAATGATGCCTTCGCCTTTCTCTATTACTGCCAGATCTAAAAATGTTACTGAGCCTTCTTCTTGTAAGGTCACTCGTGAGCAAGCAAGACCAAGTAATTTGGAGTCTAAAAGTGGTGCACAACTACTGTTATGCGTGAAAGGCGTGAGAGTCCATCCACCAGTGGTATGTGTAATCGTGAGCATTCTGTTAGTGTACCCATAAAGAAGGGTCCTTTCAGCAGTACTGCTGATGTGTGCCTTAATAACCCGAGTGTAGCTGGTGATACACCAATTGAGGATGCCACTTTGAAATTAGAAGAGGATGAGGGGGAGATTTGTGTAGGCGACGAGGGTGCTAATGAGGATGTTGATGAGGATGATGCAGACAGATACCAAATTGCCTTTCTCAATTTCTATTTATATTCTAGACTCTATAACGGCTGAATAGTTTTCTATTTTACTCCTAGCGGAGAGGGGGTCTGATGCAGACAGATAACAAACTGCCTTTGTCCATTTATTTTTATATTCTAATTATACAGTCTATGCAGGCTGCTTTATTTTATATTCAACTACAAGTGGAGGGCAGGGGGGTCATAGACAGCCACCAAACTACCTTGGTCCATTTATTTTTTATATTGTTCAGTCTATGCAGGCTGCTCTTTTTCTATTCAACTACAAGTGTAGGGCAGGGGGGTCATTGACAGCCACCAAACTACCTTGGTCCATTTATTTTTTATATTGTTCAGTCTATGCAGGCTGCTTTTTTTCTATTTAACTACAAGTGGAGGGCAGGGGGGTCATAGACAGCCACCAAACTACCTTGGTCCATTTATTTTTTATATTGTTCAGTCTATGCAGGCTGCTTTTTTTCTATTTAACTACAAGTGGAGGGAGGGGGCTCTAGAGATTGAAACCAAACTGCCTTTGTCCATTTCAATTTATATTGTAAAGTCTATAACGGCTGAATTTTTTAGTATTTTCTACAAGTGGAGGGGGGCCTAGAGAGACAGAAACCAAACTGCCTTTGTCCATTTCTTTATAAATTTAACTATAAGTGTAGGGTGTAATATACACCCAAAGACAATGGCTACATTGCCAATAGGTTAACATGAAGAGGAAGACGGCCTACCAGGGATTAAACTGTTTTCTTCCTAATTTATTAGCTTTAGAATTACCTTACTTATCCAAGAAACAGGTGGAGCACTAAATTAGGTTATTTTAAGCCCAAAAACATTGATTTTTAAACAAAATTGCAAAACAAAACCAAACAAAACCAAAACCAAAACCAAAACACGCAAGGGCGGTTTGGCAAAACCAAAACCAAAACACGACGGTAATCCAGATCCAAAACCAAAATCAAAACACGGGGGTCAGTGAGTACCTCTAGTTTCTATGGCCTTAGCAAATGCCTTTTTTTCTATTCCCATTGCCCCTGAGTCTCAAGACCAATTTGCCTTTACTTGGGAAGAGCAACAATATACTGTGGCTATAAAAGGTACTCCCCTTGAAATTTTTCACATTTTCCTGTGTTCCAACATGGACCCATGATGGCTTTATTTGAAATTTATTACCACTAATCAACACAAAGTATTTGATAATGTGCCAAAAAATGTAATCCAAACATTTGTCCAAATGGTATATATAGAAGGCAGGGCTTTATTGTAACTTGTGCAAAGATTCACTCAACTAATTATGTTCTAAAAGGAAAAGTACAGACATTAATATAATGAATGTGTATACACCGACCAGACACATCATTAAAACCGCCTGCCTAATATTGTGTATGCCCCTCCACCCCGTGCACAAATTCCCGCAAATACACTCCAATATCTTGTGGAAAGCCTTCCAAGAAGAGTGGAAGCTGACAACACTGCAAGAAGGGGGACTAACAACATATTAAAGTTATTAAAGACAAAGTCCTAAGGGATGAAACGCGTAGAGGTGATCGTGGAGACTCTCTGATTTCGAGCTGCTTCAAATAGTGCCGTTCGTATATGAATATCAGAATTGAGCTGTTGTACTATTTATGCCTGAATACCTTTGCCATCTGGTACGTGCTATTTTAATGTTTGAAATAAAACATTTTACTTGGATAATACACTATGGAAGCGCCCCTGTTCTTTTGATACTGTAGGTGTGTTGGTTGTTCCCCCGTAGAGATCGGGAGACAGAAGGGAAGACGCGCAGACTATATACTGCTGGTGTTTAAGTAAATTTCGTGAGAAGAAGAGTTGGATCACGAACAAAGCACGTTGGAACTTTATTATCTACTATATTTGACTTGAGCGCACCGAACTGTTGGTATTGTGGTTATATACATATATATATATATACATAGACAGAAAAGATACAAATGGCGCTATGACACAATGCCAGTACAGAAATGTTATATAGTCCAATATCTTGAACTGGTTCCTTCATATATCACACTTCCCCTGGGCGGGCGGCTGCCAATCCTCTGGACCAAGCGGTGTAGCAGAAAAAATCTAGAAAAGATGGAGGAGGAGGCGCACAATAGTGTAGTACAGTATTGTATTGGAGCCAAACATGAATCCAGAAAAGGAACCTAATCACCAGAGTAGAGTGAGCCAAAGCTTTCCACCATGTAAATACCCACAATAACTGATGTGGATAAAGATAACGTATAGGGTGAGGAGTCACACAGAGCCACGTAACACTCAAAATAGTCCCATTAAACAAGGTACAGAAAAAAGGGACACACAGGTCACTCTCCAGCCACAATGGATTAACCAATTGATTGCCTCAATAAATAGACAGAGAAATACAGGTGTAGTATCCAAAAAGGTTCACATTTATTAAAAAAGTAGTAACTTACACATCCAGAAGCAGATGACAAGCCTATCTGATCAGCGATGGTAATATAACAGCAAATTCTCAACGCGTTTCGTCTGTAAACAGACTTCATCAGGAGAAAAGACAGATATATACTGTCAAAAGCGGCATCTCTATAAATAGTGCGTTGCGCCATTTTGCGCGTGCACACTGCGGACCGGAAGAGGGGCATCCGCGCATGCTCAGAACCCATCAACCGGCGGCCACACTGGGCATGTGCACAAATGACAGACCCAGAGATCCATACAGATCTAAACACATATATCACGATCGGCACCTTACCGATCAGACTGCGCATGTCTAAAGCACGTCAAAGCGTACTGGATCCCATTGCGAGTACAAATAGGTGACAAACAATATATCACTGAACAAACTACTAGGTAGATTAATATTTGACAGATATATACTGTCAAAAACGGCATCTCTATAGATAGTGCGTCGCACGATTTGCGTGTGCGCACTGCGGACCGAAAAAGGGGCATCCGCGCATGCTCAGAACCCATCAACTAGCGGCCACACTGGGCATGTGCACAGATGACAGACCCAGAGATCCATACAGATCTAAACACATATATCACGATCGGCACCTTACCGATCAGACTGCGCATGTCTAAAGCACGTCAAGACGCACTGGATCCCATTGCGAGTACAAATAGTTGACAAACACTATATCACTGAACAAACTACTAGGTAAATTAGTAAATATAACATTAAAAACGTTCAAAAGAAGGCTAACTCATAGAAGGCAGCCTAGATGGCACATATACACAGGATAAAAACCATAATATTAATTGCACATCATAACATAATGTAACACAAAAATGTAACACAAAAAAAAGTCAAACTACACAGTCTTATGGAATAATCACCATATATCAACAATATTAAAAATATTAAAAATATGGTTATAAGAAAGGAGCCACTTCAAAACTTTCATTCAGTCCAGAGGGTGACAGCGTGTTGAGTGTATAGATCCAATACATCTCACGCTGCGCTAGCTTCTTACGTAAATCACCACCTCTAGGACCCTGCACCACATGTTCTATAGCAAGAAATTTTAAATGCTTGGGATCTGAATGATGTACATCAAAAAAGTGTTTAGGCACGGAATGGCTTAATACTTTATTCTTAATGTTTCTTAAGTGCTCCTGAATGCAAAACCTGAGCAATCTTTTAGTTTTGCCCACGTACCTTAAACCACAGGAGCATTCTAAAAGGTACACCACAGACGAAGAGGTACAGTTCATAAGTGTAGCTCTTACTCCCATCAAAATTAGAAAATTGTTTGTTATTGATATTCATATAAAGACAAACATTACAGTGATTACATTTTATACTTCCTTTGCAATCCAAAAAAGTAGTGGAAGGACGGCTCCTGTTAGCTTGGAGCCAACATATCCTTAAGACTGCGGCTCTTTCTGAAAATAATATTCGGTCTATCTTATAAAATACTAGTTAAAATTGGGTCTCTCTTAAGGATACCCCAATGTCTCAAAAATACTGATCTAATTGAAGTTTCACCATTACTATAATTAGTAATAAAATCGACTGCATCCTTACTGGCTCTCTGCTCTTTCTTAGTGTAATCTAGTAGTGAAGATCTATCTATATTATATATTATATTATATATATATATATATATATATATATATATATATATATATATACACATACACACGCATATATATATATATATATATATATATATATATATATATATATATATATATATATATATATATATATATATATTTGCCATTTTGAGTAGAATCTGAAGCCGACGGCTGCTTCTAATAAGGCACACTAATGCACAGTTTCTTTCCTGCTTATGTATGCTCACAGGGCACCTGAACCAAACGGAAATCGTCATATGACCCTATGCATCATGGAGCCACATCACTATGAAAACTAGTGTATTAAAGGCATAATGTAACCTTGGCAACATATATGAAACAAATGTGATCACACATGTGTAAATGCAATTGTGCAGGAAGCTGTCATAGTTGCACAGGAGCTGTAATCACATAGGGGTTATAAGGTTTACCATTCAATACCGTACTCTTGCAACAATGACACTGTCAATCCAGTAAACAAGACGAATATGGCATCAGCTTGACTGATACATTAAATTAATCATTTTATGTCTTTGTCTGTAGTTATTCCGTCTCTTTTGAGTTCCATGAATATGCGAGTGGAAACTAAGTTAAATGAAGTTAACACTGATAAAGGCCAATTAACTACTGCTTTTACTAGCATTTTTTTAACAATAGCACTGTACGTCACCAAAACAGCCACTAATAAGCATATACATGAATATTTATATGGAAACAGAGATAGGTTGTGAAGGTATCTGATATTCAATTAACCATAAGTGTACTATTATTCCTCTTTATGAAAACGAGTATTGCAGTCATCCCAATTCAACAGTAGACAACAGTTGCCTAGGTAACTGATATTGTTGCATTTCGTATTGTCAAATTTTGCAGTACACCAGTTACATCCACAAACTTATCTATTGGAGTGAGAGAAAGATCTTATTAAAACAAGTATTCATGTATATACATAGTTACTGTATACAGTACATTACTAACAGCAATAAAATGTGATGTAATATAATTATTAAAAACACATAATAATACCTACCACTTTTGTTCACCATTATAAAAATATGTAACATACTGTGCTGCACATACTATTATTATTCTGTGATACAGATTATAGTATCACTTGATAATGTACATATTTTTTATTATCAAAAAATTAAATGTTATCAAAGACAATTTCAATATTTAATCCCCATGCACATCAAAGCTGTACGAATGAAAAAAAAAAAAGCAATAATACTTGATACAGCACACTGCATATTTTTTATGAGTTGTCAGGTGTTCTTGCTTATTTTTGCAGTTAATCTAATAAAAATACAATACACCAAGCTTGGGATTAGGTGCCTTCCAGTGTTCCGCATGTGCCATGCTCCTTACACCAGGTAACACAGAGAGTCATATTAAGATCACAAAGATAAAAGATAAAAACAAATTAGGCAAATCCAGGCCTCTTAGAGCCCATAGTGCCCTAGACAAGAGCTTAGGTTGCATAATGGATGATCTGGCGTTATGAATAAAATAATAAAACTAAAATAAATATATTCCTTTTGTACATAATAATCTAAAATAAACATTAACAAGATCTTAGTTTGAACTTAACTTTGTGATTTTCAAAAATAAATCTGTGTAATGAAAATAAACACACGTAGAAGCCATATGCAATACTTAACAAAAAACAAGACATGTATACTGGTTTAATGGCTCCCTGAACTAACTATCATTTAGCATGTTGATCGGAAAAATAAAAAAAATAAGCCTCCTACATTAAATAAAACACTTCTATGATATTTCTGGGTAACAAGTTGCCTATTTGGCCATGAAGTATGTAAACTCTTAACAGAAAACAGCACTGACAAATTGCCTAAAGAGGAAAAGGATTCAGAGGTGATCGAGGCTAAGATAACTAAAAGTGGACAAATTTACCAACTTCTGAACAAAAGCTTTTGAAAAGCACCATGTAATAACAGACCAGACAGATAGATAATGTGACACTGATTGATTGTTTTGGTTTGGGAAGGCAGTACGTGAGTATGGTTGTAACCAGGGACAGCACTAACATTTAGTGAACCTAGGTGGTTTCCTAGGGCCCCAATGGTTAGTAGGTGCCTAAAATTTTGAATGACACTGTGACATCCAGTGATTTTAGTGACCTGTAGCACCCCCGCATGGAGTGCTGTCCACACACTATAAGAGATGCAGCCAGTAGCTTCTTACATGTGAAGCTGCTGGTTGTTGCTCTTCTATGTCAATGTTACACTGGGAGTGTGGCATTGGCTATGATGTCACAACCAAGCGCCACTCTCCCAGTCTACAGAGTCGAAGATCCTGCTTCCCCCACTTGCCTGCCAAGGTAAGAAGCAGTAGAGAGGGGAGGGGGGGGGGGGGTGCGCTGCTTCAGAAAGAGGCGCTCCTACTAAGTGGATTACACCTGCCCTGGTGATGATTGAGGATAATATAGATTCAGTCATTTGCAAGCAGCTACCTCAGTCCATATTCTCCCACATACTGCTTAAATCCTTGATTTCAATCAAACCGTCTCCTGTGTTATATAAATAGTTAGAGGCAAAATTTTCCTTTTCCACGCTAACAATAGCTGCAAAGCTGAAGAAATTTACATTATATTTCAGTATCTCATCCTGTATGGACATTACTATTTTGAGATTTAAAAATATCTCATAGGTATAACAATATGATAGCTGCATAAACATATACTGTTAATAAAAATAAATAAATTGGAAAAATTGCAATAATTTACAAAATAGAATATTACATTAAAAAATGTAATATATGCAGAGATATTTAATGCCTCTAAGATACAGAAAAATACAGAAAAGATGAAAAAAAAATAATTCAGTTTTTACCTTGATGACTTTGAAACTGAGGTAACTTTTGTGCAGCATAATTACACTGTATTCATCTCTCCCTTCATCAGCAACATGTCTCAAGGTCAGCAGCTCTTCTTTATTAGACAATATAGCAGATCTCCAAGCAGGTTCGTCTTCATTGCAAATTACTACTTTTTCTTCGAATGCCTTAATTGCTTCATAAAGTGCAGGAGGATCTTCATATTCTTCTGGACAAGCAAATTGACCCTATTACAGATAAACAACAAATGTTATACATAACAGCTTACTTGCGCTGTACAAGGTATTTGATCTCTTATCACTTTACTTCTCTTTAGGCTGCTCTTAGCAGCAGTGAAAATCTCATAAACCTCTTCGCAACGTCCGCAAAACACCTCGCGAAGAAGATTTGACAGAGATCTCCACTCATTTTTCCTTACACAAATGAGCGGAGATTGAATTACCCCACTAACTGAAGAAATTCAACTAACCTTATTAACATTATGGGGGAATTCAATTCCCCCCGAATTAGCGCGGCGTTACATTTATTACCATTATTACGGTAAATGTAACCCGGCTTTCTGCTTGCAGCTGCTGACGTTGAATCTATCACAATAATGGTATTTAAGCGCACTATTATCGTAATAACGGTAATAGTGCATAGGCCGTGTTACTTTTTACAGTAACACGGCCAATTAAAATCCTCCCTATTTTCAGTGATCACTTACTGTTTGCTTTAAAAGTTTAATTTGAAATGCATTTGAGGTGCATACAAAATAATGCTTTTCAGAACAGTACATATGTACAAAAAGCGACCACATTTAAAGTTTTACGTAACTTGTACTTGCAGTCCTTGGGCCTGATTAATTAAGAAACTTAAATTAAGAAGTTTCTTATCTATGTCTCCTGGACAAAACCATGTTACAATGCAAGGGCTGAAAATTAGTTTTCTGTTTTGCAGTTAAATAATAAATAAATAAGTTAAATACTGACTGTTTTTTCATGTAGCACACAAATATCAACTTTAAATTTCAGTGTACAAATAAGCTATCAAGTATTTGTGTGCTACATGAAAAAACAGTCAGTATTTAACTTATGTGCAAAACAAAAAACTAATTTTCACCCTTTGCATTGTAACATGGTTTTGTCCAGGAGACTCAAATAAGAAACTTCTTAATTTAAGTTCCTTAATGAATCAGGCCCCTTGTGCCTGGAGTAGTGGATCAGGAGTTAACAAGTGTAAGTGCAGTAGAGTGATTTGCTAAAGAAAACACTTTGGAGCAATATTGTACAGAAATTAGGGAAGGGAACAGGCAATACAACATTTTAAAAAAATGTAACAATAAGCTAAAATTAGGCCTGACCTGGAAGGAATTGTAAAAACAACAACAACCACTCTTTAAATGTTATCTGGATTACAGTGAGCATCCCAAGTACTTCAGGAATTGTTTTCATTATGGATATACCAAAGAAAGTTAACGGAAAATGTTGCAAAATTGTGTTGACAACAAGTCATTAGGAAGGGAAATGATAAGTTCCACCAGATCTGGGCTCTCTGGCTCTACTTGTAATTTCTAAATTCACCCACACTCGCCCTCGCTTTGCCTGTGCTACCCTTTGTCTCTGTTTTACAGCGATTCCATAGATGCTTGACCTTCTGGGTTGTGCCCACCCTCGAAGCCACTATCACTGTTTATTTTTGATTTGTATTTTTTCCCACTGGCAACAACCAGTTTCCCCCCTCCCTCTTCCTTCTTCAGTTCCTCACCCCCCCCCCCCCCCCCCCCCTACTTCCTTCTTCGTTTCATAAAATGTTGTTTCGTCACATGAACATTTATAGAAATATTCTTCTTTTCTGTTTATTTTGTTGCTGTGGGCTTCTATTTGGCAGTTTTTGTATAGTATTCCAACTCAGCCTGTCTTTGCTATGTTCCATTTATTGTTCATTGTCTGTGTTTCCATTACAATATTTAAAAAGAAAAAAAAACTAATTGTCTATATATGGATGGTGGCATAGTATGTAATTCTGCATGGATGAGAGAAAACTTTAATGCTTCTGTTTCTTTTGTGGTGTCTGTATTCAAGTTTAATTTGAAAAACTGTAATTTCATTTTTTGTGGTAACATTGATTTTGAAGATGAATGAATCAGAAATTATAATTCCTCTGGTAAAGAAAATTTGGAAACAAAAGGAGGGAAATAGCAAAAAAACCGAATTGAAGGAAATTAAGAAAATTATTGTCTATAGCAACAATAGTTTTAAATCATTTACTTACATTTAATATTCAATTTGAGCAAAATAACACAATATATTTAAATAAGCATATATTTTTTTTTGGGTGGTGGTCAAGGAAAAATTAAGGAAGGATTTTAAAAGAAAAGGTGAATCGTGGAACTATTTTTGTCTGGATGTTGAATATTATATGAATTTACATTGCATAAGGTTAGTTTTGAGCAATCTCATTAATCACCAACAGATATGTTAAAGTATGTAGCTTGCTCTAAATATTAAAATGTTTTTATTTTTTAGTGAGAGTTTTAACTAAGCATGAATGACATGAATGGAAGTAAGTTGATTGGTGATTATCCTAGAACTAGTGTTTTCTTTTGTATTTTCTGTCCCATACATAGCCTTAATCACATCCTGCATGTGTAGCTCCTAGCTATTTACCCTTGCTGTGTCTCTATACCTATTGATATTCTAGTACCTTTGACTGGCTCACTACCTTGGTTTTGATCCGTTTCTTGTCTGACTATCTGTGTTTTGATTCTTGATTTTGGTCTGTCGTCAGATCTTTCTACCAGCCTTTTGGGTGGTATGTGTTTGTGCCGCCCCTTTTTCTAGGTGCCAGTTCACAGCGTTGCAGACCACCATTGAGAGGAAGCAATGATTTCCTGGTGAGTATCATCTTTTGGTTTAGTCTCTCTATTTCTTGGTGGGGGCTGTTGCCAGTACAATGGTGAGTAAGATATTTGGGCGGGATACTGTCCAGGCACCGAACAAAATGAGGTGTCATCAATTGGACTAGAGTGAAGTGTCTCTACTCCTAGCATCCAACTTGGACACCCCCCTCTCCTGCCATCCTGCATTCGTGCGCACAGGTAATTTGTTTGGTTTCTACCCTAGATCAAACTGGTTAGGAGAGCAGTGTTAGTCAGTACCACTGCAAGGTGAGTACAGTCTATTCCATAATCTTCCCTCATTATTCGGTGAGTACTAGGGGTGGTAAGGGGAAAGGTTTCTGTGTGGCTTCTTGTGTCTGGATCACATACAAGTAACTTATTGTAGATATATATTTAAATTAGGGGCGCAGTGCAAATGTACTGTTTTTTTTGTATTGTGTTACATTATTGCATTAGAAATTTAATAATTCCTGAGGTATTGATTTATGACGCAGCAGCCATTTGTTGGAGGAAATCTGTTATATAACTTCGAGAGGAAATCCTCATCAAGTTAATTAGACCTATTTATCTCAGTGACCAACAGGTCTTTTAGCTTGGATACATAACAGGTGGTCATCTTCTTTTCTTCCTGTGTTAAAATTTGTCTGAAGAATGTAAACAGCAAATGATTTAGGAAATCCTAGAGTAGTATAAATTTAATTTAATATCCAAGTTTAGAGAACATATTACATACTGATGCAAATTCTCGAATGTAATATCTCAGACATTTTGGTGCCTGGTCGGAAAAGGGGTTGGTTTACCCCCTGCCAACATATTAGTCAGAAACTGTACACAAAGTGCATGGATTGACCACATTTTGTATCATTACATCCGTAACTTTTGGAAGATCACTAGTGTCACAAACAAGGTAGTTGGAAGGCCTTACCTGCTGGTATTTGCACTGCTATGCAAGGAGGCTCGGAGTCTAACCACGCCCCAACCACGTGTCGGTCGCGGTTCTCCCAGGTAGCTACCAGCGAGGTTTGGTGAATAATCGTAGTCAGCAATCCGAGGTCAAATCCGTGCAGGCAACGAAGTACAGAGGGGTCAGGCAGAAGAGTAGTCGGGAAGCCGGGGGTCAGAGCCAGGAGATACAACAGGAACCAGGGAGAATCCGAGAGAGTAGTCAAACAGGCAGAGGTCAGAATCCAGGATATGCAGGCAGAATGAATCTAAATGAAGATATCACAGGAGAGCCAAGAGACAGGCTAGGAGACTAGATACTCTGGCACCCTAGTGATGCCAGAGTCTAGTTTAAATAGTATTGCCAGACCTATCATTGGTGGGAGTGGAGGTCAGTGGTCAGCTGGTCTGACCGCCGACAGGAAGCGCTGCTTAGCATCTCCGTTGCCTAGCAACGGAGAAGCGATGTTCGGGCGCGTGCGCCTAAACTTCCTGTGGCCTAGCAACGGGACGAGCGGCAGCAGAGAGGGCGTCCGTCCCGGCACCAGGTAAGAGTGCGGTACGGCGCCTGACAACTAGTACCTCAAATTAGCGTGTAACGGTCATTGTAAGGACTACTTGAGCTAATAAAACATCACCGCTTCAAGATGCTGCTATGATGCCTACTTACCTGCTGTAATTCATGTGACCTCCAGATTAGACCACTCTGTTATCCGTTATACCTGACCCAGTTTCTTGTACCAACATTCTTGGTGTTACTCTGCAGCTCTGGCCAGTGTGATAGGTCAGGGGGAACAATCCACAGCAACTCTGACCTAAAGGAAGAGGTCAGGTGTACCAGCCCTGGTACCCAGCAAGGGGGTACACCAGCAGTGAGAGTTACCCAGAAGGAAGTAGGAAGACGAGACCCTTCCCTAGTTCACCATTGCTCTGCATGAACAGTTTATCAAACTTAAGAGGTAAGAGGGATGAAGAAGGACTCAGGAACACAAGCTGCCTGCTGAGAGATCAGTTCATCACAAGTCTGTGTAATATTCACTTGACGAAGGATCACCGGAATAGGATCAAGATCGTGAAGGACCTTTCATTCCATCAGATGCAGGCTGATGCAGTGACTTGGGAAATGGAGGAAAACTATGAATCATATGTGGTTCCATCAAAACAAGTCAAAGTGCCTGTACAGTTGTTGGCCCAGGCCACACATCCCTTGAAGAGTTGCGTGAAAGACTTGATGGATGTGATTCGTCAGATGAAAAAGGACATGGAGCAGATGAAGAAGGAAATGAACGACCTGAAGAATCACAGAGGTGGTGAGAGGGTACCCAACCATAGGAGGAATTCAGAGGGGCCCCATTTTTGGCAGTGTCTGCATTTCGGGCACATTGATTGGAATTGCCAGGAAGCTGCCCCCCCTCCCAATAAATTAGAATCCCTCGCGGCAATGGGACTGACTGCAGGGGAGTCCAGTGGACAAAAAAGTATTGTCAATTTAGCAGAACTGATTGAAGAGTGTCCCTTGCTGGCAAGGCTTCACAGAAGTGACCAACATTGTCTGTTGGAACTGGCTTGCAGGTGATGACCATGTCTGCATCGTGTTTTCAGGAGAATTATGCCCAAATGTGAAGGACAACATGGAAACATGGGTGCCCCTTCACCACTGCCAATAACTTACCAATACCTGTTGTGGGGCTGATGGGGATGGGCATCAAATTGTACGGCCGATCCTGGGGAAGAAGGGCATCATTGTGGTTTGTGGACCAGAGCTACAACACGTGTATGTTATACTCAGGATGAATGTGCTTCATGGGTGGACCAAGTCCTGATCCTGAAGAGATTTGGAAGTTGAGAAACCTGTAAAACAGGCTCTGCAGAAGGTTATGCAACAGTGTGGGGAGAACCAGAATGAGATGGACTTGACATCCACACCAACCATCAACAGGTGGTCGAGATCTCACCCCAACGAAAGGTAATGTAGAAACTAGAAGTGGGGACCCAACAATGTTTGGAAAGGAGAAAGTCCTGGTCGAGTGCGCAGGACCCCTGGAGTCGGCTGGGGAGTGACGTTGCCTCCCATCATTGCCTATACTTTTGCCATTATCTGGAATGGTTGAGTCCCTAATGTGGGAGATCAACCCCAGTGAATACACCCGTGAACCCTGATTTTAGATTACCTGAATTTTACAGCTTGTGTGGATTTGCACCAAGCAGCAGATTATTTTAGTTTAATTTTAAACTACATATGCTTTTTAAAATATGGGAGCTTCAAACCTGTTGTGAATTACGAGGGGTATGCATACAACAAGAAAGAAAAATAATCATGATAACATAGTGACAGCAGAAAAAAGTCACTTACTAACCACAACATATGTGGATGTGTAGCACATTTCATTTTTAATGACTTGTATGTTGGTACATACAGACTTTCTGCTTTTGGAAAGAGTCTCTGTGCAAACACTCTGTGACTATTTCTGGAATTACGATCTGACATGGGAATGCACCTGGCAGTAAAAGTAAGAGTATTACTTCCAAGTCCTGCCTACTATGACTATCATGTAACATGTCCTTAAATATACACAGCCCTTATAGCACATTTACATATCTGTTCCAAGAACACAAAACATAATTTTTGCATAATTTTTGCATTTGGTCACAATACAGGCTACAATACTGCAGTTTGCACACATTCAGTTAGGAATACCCAATCCTCCCACCAAAAGGAGAAAAAAATTGTCACCCCTGCATGCAACACGATTTTTATGCACTAAGCCATGGGGTTAATTAACTAAAAAACACACATTGTGCTATTGGTTTGGAATGTTAAGGTTTCATCCCACACTTTCAGTGGTAACAGTGGTAAAAACAGACATGACTGGACTCCACTACTTATTCAGGCTGAGTGTATTACAGTGAGAATACAGAAAGATAATTCTGCTTTTCTCTTTAAACTGCAGTTTTTAATACAATTACAGGCAGGCACAATGGTACACACACATAATGGTTTCTTCCTTATGATCACTGTTTTTCAATTATACTGCAGACTACAGACAAAAACACAAATTTAAATAAAACAATATAATCTAGAATATGTTTTAATTTTAATTTTAAATTATCATCATCATTTATTTCTATGAATTCCGAAGCGCTGAACAGAGAATATTTGTCATTCACATCAGTCCCTGCCCCATTGAAGATTAGAGTCTAAATTCCCTACTATGCAGACAAACACAAAGACACAAACTAGGGTGAATTTGATAGTAGCCAATTAACCTATTAGTATGCTTTTGGCTTGTGGGAGGAAACCCACGGCAAGCATACAAACTCCACAAAGATAAGGCCTTGGTCGGGAATTAAACTCACGACCCCAGCTCTGTGAGGCAAAAGTGTAAACCACTAAGCCACTGTGTTGCTCTGTCCCATATTTTGAACAGAGCTGCAAATGTTTAAATATATTTGATTCATTGGTAATGTAAGCAGGGTCCTCTCTACCTATTGTCCCTTGTCTGACTCCCTCATACGTCCTGTCATGTGTTTTCTGCACTCTGTGTGAGTCCCCATAGCATTACTTAAACTCATCTGTGCTACCTATATGTATTATCTCATCTATTTGTTACTTGCTTCTGTATCCGGCACTGCGGAATCTGTGGCACCATATAAATAAAAGAATTAATAATAATAATAATAATAATAATAATAATAATAATAATGTTATGTAGAATAAAGGGAAAAATCAGGCTGATGATAATTGAAGGTTTTGCCGTCCTTTTTTTCATTAACGACCAACTCCCACAGTGTAGCACATTAGTCTTCTGGGGACATCACAGTTGTTAACTGATAACAACTGCCATGCAGTGCTGAATGCCAGGAGCAGGGGCCTTTCAGAATTGGAGACTGCACTGGATGGTATTTCAAACTTCTATTGAAGAGAAGTATGCACTGTGCAGTGAATTCTTCACCTAATTAGACAGGAGCCATTGCTTACCAGCTAGGTGTCGCATTCAATGTATACCACTGGTTTTAGCTGCTTGGCTTTTAATGCCTAGGACAGCTGATGTCCTCCAGAGAAGAAAGTTCCCTTCTCCTCCTGCACTGTTGTATCATGTTCGACAAACCCATTAATGAGGATGATAGTGACACAGTGACAACAGAATTAGGTTTACATTCCCTGACCCTGTGTGTGGAACCCAATGGGCTCTTTAATTTAACATGATATATGTAACAACAGAACTGATTTAATATTATTGTATTTTTCTTAGATTCATCTCTGCTACTTTATTTTGATTTATGTAGTTGTTTCAAACTTTTCAGTGAGAGAGGTATCTCACTATTGTATCCTGCAATGTCAGTAATCTGAACTTAACTATTAAATGGCTTTGTCTTAAGGCATTTACAGATTTCTGCTACCATGCAATATTTGCATTCAACATCCTTTTATATCAAATTTTAGCAAATACACAAATTTGTTCTGATGACCCACACCAACCAAAATATGACAGGTTAGAAATCATGCCAAAAAATTATTCACTCACCTGTAATGATATGTGCACTTTACCATAACATTTATATTTGTGTCAGTATCCTTGACTCCTATTTATCAAAGTACTCAACGTGCTTATTTATTATCTACTTAATCTCTTGAGTTCTCTAATACTTATTTTTATATACTGCAAATTCATATTTAGTCATAGGGACCATAAAGAATCAGGATCTTAAACTGGTTGATTGTATCCCTAATGTATCTGTCACCCACAGATACTCATATACTTACCATTCTCTTGCTCTATATATATATATATATATATATATATAGAGTAACAAAAGGAGGCCTGTGCACTGAGACCAACGCTGGGTGAGCTGGCTGGTCCTGAGAGAGAGTTGGACTATGTATAGCTAGTGTTTAGGGTCTCCATGATTGCTGTGCAAGTATACGGTGTCAAAACATTTACCATCCTGACAATAAAGCACCATAAAAAGGAAGAAGTTGCTCGCGTGTGCTTCTGCAGTAGCGGGCTTTTGCCACAATATATATATATATATATATATATATATATATATATATATATATATCTATCTATAATATAAATGCTTAGTGGCGTGTGTTAGTCTGTCTGTGTGTGTGTGTGTGGAAAAAATAAAACCAAGCTGCAGCGCCACCTGCTGGGCGGAGTTATACACTGACCTACTAAATTCTTAGTGTGTGTGGAAAAAAAATTCAGAAAGGGCTGAAATTTGGTATACTAAGATGTTTTTAATTTGTTAATTTAATTTGATAATTGTTAAAAGTGTTTATAAAGATTTTAAAAAAATATATATATATTTCTTGAAGGAGAAGTGACAGTTGGGAGTGGTTGGTGGTTGCCGGGGGTGACAGTGGGGAGTGGTTGGTGGTTGCTGGGGGTGACAGAGTGAGAGGAGTGTGATACTCACGACCGCTGAGAGAGATCCCTGTGTCTGGATAGACATCTGGATAGATGTGGCGATGAAAATGAAGGATGAGGTGATGGAGAAGAATGATGAGGTGGTGACATGTGGATAAAACCACGTTAAAAAGGGCGCTTACGTCGGGAAGTAACGCTCTTCCCCTGAGGAGGCCTGGGCTATGGCCCAAATGCATGACAAGAACCTTTTTAACACCTTAAGTAGCTTGATTTGACTAGAATGCATGAGTATCATGCACGGGTTAATTTGTATATATATATATATATATATATATATATATATATATATATATATATATATATATGTTATGCATCACCATCTTCATAATCTCCACTTTGCTCTTACCTGCTCATTGACACCAACTAGCAAGTCTCATCTCATCTTGTGTCATGGCATTTGTACCTGAAATGTTGTGTAATGTGGCAATAATTATTGTAAAATGATATTATGATTTGACACATACCTGATGGAGCTTCAAGGACATTCGAATTGCTGGGGAAACAACTGTATGCAGCAAGTCCATATCTGAAAACACCCATTCTTCTTCTTTTGGTATTTCATAATGTCCCTTAAATAAGGTATGGAGTCCATGGAGAAATGAATCCAAACTGAAAGATAAATGTGAAAATATTGTTTTATGTTTAGTAGTTAATACAACCAACATTTTACAAAAGACAAACATATAACAAATATAATGTATGCATACCATATATTTTTTGAATTTATTAGTTTGATGATCTATTTTTCTATTGTTTATTTTACCCTTCTACTTATTATTGATAAATACAATGTTAATAACTTGCATTTTTTAAATGTTGCAAACTTCTTATCATATCATATAAACCCTCACAAACTTTGCTTAAACGAAAAAAGTGGTTTTGAGATAGGAGTCAAACACATTAAACTAAATCTGGCTACGCCATGTTGGTACTTCAGATGACAATGAAAATTGTGAATCTCTCAAATGGAGGAGAATTTCAAGTTTGGTTAACAACTTCTCAGATAGGTCATGGTTTGGTAGAAAATAAATGTTTAGTTTCAAGGATTTGGGTCAAACCAAGTTCAGCATATATTCCTCATGGGAAACATAACTGATCAAAGGAATCCATCCCACAATAAATGTTAACCACCAAAAGTTACAAAATAACTTGTGTCAATGATATATATATTCCCCATAACTAACATAATGTAGGTCTCCTAGGAATCAACTCATGTTTTATATATATATATATATATATATATATATATATATATATATATATATATGTACATGTCATTATTACAGGTTAGAGGAAGTAATCCCATATTGCTGTATGTTCCAGAAGGGAGTTCTATGATGTATATATAGGTGCCATCCATAAATGGTGCCACATAAGGTGCCACTGTTGGACAAGAGGGCAATAGATGGGTTGTAAAATGGATTGGTAGACTAGCACACCTATTTCAGTGAGGTCACAATGGGAAAGGGGATGGAGTTTGGATAAGGAAAAAAGCCAAGTGTTAATATTGGAATTTGACAGTTTTTGGGGATCAATCTGCTACTGATAAATTGTCCAAGCCCTCTAGCCTTCCCCAGGCTGTGGACTTAGCAAGTGATTATGCGAGTATAGTTCTTCAGTTTCTGTGTTTTATTCTCTTTTTATTTTAAACAGTTTTGCATCTATAGTACTGTATGTCAACTATTTTACATATTTTATTACATTCAATAATCATTGCTATTTTATCATATCTTATTTAATAACATTCTGTCTTTGCCTCCTTAAACAATACACGTGTAAGATAGGCTTGGTTCTCATAATGCTACATGTATACCGGGAATCATGATTGTTTACAGTAACTCTGATTAAATTAGGTTGCACTTGCATTTTAAAATGAGTCAGGGAAAAACTGAACACTTCCTAAGAGTGTCAGCTGTTGAATTAAATGTTAATGGTGGCAATATTTATTTTTTATTAGTGAGTGTGAGATAGATTTTGGGGTATTTTTAGCTATTTTTAGACAGACCAGGTGGTTGTTAACACCCACATGTCAAGCATACCCAGGTGGGTTTTGCCTTGAAAAATCGGTGGCAGCTTTGTAGGTTGTTGTAAAAAGTCTGTTGGATCCTTGTGAAAGAGATTACACTCATTCACCAAGGACAGAACTCAATGCTTAAAAGATTTCAAAACAAACAGGACATGGAAGAATGAGGATCCTTGGAAGGTGTGTTGCAAGCATAAATGTTTTGATCAAAATAATTCCTTAAATTAATTTTGCTAGCTACATACAGAAATGCAGTAGTAAGAATAAGTACTGACAACTGTTTGTTGTGTATCCATATAGGCCATTTATATGGCCATGCAGCTGGTACCCTGTACAGTATGGAATTAACCGAGCATGGGCTTCAATTCTTTACTATTTTGTTTCCAAATACTGCCAAATGTTATCCTATCCTAACCTAACTGCAAGTATATTTGTTAATGGTGTTGGAGGGTGTAGGGACACCCTCCAACACCACGGGGAGCTCTTCTGTGATTGAGATTGGTTCAATTATATATTTATACATGTTCCTGGTTTATATTATTATCTATGCCTGTTCCTAGCTAGTAAATGTATTAGCAGCCTCCTGAGGCTGATTGTCAGCCCTGTCCTCCTCTTTTCTGATTGGCCCATCAAAGTATTTAAGGCAGGGAGGGCTTAGCCTCACTGCTGGTTATACCGTCCAGTTTCCAGTTAGCTATCCTGCTCCTGTGCTGTGTTTGGTGAAAGCCTTTTGGATTGATTTCTGTGTATGACCTCTGCCTGTTTCCTGAATTTTGATACTTGTTTGTTGCCTCGATCTTCTGCCTGTACCTGGACTCTGCACCATTGCCTGTGACCCCAACCTCCTGCCTGTACCCAGAAGCTGAACCTGTGCTTGTGACCCTGACCCTGCTGGTTTCTGACTTCTCCATCGGTGCTCTGTCCTATTTGCAGACCCCCTGGCCTGTCCTAGTCTGTGCATTACCTCCTGTATCTGTGCGTCCCTGTGAAGGCATAAAATTGTACTGCTCTGAGCATAAGTCCTGGGGGCATCCGAGTACCTGTGAGCATAATCAGTCTCTACGGGAAAGGCGGCTGCTATTGGTGAAAACCTCTACCCCTTGTTCTACAAGTTTATGCCGCACTGGTGACCATAACATCAGCTAGAACTTGCCAAACTCTTAAAGCATCCAGAAGCCAGAGAGGCCAGCCTTACTAGAGCATGCCTAGAACACTTAATTGTTTTGAGAAAAAGAAAGCCATCAGAGCACTGTTCTTTAGGGGTTTCAAAAAAACTGCAGATAGTTCAGCTGATCTGCAGTCAGTTGGTGTGGTGCTTAAGCCCTGTACTGAAAGGTAAAGCCTGAGTAGCATCTGCAAATATTTCCTTTGAACGGAACCAAGATTATGAGGCTATGAAAAGTGTCCTGATATAGCATTTTAATATCACTCCTTAGGCACATCAGCAAATATTTCAGAGATTGGAGTAAAGTGCCACTGACACCTGCTCTGGACTGGTAGACCACTACCTTAACCAGTGGATTAGGGGGCTTAAAATCACTAGCTTTGATAAAAGATAAAATATCTGAGGCTTCAGGAATAGTCTCTAACATTGTGTCCACATGTGAAACAATGGGTGATGAACCTGCATCATCCAAGTAGGCAGCCAAACAGGCTGACTGACATGCCACTAATAGGGCATCAGCAGCTAAAATAAGAGACTTTGTGCCAGTGCATTCCTTGTGGAAAGGTGAGCAGACTGGGGGAACAATATCTCCTCCATCTGCCAATCCCAAACTTTCGTGGAAGGGACAGTTTTGGGAGATACCTGTTTTGTTTGCAACAAGGTGGGAAAACTCATTAGCACCTGACTAGAGAAGAAATTACCTACATGCTCCAATGCAGCAAACCTTCCCTAAGATCTCACCCAGCTGTCCTGAGTGTTGCTAGACCCTGAGAGACAAAGAAGGACAACTTACAATCAGTCTCTATGACTGTCAAGCTATATGTGTGTTACAGCCGTGGCGTTGCCCAGCCGCCACGACTCTCACCTGCGTCCCGGCCGATGCTATGACGACCGGGACGTCACTTCCGGGGGGTTGTCCCGGCCGTTGCTAGGCAAGGGTCGGGACGCTGCAGTCTCTTTGCGCCGCGTCCCGGCATTAGTAGCAGCCGGGTGCGTGCGCGCTAACCGACAGCCACAAACCTGAACCTTGTTATGGCAGCCTCTAGGGCTGATTATGGTCTGACTCCCATTGGTCCATTGCAGTATTTAAGGCAGTGAGAACTGAGCCTCACTGTCGGTTATAGCGTCCTGTTTCGGTACTGCTGCCTGCTATTTGCTCCTGTGTTTGGCGTGTAACCGGAGATTGATTACCCTTGTATGACCTTTGCCTGTCCCTGGACTTTGAACCTGCGCTTCTGACCCCGATCTATTGCCTGAACCTGGATTCTGAAACTCTGCTAGTGACCCTGATCTTACGCCTGTCCCCGGATCCTGAACCTGTGCCTGTGACCCCTGACCTTGGTTTGTCCTCTGGATACATTGTCTGCTGCTGGCCCCGACTCTTGCCTGGACCCCACGCTGCTGTCTGCTATAACACTCTATTCCTGGGTTCTCCTTAGCGGGTACACATCTCCCAACCCTCTGTTTGTCTGCAGCCAAGTCTGTCCCCAACTCTGAACATATCATCCAAAAAATAGGGGAAGAAGAGGGGGGGAGGGGATAAAGAAAATGTGTATACAGGGCACTCTTTTACCGTACGTAATATAATAAGTTTCTGTTAAGATTTGTATCTTTATTACATGAATTCAATTAGCGAAATATTAAAAACATTATGTGATTGAACATACTAACCTATAACATAAGATGAACAAACTGTTAAAAAGTAGTAGTAATACTACTATGCTGTCTCACTGCATTCTAAATAATTTTTGATAATAGCATTTGCGTATTCTGATGTTCATGCATACTATATACGTCTGTTATTTCTCAACATATATAAACATTGAGGTCCCGTTAAATATAGGGTCAAAACCTATAGTCCTGGTATATTAGGGTGTATAGACAGAGGAGCCCTATGTCCTACTACTCTGTGAGCATCCTTGTGAAGCCTGTATACTCGCTCCTGTTGGAGAATCACTATATAATCAGGAGAACTGAATAATTCAGCTATTGTGGTGTGATAATATGTATATTCACCACCATTGAACTCTATCCTGTGTAGTAGATTTCTAAGTGCCAGGCTTCGCCTAACAGCTAGTATCCATATTACCGCTGTATATCTACTATCTAATGCACATCATAGCGTGATGTACCTAATATCATGTGTTACTAATAGATATTGTAGGCTCCCTCAGACAAAACAAAGTAATACAGCTATATATCAGTTGTTAGATACGTGCCGTTACATGAGGTATATAATATCGTGTGATGTTAAAGGATATTGTAAAGTTACCCAGCCCAAGTAGAGAAATATTAAACCTGATCCCTTAGGTTAGTATAATGGAGTGCTACAAGGCATAACATATAACTATAATCATCAGGTAAACCGTTCGAAATTCGATACTATGATATCTGGCATGCCTCATAAACTATATCCCTTACTCCTTTGGCTGTGCTGCTATTGAATTGACTGAAATAAGCCCATTGACTCGTTGCAGCATAGTTTGTTTCACACTATGATCATTTCCCCCGGACTGTCCGGGTAGAGTGTTATTCAGGGCTTGATACTGAATGTTTATTTAATTTAATTATATTATCAGATGTAGTAACATGAAATGTTTGGTAGTATTCCAGGCTCTCACAATCTGGCTTGGTTGTTATGAAGCCTGACCCCTTGTATCCCCTTTCCCCTTCAATTGTGCTGCCATGAGATTAATTATGGTAAACCTATTAGCAGCTATGCTGGAGACTAATTGCGGCGTGGGTAATCTTACACCATAATAATTTGTCCCAAGCTGTCTATAAGGGGTGTCACGCTAAACACAGTATAGCTATATGATAATAGTATAATCTGTCTAAAATGCTGTACTTTGTAACCCCGCTAGTATAAAGAAAGGAGGACTGGTTATAGGTTTGAAATAGATAATTAAAAGAACATGTGAAGACAGTGAGCTCAGCTGAACGCCAACGCGCGTTTCGCTAAGAGCTTTATCAAGGCAACCCGATGCGAGGCAACGATAGGCTATTTAAGCGTGTAACCACGCCCCTAAATGACGTCACACCTATTCCCAGTCTGGGCTCCGTTCGTAATTGAGCCAATCATAGTTAATTCCTCCTATCACGTGATCCAACCAAAGAACGAGCCCTTAAACTGGTCTGATTCTAAGAGGGAAACTATAGTAACCACCTAAACAATGAACTAGTATCAGTAGTCTCTTATGATACCTATACATCCATTCATAATGTGTGTACTCAGCGGCATAATTAGTATGTTGCCTTTATCTGTCTTTTAAGCTGTGTATATAGCGTCTCTAAGGTAAGTATAATAAAGCGTATATTCAATATGTCATTGTAAATAATCTCTACAATTGCATATTCCCAGTTATAAGGATCCCAGGGTATATAGTATGAAAATGAGAAGGTATCATATCTAGTTCTCAATTTATCTTCCTAACAGGAGATATTAGTATAACTAATACTAATAAACACCAATAATTATCATGGTGAATTTGTGTTAATTACTGTACAGTGAATAATAAAATGTAAAGTGATTGATTATAAGAAGAGCCATCAGGATTTTATCTTCAGGCCCATTTAGTGAGCTTATTTTATATAAATTATTATAGTATAATATTGATCCATTATGTAGCTATATATCATCATCATTATTAGCTACATAATGGATCAATATTATACTATAATAATTTATATAAAATAAGCTCACTAAATGGGCCTGAAGATAAAATCCTGATGGCTCTTCTTATAATCAATCACTTTACATTTTATTATTCACTGTACAGTAATTAACACAAATTCACCATGATAATTATTGGTGTTTATTAGTATTAGTTATACTAATATCTCCTGTTAGGAAGATAAATTGAGAACTAGATATGATACCTTCTCATTTTCATACTATATACCCTGGGATCCTTATAACTGGGAATATGCAATTGTAGAGATTATTTACAATGACATATTGAATATACGCTTTATTATACTTACCTTAGAGACGCTATATACACAGCTTAAAAGACAGATAAAGGCAACATACTAATTATGCCGCTGAGTACACACATTATGAATGGATGTATAGGTATCATAAGAGACTACTGATACTAGTTCATTGTTTAGGTGGTTACTATAGTTTCCCTCTTAGAATCAGACCAGTTTAAGGGCTCGTTCTTTGGTTGGATCACGTGATAGGAGGAATTAACTATGATTGGCTCAATTACGAACGGAGCCCAGACTGGGAATAGGTGTGACGTCATTTAGGGGCGTGGTTACACGCTTAAATAGCCTATCGTTGCCTCGCATCGGGTTGCCTTGATAAAGCTCTTAGCGAAACGCGCGTTGGCGTTCAGCTGAGCTCACTGTCTTCACATGTTCTTTTAATTATCTATTTCAAACCTATAACCAGTCCTCCTTTCTTTATACTAGCGGGGTTACAAAGTACAGCATTTTAGACAGATTATACTATTATCATATAGCTATACTGTGTTTAGCGTGACACCCCTTATAGACAGCTTGGGACAAATTATTATGGTGTAAGATTACCCACGCCGCAATTAGTCTCCAGCATAGCTGCTAATAGGTTTACCATAATTAATCTCATGGCAGCACAATTGAAGGGGAAAGGGGATACAAGGGGTCAGGCTTCATAACAACCAAGCCAGATTGTGAGAGCCTGGAATACTACCAAACATTTCATGTTACTACATCTGATAATATAATTAAATTAAATAAACATTCAGTATCAAGCCCTGAATAACACTCTACCCGGACAGTCCGGGGGAAATGATCATAGTGTGAAACAAACTATGCTGCAACGAGTCAATGGGCTTATTTCAGTCAATTCAATAGCAGCACAGCCAAAGGAGTAAGGGATATAGTTTATGAGGCATGCCAGATATCATAGTATCGAATTTCGAACGGTTTACCTGATGATTATAGTTATATGTTATGCCTTGTAGCACTCCATTATACTAACCTAAGGGATCAGGTTTAATATTTCTCTACTTGGGCTGGGTAACTTTACAATATCCTTTAACATCACACGATATTATATACCTCATGTAACGGCACGTATCTAACAACTGATATATAGCTGTATTACTTTGTTTTGTCTGAGGGAGCCTACAATATCTATTAGTAACACATGATATTAGGTACATCACGCTATGATGTGCATTAGATAGTAGATATACAGCGGTAATATGGATACTAGCTGTTAGGCGAAGCCTGGCACTTAGAAATCTACTACACAGGATAGAGTTCAATGGTGGTGAATATACATATTATCACACCACAATAGCTGAATTATTCAGTTCTCCTGATTATATAGTGATTCTCCAACAGGAGCGAGTATACAGGCTTCACAAGGATGCTCACAGAGTAGTAGGACATAGGGCTCCTCTGTCTATACACCCTAATATACCAGGACTATAGGTTTTGACCCTATATTTAACGGGACCTCAATGTTTATATATGTTGAGAAATAACAGACGTATAAAGTATGCATGAACATCAGAATACGCAAATGCTATTATCAAAAATTATTTAGAATGCAGTGAGACAGCATAGTAGTATTACTACTACTTTTTAACAGTTTGTTCATCTTATGTTATAGGTTAGTATGTTCAATCACATAATGTTTTTAATATTTCGCTAATTGAATTCATGTAATAAAGATACAAATCTTAACAGAAACTTATTATATTACGTACGGTAAAAGAGTGCCCTGTATACACATTTTCTTTATCCCCTCCCCCCCTCTTCTTCCCCTATTTTTTGGATGATATGTTCATATTGTGTAGGAGCACCTCCCCTAAATGAAATAAGAAGATTCTTTTGAATATCTATATTAGGGGTTTAGCTTGGTGCGGTGAAGAATGTTTTGTCCCAACTCTGAACACCAGACTTCAGAGTTGGGGACAGTGAACACCAGACTTCAGAGCGGATTCCGGGTTTTGCTGTACTGGCTGGAGGGGTTCCTAACACTGTGGGATTAAGAGGAACAGAGAATTATTTTAGCCATGTGCATTGAGAGCTTCTGAGCTCTGAGGACACAATTCCTGGAAAGACTACTGCAGTAAGAGGTGTGAGAAATCCACCCTGCAGTACTCATGGCATGGGGAGAGGACTATGGGAAGGAGTATCAGACAAAATATTGCTACAAATGTTTTGCTAGGTACAGATTTAGACAGAATGTTTGCCCAATATGTCCCAGAAATATTTCTTGTAACACTGCTAGAGGCTAACAAAGTGATGTGTCGTGATTCAGGGGTACAATCTGACTGGGAGGGAGGGCAGAGGGAAAGTGTGTATCTGAAACAGAATTGTTCAAAACTGTAGCAGACAAGGTAGGCTTCTATATATATGAATCCAAGGTGAGGACAAGAGAAGAGAAGCCACAGGTAGTGATAGATGTGACAGGTAAGTGTCAAATGCCGGATCTTTCACTGCACTTGCAACGGTCTGGCATGCAAGTCTGAATCCCCCTTTCATGACTGGTCAGTGGAAACTCCAGTACTCTGTTTGGGTACTGAACGCCATTTTGTAAAGCAGGTGCGCATTTCCTGCTGAGCTTCCGCCTCCTCAGCCTTCAGTCTATATAAACTGGCAAAATGGTGCCAGATCTTCATGTCTTGTGTGCTCCATGCTACTTGATATGTTGGCTCTCCAATTCCAGCATACTCCTGGTATCTCCAACTCCAGTGTAATAATGGAGTTACTAAATGCAGCAGAGAAAAATCTCGGAAAGACTGAAAGGGAAGAACTATTGATACAAGGGAAAAAGCCCTGTCTTGAAAATAATAACAAATACCATTTTTCTCGAATTATAGCAGTAACCATCTACAGGTCGAGAAGATTCTGACCAAACATTGGGGAATCCTTAAAAAGGATAATACCATAGGTGACATGCTACCAGACAAACCCCACTGTATATACAGGAAAGCCCAGAATCTAAAAGATAAGATTGTCAGGAGTCACTTGCCGGAAACTATGGGAAGGCCAATTAGAACGAAAGGGTTCCATAGATGCGGTGTATGTGCAGCCTGTAAAACATGCAGAACATCTCAAAGTAAAAACACCGATGTGGGACTTAATGGAAAAGAATATAAGATACAAGATTTTATAACCTGTCATACTAAAAATGCAGTATATGCAGTTCAATGTACTTGCAATAAAGTCTATATAGGTAGGACGACACGACCATTAAAAATAAGATGGAGGGAACATCTATATAATATAAAAAGAGGGTTAGAAACACATCCACTTTCAAACCATTTTAAATTGGCCCTCGGAGACGAGGTTGGAATGGATGCAAGTGGATCCACACCGTCTCCGGCACAAGCCCTAGCGGGCCATGTTGAGTCCTTGTATCAGATGATCCAGGGATTGGCTGAGCGTTTGTCTGTTCAAGAAGAAGCCGCAAAAACTTCACAACCCACTCCGAGTTCCACCTGTGAACCTAAGATGAATTTGCCGGATCGCTTCTCTGGAAATAGATCCCTGTTTCGGAATTTCAGGGAGAGCTGCAAGCTCTATTTCCGGTTGAGACCCCGCTCCTCCGGGTCAGAGGAACAAAGAGTCGGGATTATCATTTCCCTCCTACAAGGTGACCCCCAGTCCTGGGCCTTTTCTTTGCCACAGACCAGCCCTGCCATGCAGTCCGTAGACGCTTTCTTTGAGGCATTGGGTCTACTATATGATGACCCGGATCGAGGGCCTCCTCGGAAGCTCCTCTACGGGCCTTGAAACAAGGCCGGCGGTTGGCAGAAGAATACTGCGCTGAATTCCGTAGATGGTCACCTGATAGTGGATGGAACGACCCCGCTTTACGTAGTCAGTTCCGTCTCGGCCTATCGGAACAGATCAAAGACTCTTTGGTGCAATACCCATCTCCTACCTCTCTGGAGGATCTGATGCACCTCTCCATTAAAATCGACAGGAGGTTTAAAGAGCGGAAAACCTAAAAGGAGACATCATCACCTCCATCCGACTTCGTTCATGTTTCCACGGATGGTGAGGAACCAATGCAATTAGGAGCATATCGTCTTTCCCCTGAGGAAACAGACAGGAGACGATCACAAGGCCTATGTCTTTATTGTGGCACAAGAGGCCATTTCTCCCATTCCTGCCCAAATAAGCCGGGAAAAGAGCATGCCTAGGGAACGAGGGGAAAGTTCACCTAGGTCTGCAGATTGTCTCCCCGAAAAATGCTGTATTGATCCCTGCACAGCTCACGTTCAGTACTCGTTCCATGGACCTGGCAGCCTTCATTGATAGTGGAGCTGCGGGCAACTTCCTTGACATCGGGTTCGCCCGCGCTGCTGAAATTCCGATGGTAAGACTCAAGTCTGCTATTACTGTCTGTGGCTTAGATGGAGGTCCATTACCTGGAGGCAAGATTTCCTGGGAGACCCCGCCACTACAGTTGAATATCGGAGCTCTCCATTCAGAGTCAATAACCTTCCTCCTTATTAATTGCTCATCGGTTCCCTTGATCCTGGGCCACCCATCGCTTTCCCGGCATAACCCTGTAATGGACTGGGTAAAAGGAGAAATTGTCCAGTGGAGTTCTTACTGTGAACAGTCCTGCTTGTCACTGCCACTGCGGGTGATCCAGTCTATTCCGGAGCAACTTCCCTCACAATACCATGACTTCTGGGACGTGTTTTCCAAGAGAGCTGTGGATACTCTACCACCTCACCGTGACTTTGACTGCGCCATCGAGCTCATACCTGGTTCCAAGTTACCCAAGGGACGCCTGTATTCCCTCTCGGCTCCTGAGACCAAGTCCATGCAGGATTATATTGAGGAGAATTTGGAAAAGGGCTTCATCAGGCAATCCAAATCTCCAGTAGGAGCTGGTTGTTTTTTTGTGTCTAAAAAAGACGGAGGACTAAGACCCTGTATTGACTACAGAGGATTGAACCTCATCACAGTCAAAAACACCTATCCACTTCCTCTCATCTCTGTATTGTTCGATCAACTAAGAGGTGCAACAATCTTCACCAAAATTGATCTTCGGGGTGCATATAACCTCATACGTATAAGAGCAGGTGATGAGTGGAAGATGGCATTCAATATGCTCTCTGGCCACTATGAATATTTGGTCATGCCGTTTGGTCTTAGTAATGCCCCTGCAGTATTTCAGGATCTAATTAATGAAGTGCTACGTGAGTTTCTGGGACATTTCGTTGTGGTTTACTTGGACGACATCCTCATATATTCGGACTCGTTGTCAGTACACCAGAGTCATGTCAAACAAGTTTTACAAAAGTTGAGAAAACATCATCTCTATGCTAAACTCGAAAAATGTGAGTTTGAGGTTCAGAAGGTATCCTTTCTTGGTTATATAATCTCCTCGGAAGGATTCTCCATGGACCCAACCAAGGTCCAAGCAATCTTAGACTGGGTACAACCGAATAACCTTAAGGCGGTCCAGAGATTCCTGGGATTCGCCAACTATTACAGGAGATTTATTGGCGGCTTTGCGGATATTGTGGCTCCTATTGTCAGCTTGCCTCGCAAGGGAAGCGACCCAGCTAACTGGACATCTCAGGCAATAACTGCTTTTGAAACCCTGAAGAAAGCCTTTGTGTCTGCTCAGGTCCTCAGACACCCGGATCCTAAGGTACTGTTTATTCTTGAGGTTGATGACTCTGAGGTCGGTGCGGGTGCCATCTTGACTCAAAAAGATTCCCAGACTCACCGCTTACATCCATGTGCCTATTTCTCTCGCCAGTTCTCTTCAGCAGAGGCCAACTATGATGTGGGATACTGAGAGCTGTTGGCAATCAAATGGGCCTTTGAGGATTGGCGACATTGGTTGGAAGGCGCTACACACCAGGGGGTAAATGTATCAATATGCGGGTTCTTCAACACCCGCGTGTTCAGCCTCTTCCGCGATTAAATTTCAAGCGGCGCTGCATTGTAAAGGGTTAACTTCCCTTCACAATGCAGCGCCGCTTGAAATTTAATCGCGGAAGAGGCTGAACACGCGGGTGTTGAAGAACCCGCATATTGATACATTTACCCCCAGATCTCCGTTATAACGGATCATAAAAATATGCAGTATATACAGTCGGCCAAACGACTGAACCCTCGGCAGGCTCATTGGTCGCTGTTCTTCACCCGTTTTAACTTTGTAATTACATATCGTCCAGGTTCTAAGAATGTCCGGGCAGAAGCCCTGTCCAGAAGCTTTCTGGCACACCATGCTCCGGTTACTAGTCCATAACCTATTATTCCCTTGTCTATGATCCATGCTGGGTTAACCCAAGACCTGAGCTGTACTTTACAAAGGTTTCAGAGATTAGCTCCTGATAATACTCCAGTAGGATGCTTGCTTGTCCCAGTTCATCTGAGGAGGGCAGTTCTTGCTGAAGCACACAATAGTCAGACTGCTGGACATCCGGGAGTCTTTAAGACATTAGAAATCCTTTCCCGTACTGTATGGTGGCCATCTATGTCTGCTGACGTCAAGAGTCACGTCCTGTCTTGTGAAGTTTGTGCCAAGAACAAAGTTCCCAGGACTCGCCCGGTAGGTCAGTTGGTTCCGTTGGCCACTCCTGCAAAACCTTGGACACATTTGTCCATGGACTTTATCGTTGCTTTACCACCTTCTGCGGGACACAATACCATTTGGGTTGTGGTAGACCGCTTCAGCAAAATGACACATTTCATTCCACTAACCCGGATTCCTACTGCTCGAGATCTAGCCATTCTCTTCATACAACATATTTTCCGTCTCCATGGACTTCCTTCTGATATCGTTTCTGATCGTGGATCAAAATTCATTGCACAATTCTGGAAATCCTTCTGTATACTGCTCGGAATTAAAATCAGTTTGTCATCCGCATACCACCCTCAGTCAAAAGGGCAAACTGAAAGGGTTAACCAGTCCTTAGAGCAATTTTTAAGATGCTACACATCGGAATTCCATGATAACTGGTCCTCCTTGTTACCCTGGGCGGAATTTGCTTGTAATAATTCATGCCACTCATCCACCAAAACCTCTCCGTTTTTCTGCATATATGGCTTTCACCCCAGATCCAACTCCTTATACTCACTCAAGTCTGCTGGTATCCAGGAGATCCGCTCCACTGCCAGGGACCTCAGACTTATCTGGACGAAGGAACAGTCATCTTTGAGACAAGCTTCATTTTCTGCAAAAAAAAATTCGGATCGACACCGTACCACCTGCTCCCTTAAGGTTGGCCAGAAAGTGTGGCTGTCTACAAAAAATATCAGGCTCAGACAGCCTTGCAAGAAGTTGGGTCCTAAGTTCATCGGGCCCTTTCCCATCATTAAGTAGGTGAACCCCGTCGCATTAAGGTTAAAAATTCCGGGCTCGTTGAGAATTCCCAACACATTTCATTGTTCTCTATTGAAGCCAGTACTTTATCCAGCTCAAGCCCAGTCTTAAAGCAAGCCACAGAGATACATTGTTCAGAAAATCCTGGATTCTAAAAAAGTGCAAGGGCAGGTGCACTTCTTGGTGCAATGGAGGAACCGTGGATTAGAAGAGCGGTCTTGGGTTCCGCGGAGACAACTACATACCCCCCAAAAAACTTAAGGAGTTCTTCAAAAAATTCCCTAGAAAACCGGGATGTTAGGGTGCCTTGACCCCTCCTCAAGGGGTGGTACTGTTACGAGCCGCGGCGGTGCCCAGCCGCTGCGACTCCCTTACCTCCGTCCCGGCCGTCGCTATGACGCCTAGGCAACGGTCGGGACACTGAGTGTGAGAGCGCCGCGTCCCAGCAAGGGGAACTGCTGGGCGCATGCGCATCTAGATAGCCTGTAGGCTAATTAATACAATGGGCTGTATTCTTGCAGAGCTAGGCTCTGATTGGTTGGGGCCAGTATTTAAGGCAATGAGGTCTGCTACCTCATTGCCGGTTATAGCTTCTGTCTCACAGTCTGCTGACCTGCTTGTTCCTGTTTCTGTTCCTGTGTATTGTATCCTGCTGACCTCTCGTGTATGACCCTTGGCTTTGGATTTGGACTTCGCTTGTGTATCCCGTGACCCTGACCTTTGGCCTGTTTACCGTTTCTCCTGTTTGCCTGGGACCCTTGACCCCAGCCTGTTAACTGGACTTGCTACCTGCTGCCGGCCCTTGACCTCTGCGTGGACCACACTCCGCTTGCCTGGGTTCTCCCCAGCCGGTACACACTTCACGACCCTCTGTCAGTCTGCAGCCCAACCTGTCCCCACCATCAGGGGCTCCAGTGAACACCTCATTGGCAGAGTAGACTCCGGGTTGTGTTGTGCCGGCTGGAAAGGTTCCTAACAGTTATTATAGCTCACACAGAAATAGGAGAGGTGGCAGTGTTCAGTGCTGAAACAGAAATTCAAATAACAGGGCTGGCAGTGTTGTTCAAAGTCTCCAGTGACATACTACTGTGCCATAGCTTGCCCAGAAACAGGAGAAGTGGTAGTTCTAAGTGCTGAAAGAAAAATAATAGGGCTGGCAGTGTTCTTCAAAGTTTTCAGTTACATCGTACTGTGTTATTATAGCTCCCACAGAAACAGGAGAGGTGGCAGTTCTCAGTGCTGAAAGAGAAATTCAAATAATAGGGCTGGCTGTGTTCTTAAAAGTCTCCAGTCACATTCTACCATGCCATAACTCACCCAGAAACAGGAGAGGTGGTAGTGTTCAGTGTGAAAGAGAAATAATAGGGCAGTGGTATTAAAAGTCTCCAGCCACATTGTACTGCGTTATTATAGCTCACAGTGCCAGTGTTCTTGCCAGTCTACAGTCTACGTGCCATTGCTCATTGTCACTGCTGAAAGAGAAATAATAGGGCTGGCAGCGTTCTTAAAAGTCTACAGTCACATTGTACTGTGTAATAAAAATGGATTCACAGCAATTGATATCTCCTGAGACCCCACAATTTTCTTGCTCAATAAAACCACCCCATCTATAATCAAACCAGCAGACCGCCTGACACTTCAGGTTAGTCAAGCCTGTAAACTATTGATAGCCTGAGCTTGGAAAAAGACACTTCTTTCTACTAAGCCAGAGTTGATAAATAGATTGTGGCATAGCTCGTCCATGGAATATAACAAAGCCCTCCTTAACGACATCCTCCACAAATTTCACAAAACATGGACCCTATGGTATAGACTACACGGCTCCCCCGTTCCGGTCAATATGTAAATGAGAATTTTTAGCCCTCTCCCCTTCCCCTTGTGTACATTTTTCCATTCCCTCACTTCCTCTTTCCCCCTCTACACAATTATTATAAAAAATGCTTTGTTATATCTAAACCCCTTGGATAGGATATACCGTTGAACCAGTTCTTATGTTATATTATTTTCTTTCATTGTACTTGTTCTACAATGTTGTATATTGTACAAGTGTGAAAATAAAGAGATTTAAAAAAAAAAATGGATTCACATCAGTCCACTTATGACCAGAATTACAGGTATTACAGGTACTTTTTCTTGGTAAAGAAAAAATACCTGTAATCAAGGCAAAGTTAACTACAGAAAAAAATGAAATTGCAACATGCCTTTGTCTTTCTATATGAGTGCTAGTTCTGCAACTGTCAGTGAGGCATCTTCTTGTAAGGTCAGTCATGACGATGCAAACCTTGTCATTCTGACCTAAAAAATACAAATACATTTATGTGTAAAAGCTGAGCTGGAAGCAAGCAGTAAAGCATTAGAAGAAACTGTATGTTTAGATTCAGAAATGACACAAATCCCTGAGGAGAGTCTATCCACAAGTGCAATGTGTAAGCCTGACCTTTCTGATAGTGTACTCATAGAGAAGCCTCCTTTCAGCATTTCTGCAGATGTATGGATGAGCAGCCCAAGTGTAGCCAGTGATACACAAATTTAGGATGCCACTTTGAAATTGCAACAGGATGAGGGGAGTATTTGTGTAACTGGCGACAACGCTATTGAGGATGTTGATGAGGATGATGTTGTTTGTGTCCTACACCAGTGGAAGCAGTTCTTGCACGTGATAAGATAAAGGCCATTGTCATGACTTGGCATAACACCAAAAAATCCACCTTATGTGTGGAATTATTTTTACCCAAATCCTGACTTCAGTTGTCTAGCCATTTGTAGAGTTTGTAAAGCCACAGTCAGTAGAGGTAGGGGCCTTAACCATCTAGGAACCCCATCCATGTTACGCCATTTGAAACGAGTTCATAGCAAGCTGTTGGTAAAATATAAAACTTATGCTAAAAAATAACAACAAGCTGTCAATAATCACCTAGGTCCCTTCTCTCAGCTAGATCCCGGCACCTGCAATCTACACCCAAAACACCTTCCTCATCAATATCCTCAGTTTGCTAAGGCTAGATGACTCCTCCCCTATCCAGGATTCCTCAGAAGAATTCTTGAGCATTAGACCCGCTGCAGGATTCGCCCTTCCACCGCTGTTCCTGTTCGCGGCTGCACTGACCCGCATATGGAACACAGATGATTCCGTACGGTGTTCTAGTCAGGTCAAAAAGTATTTTGTCATTCTCTAACACGATTCATCCATAGGACTTTTTCAAAGAGTCTCTTTGAAAAAGCGTGAATCCTGCCGTGACAGGGTAAGATTAGAACAGTGTTAGTTTGTATTACGGAGGGATAAACTTGTCAACAGACACTTCCGCTGCAAAAACTCTGCAGAAGGGCTATAATTATAACATTAATAAATTAATGTTATGAAACCATGTGTAACATTCTAACAAGAAATACTAAAATAATACTTGTGCCCTAAAGGTTGACATTTACTCATACAAGTGTAAGTCCATTACAATAGAATTTAGATTGTTTTGCACTCCCTAAGAGAATAAAATATATTCCACACCTCTACCAGAAGGTTCATAAAAAAGTAATTATTGGGTTACAAAATGCATTACTAACCACTGTACACTTAACCACAGATATGTGGACAAGCAGAATTGGGCAAACTAAAGATTATATGACTGTGACAGCCCACTGGTTTGGTGATTCGCCTTCACCAGCAGGAACAGCAGCAGCACGTACCAAACTACGTCACATTTTTCAGAGGCAGGCTACTCTGCGTATCACTGGCTTCACTCATACAAGTGTAAGTCCATTACAATAGAATTTAGATTGCTTTGTGCTCCATAAGAGAATAAAATATATTCCTCACTTCTACTAGAGGGTTCGTAAAAATATAATTACTGGGATACACATTGCATTACTAACCACTGTACACTTAACTGCAAATACGTGGACAAGTGGAATTGGGCAAACTAAAGATTATATGACTGTGACAGCCCATTGGGTTGGTGATTCACCAGCAGTAACAGCAGCAGCATGTAGCCAACTACGTCAAAATTTTGCAGAGGCAGACTACTCTGTGTATCATCGGCTTCACTAAGAGGCATACAGCTGACAATCTGTTACAAAAACTAAGGGATGTCATTGTAACATGTCTTATCCAGCTTGGACTCTCCTCAGGATATGTCATTTCTGATAACGTGAACCAATATTGTGAGAGTATTACAGCTGGGTGAATTCCATCACATTCCCTGTTTTGCTCACACAATAAACTTGGTGGTACAGAGCTTTTTAAAAAATGACAGGGACGTGCAGGATATGCTGTGGCCTGTAAAATATCTGGACATTTCCGGAATTCTGCAACAGCATGTAGGAGTTTGCAGCAGCTACACAAACAATTTAATTTGCCCTGCCACCAACTGAAGCAAGAGATGGTAACAAGGTGGAATTCCACCTTGTATATGCTTCTGAGGATAGAGTAACAGCGAAAAGTCATTCACGCTTACATCACAAGCCATGACATTGGGAAAGGAGGGAAGGAGGGGGGGGTGTATTTTACTCAAACGCAGTGGAGAATACATTCCGTGTTGTGCAAGGTGCTAAAACCATTCAAAGTAGTCACCTGTGAAGTGAGTTCAGACACTGCTAGCTTGAGCCAAGTGATTCCCTTAATTAGACTTTTGGAAAAGCAGCTTGAGAAACTAAAGGAGGAGCTGAAACAAAGCAATTATGTTAGGTATGTCGGACTTGTAGATCAAGTACTTTCTTTGCTTCGCTAGGACCCAAAAGCTATCAAAATCTTGAAACCAGATCACTATATTTTGGCGACTGTGCTTAATCCTATGTTTAAGAGCTATGTCTTCTCTTTGTTTCCACTGACCCAGATCTCAAGTGATGTAAGGAGCTCCTGGTGAGCAAGATGACAGCTCAAGTATTACGTGACAGGACGGCGTCTCCTCCTTCAGTTTCTCACACAGCTGCTGCTAGGAAAAAAACTTAGCTTTTCCAAGAGACCCAGTGATGATGCAGATGACTCAGCACAACATTTTGATGTCAGGTCTAAACGAATTGACCAAAAACCGTGACACCTCTGCCGTAACTCCACCTGATCTTAATATCAACATCCAAAAGGACAGTGGAGGATTATTTTAATGAGAGCATAGAAATAGACTTGTGAGACAGTCCTTTTACAAGCTGGGAGGAGAAAAAGGCAATTTGTATACCCATGAACCAACTTGCTTTGCAATACCTAAGATGCCCACCCTCCAGAGTGTACTCGGAAAGAGTTATCAGCACAGCGAGGAACCTTGTCAGGGATCAGTGAGGCAACTTCTTCAAAATGTGGAAAAGATGATGTTCATCAAAATGAACTACAATTTCCATGGGGAAGTCTTATATCACCAATTACATCAAAGTACAGAGACTTATGTAATGGTGGACTCCAGCGGGGATGAATTAATAATGTGTGAGGATGATGTATACACTGATGAGGTTGAGGCTGAGGATGATGACAACACATCTTGCCACAGTACAGTTCATTAACAGCACTGTTAGCTTAGTTGCCTTAAGCCCATTGTTAGCTTGCTTTGTGGGTGCCCAAACAAACCAACCACTTCAGCCACAAAAGTGGCACTCCTTGTCGCTGAAGTGCTTGGTTTGTTAAAGTGTGTATGTTCTTTTTAAGATCCAACATAAGGGTGGGTGTGAGGCCCCAATGACAATTCCATCTTGCACCACTTTTCCTTTCAGCTACCGCTGTGTGCCAACATTACCTACATGTGCTATATACTGTTGTGTGCTTTGAAAAACTTGGCTTTTGCCAAGACACCCATTGATGATGCAGATGACTCAGCACAACATTTTGACATCTTGTCTGGTCTACTGTAAATGAATTGACCAAAATTAGTGACACCTCTGCCGTAACGCTACCTGATCCTACCAGCAACATCCAAAGAATGGTGAAGTAATATAATTATTATTTTGTTAACGGTATAAAGACAACAGTTTTATTAACAAAGAACAATGTTGCTTGCAGAAGTAATGTGACCATGAATGTCTAAATAGACGTGTATATGTATTACTCTAACCTTCCACTTTGCTGCTGTTTCATCAGTATTGCAATAAGTGCTTGTAATCTGCACTATACATCGAAGGTACCTAGCTATATTTTACGTTTTTTGGGAGATTGGGGCCAATTTGAAGTTCAGTAATGACCTTGCTTTTTGCTATGAATGGCAATGGCTCTTTCTAGTGCATTGTCTGGAACTCATGTCAGAATGATCACAGCCAATTTTTGGACACCTAGCGGATGTACTCTTCTGAAGTTTATTTTCAGTCATCCTTTCAATTGCTTCTCTCTTGTACATGTGACCACATAGTTTGTTTTTCACTGGGTTCAACATCTCCAACTGTGTTACAGGAGTGCCATCTCCTCGTCTTCATCTTCCAAAGCTTCATCTGCAGGGGCCAGTGACACACACATTTGTTTTCTCAGGTCTCTTAGCTGTTCTTTAAACTGGACATATTTACGTCCTCCATCAGGGCCTCCTCTGTATTATTCTTCTGAAGCACAGTGTATCTCTAGTGTACAAGCTCTCTTAAATCTGGGATCTCATCCGATGGGTCACGTTTTATTTTAAGTCTGGTCTCCTCAACTGCATCTATATATTGGTTTAAATCTCTGTTCAATGCAGCATATTCCAACATGACAGATTCCATGCTGCCCACATATTCCGTGTCACAGTCTGCCTGAATCAGATCTAATGCCACTACAGTTGTAATATCCATTTCCATGTCTACATAAGTTTGGCAGCTCTTCAGGGATGAAAGGGAGGTATTCACAGAGGAGAAGACAATTAAAGATGCAGCATGAGCAGACATGGTTTATAATGTAGAGTTCATTGACAACACAAACATAATCCAGATCCAAAACCAAAACACAGGTGTCAGTGAACATCTCTAGTTATAATGCCCACAACTCATCTATCCTGGTTTCAATAAACCCAAGGGTATACTCATTTGATGCAGTCAATTGTCTACTTTTCAAAATAGTATACCTTGTTGGACTATCTATTTTGTTCATAAACATTTTATGCATTTCATTTAAGACAGTGCAGATTTTATTATGAAAAAATATACAGTTTGTGTAGAAACCGTCATTATGGTGTTTTGGAAAGGTGAATTGATGCTAAAGCAAGAACCACAAAGTATTTATTGGTGGTGTTTAAAATAAAATACACACATTTGCTTTTATTTTTCTTTCTTGCAATTTCAATAAAAAATGCTTTTAGGCCATTTTATGTATATTGTTTTGGCAGTGACAGGAAGAATAAGCAAACTAATTGTCTTCTGAAAAAAAGTATAATTTTTGTGGGTACCGCACAAGACTAATGACTGATATTGATGTTGTTATATGACCAATTCCAAAGTGCCAAAATGGGCTCAGCAATGAAAGGTTTAAAAGATAATAAGAGATAGATATCTTAGATACTTTAAAATTGAAGCAATTGCTTACAAAATATATTGGGCCTGAGTCATCAAGGAACGTATTTCTCTTTTCAGCGCGTAGCGAACGCAAAAGTTTAGTGCGCCTGCTTGGTTGCCGGGCCTGTTTACTTTCGCGAATGCAAAAACTGTACGGGCGCGATCGCAAAACACATTTGCAACGAGCTACGAGTTCTGGGCGTGAACAGGGAGGTTCTGGGGCGTGGTGACGTAGTCAATTTCTCATAGGGGCGTTCCCGTCTAACTACGTCCAAGTCATACTGGTGCGAACGCAGGTGATCGCGTTTGTGGTGGCGTACGCTATGCGCCTGCCAAGGGTCTAGTTTATCTCTCATATCTGAACCACGAGCACACACAAATTATCACTGCTGATTCATTTACTGGTATGTTTGCATGATATATTTTAAGATATTACTATGGTTTCTTTGGTTGATTTGTTTTAACATTTTATTGCTTTATTGTTTTATTTGTCTTTGGACTTTTTGGGTGTTATACTTTGTTTCAGATAATAGTTACAGATAATAGTTTTCTTGTATTGGGCTGTGTAGTATTTTTTAGATTATTTTTATCTTTTGTTTACTTTATTTTTTCTTTTTTAGTTTTCCATTGACAATTGTTTGCAAGTGAACAGGATAATCCTGCTCCATTTTGAGGTAAGTAACATGGGTCTAGGTCTGCAACCTGACATAGCATAGAAGCAGATGCCATAACTTCTTATTCACCCTCTGACAATTTTTGTTTTGTTTTTTTAGCCACATTATGAGTTTGGCCAACCCACTTGTTGGTGTAAGTATATTGTAAATGTTTCCTGTGCAAATAGGAGTGACATTTTCCAAACTATGAGTTAATTGTATTTTTTTTACATCCTTCTTTTTTCAAATATAGCGTTTCTTAGAAATGGCCAGGGCACATGTGGCAGCACAGGAGGACAACCAGCATCGCCGCCCCCAAAATCAGCAAGTAACCCATCGTCGCCGACCCAGGGAGCGTGTGTTCAGGCCACGTGTCAGCCTCTTTGGCATGTCTGATGCTGAGGTGGTGCGTCGTTATCGGCTCCCGCCTCGTGTCATCCTGGACACCCTGCGCATAGTGCAGATTGACCTGGAGCCCAAGCGCAACAGCCCAACAGCAATACCGCCATTGACTAAACTTTTGGCGGTATTGCACTTTTGCGCGACAGGGTCATTTCAGACCACTGTGGGAGTCGCTTCAGGGATGTCCCAGAAGTCCTTCAGTCGTCTGCTAAAGGTTGTTCTGGGGGCGTTTGTGTCGCGTCTAAGGCAATTCATACATCTGCCACTCGATGAGGAGTCCCTGGTGCCGATAAATCGGCAGTTTTCCCACATAGCCGGTTTCCCGCACGTCATAGGGGCAGTCGATGGGACTCATGTAGCCTTGGTCCCCTTCGGTAGGAATGCTGCTAATTTTTTAAATCGCAAGCATTTCCATTCTATAAATGTCCAAGCTATGTGTGACTCCTCTCTCCATATTCGTAACCTGGTAGCTATGTGGCCAGGGAGTACACATGACTCCTTTGCCTTCCGGCAATCAGGGATGTGGGAAAGATTGCAACTGAGGCAAGGTGATGCGTGGCTATTAGGTATTTTTATTATTTAACAAACATGTCATGTATGTAGTAGTTTAAAGTGGAAATAGTAATGTCTTAATTTTGGTAGCTAAGTAGATATATTACAAAGGCACATTGCAATATCATTGAAAGGTACATTTAATTGTGATGTTTACCTTAAAATCCTACCTGGATAGCTGCCCATATGAAAAGTTTTTCTAAAAATTAAACCTTGGTTACAAATACATTGAATATGTTATGTAAGCTTCTCTGAAGTCATATCTGTGTCTAATTGCTTCTTTTGCCATTATTTGTCATCCATGTTGCCTGTCTTGTTGCCATAGATATAGTTATTTGTGTCTACAATTATGAAACTCGCTCATATTTTTAAACTTTTTCATTCTTGTCACCCCTTGTAGGAGATAACGCATACCCTTTTCTCCCTTGGCTCCTCACTCCTCTATTAAACCCACGTACGGAGCAGGAGATGGCATACAACTCCGCACATACAGCCACTAGATCGGTTGTGGAGCGGGCATTTGGTCTTTTAAAGGCCAGATTCTGGTGCCTAGATCGGTCTGGTGGTGCTCTAATGTATGCTCCATCCACTGTGTGTGATATCATAGCTCTGTGCGTGGTGTTCCATAACATCGCCATTAGGAGTGGGGTTCCTTGGGTGGAGGAGGCTGAGGTTGCTGTCCAGGAGGTGTTAGATGCTGACCCCAGCCCTCCAGAATCAGTTGATGCTGTGTCTTTCAAGCAATATGTCCTGGACACCTACTTCTCTTGTAAGTGTTTTTGTTATGTTTTTAAAAAATACAACATACATAGCTAATAAGTTTATAATTATACAATTTATTTACACAATAACAAAAACACATCAAACATACAATTATTTGTTTTTACGGGGCCTCTTTGCTGGTATAATGGTTGCATCGCTTCGAGGACGAGTCTGGCTTCTGGTAACCCGTGATATAGAAGGCAACAGTGGTGAGGAAGCAGAGGCCAGTGGAGCAGCAGTGAGTGACTGTGCAGCAGCCGACGATTGTGTGGCACGGGGTGCACGGGTGGCAGAAGGGGCAGAGATGGCAGATGGGGCAGAAGGGGCAGAGATGGCAGATGGGGCAATGATGGCAGATTGGGCAGAAGGGGCAGCGATGGCAGAAGGGGCAGCGATGGCAGAAGGGGCAGAAGGGGCAGCGATGGCAGAAGGGGCAGAGATGGCAGATGGGGCAGAAATGGCAGATGGGGCAGAAGGGGCCGAGATGGCAGATGGGGCAGAGATGGCAGATGGGGCAGAGATGGCAGATGGGGCAGAAGGTGCAGAGATGGCAGATGGGGCAGAGATGGCAGATGGGGCAGAGATGGCAGATGGGGCAGAGATGGCAGATGGGCCAGGTGGAGGTAAATAATAGTATTGCTGATTAGAATGTGAATATGGGTCAATGTCAACATATGGGTTGCTTTGTAAATGATGGTGATGCATTTGCGGTCTTAGATTAGAACCAATAGAACCTTGAGAGTGGAGCTGTTCAATATGTGAAGACGGGTGCGTGCGATAAGGCCTACTTGTGGAACGATAATCGGGTGAAGTGTAGTATGATTGATACATGGGACTAAGAGATGGAGAGAAAGAAGTAGGATAAGATTCCTGTGATATGCGTGATTGGGGATTGGTGATATACACTGCAATAAGGTCAGTGAGATGGGTAAGGGTAGTGTTGATAGAGGAAAGGTTAAGTCCATAGTGTTCACTATACGGGTGAGGCTACTGTGTAAAGTGTGCTCCATACGGGTGAGGGTTGTGGCAATATCTGTGGTATTGGACTGAATAGTGGCATTTGTGTCTCTAATACTGTGATAGCATGCGTGCAGTGATTCCCGTTCACTGACTTCTGCCTTCTCACTCACCTGATGCTCTTCCACATTACGTGGCTCCTCCACCAGCTCATCCTCTGAAATTTCTTCAGCTGTATTGGCCCCTACAAGGGGAAAAAATAAATAAATAATGCCGTCCTTAGGAAATTTGTGTGAATTTATATATTTATATATATATGTGTGTATATACCTGTAACTGTGATAGGCTCGCTGGCGGGTGGGCTACGTCCAGTGTCAATGCGGCCCACACCTTGAACCATCTCCGCATCCAAACAGGCCAATGCCCTGGTCTCCAATGCAGTCAATTCCAGCGTTGCTAGAGGTCCACCACCTGTCATGTCTTCTGTGTTCAGAAATGTTATCTTTTAGGCGGCGTTTAAAGTCTTGCCACCTGTGTGCAAAATAGACACATTAGCAGGATAAAATTATCCCCAAAATCTGGACACATTTAACAAATTTTTGTACGCTTCAATATTTACCTTTTCTGGACCTCATTAACCTTGCGTCTGATTGGAGCCATGGCATTGACCTCATTTGTAATTTCTTCCCATATTCATGCTTTGGATGGTGCAGAGAGTGGACGCGGAGTGGAGTGGAGCCTATCAACAGCCAATTCTACCAAAATGTCTATTTCATTTTTGGTGAAATTTGGCTGCCGGGTTTTTTTTTGCAGCAGCAGATGATGAGCCCAATGGCTGATTGGAGTCTTGTTCAGACATGTCTACAAATGGAAATAAAAGAAGTTTATTCCATCACTAGACCAAAAAGCAGCAGACCTAGGCCCATGTTACTTACCCCAAAATGGAGCAAGGTTCTCCTGTTTTTTAGCCACAGAAGTGATCGCAATCTAAAAAAGGAAAAAAGAAAGTGCAATTATTCCATTTCCTACGACGGTATGTCAGGTAGCAGACCTAGGCCCATGCTACTTACCCCAAAATGGAGCAAGGTTCTCCTGTTTTTTAGCCACAGAAGTGATCGCAATCTAAAAAAGGAAAAAAGAAAGTGCAATTATTCCATTTCCTACAATGCTATGTCAGGTAGCAGACCTAGGCCCATGTTACTTACCCCAAAATGGAGCCAGGTTCTCCTGTTTTTTAGCCACAGAAGTGATCGCAATCTAAAAAAGGAAAAAAGAAAGTGCAATTATTTCATTTCCTTTGACGCTATGTCAGGTAGCAGACCTAGGCCCATGTTACTTACCTCAATATCCACCAATATCAACCATTTCCTGACAGCAACAACTTTGAAAAGCCATGCAGAAATTGTCAGGGCGAACTATCGCATGCTGTATGCGATTTTATAGTGGTGCGTTCAGTTGCGTGCGCGCCAGAATGCTAGGCACGCTTGAGCAGTGATTGACAGGTCAGTCAGCCATCTTAGTACAGGTTCCGCGATGGACGTGCAGACGCACCGACGTGCACTGAGAACCAATCGGTAAGCAGGATATTAAACTGTCATTTCTGAGAGAAAATGAGGTCTGCAGTATTCTCACGTACCGAACTGCGGGTGCTGACAGCAACGTTGGACAGTTGTTTTGAGCCCGCAGGGAGGTACGTGGGAAATGATGACAAACTGCAGGCATACAGAGCCGTGCGCAGGCGTCTGCGTATGCAGGTTGGTACCCGCTGCTCCATCGTACAGTTGCAATGCCGATGGAGTGATCTGCGGAGACGACAGCCCGACCTTCTTGCAGATTTGAGGGTGGAAATTCTTGCTAGTAAGTCGCGCTCAAACACTATATAATATGGCAATGTCATTTTTTCTTCTCACAGGAAATATGGACAGAAAAGGCCTATTTTCTGACCATTCTCATACTAAACGTCTTATTTGCTATTATTCTGATTATTTCCTATTATATATATGTTAAAAATGTTAGTGTACATTTTTTCACAAATTTAATGTTATTGACATGAGTACCATTTTAGCATTCAAAGCTACCATTCGCTGCATGTATGTATGTATTCGCTGTGTATGGTGAATACATTACAAAAATACACGTAAGATAACACATCATGGTCTCCAACAGGACGCCAATGCAGCCCCCAACACCACCGCCAACATGAACAGGTAGTGACATCGGAGGCGCCAGGTGGAAGCCAACAGCCACAGGTGGAGTCAGCGGTGGTGGAGGATTCGCCGCAGTCCACTGACCTGGCAGCATCACCTCTGCTATTCCAGAGCCAACTAGAATCCACCTCTCAGCAACCACAAGTGCTGGTTGAGGAAAGTAAGTACATTACATGGTAATTTTCGTATACTTGAGTTGTGGTTTTTTTTGTCAAGACATGAATTTTTTATTTTTTGGGTAGAACATGACAAACAGTTTTCACTGCCCATTCACAGTACAAGGCATCCTAAGTTCCCACAATGGGAAAAATGTCCTCCAACCAATTCTTGTCTTGTGCGCAGGCCAACTCAGCTGGCAAGCTTTAAAAATGCACCCTAGAGGGTGAGATTCTCCTTGGCAAAATTTTGCAGAAAGTTAATGTATACACCAAAACAATATAATACTATATACTTCGTATTTCTTGTGTCTCCCCTTTCCCTTTAGGTTGTAAGCTCTCATGCGCATGGCCCTCTTTTGTTGTGTGCTCCTTCTACAGTTCCTTCACCCTCTTGGACTTCTTCGATAGGCCTGTTTTCCCTGTTTTCTTAAGCTTAGGCCTTCTTCTTGCTGATTTCTACCATCCCTTTCACTATCTGTCAGAGATAATCTGATTTGGTTGCTTCACCCTGTCACCTGTCTTTGTATCATATTGTGTCTTGGTTCTGTTTTCAGTATATGTTATGTACTCCTACATTTATCAAAATTTAATGAATTGGGCCAGTGTTTGGTTAACATTCATTTATGCACTATACCGAGCTTACAAAATGCAATGGTACAAGAACCGACAGCTAGCATTTCACCACATTAATGTATTAAGAGTGCATTAAAAAAACAAGAAAAAAAAATATAAAAAGCATAAAGAAAAAGCAAGAAAATGTAAAAAAAAAAAAAAAAAAATATCTTGAAAAAAATGTTAAATACCTTTTATTGATTTTTTTTTTGTGTTTCTTACTTAACATTTGTTAATAGTTTTAGTTTATAAATTAAAATATTTTTGTTAAAAGAAAAACTGATATGTGTGTGATTTCATTGAACAAATTTACGTATTAGCATTATACACTTAAGTCAAGCTGTTGTTTAAAAGCCAATGGAGAAGAGGCCAACCAATAGGGTCACACCTCGCATCCGGGATATAATGTGATAAGGCCCCAAAGAAATAACAGTTATGTACGTCATAACCTCTTTCGAAAACATATACTGAAAACAGAACCAAGAAACAACGTGATACACAGGGAAAACAGGGTTAGCGGCATAACCTCATTGGTGTTATATAGGTTAATAAAGTCATAAAAAAATTCCTTCAGCAAAAGACACTTAACGAATAAAATTGGATCATTGTTTATTTACAAAATAATAAGCTTCCACTCTTTTTCTATGCTGAAAACTCTGATCTTAAACAGACCAGAGATGTACTTTGTGTTTCAACAAAAGAAGGTTGTACTATAATTTACACCTATCATATAACAATTGGCTGAGAAAGTATTTAGGCGTATCCTGATCCTTTTGAGTCTCCTGGATGCAATGGACAAGTCGAAGAAGTCTGTGCAAGTCTTTGTTGAAAATCTCTGGATTGGAAACATAGGTTATTTGAATAAACTACTTAATTCCTGTTCATATTCTTTTCCTTCCAGCTCCCACCAAAGGCTTATATAATATAATATATGTATATATATATAATAAAATACATATGACATTATAAAACCATATGAAATATACATGATACACTGATATATGATATACGATTAAACAGTGACAATATTTCCATATTAATAAATTTAATTCATCAAAACTAAAACATCTTGACAGGGTAAACAAAGTAGCATAAGAAGGGGAATATATATTTTACGGTTAATTACAACCAGCACCATGATTCAACAATTGAGAGATACACCAATGATGTTACTATGCACTAAACAGCGTAGCGTTCGCTTCTGCACGTTATGCAAGTATGTGCTGGCGTGTACGGCCGTGAAGGGGTAGAATAGGAACACTTGCGCCGCAAGTCATGAAGCTGTGTATGTGAGAATACGCAGCTTTATGACTTTGGCCGTTTGCAGTCACAAAGTACGTGCATTAGTGCACGTACTTACGCTGCGCTCATTTTGCGTCCCTTAATGACTCAGGCCCATTGTGTATAGAGAAGTGCAAAAGAGTCACCTTAAAGACATGTCATGTGGTGCTGTTGCCAAAAGTTTTCTACCCAAAATGCACAGTCCAAAGGAAAGGGTTACCAGAGAAGAGTCTTCATCAATGTTCACTTTCTGAAATAACACAAGTAATATAAAACACTGTATTGAACAATTTGATAAATGGCAAATATACAATAGAAAATACAATACAATTATTTTGAAAAGCCTGATATTAGTACAGTAATGGATTTCAATATTAGTTGTCCAAGTGCTACTTTAAGTACTGTCTTAAAATATTCCTAATGGCTTTTTAGAGCGTTACATTTACATGTTTGTTTTAGCAGTATCTGTGAAAAAATAAGGAATTGAAGATAAAGACATGCTTATGCTTATATAATTTAAATGACAAGTGCATAATACAATATTTCCTGCAATATATATAATGTGAGTGAGTTCTCTGTGCAGCGCTGCGGAATTAGTGGTGCTATATAAATAAATGGTGATGATGATGATAAATGTATATATTGTTGCGGTTAGAGGCTAGGTGGAACTAGTTTGCCACCTGTTCAAACCCTGGAATATAGGATCCTTTCCGACAGGATTGAAAAGCCCAGAGTGCTCAGTATAGGCCTCAGCAATGAGCTGAGTAGAGGGACCGGTGTGAGAGCAGTGTGTGTCCTGCAAGGTAGGAACCCTGAGAGGACATGAAGGAGACATGAAGAGCTGTGTGTATCCTGCAAACGGCAGAAACGTCTGTGACAGAGGACCCTGGGAAGACAGGAGGATGTCCTGTCCCAGAAGAAAAAGAAACTGAGAGAAAAAGGATTGTGTTATCTATAGTTCATCCACTGCAGGTAAAGTGGTAAGCGGTCCACTTGATAGAGATGCGCAAAGAAGTGATTCAGCACCCACTACGGGGGGCTAAGTTTATTGTTTACTGTGAGACAACGTGATTTTGCTGCAAAACTATTGGTAATTGAAAACTCATTTATGTTCAAAAGAGTTTATCAGTAGGAGACCCTTTTTGTGCAACAAAACACAAAGCACTGGCTGCAAAACTGCTACATATAGATGTACCCTCTAGTAAATGCATCTCCAGGTATGAAATATGATTGAAAAAACATTCATAAACTGTAAAACAGATACGCCCTGCTGCACAGGGGTGAGACAGAGAATTGTGGACTTATTTAGTTAGATAAATTAAAGTATATATATATAAATCCTATATTTGTTGCTGGCCCAGAGACACTGAGTGCACAACATAAAGTCACAGAATGCCTTGGACTCCTGAAAACTAAAAGTCAGGATTTCTGTAACTCACAGTTATTACACCATATCAGATATTATTATTATTATTATTATCATTTATTTGTTAGGCGCCACAAGATTTCCGCAGCGCCATACACAGTACAAACAGTAGACTATACAGGGTAAAACAGTACTGAACAATAAAACAATACTTCAGAAACTCCAGGCAGGCTAATGCAGACGGAGCACAAGAACAGGTATGGAGACAGGAGGGAAGGGGGCCCTGCTCATACAATCTTACATCCTGAGGGAGGGTAAACAAAAATCAGGCACAAAGGAGAGCCAGTTGAAACATGGGGGAGAGAAAAGGGGGACCGGGAGGAGAGAGGGGAGAACGAGCGGAGGAGATGAGGGAGTTAAGTGGATGGTTGGTAGGCTTTGAGGAATAGATATATATATATATATATATATATATATATATATATTATGCAGCATACACATCGGAGATAAGCTTGAATTTATATATTGTGAGAAGTCTCTTTTGGCAAGAAAGCAGCATGTTTCTATGATGAGATCAGAGCAGAGAGAACGGAAAAATAAACTCTACATATACTGATGGTAAAGAAAGAGCTGTGCAGACAGTAAGAATTAAGAAGAATAGGTAACATAGAGAGGAGGGAGCTTTGGCAGAGAACAGGAGGGGAGGGTGCCAAGGCTTGGCACAGAGAAATAGGCCAATTAGTCATCAGTGGAAGTAAAACATATCTCTCTTTCCCACCCCCTTCTCTGTTGCTGCAAGATTTTAGCATACATGCAATTATAATAAAAAATAAAAATATATAAATCATTTGAAAACATATGTTACATATACAGAATTTTTCCAGATTTAGATAATATATTGAACAAAACATGCATGCAATACATACTGTATACTGTTCATTTATATCTCTTAATCAGGTTATACCTTTGTTTCTTTTTTAATACAGAACTGAATCCAGTCCAAATAAACACTGCAGAAGCTGGCTCTTGTAATACCTTGCAAACATGGAATGTAATCTTCATCAAAATTTATGTTAAACATTGCAAGATCATTTTCAACATGATTCCACTCTGTGTACGGTTGTAGTGCTTTCTGTATTGATATATCTTTCAGCCAATCCAGTAGCTTTGGGGATCTTGCTGTAAAGTATATAATGCTCTGTGGATACAATTCCAATGTCTTCTTTAAGTTAATATTACATTACTACATGTATCACCAAATATTTATATCTTAGATACATTATTACAGATACTTTATTACAATAAAAAATAAGAACCATTATTTATGGACATGAAACTTCAAATGTGGCTTGTAATTGTCTATAGCTATTAAGTATCTCAATGTAAAAAGATAGTATAACTGCATTGTATTAAATGACTAGTAAACCTAAAATACAAGACCTACAAATAACATTCAGAAATATATATACTTATTTACTGTATACATACTCTTTTAAAAGTAAACAAGCCAAGTTTGTCTTATCCTAATAATGTGACTCCTCTATTCACTTAATAAATAAGGGATACCGTGAACCCTCTCAAATTCTCTATGCTCTTTTTATATAGGTCCTCAAATCTGTGCCCCATAAATGAGATGTAGCAAGACTAGTTATTTATACTGTGGTAAGACTATATTGCATTGTTTGCATCTATGTCCGTTCTTAAGCATCCCAATATTTAATTAGCTCATGCAGAAGCAAACTAGCACTTGGTGCTGCTATTTAACTTAGTGTTTATTAGTATTTCTGATATGTTTTCCATCTCATATTTCCCTAACTGCATCCCATTAAATGTGTTTGTAGTATAAGCAGTGCTGTTTTTGTCATAGAACTAACCGGAACAGAGTATCGGCACCTTTTATCGATGGATTTTCCAAGTTTTAAAAGTAACTTTTGAACATTTGATGTTTGGTTCACGTGTACTTGAATCGCCCTGTTGAGCGTAGCAGGTTGGCGGCAAAATCATTAAAACGGTGCATGCGGGCTGTTTGTGTGTCGAGTCCGATGCATGCGTACTTTGTCCGCGTTGGTTGTGATGCACTGCTCGGCTTGTGGCGCTGCTCAGCTTGTGATTGGTCGTGTGGTCGTGCACTGAGTGCTTACTGCGGGCAGCGACCGTTATGTTTCGTTACACAACTGACATGTGTGGATGTGTGTTCAGTGATTGACTATGTGATTTGAGTTATGGCACCTTTTTTCTTACAAAAAAAGCACTGAGTATAAGTATTAACATACTCTAGATTCATAACTTCACATTTTACGTTAAGCTCCATCTGCTATTTCTCTGCCCAACTTCATAACGTGGCTATATTCCTTCTGCAGGGATATGTTACCTTCTGTGTTATTAACCATACTTCATTTAGTGTCTTTAGCAAATACGGACACATTACTCTCTAGGCCATCTGCAAGATCATTAATAAAACATGTAAAAACACAATGAACAGGCCCAGTGCCTGATCAACCAATAGGCTGATCAGGCTGCAGCCTGGGGCGCTAGGACCTGGGGGGCGCCACGCAGCGACAGCAGCATGCAAGATTTTTTATTTTACAATTATTTTTTTTACCAACTCTGTGCCCCCGAGCCGCCCCTTTTTCCGACACCACGCTGACACCGACGCTCCCGCTCACTGCCCCCTCCGCCTCTTCTCCTCTCCTCCCCTCTTCTCCTCCTCACTGGCTGTGGGGCGTGATGTCATCATCACGTCCCGACAGTGTCAGTGAGGAGCTGCGGTGCTGTGCTGAAGAACTGACTGCCGACTGGTCTGGAAGCCAGGTATGTAAAGATTTGCAAAATAAATAAAAATTAATCCAGTGCTAGGATAGAGATTTCATTGCTAGTGTAACCAGTACTTTGGTGTTTATAACGTTACTGGGTGTCTGAATGTGTAATAATCATGTGATCAAATGTAAAGGATTGTGTAGTTAGATATATCACACTAGTGGTCATGTAGTGGAAAAATCTCGATAAGGATAGCAATATAGTATAACATGTTAACATTTATATGGTTAAAATAAATTATGCACATGTACCTCACAACAATGATCAATTCATATATTGTCATTCCACAATTAGGGACCAGGTTGTAAATTCATTTTAGTTCATAACTGTTCATATCTTTTAACAATCTGGATCATATGAACAGATATGAACTGAAATGAATTTACAACCTGTTCCCTTATTGTGGAATGACAATATATGAATTGATCATTGTTGTGGGGTACATGTGCATAATTTATTTTAACTATATAAACGTTAACATGTTATACTATATTGCTATCCTTATCAAGATTTTTCCACTACATGACCACTAGTGTGATATATCTAACTACACAATCCTTTACATTTGATCACATAATTATTACACATTCAGACACCCAGTAACGTTATAAACACCAAAGTACTGGTTACACTAGCAAGAAAATCGCTACCCTAGCGCTGGATTAATTTTATATATTTTGGACTTGTATCAGCAAGATTTGGGATCATCTTGTGATTTTCAAAGCTACGTTTAGCAACACATTTCTGTCTATCTCAATTAACTTGTGCGCACTTCATCATTTGTTAATATCCGTATAAGTAAAAATTTGCGTTTATGCAGGGGCATATTGTAATAAGGGAGACAGAGTGTGCTGCAAGGGGGACAGTGTGATAAAGGGAACAGTGTATTGAGGGGGCAGTGTGATAAGGGGCACAGTGATCTAATGGCTGGGGGGAAGAGGGTCATGAATTGGCCACTGGGGTGTGATGAAATGGCTGGTGTGGGGGTGCATCATCTCTGCATTGTGTGGCATTCATGAGGATGCTCTCTAAAAATCCTAATCATTGAGGGTTTGTAATGTTTGCACATTTTCAAAACAGAATAGCTAAACGACAACAAAGCTGCAAGAACAAGCAAGACAGAACAGCAAGAACAGGTAAGAGAATCTGTCTAAAAAAATTTTGCTGGCTAATACTCCTGAATTTTCCTTTAGTGTTTTTTTTTTTTTTTTGTGTGTGTGGGGAAGGGGGGCGCCGCGGGTGTATTAGCCTAGGGCGGCCAGAAGCCTTAATCAGGCCCTGAACAGGCCCAATACTAACCCCTTTGGTCCTCCTCTAACAACCTGATCCATTCTGAATATATTCCATTTACAATAACCTTCCGGTTTCTATACTTAGTTCTGGAATTTTTATTTTATGTACAAATCTGTTATGTGAATTAGTAAGTTTTTAAAAAAGTCAAATGTATCACATCAACTGCATTACAAAAATCCATTTTGCAACACACTTCCTCATAAAAACTAAACAGATTGGTTTAGTATGAGTAGTCCATCATGGCCCCATGCTAACAAACTGTTATAAATTTATTTCCCATAATATACTCCTGGATAGCATCTCTTAAAAAAAAATTCAAATGGTTTATCCACAACTGGAGTGAGGTTAAAAGGCCTCTATACCCTAGTTATGGGTGATGAACCCTGATATGAAGTACTTAAATTTAAATTAAGAAAGAGTGGTAAATCTATTACTGAACTTAACTTCCTTAGATTTATCGATTGTAATCTTGTTAAGACGTATCTGCATATTCTCCTCACTTGAGGATGAGTAATATCTAATAGTCTGCTTAGTTTGGTACTACAAAGCAGTCTTAGTTTTGTTTCTCCTTGAATTCTCCATGTAAATTTTTCTAAAAACAGGTCACCTTTCTCATTATCTCCCTCAAGCAATCCACCTGGTCTTTTAGTTGTTCAGTTCTATCAGTTCTGATTTGGTTTTTCGCATTTATGTAAAACTTAAAATTTTATTTTAGCTTTTTAGAAATACATTTTTAAGATCTATTTGCATTTTACAGATTTTGCTACTTTCCTTTTATTAATTTAGTTAATGCCTCCTTGCTCTCTTCTATTTTTAACATTTTAAAGGCTTCCTTTTGTCCTGTATCACTTCTAAAACTTTATTTAGCCACATTGGTTTATTGTTTTATTTCTTCAATTGATGTTTTATCCATAACCTATAGTAGATGTTTCAAGATGTACCAATTGGACTATACTTTTATTTTTGAGGTCCCTATTCCAGTCTCTGATATTGAAAGCTTCTCTGGTGGTCTGATTAAACTTAGCCTTCCAGAAATTCTTGCTTTTTGTAGCTCATTGTAAAAGCTTATAACATGAGTTCCTAGTTAGATTGATAAAATTTTGCTCCTTTTTCAGAACAACTAGTTTAAGTATTCCAATTTACATCTGGGCAATTAAAAGGCCCCATAATGAGAAGACCATTCTGCTTTGCTGACTTTCCATTTACATTAATAATTGACTTTCCGTAAACTCCTTTGTACATGTAAATTTATAGAAATCCCCAATTAGTATTGTATTGGTGCATTTGTCTCCATGTATATCCACCCATAGGGACTCTGCATTTTTATTTTCCTCACAGATATTCTCCTGTACGCTAGGTCGGGATTTTACATATAAACAAACCAATTTTGATCCTTCTAATCCTCACTAAACAGACTATATATACTTCCAGTCATATCTTCCCACCCTTCTATGGGTCAACTCTGGCAAAAGTCACCCTGTGGTGATATTTTGCCACCACCATAGTTTTTTTTCACCAATACAGGTTTACATCCATAACTCGGGTTTTCTTGATCATAGTACAATGTTGGCACCTTTACTCACTTGACACCTAGAGTCCTGTGCTCACCTATTGAGAGCAGCCACCCAATGGTTGATGATACCAGTCATATTGGAATTGCCATACAGATTCCTGTCCATTAGCATGGAAAGGTTGTCAATTATATCCCTTGTTTGTGATTACCATATATAGAAATAGACAGTATCTTTCAATCATATGTATGCTATACTATCAGAAATAGGCCATAAAATGGGGATCTCATCTCTAGAACAATGACACCCCATACAACTTTACTATGGAGCACCTAACTAATCGAGACTACTCAGTATGTAAGGAATTCTGAATGGAAGACAGGTGGTTCATCCAGAACCTAATTCATGAGTGACAAAATATGTGACATCTATGGTTATTTATTTATTCATTTATTCATCTACCATTTAACCATTGACTCTTTCCATCAATTCCACGCAAGCGTGTAGTGAGTATTCTACAACAATGAGAAGCAAATTGTCAGGCACTGACTTTTTTAAAACCCGGCAGATGGTAATTTTTGTTCCATAACATTACTTATTTACAATTGCTAATTTTTCTGCCTGCTAATGAGTACCTTCAAGGTAATTGGAATGCACAGGTACTTTGGCACATCACCATCTTGGCGACTTTGAAGGAGGTGACCACTTCATTTAAATAGTAAAATTGTCCTACATTTTACAAACGAGAGGGAATTTGGATATGTGTTGCACACCATGTATCCTCCAAATATCATGTGATCAACAGTGGAACTCATATACACATGAATGGTAACAACAATCTAGGGGAGAAACTGGAAGGAGATTGCAGCACCAAATACAAGATGCACATGAGCCAAAAGAAACAGAATTAGTAAAGATACCCCGCTGTCTTTTCTCACAGATTGATCAGCCTGGCAATATTCAGAATTTAAAAGGACACGGTCTGGTGTAGGACATAGAAAATTCCAGTAAAAGTGTCTGCAAACTCTGGGACAACAACATGTTGAACTCTTGGTAAGACCTCATTATCTCCATTTTGATATTTTGAGGGACTATTGCTATTGAGATAATGTTTCCTAGCACCCATTTCAAAGGACATTTATAAATTTCCATTTGGTAGAGGAGATTCAGGGTATAAATGAAAAATATATCCACCAGATGGTAAACGCATAGCTGTACTTAAAGAAATCCCTTGATAGTAGCAGATATAATGGTATTGTTTTATAATGAGATATCAATGTTAGTCCTATGCTGTTTATGGAACTTACAGTACATTGTACCAATATATCATTATTTTTCTATCAAAAAATACAAACTGGATGAAAAGTTCTTACCTTTACATAATATTTTATGAGAATTTTCCGCAGATCAAATACCTGCAAAAGACTTGCGGCATTACTATAAATTACGCTATATCCTTCTAGTATATATTGGGTTCTTGTTACTTCCCATGTCAGCCATCTCAGGTTGAAAGCTGCATTACATGACAAGATATGTGGCAAATGGCCAGTCTGAAAGCAGCAGCATCCTTCATTGTCCTCATCACCTTCTGTTATTGCTTCCACCTCTCTTTGATGACAATACGTCCCTTTAATGAAAACAAAAATAAAAATGTTTTCTTAACAAAACATTTCCTCCCTCCAATGAATTAAACTAAATTACTTTTCCACTAACAACCAATACACACTCTATTTAACCACACCACACACACAGTTTCCTTACTGTGTTTATTACAAATGAAATAAAAAATGATCAAACCCTCATTCTTTTTTATTGCCTCACAACTGTGCATACGTTTCTACAGATTTCCGAGAGGGATCTTTTCACATTTTTGTGCTACATCAGTTTTGCTGGGACATTCTTATATCTTTTTTTACTCTACCTAGGCAAAATTTTATTTTCAAACAGTAGTTGAGTAAATAATGTTATGTATAGGACGTCTTATTCAACCTACAAAATGTACCATTCTTTTATTATGTGGCATAATTAAATACATACATTTTTAAAGTTGTGTATTTCTACATTTATTTTATTTTATTTATTTATTTAAAAAAAACAACACATTTTATATATAAAGCATTTGGTTTGTTAACATGCAACAAGATAGGGTTGGATATCACAGACATCAACTCCAATGTCAAAGCATGTAAATATATGCATTGATAGAGCAGAAGGGATAAGCTGGGTCTTGCTAGGCCAAGATCACCTCTCTCCTACAAACGAAAATTCCAATGACATTAAGAAATTTTCTATGAATTAATTGGGCAGATATCACTGTGAGATGGTAAGGCATTTCCCACATATTGTACTGGACTGAAAGTTGAGATTGTATACAATTGACAATAACTGTATAAATTTAGATTGGACTCAATTCTTCTGCATCCCAGTTACATAAGACTGAAAAAACACCAATATGTTTTTTGTTTTCCTTTTTTAACATTATGGAGGGAATTCAATTGGCCGTGTTACTGTAAAAAGTAACGCGGCCTGCGCACTATTACCGTTATTATGGTAATAGTGCGCTTACATACCACTATTACGGTAGTTTCAACGCTGGCTCTTTGCTCGAAGCTCCCTTACCATAATAACGGTAATAGAGTTATCGCAGAGCTACTTCAGGGGAAATTGAATTCCCCCCTAAGACTGTTTTTTAATTCTTTATTTTGAATGGTCAAACATTAAAAGGCATATAAAATACGAAGTATGAAGATTACAGTGTGTACGTATAAGGACATTAACATTGTAGTCTAATCCAGAGAAGGCGTCCTCAGAAAACTTGGGATATAAATTGACCATATTTTTGTTATTTTTGCTTTTCTTTAAGTATAACAAGCAATAAAGAATGGGGGGGTGAAGAAAAATTTGAAGGAAAAGGAAGGGAAGACCACAAAGGTTCATGCAAGAGTGTGATCATAAAGAAGGTAATATGTAAATGTTAGAGAGTCAAAGGGTGGCAGAGCAGGAGTGGAATCCTGATCGCCGCACATGGATCACTATGAGGTCATTAAGGGTCAGAAGGGAACGAGCACTCTGCAAACTGCCAAGGAGCCTATACTTGATTGAAAGCGTAACCTCTGTCGTGTAAGTAGTAAGTAATCTCTTCCATGGCTGCCACATGCCATATTTGCTTTTTAAGGGCAGAGAGAGATGGAGAAGAGCTGCGTTTCCAATTAAGGGATATAGGGGATTTGGCGGCTGTGAGGATGTGTGCAGTCAGTTTTTTAGAAAATTTATCAAGGTCCGGGGGAGGGTAACAAAGGAGAAAGATCCAAGGGTTCTTCGCAACGGAAGCTTCAAATAGAGTATTGATAAAGCCATGGATTGCGTCCCAGAAGGGAGCGATAACTGGGCAAGTCCACCAGATGTGTAGCATTGATCCCCTGTGACCACAACCCCTCCAACAGTCAGGCGACGAGGAGGGGAACATTGTATGAAGTCGGGTGGGGGTATAATACCAGCGATAATAAATTTTATAGAATGTTTCTCTTAGTCTGGTCGATATGGAGCTTTTGGTTATCCCCAGTCTCATGTCCTCCCAGGCCTCTTCATCCGGAGGGGGGCCAAGATCCTTCTCCCAGTCAACTTCATGTGAGAGCTGAGGGTGGACAGTGGAGTCAAGAAAGATATTATAAAGTTGAGATATCTTACTTTAGCCATGGGGTGGTGCTTGCAAAGGTTCTCGAACGGAGTGAGGGGACGTAGTAAATATTTGGGTGGCAGGGATCGTAAAAAGTGGGTGATTTGAAAGAACTCGAAGGGGTTAAGTGTTCGGGCTGGGGAGCGAGACTGGAGTTCCTCTAGTGGAAGCTACTCCCTAAAACTTTTAATTGTACGATGAGGGACCTGTAAGATAAGTCTTTGATTTACTATTGTGAGTGCCACAACAGTTTGAACTTATTGTGATTTTTGTTTCAAAGTGTCAAGTAGAATGACCAGCCAGACAAAGCATTTACTATACTTTTATTGCACTCATATTTACATTCTTTTTAACCACCCCACAGGCAGCATCTGGCCAATAGACACACCAGGTGGAACAATACAGGAAATTACTCTTGTCACTATCTCTAAATTTATTGAATGAATATTCTTCACCTACACTTGACCAGAACACTGATCTTGGCCATGATTTCTAACAGCTGCATCCTTGTAGCATTTCACTATTTTACCATAAAAAAAATGGAGTGACCAGTACATTTTGCTTATTCCTGGAGCCAGAGTCCACCACTACAGCAGAGGAGAGCAACCTCTGGTTTGGGACCCAAAGTGGGGTCCCATGATTTGTTTTGGCATCTCCTGGCTATAAGATATGCTATACATTTCATTGGTAAATGTCTGTTTTGAGATCCCACTAAAATGGTACACTGGCAAATGGAGTATCAGATTAATGGCAAAATGTCACTGGCACTTTCCAAGCTAAAAAAAAGAAAAGAAAAAAAAAGATAAGGCACCTATGCAGTAGAGGCCAAGAGGTTCAAGGTGCAGCCTCACACAGAAACTGTTGGAACATGCAAGAATGGTCATTGGAGAAGTACATCATCTATACGAGTTCCAGCAATTCCTGATGTTGCTCAGCACAACACTAACAACCCACCACTCTTCCTCCTGCTCTCTCTAACCATCTGCTGCTTCTGAGATGGGCAGAGAAATTGTGAGTGATCGGGGGATTCGGGATGAGACTCCTGCCATCAGCCTTTATAAACCTGCAGCATAATGGTAATAAACAACTTTAAAAAAAAACAGTAATTGTGATGAAACGTGTCAGTATACTTATCAGATGATAAACGAAGGGCTGTGAATTTCCACTAAAGTAACTCGACCGGAACAAAGCAATCATTATAGGAGATGCAGAGCTGGAGATTTATGCAGGAACACCTGGGCAAGTAAGACCGAGGCTAAAGAATTACTGGAGTACCCAGTGTCAAAGTCGTATAATTGGATGAACGAAAGTATTTTGGTTAATATTGTTTTATTGGTCGATTGCACTCAGTATGCCACGCTACACCTGGCATACGGCGATCGCAAGGTAAAATACGCACGTACACACTCGCATTACAACATTTAGTTATTTATGTAATTCATATTTATATTGGATCCGTTACACAGTCATTTATGAGCAGATAGTATTTAGTTTATTATTAGTTTATATAATATGATTATATGTACACTTCAGTGTTATTTAAGGTTCAGGTAATAGGAAAGGTGTCATGTCTAGTATCATATTAAACCCCTTTTCATCAGCAGCTGTCCGGTGCATTCGGCGAAGAGATTGCACATTGCATACTCTAGTTATTGATGTTAGGGAATAAACCTTTAATATGATACTGACCATAAAATGCTAATAGACTAATTGTAACTGTTGATTCAGACGGGAAGAATAGAGCTCATCCCCTGGAGAGATGACCCCCACCTTTGGATTCCTTAGATTGAAGCAGCCTATGACCTGTTTACCCTGGACCCATCTGAAGTCTGGACCTATAGAAGCAAGCCACGTCATCTCTATTGTTCACTCTGTAACACTGACTGTATATATAATCATAGCTGCACCCCCACTAGCCTCAGTCTACTCTGACCACAGTATTCTAAACAGATATACGGTCCACTGCGGCCCGTGGTAGCGCAGCGGTATGTATGTATCTTTGGTATTGGCTGTACTGTACTGTATCATAATATAATCATGTATTGAACTGTTAAACTTTGCATCTGCTAAAATAAATCACTTTGTGCGTTAGAAACACATACAATCGCTTGGGCAATGCTTATTTGAAAACGATAGAATTACTTTAATACCAGATGATAAAACAACCTATCCTGAACATTACGTATGTCTTCTGTAGCTCGGTGTCACATGCCGGGCGATCGGGCTGCACACCCGATCCCCGGTGCACTTACCTGGTCCTGTCGACAGCTCCCTCTGTCCCGGCCGCCACCATCGTCATTTGCGCTGACCCGATCTATTTATTCCCTCTGCTCCCTTCCTATTGGATGATGAATTTTGGCTCCAAATTCAAAAGGCACCTCCTCCTTATGTTTGGTACCTGTTCTTTTAGTTACCTCTCCAGGGCACAACGTGGTTCCATTTTCTCCTGCTGTGTTTTCTCCCTTCTGGTGGACTGCATTCCATTTCTACCTGTTGTCCGCAGAGCTGACACTCTACGAATAATTCATTGCCATTCCAGTGGTAAACTGCTGACTGCAGAGCTGACACTCTACAGAGTACTTCACCACTATTCCAGTGGTAACCTGTTGTCCGTTTATGTTTGAGATCATTTGGGGAAAGTCTATCTCCTAATAGAGTGAAGTGGGGAGATACTAATATTGTCTGTGGAATGTGACTCACTATGTACTGACAAGTACTTACAAGGGTTATGGAATATAAGTTCTTTTTATAGAAGCTGCCTTGCCTATTGAAGTATATTGGTAAGGTTAGAAAGATCTACTGATGGTATTGCTATGATACATACAGTAAGGGCTAGATTTACTATCAGGCGTGTTTGTAAACCCGCCGACTTTCGGCGGGTTTGGCGGCGGTTTAGCCATCGCCAGATTTACTAAGGCTAAACCCGCTGTCCAAACGGCCAAAAATGATGTTTCCAAACCCGCCTCTGTATAAAGCGCCATGACGGTTTCAACAATGTTCTACATACAAACAGCCGGATTTACTATTAGGGGGTTTATAAAGCCGCCGGAAAACCGCCATTCAATAGACCAAAATGAAAGCGCTGCTTGTGAGCAGCGAGATTGTTCAAACAGTGTGCTGTTTGAACTATTTAGCCATTTCTAACATAAGAGAAAGAGCCATTTTGTGCAAAGTTTCCTCCTTTAGGATTGTATATGGGAAATGGGCAAACTGGCATGTAATTTGAGGTTTTTTGTTTTTTTTTCCCATCCTGTATTATTGAATCCTATTTACTGATGTAAAGGTTTACCGGCCACTCCACGTGCATTTAAAGTGCGTATGAATCTGGAATCTTTGCCTGATGTGGACGTAGTACCAATGTTTTTACTCATGTAAACCAGGTTCCTAGATATATTTGGTGGGGTGCTTATGTATGCACCTGTTAAGGTGTCTGATATTATCCTGGCTTGCTGTCTGATACATAATCTAGCTTTACATCAACTTACCCCACCGATTATTGCTGTACACAGTGAACAAGTAGGGGCCCGTGTCCCATTTGGTGATGTGCAGAGCACACAGGGGGGAGGCAGATTTGAGACCGTCTCATTACAAACTACTTTAAATGTAAGTGCATACAATAAAAAACATATATTGGTTTTTGATTTTATGTCAGTGCAATGGTTTTATTTATGGAATATTTTAATAAAATTGGACCCTTTAAACAGAGGATAGTGTGTACTGTGAATGTTGTAATTGTTAAAATCCCTGGAAAGTGACAGTTAGAGGTCAATGTGTACGTGAAATTAGTGCATCGTTTTAAAGAAAACAGTATACTCTTGTTTAATGGGAAGAAAAGAAAGAATGATATGAATGAAATATAACTGCATTTATTGCATTACAACATAATAAAAGAAAAAGTATAACGCTTACACAAAACATTCCCCAATAATACATTTTTTGCCCTAGCGCCGTCTTTTCGCTGGCATATCACTGTGCTTAGCCCCACTCTCTACCCTCCCTCGCCCACCCCTGGTGCGAGCACCTCTCCTTGGAGGAGTGCTATGTGTGGATCTGCTCGGCGTACTAGCAGTACTGGTGGAGGCCGATGAAAAAGGTGCCGGCAAGCGGGCAATGAGTTCCTGCTGGAGTTGGCCTGCCAGCCGGATAACATTGGCATTCCCCTCGCGAACGGAGGAATGCATGGCATCCACAGACCCAGACATTTGGGCCAGCTGCACATTCGTTTGCTCCAAAGCGCTTGGCAGCCGGTTTATTGCAGCAGGGATTTGGCTAGTGGAGCGGTGTATTCGCCTCAACTGGGCCGCAATTTGTGACATGTGGCCAGTTTGCTTGTCCATGAACAATGTCTGTTGCTGCTGGAATGCGCCAATAGACAGCGCCATTTCTCTGGCTGTGTCCATAGTTTCAGGTGCAGGTTGGTGGTGTGATGGTTCAGCAGGGCCAGGTGAAACTTCCTGGAGGCCAGACATAGGGGCATCCACTGTAACCAGGGTGATGGTCGTTTGATCCTCTGGCTCAGGGGACATTTCCAGGGACTCCGCCTGAGGTGGCTGGTATGAAGAGGGCCCTGTGTATGAAAAATGACGGTAAGTATATAGTATATAATATGTTTGTATATTGCATTCTGAACACTGGATAGAAAAGAATATTCTTTAGCAACTACAGATTCTTTCACAATGTTTGCATTCCTGATTTCTAGTCCTATGCTACCTGCTTACGGATGCACTTATTATCCTTTTAATACCCATTATCATTTGGACTGTGTAGTACATGCTGGGTTATTTTGACTAAACTGCATGCTATAAAAAGTGGAGATGTTGCCTATAGCAACCAATCAGATTTTAGCTGTCATTTTGTTGAATGCAATAAATAAAGTAAAGGTATATTCTGATGGGTTTCTATAGGCAACATATCAGTTTAGTAAAATGTAGCCCTAACTTCTCATTGCAAACAATAAAAAGAAAAAAAAAAAAATTGACAGCAACATTTGCACAGAAAATCAAGTAACTCCATTATTTCTCTCCTAAACAGAAATCACGCACCTGCTTGCTCGTCTGTGCCCGAATCTCTCGCTGAAGGTGGAGGTGTAGGTCTGGCACTGGGACTGAACTGCGGTCCTGGCGATTCTGGATGTATTAGAAAAAGCATACAATGTATTTCCAGAAAAAAACAATTTCCAAATATACTGTTTATTGCACAAATGTGTTTGCAATTTTTGTATTTTTTTTTCTATGAGAAAAAAAAACCTTTACAAACTATTAGAGGCAAAAATACACTTTGAAAAACCCAAAAAAAAAAAAAAACAAATAAGAAAAAACGTTTGCAAAGAGAAAAGCAGCTTTAAAAAGAGAAAAGCAGTTTTAAAAAGAGAAAAGCAGTTTTAAAAAGAAAAAAAAAAATTAAATACTGTTAGAGTAAAATATGCAAATAACTCACCAACTACTTGTCCAAAAGAGGGCGAATCCGTGTCTTGGACGTTTATCCCCTCGACAATCTCTGCCGGCATTATCTGTCGCAGCTCCTCCTCGTACGTTGTGTACTCAATACGAAGAGGGGGGTCACCACCCGTGCGCCTGGTTGCCCTCTTTTCCTGGGCCATCTTCTCTTTCAGCCTCCTTTTTATATCAGAAAACCACTTGCGGCAGTGGGCCACTGTCCTCTTTAGTGGGCCCACTGCGTTCACGGCATCACAGACACGCCCCCACAATTGGTGACGCCGCCTTAGAGGAGTCCGGGCTGCCAGGTTGCCTAGTATGACCTCATAACAGGGAACGATATTGTGCACCAACACACAATTCTCATCATGTGAGAAGCGCACATTCCTCCCTGTCTTGGTCTTCCTGCCCTGACCTGTCTCCTCAACCTCTCCCTCCTCTGACCCCTCAACCTCCATCTCCCTCTCCTCAGCCTGTTCTCCCCTCCTATCTCTGGACATAATGACAAATAAATTTCAAACACACAAAACACAGAAAGACTTACAAACACAAAAGACAAACTACACTAAGTACAGACACACTCTCAACACAGTCACACACAAGTAACACAGACAAAGGACAAGTCAAATACCAAAAAAACAATACAGAAAATAAAAGAGAAAATAAATGTACAAAACAGAAAAATACCACAGGACTACTCACACTTCAATCAGATATCGCTCCACCAATCCACCAAACTCCAACTCTCACCAACTGTCACCAAAGCTCAAACCAACTAACTCCTCTCTCAAAACTCCTCAAAACCCTATAAGAGAAAAAAGTGTCAGGCCAGTGGTTTATATAGGGCTTGTGATGTCAAATCTCCTGACTTTGAAAATAGCCAATAGTAACAGGCCAGGAGACAGGTGTAATTTTCAAAAAAAACGCCTTTACACAAAAGCGCCGTCATTTAAAGCAAAAGCGCCATGTTCTATTCAAAGCCGCCGGCGGCTTTGAGCATTACATCCCGCCGTGACATCGCCGGCGGCTTCAAATTGAAGCTGATATGCGCCCATTAGTAAATCCGGCTGTTTGCAATGCAAACCCGCCGGAAAACCGCCGCGATGCATGGCGGCTTCAAGATAGTAAATCTAGCTCTAAGAGTTTATTCAAGTCCATTTACATATTATGCCTTTTCCTCTGATATACTGCTATTAACTACCTATGCAATGTAACAGATGGTTTATGCTTTTAATTAATTTCTTGTCATTTTTGGAGAGAGAGTCTGTGTTTTATGAATAATAAATATATATTTAAATTGATATCAATTGAGACAGAACTTTTATTTTTGACATGAATAGAACATATGTTTTCTAAACGGCAAGTAGTACAACAGCCCTATTTCTACCTCTACCTTTTTGGAGTTTAAATGTTGATCCTTGGGGGATAGCAATAAACCCTTAAAACAGCAGCAAAAGGGAATATAACCATTGTGGACCAAGCGCCAATTCTTGCTTTTTAATTGCTTGTAATTGTGAGTAAATGTAAATAATTGAGTGGTGTCACATATGTCAGAGGAAATGATCAGAACAGGTTAGCCTGAATCATGGGACTGCATGCACCCTTGTTCTCTTTTGAATAAAAAGCATCCAGACTCTTAACCAGTCCACCAGTGGTTCTGTCCCCACAATCATCAGGCGAAGCAGGAGCTATGATGACAGGACACTGATACACAAAAGCTTTCCACTTACTTCTCCTAAGTCATGCCATGGTTATTATCAAGATGGCCACAGTAGTAAGTATTTATGACCTTGCGTGGGTTTTATCCCACTTCACACTCAAGCTTTAGTAGGGACTGCAGATTATCAGTGAACCCCAGCTCACACTGCTGTTTTGAAGGTAGTATATGCTACCCACCAATAGCAAAGACTGTGAGGTAAATTCTGCTTCTTCCACTGAGCTGCTGCTAGAGTGGATAGAACTGCCAGCTATTGCAGCAGATTTCTCTGCTGGGTGTTATCTCTGGTTTGACTCGCTTTCTTGGGACTTTTCTCTTAGCATCTTCTTTCTTTATGAAAATTGCATCTCTATATCACATACATGACAAATGAGACACTTTCCTTGGCAATAGGTCACAATCTTGGCCAGTCTTCTTACCATCCACCGTTTTCTGCATATCATCATACACAGTATTGCCAGTCTCCAAGTAATCAGGAAAAATATACATTTTAAAACAATTTTATAATAAAGTTTTGATTAATTTAATCATTATTATACATCCCAGAGTGCCTCTCAATAAACATACTCTTTTTCTAGATTCTTGGGAACTAAGCTCTCACTGTTTCCCGGGAGCCTCCATCTTGTGCTCCAGAAGAGTCTACATCTCATTGGCTAACTCATTATGCTCACTTTTCAAATGTCTTTGACTTCCTCAAAGTTCTCTTTCACTGTTTTGTTTGCTCCAGATGCTCAGACAGGTTCTCAACAACTTGTGCATGTTTTGAACTTCATATATTTCTCCTCCAAGTGCTCTATATGCTGTTGCTATTACAAACATTCCACTTCTGCAACTTCAAATCTTGTTTTAGCAATTTCATTCTCCTGTTTCACAAATTAGCTTTTTCCATAACTTGCTCCAGAGACTGCCAGTTATTCACTGAAATACACATTGAGAGCTTACTCATGAACTTGCCATCTATTTATTGAAAGCTTCTATCTGGTCATGGAATTGACTGTTCTGTTCCAAGTATTTGCAATGTGACTGGCTCTTGGCTATTTTTTTTTTCTTTTTGAGCACTGCTGCACAACAGCCCACAAAGTCTTTCAAGAATTTCAAAATTTCAGTTTCAATTTTGCAGATATTTCCTTTTTTTCTCTCCAATGACAAAAATTTATAGCAGCACAGGCAATCTAACACATTTTCTTTAAATTAGACTTCGCATCACGTTGTAAATCTTCACATATGCAGCAGACATTTTAACAAACTTTTGTCCCTTCTTCTTGCAGGTGCACTATTCCACTGTTTTACATTGCAGCTTTGCGCAAAGCACAAAGGTTTACTTTATAACTTTAATCAACATGGTATGCACAGACATTTAATTTGTAAGCTGTTATTCCATCAAGGTGTGATAGGTGGAATCAGCTCTGGTAGTAGCCTTCCTTAGTGAATAGTGTTTTGGTGCATAAAAATAAGGGTCTCAACCCAGTAAACTGAAACTTCAAACAGGAATAAACTTTTAATTAGTAACAAAAGTATATGCTCACCGAAAACAATAAACCTAACTCCCACAGGGAGTGCCTACTCACTTCTTCAACCCTCACTATAAAGTGTGCACCTATACTTTCTCTGGAATGGCTTACAAGCACCATAATACATAGTCCATATACTGCTGGGTTCCCTCCTCAGTGAATCAGTCTCTTTTCAATTCTGTAGGGAAGGACTCTGCATTCCCAAGTCTTTAAAGGGGGCTCACTAGCACCACCTAGCCTGTTATTAGCACACTAGGTAAATGAGCTGAGTGTTGTATTAGAAGTTTTTACAGTTTAACAAGCTAATATAATTCAGAATACTCTTTAATACTCAGATTAAATTTTATTCAAACTCTAAAAATTCTTGTTGGGGCAAAAACGTTTGTTCACCCAAACAGCTGAAGATTTGCAGGCATTTAGTAATTACAGAGAAAAATAAGCCCGCGCTCGGTATATCCCATATTGTATGTGGTACCAGCTGCGTGGCAATATAAATGCCCATATATGTATACAAAACAAAAATACAAGTTTAGTAATTACAATATAATTGGGGAGACAGAATATACAGGTAATGGAAAAAAGGTGAACACTTTAACATTTATTCCCAGGCAACAACACAAAGATGTCTAGAAATGCCTTTGAATACCACACCTGACAAACTCTGGCATCCTAGGAGAAACACAGGAAATTGAGAATGTAGACCATATACAGCTTAAACACATTAGCTTAGAGCAATTTTTTTTTAAGCTACTTTTGTTTTTTGGCAAAATAAGAAATGACCATAGCTTTTCATTTGTCCATAGTCATTTTACCTTTAAATTCAAGTCCTCGTAGCTGGAAAGTAACAAGACCATTTCCAATTTCGACCAAATGGACAAATGCATTTAAGTAATCTGATGCTAAAATGAAACAGTCACCAGAAGTATAGTTTCCCCATCGTCCCAATATCAAGTCTCCACACAATGAATGCTGAAGAGATCTTGCAAGATGTTCATAAAAGACTGAATTTAAGTTGTCATCATTTCCTGAAAAAAAAAAAAGTTAAATAAGTACAAAATAAATTAAAAACTGGAGAACTTGATAAGACTTTGAGATTCTGAGCCTTTTAAGAGTTCTGAAAGACACCGACCAATTGACAGATCTGGCTGAACATGGGATATCATATATAGTTTTATTTGGAGATTGCAGAACAATAGTATAAAATGGACAGATTTTTAACCCCCCCCCCCCCCCAGGGTGTCACTTCTCTTCATTTTTTTATGATTTCAAATTAAATAAGCAGGGGCCTGATTCATTAAGGATCTTAAATGAAGAGGTATCTTATTTTAGTCTCCTGGACAAAGCCATGTTACAATGCAAGGGGTGCAAACTAGTGTTTTGTTTTGCACATAAGTTAAATACTGACTGTTTTTTCATGTAGCACACAAATATCAACTTAAAATTTCAGCGTACAAATAAGCTATCAAGTATTTGTGTGCTACATGAAAAAAACAGTCAATATTTAACTTATGTGCAAAACAGAACACTAGTTTGCACCCCTTGCATTATAACATGGTTTTGTCCAGGAGACTGAAATAAGATACCTCTTCATTTAAGAACCTTAATGAATCAGGCCCTAGATGAATAAAATGTGATGTTAGGCAAAACAGGATAAAATTGATCTTTTTTTGCCCATATTTCAGTCATCATCAACATCAACATTTATTTATATAGCGCCGGCAAATTCTGTAGCGCTTTTCAATTGGTGACAAACATAGTAGTAAACAATACTGGGTAAAACAGACAGAGGTAGGAGAACCCTATTCACAAGTTTACAACCACAGTACATAGTCAAACTATAGCGCAAATCATCTACTTAGATGATCCATTAAAGTGTGTGAAGATATGTGGTTCCCAAATCACTCAGACATGGTATTAGAGGAAAAATAGAAGGATGATTTATTCTGCAGAACAGGATTAAATACAGGAGGGTTCCTTTACGATAACAGGTCCAACAAGTGAGGAAATCAGTTCAAATAAATCCAGTGGGATAGGTACAGCACAGTCCCCTTAACAGTAGCAGGTCCAACAAGTCAGGAAATCAGTTCAGATAAATCCAGTGAGATATGATCCACAGCAACTATCTGGCAGAGCATCACCTCTTGGCCAAAAGTCAATCACACAAGTCCAGCTTCTTGGGTAGCCTCTTTTATCACCTCCTAATCCCCTTTTGGGATCTGCCTGCCCAGTGAAGTTGCAAAAGGTCTTGATTTGTGGGCTGCTTACACTATCCAGCCCCTTCCCTACCTTCCCAGGTGTCTTCAATCAGGTGACCCATACTGGGTCTAGCTGCTGGCTGGCTGTAGAGCTTACTAGTGGACAGAGGGGAGCAAAGAGAAATAACAATGATATATTAATTCACTTAAATTCCACCTCCATAGAGAACACTCAGATGTTAACCCCTGAAGTACTTTTCCAAGGATATGTTATAGATACCTCACTGATACTTCCTGATAACAACATGAATGAAAAGTGCAGTTCATGCCTGTTATTTTACAACTAGTAAAGACACAGCTTGACTTTTTTTATTATTATTATTAATATTTATTTATAAGGCGCCACAAGGCATCCGCAGCGCCGTACAGAGACAAACAAAATTACAATACAATGGGAGACAGCACAGTACAGTAAACACAGCAACTCAGTAAGCTCAATGCACAGCTAGAGAGGGGGGGGAAGGGGGAGGGAGGATCCGCAAACGACGGGGCCCAAGAAGGAGGGCGCGGAAGACAGGGAGACCCCCAGGGGGGAGGAGGGAGCGAGAGTGGACGTGGGGTGGAGGACCCTCGAGGAGGAGGGCTAAGTAGCTGGAGAGCAGAGTTAGAAGTGGTGGAAACAGGAGGAGAGATGGCCCTGCTCAGAGGAGCGTACAATCTAAGGGGAGGGGTGGACAGACAGAGAGACGCAGGGGAGAGAGGGAGAGTAGGGGGACGGAGGCAGAAGATAAGGTAGGAAGTTAAGTGGGAGACAGAAAGGCTTTAAGAAAAAGGTGGGTTTTTAGGGCCCGTTTGAAACTGGACAGATTAGGGGAAGTTCTGATGGAGGGAGGGAGCTTGTTCCAGTGGAGGGGGGCAGCGCGGGCGAAGTCTTGGATATGCGCGTGGGAGGAGGTTATAAGGGGGGAAGAGAGGCGACGGTCAGAGGCAGAACGGAGAGGGCGGGATGGAGCATGAATAGAGAGGAGGGTGGAGATGTAGGGCGCAGTGGAGTTGGCGAGGGCCTTGTAGGTGAGTGTGAGGAGCTTAAAGAGGATTCTGAAGGGGAATGGGAGCCAGTGAAGGGCTAGGTAGAGGGGGGAGACTTTAATGTATATAAAAGGCTATGTACTACTGAGCTGAATAAATAACTGAAATAACTGAAATGTTTAAATGTAACTAAGTATACAGTAAAAAGCAGCTCCAACTACACCCAAAAAAATATGAGAGAAAATGCTTTAAAATAAAATTCACTACTTTATTAAAAAAAATTATAAATGAAGTAATAACTTATGTGCACATATAAGCATACCCAATGCATACAAACTATTTATAAAGGTGAAACCCATATAATTTGTCAAATATCCATTGGAGCTAATGGCATTTTCTACGGATGAAACATATAAAAAATGATAATTGGAAAGCCCATAGTCTAATTGCATATAGGGGCATATTTTACAATAGCCCTTTTTGGCATGATCATTTCATTCCTTATCACAATGAGAAGGAATTTAAGATCGTGACCATTTATTAAAAGGTGTTCTGCTGGAACAGTAGTTACGACACATGGCTGTAACAGTGAACACCTATCTCCTATCTCTTCTATGGTTACTATCACAAAGTGGCCACCTTTTCAATAGTCACCAGAGGTGAGATCAGGTAAGATGCTACGAGGGATCCGAAGTTCCCTCTACTGAAATGCTATCCCCATAGACTTCAATAATTAATTCCATTTTCAGATGTCATTGGGCACAAGATTTTCAGAACTTGTTAAATCACAAAAAATAGCAGTGCCCATAGAAATCTATGGGGATTGCTATTGCTTACAATAACAGTGGGACCCTAGTTATGAAGAGAGGGAATATATAGACTTGTGGTGGTCCAGGGGATTAGGAGCTTGTTAAATAGGACCCATAGGGAGATAATCTTTTTTAGCTGTACAAAGATAGCATTAAATCCCAATATTGCAGAACCGAAGGATCGCACATGGGATAGTGCAGCTAAAAACATAGCAACGAAACTCCAATAGATGATCAGGCATTGTATCAGAAATGTCTCTCATCGCTGCCCACTGCCCACGTCCAAGCAGGGAAACAAGCTGGGCCTCTACAAAGGTTCCAGTAAGGTAAAACACGTTCCTCTTTGTGTTAATAATGGAGATATATTCCGCTGTAACGGAAAGGTTATGAAGTTTTTATCCAAAATCAAAACTATTATTGCAGGCTGCCGTATTTATATATCCTTCAGAAATAGATGAAACTTGTTCCTTATTTGTTTGAAGATTATGTAGCTCAGTGTAGATATTATTGGTAGCAGAGTGAAGCAAAATTTAGCACCACACATAGTAGTCTACATATCTACACTGTTAGGAAATAAAGGATGTTGGACTTGTGCTCCCTAATGTGTGTGAGATAAATGCTCCCGTTTGGGACTGGTTATGTGTAAAAGGGGAGTTCCAGCTCTTCAAATGGAAAGAATAAACAAATATGTCCCTTGGCGCAAAGTTATGCAATGAGTAATGTATATGGAAGTAGATTTAATTTTCACAAAAATATATGGAGCCTCTAGTGGTGGGGACAGACTTGGCTGCAGACTACAGAGGGTTGTGTGGCATGTACCAGCTGCGGGGAACCCAGGAGCAGAGGATAATGGCAGACAGCAATTCCAAAGGACAGGCCGAGGTCAGGGGTCACTTGCTAGGAAGAATCGTCAGGAAACAAGCCAAGGGTCGAGGTCACGGGCAAATCAGCAGAAACGGTGGTACAGGCCAGAAGGTCAAGGGCACAGGCAAAAAGGCAAATCCAGTAAACAGGCAGGGGTCATACACGGTAGGCAACAATCCAAAGGTAACACCAGGTGTACAGCAGCAGGCAGCGACACAGGAAACTGGAAGCTATAACCGGCAGGGAGGCTAAGCCCTCTTTGCCTTAAATACTGAAGCAGACCAATGAGAGCCCAGCTCTCCAATTGCACAAAGGCTGTCCCTTGATGGAATCAATTAGCCCGCAGGCTTGCCCCGCTGTTGCGCACGCACCCGGCTGACCTGTAATGTCGGGACGCGGCACTGGACAGAAGAGCGTCTGGCCGTTGCTACGGCAACGGTCGGGGAGCCCCCGGAAGTGATGTCCCGGTCACCATAGCGGCTCGTAACAGTATGTAGATATGAATTTATAAAAGGCGCCATAGCAAAGTCTGGTGTCTGATTGTAGAATAGAAGCCAATAAGCGGCCGCTGCATGTGTAGATTGACAGGACCTGGAGCCACGTAAAAAAATGGAACAAGACAAGTTTCCTCTTGTGTTCAGGAATAAACAATGTGGCAAAGAAAAACAATATACTCTAAGTAAACATAGAAATAGACGTTATTCTCTGAGACTCTAACATTAGGTGTATGATGTAAACCGAGTAAGTAATTTGAGTATAGTTTACTAGCTTTCAGACAACTCTGTTCAGATTTATATTGCCACGCAGCGAAGTCCATACCTCCTTTCGAGGGTCCCTGGTAAACACCAGAAGTGCGTTAGACTACGCGCCTCCCAGTTTAGTCGCACCAACACCAGTCAGTGGCAAATTCCAGTGAAAGACGTGACAGAATACTCTGGCCATGAGCGGACCGGACGGACCTTCGGCTCGCGAATTATTACTACATCTGGCTCAAAGAGTGGAACGGCAAGAGTCCAATCAGGCCCAATTGCTGCAATGCATTCAAGGAGTCGTCTCCCGCCTGGATTCTCTTAAGAGCTCATTCCCTACTCGTACCACGGCTGCCACATCCTCCACTACCACGGCTCCTACCACTTCTTCCAGCACCGTAGCCGCCAGAGGCCTTCACATCCCTCTTACCGAGAAATATGATGGTGATCCCCTGAAGTGTCGCGGGTTTCTTAACCAATGCGCTATTCAATTTGAATTGGCTCCAGAGAATTTCACCTCGGAAAGGGCCAAGGTGGCTTATCTGATTTCTCTCCTCTCTGGGCAAGCGTTAGCCTGGGCCTCTCCACTATGGGAGCGAGATGACCCCACGCTCCAGAATTCCGTCGTCTTCAATTCCGGACATTAGCGGCTGAACTCCGTTGGAACGATGAGGCCCTCATCGCAACGTTCTGGCAAGGCCTAAACAAACACATTAAAGATGATTTAGCCTCCCGTGACCTCCCTCCTAGCCTGGGTGACCTCATATCCCTCTGTATTAAAATGGACATTCGCCACAGAGAACGAGCCTTAGAACGGGACCGAACCCGTCGACCTTTTTCTCGGTTGGCACCTACCTTCATACTTCCTTCTCCATCCTCAGAAGAACCTATGCAGATCGGCCGTTCCCGCCTTTCTCTGGAGGAACGCGAGAGACGAATGAGGAACCGTCTTTGTTTATATTGTGGTGAGCCAGGACACCTTCTCTCCGTTTGTCCAAGAGACCGGGAAATGCTACCTCCTAGGTGAAAATAGGGAGTTCAACATCGGATCCCAGTCTCTTCCTCTCTATTTCCGGAAGGAATCTGAGTTTTTGATGTCAGTTACCTTGCTTTCTCCTAGTGGTCCATATACTACCTGGGCCTTCGTGTACTTTCTTCCAGAATGGTGTCCGAACTCCATCTAAATACGGTCCCACTATCCCAACATTTGATTCTCACCGCTGTCGACGGGAATAGTCTCCAACGGCTCTATTTCTCTCTCCACCTCTCCGCTCCAAATGGAGGTAGGAGCGCTTCATTCCGAGTCTATTAGTTTCTTGGCTTTACCTCAGTCGATTAACCCCATCATCCTGGGGTTACCCTGGTTAATACTTCATTCTCCACAATTTGACTGGCAGCGAGCACAAGTTACCCGCTGGAGTTCCTCCTGTACGAAGAGATGCCTGAGATCGGTCTGCCCCTTGAGACCCAAGATGCCCTGCTTCTGCACATCCTCTCTGGTGGGTCTTCCTGAAGCTTACTCTGGTTTTTTTGATGTTTTCTCTAAAACCGCTGCTGAGGTCCTTGCTCCTCATCGACCTTGAGATTGCCCTATCGACCTCATCCCTGGAAAGAGCATTCCTAGAGGCAGGGTGTATCCCCTTTCCTTGCCGGAGACACAGGCCATGTCCAAATATATATTTCTGAGAATCTGAAGAGAGGATTTATCTGAAAATCTTCATCCCCTGCTGGTACAGGCTTCTTTTTTGTAAAGAAGAAGGACGGCTCTCTTAGACTGTGCATTGACTACCGGAGATTAAATGTCATCACAGTTAAGAACCATTATCCCCTTCCTCTGATTTCTGAACTCTTTGATCGCATTCATGGTGCACAAATATTTACTAAATTGGATCTCAGAGGGGCCTACAATTTGATAAGAATTCAAAGGGGAGACGAGTGGAAGACTGCATTTAATACCAGAGACAGTCACTATGAATACCTGATGATGCCTTTTGGACTTTGTAACACCCCAGCTGTTTTTCAGGACTTTATTAACGAGATTTTTAGAGATTTACTTTATCAGTCAGTAGTCATATATCTTGATGACATTCTGATTTTTTCACGAGACCTTACTACTCACATTCTGCATGTTAAAGTAGTCCTGTCTCGTTTGCGCAAAAATCAGCTATTCTGTAAGCTGAAGAAGTGCCTCTTCAATTGTTCTCCGGTACCATTCCTGGGATACCTAGTCTCGGGTACCGGCCTCCAAATGGATCCCAGCAAATTGGAGGCTACTCGTAATTGGCCTCAGCCTTCTGGCCTCAAAGCTACCCAGCGCTTTATTGGCTTTACCAATTCATCAAGGGATTTTCCACGCTCATCTCTCCCATTACCATCCTTACTCGGAAGGGTGGTCTAACAAAATCCTGCCCTCCAGAGGCAGTACAAACACTTCTAGCCATTAAAGAGGCCTTTATGTCAGCACCTGTTTTGTCCCAACCCGATCAAAACAAACCGTTCTTTTTGGAAGTCAATGCGTCCTCTGTGGGAATTGGAGCCGTGCTGTCTCAGAAGAACTCTGTTGGCATTTCCACTCCTTATGGTTTCCTTTCCAAAAGGTTCTCTGCCAGCAAGGCCAATTATGGGATTGGTGATAAAGAACTTCTTGCCATCAAGACTGCCTTAGAAGAATGGCGCTACTTGTTAGAAGGGGCACGCTTTCCAATCACGGTATTTATCGACCATAAAAATCTCACCAACTTGCAGTCTGCACAGTGCCTGAACCCCTGCCAGGCCAGCTGGTCGCTATTCTTTAACAGATTCCAGCTGATATTAACCTTCCGGCCTGGTAGTAAGAATCTTCGTTCCGATGCATTTGTCCAGATCATTTGATTCCTCTGACACTTCATCACCCGTGGTGGTCAAACCCATTATTAACCCTTCTACAATTCTAGCTATGACTAGTTCTTCCCTCTAGACTCCTCCTCCTGGTCGCTCTTTTATGGACAATCATCTGCGCATTAAACTACTTAGATGAGCTCATAACGCCAGATTCGCTGGTCATGCTGGGGTTTAGAAGACGGTTGCCCTCTTGTCTCGACTATATTCGTGGCCTTCTCACCGCTGTTCACGTCCCGTTGTTTAGCAACGAAATACCTTCTGCCTTCATGACCACGGCGCGCACATGTGCACTTCGCCACTTAGCTTCCTAGTAATGGGACGCTTCCCCGGCGATCAGCTGAGTCTGATCGCCGGAAGTCTCTCTCCCCATTTCCTCCTCTCCACTATTTAAGCCTCTCTCTGGCACCATTAGAGTGCCAGAGTATTGGTTCTACCTACTCCAGCTTCCCTGCAGTCCTTGTTGACTCCTGTGATATATATACAGACTTGGCTTGTTTGACTACTCCTCCGGATCTCCCTTTTGTACTTCGCTGCCCGTTTTGGTATTGACCCTTGGACCGTTCCTGACTACTCTTTGTCTATTCTCCATGGTACTGCGCCCCTCTGGTTTTCGACTCGGCTTGTCTGACTCCGCTTTATCTACTGCACTGGTGACTATCTGGGAGAACCGCGACCTGCGCACTTCACGCAGCGAAGTCCATACCTCCTTGCGGGGGTCCCTGGTGAACACCGGAAGTGCGTTAGACTCCCAGTTTAGTCGCACCAACACCAGTCAGTGACAAATTCCAGTGAAAGACGTGACAGCTGGGCGTTCATGACATTGTATTTAATTGATCACACAAATTATAGACCACTGTCAACAGCAAAACTTTTATGTCCCTTAAACAGAGTCAAATATACATTCACATAGAAAACAGCAGTGTGTTTTAACATCAAACTGGCTCTGACATACTTCATAATTTTTACAGAAAATGAGAGTGTCTATATTAAGCATTAAGTCAGAGTTAGACTTTGAAAAAACTAAACTAAATTTGATAATATAAAAGCTACCAGTATTGACAACATATGGGATAAAGGTCCTTTACAACATGAAATATCTATAAACATGGAATATAGAAATCTGGGCTAAGTTTTCATCAATTTTTGAAAATAATTGTTTCACACAGACAATAATTGCATATTCATTAGTGTCATTGGGGTCAGAAACAAACTTAAGGGCTCTTGGTACTAAGACATATAGGTCCTGATTCATTAAAGCGCGCAAAACAATGAAAATGTAGTTTTTTAAAAAATGCATGTAAATCGGGCTTACCACGTCCGTATTCAAGTAGGAACATATCTGAAGTAATGTCTCTTATTGAATATGTGTCTAGGTATGCACTGCTCTGACAGACAATACACTGCAGGATACGTCCAATACATATGTAGAATATAAAGTCCAAAAAGAACAGAAAAAAATAAAAGTATACAATGATTGTCATCTGTTAATAATATAACCATTAATATACATAATTGTTAAAAAAAGAAAAAAATGTTTTAAAAAAAAAAATACATTAATCATGTTGTTATTAATGTCTACTGTACATAAAAAAAAAACATTTTTACAGTTGCTCCTGATTCTCTAGTATTCAAACAAACCCGTCATCACTAGTAACTGTAGCTGGTGCAAGTGATGCGATAGAAAAACAAGTACTTCTGAGATGCCACCAAAGCTTGAACTGCATGCTGCTGCATGTGCTCAAGCTTGGCACACCCTTACTGTACCCTGTCCACTCGCCAGTAACTCTGCCCAGTCCTTTCCCCTTTCTGCCTCTGAAATCTTAGGCTGCCGTAATGGTCACTTTGTGCTCGAAGATTAACTGGATGTTGCTGGGTTCAATGGCACATAGTCTGGAAATGCACAAAATAGAGCACATATCGACATATACATTCCTTAATGAATCAGGCACCGCATTTCAACTCTTTCCTCCACATTTGCATCCTCTCAGTAGTTTTGTAGGGCCTTCTGTGACAAAATTCTCCACCAAAACGGAGCAAAAAAAGAAAAATGTAGCTAGTTTAATGGTGCGATTCATTATAGAACTATTACATTTTTCAATTTTTGATACATTAATCCCTTAGTATAGGGAAATAAGCTGATGAATTAAGCTTTATATATAAATATATGAATATTGAATATGAAGGTGTTGTCATATGGATAAAATAATGTTTTAAATGGTCTGTGTGCTATCATCATTACCACAGAGACCATTTATGAACCAGAAAAAAATGCTAAACTATAGAGCAAATGTACTTTTGTAGAGATAAATACTTATTTTTGAAAAAGAGCACCAAATTTTAAGTATGGATTTGCAGCCAAGATAGTACAATCTATAGATGTGCAAAAGTAAGCATTTTCAAATTGGAGGAGTTGGTACAGATTAATAGCATGAGAGTGTTACGAGCCGCGGCGGTGCCCAGCCTCCGTCCCGGCCGTCGCTATGACGACCGGGACGTCACTTCCGCGGGCTCGTCCCGGCCGTTGCCTAGGTCGGGACGCTGAGAGAGAGAGCGCCGCGTCCCAGCAAAGGAGAACTGCTGGGCGCGTGCGCAACTAAGGCAAGCCTGCAAGCTAATTAATGCAGGGGCTGAAGTTACAGGCATTAGCCTGCAACGGTGTGTGTCTGTCAGGGTCTAGCCCTGATTGGTCTGGAGCCATATTGCTGATTAGTCTACAGGGGTGCAGGCAAGCTCTGATTGGGCCATCTGTGTATTTAAGGCAATGAGGTCTGCTGCCTCATTGCCGGTTATAGCGTCTGTTTGCCACTCTTCTGACCTGCTCTCTGCCTTGTTCCTGTTTGCTGGAAATTCTACTGACTACCCGTGTATGACCTTTTGCTTGGATTTTGACCCTGCCTGTGTTTCTCCTTACCTTGACCTCTGGCTTGAATACCGACCTCCCTGTCTGCTCGTGACCCCTGACCTTGGCTTGTTTATCGGATCTGCTACCTGCTGCTGGCCCTAGACCTCCGCTTGGACCTTACCCCGCTTGCCTGGGTTCTCCCCAGTCGGTACACACTTCACGACCCTCTGTCAGTCTGCAGCCCAGTCTGTCCCCACCATCAGGGGCTCCAGTGAACACCTGATTGGCAGAGTAGACTCCGGGTTGTGTTGTGCCGGCTGGAGGGGTTTCTAACATTATAACCGGCCCACACACGGAGACGAGGTTGGAATGAATGCAAGCGGATCCACACCGTCTCCGGCACAAGCCCTAGCCCTAGCAGGCCATGTTGAGTCCTTGTACCAAATGATCCAGGGATTGGCTGAGCGTTTGTCCATTCAGGAAGAACTTGCAAAACCCTCACAATCCACTTCAGAACCCACCTGTGAACCTAAAATGAATTTACCGGATCGATTCTCCGGAAATAGATCCCTGTTCCGGAATTTCAGGGAAAGCTGCAAGCTCTATTTTCGGCTGAGACCCCGCTCTTCCGGTTCAGAGCAGCAAAGAGTCGGGATTATCATTTCTCTGCTACAGGGTGACCCCCAGTTCTGGGCCTTTTCCTTGCCGCAGACCAGTCCTGCCATGCAGTCAGTGGACGCTTTCTTCGAGGCATTGGGTCTATTATATGATGACCCGGATCGAATGGCCTCCGCTGAAGCTCATCTACGGGCCTTGAAACAAGGCCGGCTGTCGGCAGAGGAATACTGCGCTGAATTTCGTAGATGGTCACCCGACAGTGGATGGAATGACCCTGCATTACGAAGTCAGTTTTGTCTAGGTCTGTCGGAACAGATTAAAGACTCTTTGGTGCAATACCCGACTCCTACCTCATTGGAGGATCTGATGCACCTCGCCATTAAAATTGACAGAAGAATTAAGGAATGCAAGTCTGAGAAGGAGGCATCTTCTCTTCCATCTGCCTTGATTCCTGCTGTCACAGATGACGAGGAGCCTATGCAACTTGGAGCGTATAGTCTCTCCCCTGAGGAAAGAGACAGGAGGCGATCACAAGGCCTATGTCTCTATTGCGGCACTAAGGGCCACTTCTCCCGTTCCTGCCCTAATAAGCCGGGAAAAGAGCATGCCTAGGGAACGAGGGGAAAGTTCACCTAGGTCTGCAAATTGTTTCATCAAAAAATGCTGTGTTAATCCCTGCACAACTCACGTCTAGTGCCGGTTCGGTGAACCTGTCGGCCTTCATTGACAGTGGAGCTGCAGGTAACTTCCTCGACATCGGGTTTGCCGCTCTGCTGGAATTCCGCTGATTAAACTCAAATCTGCCATTACGGTATGTGGCTTAGATGGTAGTCTATTGCCAGGCGGCAAGATTACCTGGGAGACCCGGTTACTACAATTGAACATTGGAGCTCTCCACTCGGAGTCCATAGTCTTATTCCTTATCGAATGTCCGTCAGTTCCCTTGATTCTGGGCCACCCTTGGCTATCCTGTCATAACCCTGTCATGGATTGGGTAAAATGAGAAATTGTCCATTGGAGCTCTTATTGTATACAGTCTTGCTTGACTCTACCTCTGCGTGTGGTTCAGTCTATTCCGGAGCAGCTTCCCTCACAGTATCATGAGTTCTGGGATGTCTTCTCCAAAAAGGCTGCTGATACTCTACCACCGCACCGGGAATTTGACTGTGCCATCGAGCTAATTCCGGGTTCTAAATTACCCAAGGGTCGCTTGTACTCTCTCTCCGGTCCGGAGACCAAATCCATGCAGGAGTACATTGACGAAAACCTGGAGAAAGGCTTCATCAGGCCATCCAAGTCTCCAGTAGGAGCAGGGTGCTTCTTTGTATCAAAAAAAGACGGAGGACTCAGGCCCTGTATCGACTACCGAGGGCTGAACCTCATCACGGTTAAGAACACCTATTCCTTTCCTCTCATCTCCGTACTTTTTGACCAACTAAGAGGGGCAACTATCTTCACAAAAATTGATCTCTGTGGTGCATATAACCTTATACGTATAAGAACAGGTGATGAGTGGAAGACGGCCTTCAACACGCTTTCGGGCCACTACGAGTATCTGGTCATGCCATTTGGCCTTAGTAATGCCCCTGCAGTATTCCAGGATTTGATTAATGAGGTGTTACGTGAGTTTCTGGGACACTTCGTTGTTGTTAACTTGGACGACATCCTCATATATTCAGAGTCATTGTCAGTACACCAGGAGCATGTCAGACAAGTCCTACAAAAATTACGGGAACAACATCTCTATGCTAAACTCGAAAAGTGCGAGTTCGAGGTCCAGAATGTATCCTTTCTGGGTTATATAATCTCCTCAGAAAGTTTTTCCATGGACCCAACCAAGGTCCAAGCAATCCTGGACTGGGTACAACCGAATAACCTCAAGGCGGTCCAGAAATTCCTGGGATTCGCCAATTATTACAGGAGATTTATTGGCGGCTTTGCTGATATCGTGGCTCCTATCATCACCTTGACTCGCAAGGGAAGCGATCCAGCTAATTGATCTCCACAAGCAATAATGGCATTTGAAACCCTGAAGAAAGCCTTTGTGTCTGCTCAGGTTCTTAGACACCCAGATCCTAAGGTACCATTTATTCTTAAAGTTGATGCCTCTGACGTCGGTGCCGGGGCCATCTTGTCACAAAAATATCCCCATACTCACCACTTACATCCATGTGCCTATTTTTCCCGTCAGTTCTCTTCAGCGGAAACCAACTATGATGTTGGAAATCGAGAACTGTCAGCAATTAGATGGGCCTTTGAGGAATGGCGACATTGGTTGGAAGGCGCTGCATACCAGATCTCTGTTATTACGGATCATAAGAATCTGCAGTATATACAGTTGGCCAAACGATTAAACCCTCGACAGGCTCGCTGGTCGCTGTACTTCACCCATTTTAACTTTATAATCACCTACCGTCCAGATTCTAAAAATGTCCGGGCAGACGCCCTATCCAGAAGTTTCCTGGCACACCATACTCCAGTTACTAGTCCAGAGCCTATTGTTCCTGTGTCTATGATCCATGCCGGGTTAACCCAAGACCTGAGCTGTACCTTACAAAGGTTTCAGAGATTAGCTCCTGATAATACTCCGGTAGGATGCTTGTTTGTCCCAGTTCATCTAAGGAAGGCAGTCCTTGCTGAAGCACACAATAATCAGACTGCTGGACATCCTGGAGTCTTCAAAACAGTGGAAATCCTTTCCCATAATGTATGGTGGCCGTCTTTGTCCGCTGACGTCAAGAGTCACGTCCTGTCTTGTGAAGTTTGTGCCAGAAACAAAGTTCCCAGGACTCGCCCGGTAGGTCAATTGGTTCCGTTGGCCGCTCCTGCAAAACCTTGGACACATTTGTCCATGGACTTTATAGTTGATCTGCCACCCTCTGCCGGACACAATACCATTTGGGTCGTGGTAGACCGGTCAAGCAAAATGTCACATTTCATTCCGTTAACCAGGCTTCCTACTGCTCGAGATTTGGCCGTCTTATTCATTCAACACATTTTCCGTCTCCATGGACTCCCTACTGACATCGTCTCCGATCAGGGTTCTCAGTTCATAGCGCAGTTCTGGAAATCCTTCTGTACACTCCTCGGAATCAAAATCAGTTTGTCATCCGCATACCACCCTCAGTCAAATGGGCAGACTGAAAGGGTTAACCAGTCCTTAGAGAAGTTTTTACGATGCTACACATCGGAGTTCCATGACAACTGGTCCTCCTTGTTATCCTGGGCGGAATTTGCCTGTAATAATTCCTGTCACTTATCTACCAAAACCTCTCCGTTTTTTTTGCAATTATGGTTTTCACCCCAGATCTAACTCTTTGTATTCACACAAGTCCGTTGGAATCCAGGAGATACGTTCCACTGCCAGGGATCTCAGAGTTATCTGGAGGAAAGCACACTCATCATTGAAACAAGCCTCACTTGTTGCAAAAAAAAAATCGGACTGCCACCGTACCAGCTGCTCCCTTAAGGTGGGCCAGAAAGTGTGGCTGTCTACAAAAAATATCAGGCTCAGACAGCCTTGCAAGAAGTTGGGCCCTAAGTTCATCGGGCCGTTTTCTATCATTAAGCAGGTGAATTCTGACGCATTCAGATTAAAAATTCCGCGCTCATTGAGAATCCCCAACACGTTTCATTGTTCGCTGTTAAAGCCGATACTATATCCTGGTCAAGCCCAGTCTTCAAGCGTACCTGGGAGAGGTTCCAGCGGGCCACAAAGATTCGTGATTCAAAGGATCCTTGATTCTAAAAAAGTGCAAGGGCAGGTGCATTTCCTAGTGCGGTGGAGGATTCGCGGGTTAGAAGAGCGTTCTTGGGTTCCGCGGAGACAACTCCATGCCCCTAAACAGTTGAAGGAGTTTTTCAGGAAATTTCCCAGAAAACCTGGATGTCGGGGTCCCTCGACCCCTCCTCAAGGGGGGGTACTGTTACGAGCCGCGGCGGTTCCCAGCCGCCGCAGCTCCCCTACCTCCGTCCCGGCCGTCGCTATGATGACCGGGACGTCACTTCCGCGGGCTCGTCCCGGCCGTTTCCTAGGCAACGGTCGGGACGCTGAGAAAGAGAGCGCCGCGTCCCAGCAAAGGAGAACTGCTGGGCGCGTGCGCAACTAAGGCAAGCCTGCGGGCTAATTAATGCAGGGGCTGAAGTTACAGGCATTAGCCTGCAACGGTGTGTGTCTGTCAGGGTCTAGCCCTGATTGGTCTGGAGCCATATTGCTGATTAGTCTACAGGGGTGCAGGCAAGCTCTGATTGGGCCATCTGTGTATTTAAGGCAATGAGGTCTGCTGCCTCATTGCCGGTTATAGCTTCTGTTTGCCAGTCTGCTGACCTGCTCTCTGCCTTGTTCCTGTTTGCTGGAAATTATACTGACTACCCGTGTTTGACCTTTTGCTTGGATTTTGACCCTGCCTGTGTTTCTCGTGACCTTGACCTCTGGCTTGAATACCGACCTCCCTGTCTGCTCGTGACCCCTGACCTTGGCTTGTTTATCGGATCTGCTACCTGCTGCCAGCCCTAGACCTCCGCTTGGACCTTACCGAGCTTGCCTGGGTTCTCCGCAGCCGGTACACACTTCACAACCCTCTGTCAGTCTGCAGCCCAGTCTTTCCCCACCATCAGGGGCTCCAGTGAACACCTGATTGGCAGAGTAGACTACGGGTTGTGTTGTGCTGGCTGGAGGGGTTCCTAACAGAGAGTACCTATTTTTGCACTCATTACAAAATAATTGAAATTAGATCAATATGTAAAAGGTGAAATGAATGAACAGGGTGACCTTAAAGTGTTAGTGAGCTGAACTTTGAAGTGACTTTATCTCATTTCACCATGCACATTTTCAAGTGGATGACTGGATGTGCCCTAGTGTGTAAATCTAGATATCCACACGGTGTGATGTTTGATGAATTTTGACTAAAAAATCACACATTGTGTGAAATTAGTTTTTTTCATTCTGCTTGTGAATCATGATTCGCTTTAGTTCACTTTTTCACAATTACAGGTGTTGCTTTTTCCAATTTCCCAATATTTTGTCCTTGACTGTGCTGCACTGCAGCAGAAAATATTTGTAATGTGTAGTGTGTTATAAATCCTCAGCCAGCTTTTATGATATATACTGTTAGGTCTGTTTGATCAAACTTCCCCACAATTTAGTCTTCACTCTGACACTCTCCAGTGTCAGAGCAACAAGTGTTCTTAGCGTCTGGCTGCTCCTGATCCCTGTGCTTTCCCTGTGCACTTCTCCCTGTGAATACTGCCTGACTTTCTGTGTACCGACTCGGCTTGTCTATTTAACCCTGCATCTGCTAAATCCCTGGCAACATGCACTGGCTGACTTTCTGTGTACCGACCCGGCTTGTATATTTAACCCTGCATCTGCTAAATCCCCGGCAACACGCACTGGCTGACTTTCAATGTACCAACCCGGTTTGTCTAGTTAACCCTGCATCTGCTGAATCCCTGGCAACACGAACTGGCTGACTTTCTGTGTACCGACCCAACTTGTCTGATTAACCCTGCATCTGCTGCATCTTTGGCAACACGAACCGACTGACCTTCTGTGTACCGAACCGGCTACAGTTCCTGACTCCTCTCATGTTTGTCTCCTCGTGCCTCTCTACTAGACAGCAAGGTACGTCTGGCTTCCTACTACTTACAGTTAAGCTGCTTAATATCCAGCTAGACGAGGCCTTTTACTGTGTTCCCAGAACCGTTCACCCAATTACTATCTCTCTACCACGCCGGTGGGCTAACCTAGGGGCTGCAACCTGCGGGCCTTTGGCAACTAAAACCATCATGCCTTGCGGCGGTTCTTGGAGAAGACCGGGGGGTCCGTTAGCCTCTGCGCCCTGGAAAGGCCAGTTACAATACCGGTTGGTGGTTGTCTCCAGTGAGACGCAACAGATACGTAGCAGAGTGTTTCCTCTTGTCCTTTGTTCCAGCTCACTGTTTATCTACAGCCACCTTTGTCGCGTCACTATTGTCAGATTGCTGCCTGTCCTGCTTCTGTCAGTCACTGTTATATGGTCGGGAGCAGGGAGCATATGATCGTCAACCTCAGAGCAGCAGTCATTTCACCGCTAGTGAAATGACAAGTAGAGTATTGGGGGGAGTTGTTAGAAATGACTTCCCAAAAACAAAATGTGTAAGGTAAATAATTTTCATGACAGGTTTAATATTTACAGAAATAAAAAACATTGACAATCTGATCTCTCAAGGGGAAAAAATAGAAACAAAAACACACATAGCAAGTAGTTCATATGCACTCACCATACAATTATCTCTAAAATCCATAAATCACCTTAATTTTCTCTCTCTATGTGTATATATTGTGAGAAGATCGTATTGGGGATGTCGTCCTCTGGGGTGGACGGCTGCACTTCAGGCAGAAAATCAAATGATTCCAGTGTTTCAGGTTCAATAGCCTCAGTTAGTTTTATTCACTAGCTTGCAAAACAGAACAAAACATAAACAAAATCCTAGTCATCTGACTACTAACTAATACAGTGGAAAATCCTCTCTAGAGTGAGGGGCCTAGTGTCGCACACTTAAACCAAACAAATGGAATTCACATCACAATTTGCAGTTTCTCTCAGGAGACTTCTGACCTCCTCCTCGAACAATGAGTTAATGATTGAGGCAGAGCTGCAGCCCTTTCAGACATCACTCAGGTGCAACTTCTAATTAGTGTGCTGTGAACCTGCAGACCACAAGACCCGGACTGGGCCATCTGTATAGATCCCACCCTACTCTCTTCATACAAAACACCAGGGACTCTTACCAGCTTTTTCTGAAGCTAAAAAACACATTTTGAGAAGCTTCTCCTCAGACACAAACAATCTTCCTGGTGTTTTTAAAATATAAATGACAGTAATCTAGGACTATTTACCTGCCCTTCATTTCTTTCCCAGCGCTTCTGTCACGATATATATATATATATATATATATATATATATGGCTAACAAGAGGGATTGTGTTTTAAATGGGATTATCTGCTTCAGAGTGAATGTCTACTGATTTAACCACACACTTGGAAAACAAAACTTGAAAAAGAAGCTAAGCTTTGTTCTGCATGGGCATAATAATTATTTAACAAATTTCGTGCTGATTTTATCCTGAATAATTGACAACCAAGAGATAGAGCTGCAGCCTTTTTAGCACACTACTGTTGTACCTATACCTTATGCCAGGACATCTCTGTTATAAGCAACTCTCTGAATTTCTGGAAAATATCATCTCGCAACACCGGGTTGAGAAAATAAACTGGACCTCTTTGCCTAAAGAGAATGTGACCTGATCGTGCTGTCTATGGAACATCATTCCAGATAAGCGGAAAAGTTTTTATTTCTGGTACGCATACATCTATATATATATGTGGATTTGGTGATCCCTAATTCAGGCTAAGGGATTTGTTATTGACAATACACTGGTCATATGTCGTGGAATTTCCATGTTTGATACGTATACACCCCTATCACTTACACCTGGGTGATATATACATATTTTTTGGTCTTTGGTTTCCTCATCATTGGTGCTCAAGTCCCACTGTGGATTCGTGTATGACTCCATTTGCATTATTGTACTACACTATTGTGCGCCTCCTCCTCCATCTCTTTTTTCTACATATATATATATATATATATATATATATATATTTTGTGGCAAGAGCCCGCTACTGCTGAAGCACACGCGAACAACTTCTTCCTTTTTATGTAGCATTATTGTCAGGATGGTAAATGTTTTGACACCGTATACTTTCACAGCAATTATGGAGACCCTAAACGCTAGCTCTCTCTCAAGACCAGCCAGCTTCCCCAGCGTTGGTCTCAGTGAACAAATGACACAAACAAGCTTTCATACATGATACTTCTCCCCCAGGCTTAGCTTGATGGACAGGTGACACACCCACCTTCTCTTTCAGAGAAAACGCCCATCACTGGCTCTGTTTGAACTAACAGACACACCCTGTCTGTTTGCTGAGAGGAAGCAGCTTTCAAATCATGTAAGTTAACCAACTTTAAACTACACATAAGTCTTTACTTGGTTTACCCTGAATCTAGGTGCATAACTGCGCCAATGTCTTACTCTGCTTGTATGTTTTCTTTGCATCTTGTCAGATAAATGCCTCCCTTTGTTACATATCCCTCCCCCTAGCATCTCCAAGTAGGGGGACGCGGACTTCGCGAAGAGCGCATATTTTCGTGACAATGTATCTTGTGCAGAATCCCAGGTCTATGTTCTACTGAGAACTTGAAAGGTTGCAGTGCCAAAAACTAGCGGGTTACCTTGGCATTTACCTCTCGGTTGCTCTGCATCCATCTCAATGGTGCATGGTCTGTTATTAAGGTAAACTCTCTGCCTAGGAGATAATAGCGCAGAGCTTCTGTAGCCCATTTTATGGCGAGACATTCTTTCTCCACAGTGGCATATTTTTGTTGCCTTTGAAGCAACTTACGACTTAGGTACAGGACAGGATTTTCTACTCCATTCTTCTCCTGTGACAAAACTGCACCTAAGCAAACACCAGAAGCATCAGTTTGGAGAAAGAACCTCCGGGTAAAATCCGGTGCTTGTAGAACTGGGGAGGAACAAAGAGCTAACCGAAGTTCAGACCAGGCGGTTTCTGCAGAATCAGACGAGGTTAATTTATCTGGACAACATTTTTTTAACATGTCCGTAAGCGGAGCAGCTCTAGTGGCGAAGTGGCTTACAAACCGCCTGTAGTAACCTACTAAGCCTAAAAAGGTTCTTAACTGCGATTTTTTTTCTGGTCTTGTCCAATTTTTGACTGCCTCCACTTTGTCTAGCTGGGGTTCTACACGCCCTCGACCAACAACGTACCCCAAATATTTGGCTTCTCTCATGGCTATGGCACATTTCTCTGGGTTAGCTGTTAACCCTGCTGACCTTAATGAAGCTAAGACCGCCTCAACTTTGGCTAAATGTGATCCCCAGTCTGGGGTATAAATCACTATATCGTCAAAGTAAGCGGCTGCATAAGCTGTGTGAGGTCGTAGCAATTTATTCATGGCCCTTTGGAAGGTGGCAGGTGCCCCATGCAATCCAAAATGTAGGACTTTCTATTGATAGAGACCATCAGGGGTGGAAAATGCAGTTTTTGGCTTGGCCGTGGAAGTCAGGGGAACTTGCCAATAACCCTTTGTTAGATCAAGGGTTGTCAAATAATTGCTACCAGCAAGATTTTCCACTAGTTCATCCACACGTGGCATCGGATAGGCATCAAACTGCGACATACTGTTTAGGCGCCTAAAGTCATTGCAGAACCTAATTGTCCCATTTGGTTTCGGGACAAGCACAATGAGACTATTCCAATCACTAGTGGACTCTTCAATCACATCTAACTGGAGCATCTTCTCGTCCTCCTTTCTCACGTCCACCCGTCTGGCTTTGGGAATACGATACGGCTTCTGCTTTACAATGACTCCTGGCTCAGTGACAATGTCGTGTTCGATTAAGGTAGTGCGCCCAGGAATGGAAGAGAAGACATCCCTGTTCCGGCAAATCATTTCTTCAGTCTGTTGTCTCTGCTGAATGGACAAAGCTGGCTCTATGGGCACTTCAGACTTTTCAATGGCAGTACTCACTACCTGAGGAGAGGTTTCATCATGCCAAGGTTTAAGGAGGTTAACATGGTATATTTGCTCCTCCCTTCTCCTACCTAACTGGCGGACTCTGTAATTGACAGGACCGACAGCCTCTAGAACTTCATATGGACCCTGCTAACGGGCGAAAAGTTTGCTTTCCTGGGTGGGAACCAGGACTAGGACCTTGTCCCCAGGCTTGAAAGATCGAACAACAGCACTTTTATCATAACTTTTTCTCTGTCGTTCCTGAGCCTCTTTTACATGTTGCTGCACAATGGGCCCTATCTTTCATAGCCTCTCATACATTTGGGACACAAATTGTACCAGATTTGGCTTCCTGGGACCTTGCTGCTCCCACCCTTCTTTTAACATATCCAAGATACCCCTGGGCTGTCTCCCAAACAATAACTCAAAGGGACTAAACCCTGTTGAAGCTTGAGGTACCTAACGTATGGCAAACATCAAATAGGGAATAAGAGTGTCCCAATCTTTTTCTCTTGAGCCACTGCTTTCCTGAGCATGTGCTTTAATGTGCGGTTAAAGCGTTCCACCAAGCCATCTGTTTGTGGATGGTATACAGAAGTGTGAAGCGCCGTAACCCCTAGCAACTGGCACATGTCCTTCATCAGTTTAGACATGAATGGAGTACCCTGATCTGTGAGAATTTCTTTGGGTATTCCCAAGCGTGTAAACATCTTATACAAGTTCTTTAGCTATGGTGCTGGATTTTATGTTTTGTAGGGGAATTGCCTCTGGATACCTGGTTGCATAGTCAAGCACCATTAGTATATATTGGTGCCCACGTGCGCATTTTTCCAGTGGCCCCACAAGGTCCATAGCTATCCGTTCAAAGGGAACTTGTACTATTGGTATTGGAATGAGAGGTGCCCTGTACATGGGTTTGGGACAGGTTCTCTGACAAATGGGACAGGACCGGCAATACTTTTTCACTGCCATGTGTACACCGGGCCAGTAAAACCTAAGCAGAACTCGTTCCCATGTTTTATCCTCCCCTAGGTGTTCCACACAGACTTGTGTGTGTGCTGCTTTAAACACTAGGGTTACATGGACCTGAGGAACCATTAATTGTTCTACTTTTTCCCCCATGTATATTAGCAACTCTATACAGGAAATTATTTTTAACAATAAAATATGGTATACCTTCTGCAGGCTGGGTGGCTTTAGCTACCCCATTTACCTCAGTCATACTTTTAAAGGCATGTTCCAAAGTGGCATCATTAAGTTGGTCTTGAGCAAAGCCCTGCAGAGGAAACAAAATTGGTATTGCGGACCAGTCCGTATCCTCACTGACAGGCGGGGTGGGCTCATCTGCGACATCACCGACCAATGCTAGTTTGGACTGTACATGTTTACCCGCAGGTGGATGCTTTTGTGGAACTCCTGCTGTGCCTCCCAGGATGGCATTCCGGTTGGGCGTTTCCCAAAGATCGATGTTTAGATGTTGTAGATTATTAGGCGGTTCCTTTAAGACCGGGCTTCCGACCGTTGCATCAGTTGCCGGCATGTCTGGCCGGATCCACTTACCGAGGACATCATTAAACAGTGGGAAGTCTCACCCCAAAATGAGTGGATATGGGAGTTTAGGTGCTATGGCAGCTACCACCATAACAGTTTTGTCTTTGAGTGTGACTGGTAATATTGTTGTTTCATACTCCCCTGTCGTGCCATGTACGCAAAGAACCTTCACCTTGGGCAACCGAGAAGTTATGGTTTCGGGTAAGGCAGAGCTGGAAACCAATGAGAGTTCACTCCCCGAGTCAACCAAGGCCAGAACAAGGTTTTGGTTGATTAGCACAGTCACCTGGAACAAACAAGGACTTCCTGATGTGAGACTCGTGGTAAAACAGCTTGGAAATGCAGGCCCAATATGTGCCATGGAACAGTCCATGGGTTCCTGTAGTTTAGGACACTCTGCCTTAAAGTGGCCTGGCTCACTACATTCAAAACTCTTCAAATTAGAAAGCTTTGCACCTGGCCCTCTGTCCGTAGCAGTTTTGCCATTGGGCCCTGTAGCAAGGATTGTCAAACCTGGCTTTTGCTGTGGCAGCGGCTTTGGCACAAATGCAGGTTCTTTAGCCATTTGCTGTAGCGCACAAAACCTTTCTACCACGGTGGCAAGCTCTTCATAAGTTTGTGGGTCTGAGTGCAGAACCCACCTTTGCAAATCGCGGTTCAGCCCCCGGATGCAGTGATCTATCACCAGAACTTCAATAATCCGAGAAGGCGAATTCTCCTTAGGCTGCAGCCATTTCTTTAAAATTTTAGAAAGCTCAGCCACTTGCGCTCTGACCGTTTTTTCTTTATCATAGCGCCATTGGTGGTAGCGCTGGGCTCGGCCTGGCCCGGAAACTCCAATGCGAGCCAATATCTCAGACTTTAGGCACAAATAATCAGAGGCCTGTTCCTCATCTAGATCCATATAAGCTCCCTGACCTTCACCAGTCAAATATGGCGCCTGTCTCTCAGCCCAATCTTTAGGAGGCCATTTTGCCCTTTTTGCAAGTCTCTCAAAAGACACCAGATATGCTTCTACGTCATCAGCTGGTGACAATTTCTGCAGAACCGGACCAGGTGGTTCATTTCTGTCATGCCTCACCTGGCTTAACTCTTCTCTTAAGAGCCTTGTGTTTTCCACCTGTGCCTCGGTGACTCGTAGCATCTGAGCTTGCTGCTGTTGCTGCGCAGTGGCCACATTCACAAGGGTTTTCAGTACTTCTTCCATGTTGACGTCTGCGCGGGTTGGGTAGCGGAAACTTGCTTCCCGGAGGATCCCACTCCTGACACCACTTGTGTCAAGAGCCCGCTACTGCTGAAGCACACGCAAACAATTTCTTCCTTTTTATGTAGCTTTATTGTCAGGATGGTAAATATTTTGACACTGTATAATTTCACAGCAATTATGGAGACCCTAAACGCTAGCTATACATAGACCAGCTCTCTCTCAAGACCAGCCAGATTCCCCAGCGTTGGTCTCAGTGAACAAATGAAACAAACAAGCTTTTATACATGATACTCCTCCCCCAGCCTTAGCTTGATGGACAGGTGACACACCCACCTTCTCTTTAAGAGAAAACGCCAATCACTGGCTCTGTTTGAACTAACAGACACACCCTGTCTGTTTGCTGAGAGGAAGCAGCTTTCAAATCATGTAAGTTAACCAACTTTAAACTATAAATAAGTCTTTACTTGGTTTAACCTAAATCTAGGTGCATAACTGCGCCAATGTCTTACTCTACTTGTATGTTATCTTTGCATCTTGTCAGATAAATGCCTCCCATTGTTATAATATATAATGTACAAAATCAGAAAGAATGTAGGTAGGCGCCAAATTCAAATCGAGTTCCAATATAGTTCATATGTCACACCCAGATCACTTCTCATGTACAAGCGACAGCCGTGGTGCAATCACCCGTATGGTAGATCCGGAATGGACAATCTCCAACAAGAAAAGAAAGCAGGGCACCCGATAGTGTAATATTTCAGGAATCAATTCCCCCAAAAAGGTGGAATTATATATGCGTACCGGATATATTATTTGTTAGGTGTATTCAAGTTGTGGTCCTCACAAACTGCACCCGGATATCTTCAAGGGCTCCATGCCGTATAATTGGACATAATTTAACTCTAATTCATATTCCAAAATCCATAATCTTTAATTTTTTGGGGGTTAAAGAAATTATTATATCCAAAAATGCTAGTCATTACCAACATTTTTCTTTTATTAAATCATAACTCAGCTCCTTATTTAAGTGTGAAATGTTGATAGAGAATTATTAAAAAAGAATAACTGCTATGATAAAAGCAAAAATTGTTTCCACAAGTATTAGTTTAGAATGTACCCACTAATGTAATCAGAGAACTGTAGTTTTTTTTATTTGCCCATTGTTCTTCACTTGCATTTTGTTGGTTGCAAAGTCAAATTAAAGGTGTAGAAGGACTGACATGATTTATCTTGATTTCAGACTTTTCATTACAAACATCTGCTATTTGAATAAAGGGTTGCAGGCTTTTATATAAACTCTACGTATAGACACATATATATATATACACACATATATATATATATATATATATATATACATATATATTGTAACAAAAGGAGGCATTTAGCTGGCAATATGCAGAAAAAAGCAGCGAAGTAGAGTAAAACATTTGTGCAGTAATGCACCTAGATTGAATGTAAAGACCTATGTATGAAAAGCAATAGTTTAAATTTGGTTTAACTTACATGACTTGAAATCCTTCCTCTCAGCAAACAGACAGGGTGTGTCTGTTTGAATTACAGAGCCAGTGATGGGCGTTTCCTTTTAAAGAGAAGGTGGGTGTGTCACCTGTCCATCAAGCTAAGGCTGGGGGAGTAATATCAGGTATAAAAGCTTGTTTATATCATTTGTGCACGGAGACCAACGCTGGGTGAGCTAGCTGGTCCTGAGAGAGAGCTGGACTATGTATAGCTAGTGTTTAGGGTCTCCATGATTGCTGTGCAAGTATATGGTGTCAAAACATTTACCATCCTGACAATAAAGCACCAAAGAAAGAAGTTGTTCGCGTGTGCTTCTGCAGTAGCGGGCTTTTGCCACAAGTGGTGTCAGGAGTGGGATACACTGGGAAGCAAGTTTCCGCTACCCAACCCGCGCAGATGTCAACATGGAGGAAGTACTGAGAACCCTCGTGAATGTAGCCGCTGCGCAGCAACAGCAACAAGCTCAGATGCTACGAGTTGCCGAAGCACAGGTGGAAAACACAAGGCTCTTAAGAGAAGAGTTAAGCCAGGTGAGACATGACAGAAATGAACCACTTGGTCCTGTTCTCCAGAAAATTTCGCCAGGTGATGACATAGAAGCATATCTGGTGTCCTTTGAGAGACTTGCAAAAAGGGCAAAATGGCCTCCTAAAGATTGGGCTGAGGGACTGGCGCCATATCTAACTGGTGAAGCTCAGCGAGCTTATATGGATCTAGATGAGGAACAGGCCTCTGATTATTGGTGCCTAAAGTCTGAGATATTGGCTCGCATTGGAGTTTCCGGGCCAGGCCGAGCCCAGCGCTATCACCAATGGCGCTATGTTAAAGAAAAACCGGTCACAGCGCAAGTGGCTGAGCTTTCTAAAATTTTAAAGAAATGGTTGCAGCCTGAGGAGAATTCGCCTTCTCGGATTATTGAAGTTCTGGTGATAGATCACTGCATCCGGGGGCTGAACCGCGATTTGCAAAGGTAGGTTCTGCCTTCAGACCCACAAACTTATGAAGAGCTTGCCACCGTGGTAGAAAGGTTTTGTGCGCTACAGCAAATGACTAAAGAACCTGCATTTGTGCCAAAGCCGCTGCCACATCAAAAGCCAGGTTTGACAATCCTTGCTACAGGGCCCAATGGCAAAACTGCTACGGACAAAGGGCCAGGTGCAAAGCTGAATAATCTGAAGTGTTTTGAATGTGGTGAGCTAGGCCACTTTAAGGCAGAGTGTCCTAAACTACCGGAACCTATGGACTGTTCCGTGGCACATATTGGGCCTGCTTTTCCAAGCTGTTTTACCATAAGTCCCACATCAGGAAGTTCTTGTTTGTTCCGGGTGACTGTGCTAATCAACCAGAACCTTGTTCTGGCCTTGGTTGACTCGGGGAGTGAACTCTCATTGGTTTCCAGCTCTGCCTTACCCGAAACCATAACTTCTCGGTTGCCCAAGGTGAAGGTTCTTTGCGTACATGGCACGACAGAGGATTATGAAAGAACAATACTACCAGTCACACTCAAAGACAAAACTGTTATGGTGGTAGCTGCCAAAGCACCTAAACTCCCATATCCACTCATTTTGGGGCGAGACTTCCCACTGTTTAATGATGTCCTCGGTGAGCGGATCCGGCCGGACATGCCGGCAACTGATGCAACGGTCGAAAGCCCGGTCTTAAAGGAACCGCCTAAAGATCCACAACATCTGAACATCGATCTTTGGGAACCGCCAAACCGGAATGCCATCCTGGGAGTCACAGCAGGAGTTCCACAAAAGCATCCACCTGCGGGGAAATATGGACAGTCCAAACTAGCATTGGTCGGTGATGTCGCAGATGAGCCCACCCCGCCTGTCAGTGAGGATACGGACTGGTCCGCAATACCAATTTTGTTTCCTCTGCAGGACTTTGCTCGAGACCAATTTAATGATGCCACTTTGGAACATGCCTTTTAAAAGTGTGACTGAGGTAAATGGGGTAGCGAAAGCCGCCCAGCCTGCAGAAGGTATACCATATTTTATTGTTAAAAATAATTTCCTGTATAGAGTTGCTAATGTGCAGGGGGAAAAAGTAGAACAATTAATGGTTCCTCCGGTCCATGTAACCCTAGTGTTAAAAGCAGCACACACAGGGGCGTGGTTTGGACGCCATCGGAGATAGACGCCTGACTGGCAAGCTCCGGGGAAACGGTGCCCTAGTCCACTAACATCGGGACTTCTGGGACCCAAAAGCAACCCTGCTGACCGCTAGTTAGGTGTGCCAACGGCACACACGGAGTGCAGGAAAGCACGGTGTGGTCCCTACTGACAACCCGGATTCTGATGGTCCTATCACGATCAAGGCTATGCAGAACCTGTTCTCCACGTTTAAATCTGAAATATTATCAGAAATGAGATCGTTGATCAGGGAGATACAGAGGGAAGTTGCTAAGTTGGGTGGTCGTACTGGCCACATTGAAGACAAAATGGAGGAACTGGCGGCCTCACACAACAATCTCATAACGGAACATGAAACCTTGAAAGCAGAATTTCGGGACAAATTTGCGGATATGGAGGATAGATCCAGACGGAATAACATTAAGATTCGGGGTATTCCAGATTCCATTACCTCAGCTGAACTACTCCCCTATGTACTGGATCTTTTCCGTAAACTATTGCCTGATGCAACTGAACAGGATTTGATGGTTGACCGCATACATAGGCTTCCCAGACCAAGGTCAGTATCGGATGATCAACCTAAAGATACACTTATGAGAATCCACTTCTTTCAAACTAAAGAACGTATCTTGAGAGCGGCCAGATCGGAAGATAAAGCTGAATTCCTTCAGAATCTTCAGATATTTCAAGACTTCTCTATGGCTACAATTTCTAAATGGAGATCCTTTCAAGCAATCACTAAAGCTCTAAGAGACCAAGACATCATATATAGATGGGGATTCCCTGTCAAATTAATCATTAGGAGGAATAATTCCACTCACATTATCTCTTCGGTTGAAGAAGGTATAGAGTTATTGAAAACCTGGAATGTCCCTGTTCAGGAGCCTGCTTCAGTTCCTAGTTCCCGCGTGAGACAGGACTGGTCGAAATGAGTATTCTAATGGGCCTTAATGGTCCTGATCTTTCTACATTTGAGTAAATATTCGGGAAGCCCTATATCAACATGATCTCCGAGATACAGATTGTACGGCTACTCAAGCATGACCTACAGTTTCCGGGGAACAACTCGCCAGGGGCTATCTGGAGTCATCTAAGCACTCATGCTTAAAAAGTATCTTGTTGTTTTCATTAAGTTATTTGTTATGTGTCTTTTTATCTGGTTACGTTACTTATTGCAGGTGCTGGATGTCGCTGGAGGACAACGTGTTCTGCCCCTGGATGCAAAAGAGTCGGATACTTATTCACATATAGGTTAGGTTTAACGGTTAAGGTACTATTTTTGTACTGTATTAATGTTTTGCTGGTATGTTGTTTTGATCGATATATCTTTACGCCCTGGCTATATTCCTTCTGATACGGTTGAATTTTAGATCCTTTAAAATTGCAGGGGTTTGTCGGGTTGACAGGTATGAGGAGTGCCATAATTGGCCTGACCCGCCCCAAGTTACTTATTTTGCTGGTTTTTTTCTTTCCCTACCAGCAAATACTCTAACCCGATGTTTTGGGTTATTTCAGTTTTTTCCCCTTTTTTTCCCCTATGTTTCCTGTTCACATTATTATTTTCCCCTTAATTAGGAACACTCCATTACATACTAAAGTCGCCACTTCTAATACTCTTGTTTTGGGTACCGATGTCTCACATGAGGCCCATTCTCCCTACTCCAACATACAATGCTACAGGGTACCCCGCTTTAAGAATGACCACAGGGCAATAGATTTCTTACAGGATAACTTAATAGATACAATTATTATTCTAAATGGTTAAATTTCTTATGCAAAATGTTAGGGGTTTGAATTCTCCAAATAAAATGAGACTAGCCCTAACTTCATTTCACAAGCTGTATGCCGACATAGTATCTCTGCAGGAAACACATTTTAGGGCTGCAGCTCCCCCCACTCTTCGAGATAACCATTATCCGACTTGTTTCACGGCAAATGGCCCATTAAAACGTAATGGAGTGGCCTTGCTATTTAGCAGTAGAGTTACTTATGTGAATAAGACTACCATAGCAGATAAAGCGGGTAGATACTTGATTCTAGTCGGTCTATTAGAAAACAAACCAGTGACCCTGGTTTCACTTTACGCTCCAAACTCATGTCAGATTCCTTTTTTAAGAAGAGTGTTCCGGGAAATAGAGAAACACAAAGAGGGTAAATTGATAGTTATGGGGGACTTTAATATTGTGGAAGACCCTAGGCTAGATAGGTCATCCCCATTTCCATCTTCTCCTTATAATTCTACTCTTCCCACTGTACCAGGACCTTCATTAGCCTTTTCTAAGTTGTTAGCAGAGTTCGACCTATACGATGTCTGGAGAACTTCTGAACCGAGTGGCAGGGACTACACGTATTTTTCCTCAGTCCACAATTCATACTCCTGTACAGACCTTATCTTAACTGATAAGTGGACATTACAGGCCACTAAACAAATTAAAATTCTACCAATATCTTGGTCTGACCATGCTCCAGTGTTGTGGACGTGGCATAGAGAACGACCGTACGACCCTCCTAGGCCCTGGCGCATGCCAACATATTTATTGACACAGCTGGAAGCTAAATTAGACCTCAAGAACGCTCTCCAGCAATACTATCAAAATAATGCCCCGGAGGACACTAATATTTTTAATTTCTGGTGTGCTCTGAAAGCAGTATTGAGGGGAGTGGCGATTCAGACAGGTGCCCGGTTAAAAAGAGCTAATACATATCGCCAAACTGAGCTAGAATTAAAATTACAAACCTTAGAATCCCAAAATAAACAGCGCCCTTCTACTGAACTAAAGAATGAACTGACACTGATCCGAGGTCAACTTCAGAAACTGTTGCTGGCTAAAACACAACAAACATTTGACTAATCTTAGGCAAAAATTCTATGTTGCAGGGAACAGAGCGGGGAAGCTTTTGGCGAGAAAGTGTAGGGGTCAAAGAGCCAAACATAGAATTAAACATCTAGTGGACGAAAGTGGACAAAAAGTATCTAACCCTAAAAGTATAGCCAATATGTTTGCTCAGTACTATGCTAAACTATATAATTTGAAAGAGGATAGCTTATTGCATCAACCGTCTCCGGCAGACATAGATGGTTTTTTAAGTAGCTTGCATATCCCAAAAGTAGACCCGGAGACTGCAAAATCCCTATCTGCCCCCTGGTCCCAAGCTGAAATACAATCAGTTATTAAAAACCTTCCAAGAGACAAAGCCCCTGGCCCTGACGGTTATATCAATGGCTTTTATGTTATGTTCCAGGAAGATCTCCTCCCAATATTAGAGCAACTATTTAACGCAGGGACAACACATGGGTCATTTCCCTCTGAAATGTTAGAATCTCGAATCGTCGCTATACCCAAGCCGGGGAAGGACCCAGCATCATGTCTCAACTATAGGCCAATAGCCCTTCTGAATTCTGACATTAAAATATATGCTAAACTGATAGCAAACAGGCTTAATGGACTTCTCCCGAATTTGATCCATCCAGACTAGGTGGGATTTGTCCAGAGGCAGCAGGCCTCGGATAACACAAGAAGAGTGCTTAATATTATAGAATGGTTCTCAGAGGCCCAGTCGGAGCCGTTAGTCCACTCCCTTGATGCCGAGAAGGCATCTGATAGACTACATTGGGGCTACATGGAGGGGGTCCTTCTCCGGTTTGGATTCCATGGCGACTTCTTGAGGGCTATTACGGCTTTATATTCCCACCCATTGGCTAGAGTGTTTAGCAACGGATTCCTGTCAGATAGATTCACGGTCACAAATGGAACTCGACAGGGCTGTCCCTTATCCCCGTTGATATTTGTCTTGGCAATGGAACCTCTTGCCATAGCCATTAGATCCTCGCACTTGTTTCCTGGTGCCGCTGTTAAAAATACCTTGCATAAAATATGTCTATTTGCCGATGACGTTTTGCTTTTTGTAACTGACCCGGAGACATCGTTGCCGACCCTTCATAATATTTTAGATACATATAGCCGAGCTTCATACTATAAGCTTAACGCTACTAAATCCGAAGCTCTCCCAATAAATATTCCCCATGAGAAGGTGCAACTCCTTAATACATCTTTTCATTACTCATGGAAGGTGTCAGCACTGAAATATTTGGGTATTCAGATCACTTCTTCACTGGAAAATACGATTAATCTTAATTTTTCATCTTTAACCCTCCAACTTTCAACTTTAAGTAAATCCTGGGTCTGCAGCGAGGTCTCCTGGTCGGGAAGGATCGTAGCCTTCAAGATGATGCTGCTCCCAAAAATGATGTATTTATTCCTTACTATTCCTGTTTGTATCCCCAAATCTTTATTAGATAAATTGCATTCGGTTATGATACTATACGTTTGGAAACACAAACCCCCACGAATAGCCAGTTCTCAGATGTATTTGCCTAAACAACAGGGAGGTTTGGCATTACCAGACTTGAACAGATATCATGCGGCTTGCTTACTTTCTCAGCTTCGTGACTGGTCCCTTCCGATGCACCAAAAACCATGGGTAGACCTGGAGAAAGCTCTTAACCCGCATTTCCCATTGGCAGTTTTGATCTGGGTTCCAAAAAATTGGCGCCCTAAAAAAGCCCAACTACCAAAGACAACTAGGGACTCCCTGGTGGTGTGGGACAAAGTGTTAAAGGCTAACTCTATGACTATGGTCCTGACAAAAAATATCTCTTTAGCTGCAGTGGCTAAATTAATTCCCAATTTAAATCTCAGCCTATGGGTATCAAACGGAATTACCTCATTCTCTGAATTACTAGACGATCAGAGTTTACTATCTTTTACACAAATAAAGGAAAGATTTCACCTCCCTTCCCAGGAATTTTATAAATACCTGCAGCTCAGACACTGGTTTAACTCCCTTGCCAGACTAGGTCTACCCATTACAACACCACCGTCCTTGCTGTTCACTAAATTAACAAAAGGAGATAATTGAGCCAGCATTACCTTCTGGTACCGCTATACCCTCCCCTCTACATCAAAAATAAAACCAAAATACAATTGCAGTGGGAATTTGACCTTCAACTAGAGTTGGAAAGTGAAGAATGGGAAGCCATTTTCACAAACTCGTTCCGAATGTCCAAATGTATAAATCACACAGAAATGATGATAAAATGAATTAATAGATTGTATCTTACTCCAACTAGACTTCATAAAATGTGGCCTTCCAGGTCGAAACTTTGCTGGCGGCAATGCAATATTCCGGGGGATTTGATACATATATGGAACTGTCCCCATATACAGTCGTTCTGGGTACAAATCTTCCAGTTAGCCAATAAGGTTACTAGACAAAATCTCTCTCCTACCCCGGGGGTGGCGTTACTGTAACATTACCCCCCCCCCCCCAGTTTCCAGGATATGCTAAATATGTCTTTAGTCATATTCTAATTGCCGCAAGAGCCTCCTTAGCTCAAGGTTGGAAGTCACCACAGATACCCTTGATATCGAAAGTAGTGGCCAAGGTGCAATTCAGCTTTGAAATGGAGACAGAGGGGATGCCCTACTCCAGTGCCACCTCGTCCCCGATAATGAAGTGGTTCAGCTGGCATGTGTATGTTACGGACGGAGAGGGAGCGTGTCCAAATCGAATAGACTCTGATTTACTATCTGCATCTCCTACACTTAGCGAAGTTTCCCAATGTTCCTATTAGTAGTCCCCTGGTGACCATTCGACTAGTGTAACTTTCACGAATTGGAAGGGAACCTATTGGGTTCCCCCCCTCATGTGTTCAATGTGGTTTAACAGCAGAATTGTTTAAGGTGTTATTCCCCACTATGTACCCCTTCAATTCTTCCCCTATTTTTGTGTCCTTTCCTTACCCCCCCCATCCCATTCTACTTTCTGTACCCCATAATTTCTGAAAAATTAATAAAAATACTATTGAAGTTAAAAGCAGCACACACACATCTGTGGGGGACACCTAGGGGAGGATAAAACACGGGAACGAGTTCTGCTTAGGTTTTACTGGCCAAAGGTACACATGGCAGTGAAAAAGTATTGCCGATCCTGTCCCATTTGTCAGAGAACCTGTCCCAAACCCTTGTACAGGGCACCTCTCATTCCAATACCAATTGTACAAGTTCCCTTTGAACGGATAGCTATGGACCTTGTGGGGCCACTGGAAAAATGCGCACGTGGGCACCAATATATACTAGAGGTGCTTGACTATGCAACCAGGTATCCAGAGGCAATTCCCCTACGAAACATAAAGTCCAGCACCATAGCTAGAGAACTTGTATTGATGTTTACACGCTTGGGAATACCCAAAGAAATTCTCACAGATCAGGGTACTCCATTCATGTCTAAACTGATGAAGGACATGTGCCAGTTGCTAGGGGTTAAGGCGCTTCACACCTCTGTATACGTCCACAAACAGATGGCGTGGTGGAACGCTTTAACTGCACTTTAAAGCATATGCTCAGGAAAGCAGTGGCTCAAGAGAAAAAAGATTGGGGCACTCTTATTCCCTATTTGATGTTTGCCATCCGTGAGGTAGCTTCAAGCTTCAACGTCCCTTTGAGTTATTGTTTGGGAGACAGCCCAGGGGTATCTTGGATATGTTAAAAGAAGGGTGGGAGCAGCAAGGTCCCAGGGAGCCAAATCTGGTACAATTTGTGTCCAAAATGTATGAGAGGCTAGGAAAGATAGGGCCAAATTGTGCAGCAACATGTAAAAGAGGCTCAGGAACGACAGAGAAAAAGTTATGATAAAAGTGCTGTTGTTTGATCTTTCAAGCCTGGAGACAAGGTCCTAGTCCTGGTTCCCACCCAGGAAAGCAAACTTTTCGCCCATTGGCAGGGTCCATATGAAGTTCTAGAGGCTGTCGGTCCTGTCAATTACAGAGTCCGCCAGTTAGGTAGGAGAAGGGAGGAGCAAATATACCATGTTAACCTCCTTAAACCTTGGCATGATGAGGAAACCTCTCCTCAGGTATTGAGTACTGCCATTTAAAAGTCTGAAGTGCCCATAGAGCCAGCTTTGTCCATTCAGCAGAGACAACAGACTGAAAAAATGATTCGCCGGAACAGAGATGTCTTCTCTTCCATTCCTGGGAGCACTACCTTAATCGAACACGACATTGTCACTGCGCCAGGAGTCATTGTAAAGCAGAAGCTGTATCGTATTCCCGAAGCCAGACGGGTGGACGTGAGAAAGGAGGTCGAGAAGATGCTCCAGGTAGATGTGATTGAAGAGTCCACTAGTGAGTGGAATAGTCCCATTGTGCTTGTCGCGAAACCCAATGGGACAATTAGGTTCTGCAATGACTTTAGGCGCCTAAACAGTATGTCGCAGTTTGATGCCTATCCAATGCCACGTGTGGATGAACTAGTGGAAAATCTTGCTGGTAGCAATTATTTGACAACCCTTGATCTAACAAAGGGTTATTGACAAGTTCCCCTGACTTCCACGGCCAAGCCAAAAACTGCATTTTCCACCCCTGATGGTCTCTATCAATAGAAAGTCCTACATTTTGGATTGCATGGGGCACCTGCCACCTTCCAAAGGGCCATGAATAAATTGCTACGACCTCACACAGCTTATGCAGCCGCTTACTTGGACGATATAGTGATTTATACCCCAGACTGGGGATCACATTTAGCCAAAGTTGAGGCGGTCTTAGCTTCATTAAGGTCAGCAGGGTTAACAGCTAACCCAGAGAAATGTGCCATAGCCATGAGAGAAGCCAAATATTTGGGGTATGTTGTTGGTCGAGGGCGTGTAAAACCCCAGTTAGACAAATTGGAGGCAGTCAAAAATTGGGCAAGACCAGAGAAAAAGTGACAGTTAAGAACCTTTTTAGGCTTAGTAGGTTACTACAGGCGGTTTGTAAGCCACTTCGCCACTAGAGCTGCTCCACTAACGGACATGTTAAAAAAAAGTTGTCCAGATAGATTAACCTGGTCTGACTCTGCAGAAACCGCCTGGTCTGATCTTTGGTTAGCTCTTTGTTCCTCCCCAGTTCTACAAGCACCGGATTTTCCCGGAGGTTCTTTCTCCAAACTGATGCTTCTGGTGTTGGCTTAGGTGCAGTCCAGTCACAGGAGAAGAATGGAGTTGAAAATCCTGTCCTGTACCTAAGCCGTACGTTGCTTCAAAGGCAACAAAAATATGCCACTGTGGAGAAAGAATGTCTCACCATAAAATGGGCTACAGAAGCTCTGCGCTATTATCTCCTAGGCAGAGAGTTCACCTTAATAACAGACCATGCACCATTGAGATGGATGCAGAACAACCGGGAGGTAAATGCCAAGGTAACCCGCTGGTTCTTGGCACTGCAACCTTTCAAGTTCTCAGTAGAACATAGACCCAGGATTCTACACAAAAATGCAGATGCGTTGTCACGAAAATATGCGCTCCTCGCGAAGTCCGCGTCCCCCTACTTGGAGACGCTAGGGGGAGGGATATGTAACAAAAGGAGGCATTTAGCTGGCAATATGCAGAGAAAGCAGGGAAGTAGAGTAAAACATTTGTGCAGTAATGCACCTAGATTGAATGTAAAGACCTATGTATGAAAAGCAATAGTTTAAATTTGGTTTAACTTACATGACTTGAAATCCTTCCTCTCAGCAAACAGACAGGGTGTGTCTGTTTGAATTACAGAGCCAGTGATGGGCGTTTCCTTTTAAAGAGAAGGTGGGTGTGTCACCTGTCCATCAAGCTAAGGCTGGGGGAGGAGTATCAGGTATAAAAGCTTGTTTATATCATTTGTGCATGGAGACCAACGCTGGGTGAGCTGGCTGGTCCTGAGAGAGAGCTGTACTATGTATAGCTAGTGTTTAGGGTCTCCATGATTGCTGTGCAAGTATATGGTGTCAAAACATTTACCATCCTGACAATAAAGCACCACAAAAAGGAAGTAGTTGTTCGCGTGTGCTTCTGCAGTAGCGGGCTTTTTCCACAATATATATATATATATATATATATATATATATATATATATATATATATATATATATATATATATATATATATACACATATACACACACATATATATACATATATATATATATATATATATATATATACACATACACAAAACAAGAGAAGAAAGCAGGGCACTTGTTAGTGTAATATTTCAGGAACCAATTCCCAAAAAAGGTGGCATTATATATATGTATCGGATATATTATTTGTTAGGTGTTTTCAAGTTGTGGTCCTCACAAACTGCACCCGGATATCTTCCAAGGCTCCACACCGCATAATTGGACATATAAGAAATATATAGAAACCAACAATTGTGTAGTATTGCTTCAAAAGATTTCCCAGCACAAAAACACCCTGTGAATGCGTTTATGTGTACTGGGCAGAAGACAGATGTAACTTATCTGTAATAATTCTTGAATCTCACCAGGCCTCTTGGTGTTCCTTATTACATGACACACGATAAAAAGGCCATACGGTGTAGTATTTTCATACATAAAACTTTAATTATAAAACACAAAAATAATGCACTCGCAATGTAACAGAAAAAATAGAGCTTATCTGGATTTCTTTAGGAACTCTACATGCTGTTCTGTCCCCATACAGTCATTCAAAGTGAAATTCACAGCGATGAAGATCAGATGCACCTTCTAATGTGCAGTTAGGAGCAGAAATATGTGCATAATCCAAATCCATTTTCTGAAAACATTGTCCTCTATAAAAGATATGTAGACAACATCATAATGGTATGGAAAGGCAACACTGAGACACTGAACCATTTTTTTTTAATATGTAGGGAATAATGAATACAATCTGAGTTTTACAGCCAAATATGATCAAAAACAAGTAGAATATTTATGGATAGGAATAGAGGATACAGTGATGACAAAAAATGACATCAAATCTGTGGATACAAAAATCTATCTTCATTTTAAGTGTGGTCTAGTGAAAAGGTGGAAAACTAATATCCCATTCTCTCAGTTTAACCAAATTAAACGCAATTGTAGTAAGAACAAAGACTGTGAGGCTATTTATTCTGATACAGAAAAAGAGGCTCTCCAGAAAGCCTAATGAAAGGAGCTAGGGACAAGATTGCAACAACCGATAGCCTAGATCTATTAACATATTCCAATAAAGAGAAAAGGCCTCATTGATGTACCTTTTATTACTCAATTTACTAGTGGAGAAAAGAGGATCAAATCAGTGATATCAAAACATTGGGGTATCCTACAAAAGGACCCATTCTTATCCAATATATTATCAGAAAAACCTTTAGTTCTTTTTAGAAAGAATAAAAACTCGTAAGACACTCTGGCCCCGAGTATGCTCAAGAAGAAAAAAGGATGACAATCATGTGACATTTCTGGATGTAAAAGGCTCAATCACATGTAATCATTGCAATATTTGCAAATATATGAATGACAAAAAAAGAGCCTTTTTTAATCATGATAGAACATTTAATGAACTCTATGACTACATCAGTCATTTATATGCTAGAATGTACATGTGGACTCAAATATATAGGCAAAACAAAACGCCATTTGAAACTTTGCATACAAGAACACATCAGAAATATTAAAAATACAATCGAGAGCCACTCAGTGTCAAAACATTTTATTTATAAACACAATTATGAACCCAACAATCAACTTTAAAGCCATTGAACACGTTAAATTGAATTCTACGGGGGTGATTTACAAAGAAGGCTCACCCAAAGGGAGATGTATTGAATATATGAACTTGGTACCCTGGCTCCGCAATGATTAAATGAAAGTTATGAGATTGCCTCTTCTCTATGATTTTTTATGACTTTTTATGATGTTTTTCTATGATTTTAGGATATATTACTGTAAGTTTTACTTCTAAGATTATTTATGATATACCATTGTATGTTTTCTCTTGTCTATGTTTTCTCTCATCTGGTTTTAAAGTTTTTTCATTCTATATTCTATATGTTTTAGGGATTGTTTTAAATCTACAGGAATTTGAATATGGATTATAATATGATTTTTTAATATTTATTTATTTATATTATATGTGGGAGACTCCCATAATTCATTATAACTGTATGAACAAGCTGATTAGAAATTGCACTATACCATCCCTATTTCAATATAGCAGTAAAGAGCTCTGTTACAAAATTGTACTGTAATTGTGTATCTCTAGGGACTACTGTAACCATAAGTGGGAAGTGCCCATAGCCAATATGGCAGTTGGCATTCAGTCTGAACACCAACTTAATGAACCTGTACCTTCAGCGTGATCCCGCTATAATACGTGAGATTGCGCATGCCAGTTGGCGCTGAATAGTATAAGAACAGCGCTTGTTATAAGGACCTATTATCTCCTGAGGAAGTCTTTATTAATGAGACGAAACAGGTTGATATTAACAGTGCATACATACTCTGGCTCTGATAAGGATATATGTTTCCCTGGACTACTCTGATCTTCATCGCTGTGAATTTCACTTTGAATGACTGTATGGGGACAGAACATTGTGAATGCATCATTTTTGTGTTTCATGATTAAAATTTGATGTATGAAAATACTACACCGTAAGGCCTTTTTATCTTGCGCCATGTGGTAATGAGGAACACCAAGAGGTCAGGTGAGATTCAAGAATTATTACAGATATGTTACATCTGTCTTCTACCCGATACACATAAACACATTCATGGGGTGTTTTGGTGCTGGGGATTCTTTTGAAGCAATACTACACTATTGTTGGTTTCCATATATTCCTTATATGTCCAATTATATGGTGCGGAGCTTTGGAAGATATGCAGGTGCAGTTTGTGAGGACCACAACTTGAATACACCTAACAAATAATATATCCGATACTCATATATAATACCACCTTTTTTTGGGAATTGGTTCCAGAAATACTACACTATCGGGCGCCCTGCTTTCTTTTTTTTTTCTGTTGTTGTAGATATATATATATATATATATATATATATATATATACACATACAGTTTATATAAAAGTCTGCAAATCTTTATTCAAATAGCAGATGTTTGTAATGAAAAGTCTGAAATCAAGATAAATCATGTCAACCCTTCTACACCTTTAGTCTGACCTTGCAACCAACTAAATGCAGGTGAAAAACAATGAGCAAATAAAAACACTACAGTTCTCTGATTACATAAATGGGTACACTCTAAACTAATACTTGTGGAAACACCTTTCGCTTTTATCATAGCAGTTATTCTTTTTTTATAAGTCTCTATCAACTTTTCACACCTAAATAGAGAGCAGAATGATGATTCAAAGAAAGAAAAATGTTGGTAATGACTAGCATTTTTTGATATAATAATTTCTTGAGCCCCCAGAAAACAAAATATTATGGATTTTGGAATATGAATTAGAGTTCAGTCTCAGAGTGGACATCTTTAATAATTTGCTTAGCATCCCTACCATGGCCGAATATAAATTATCAGATGCAGTCTACATTACATGAATGACCAATTCATAAGCTTTCAAGAAGTGATCCTTACTTCTTATGTTAGTGAAAAACTGTCAGTAGATGATATGTGGGTGTGTTATTTCCTTAGGATATCTGGGTCCATGTCTATGCCAAGGCTGATTATACTAGTTGTGTGGTGAAGTGGAGAGGGAACAATTTCATATAGTTGTTCAGGCTAAGCAAGCAGTTTCCACTGTTAGATTACCCTTCATGAACACAGCAGTGTGTGGCTGTAATGGGGACAAAGTCCTGACAGCTAGGACTATTTCCCCAAAATTGGGAATGTCCAACCAGAATCAACATAATTGTTAGACAGTGCTGCTCTCCTACCTGTACTTGCAGCTTTCACTACCTGTACTAAAAAGAGAAAGGTAGCATTCACCTCCTAGTAAACTGAACAATGAATGAACACACTATGGCTCTTTACTCCCAGCCAGCCCCAACATTAAATTAATAGCTTTTACATTTGATAAATAGTCACCCCACCATAATTGACATTGACATTTGAAATTTTGCCCCAAAAAGCCCCAACATCAAAACAGTAACATTCACATTTAATAAACAGTCTTATTTCCCTCCAACTAGCCCAATATGAAATTAGTAACATACACATTTAATACAAAGACATCATATTGCACTAATAATTCCAAAAATATATTAATCAACCTGATTGTCAAGGAGACCCGACTCTACCAGCTCCCTGATCTGATAACTTCTCAAATACTATATAACCTCTAGTTTAAGGGAACAAGAGAAAGGAAGTATCTATAGAGGCACTCCGGGGTATAAAATTAAAATAACATTTTATTAGTATACATTAAAAATTATCTTGATACAACTAGCGAAATTTAAGATAAAAATATGTGAACAGTGGAAATAAAATGCAGACCTAGCTGCAAGTCGCTTGTATTCTCACGTAGTTAAGTAAGACTAAATAACTAATAGATCTTAGTAATTCTTCTGCTGATGATATACATAAAGTAAATCACTCATCTGTTAGTTAACTTAGGTATGGTTTCCTAAGTAATACATTCATATAGGAAAAGATGAGGCAATAAGTTAGGAATACATGTACAAATAGTGCAGTGAGCAGTAACATTTAAATATTTGCTACTACAACCACTCAGCTATCTATAGCTGATATCGATTAGTAAGTAATCTAATTCTACCTACCCAGTAAACTCATATAGCAATCAAGTATTATATCAGGCACATGTATAGTGCTCCGGAGTTTGTTAATTACAAGCTGAATTGCTTATATTACAGAGTGTAAAACTCGATTGCTATATGAGTTTACTGGGAAGGTAGAATTCGATTACTTACTAATCGATATCAGCTATAGATAGCTGAGTCGTTGTAGTATCAAATATTTAAATGTTACTGCCCACTACACTATTTGTACAGGTATTCCTAACCTCATATTTTCTTATATGAATGTATTACTTAGGAAACCATACCTAGGTTAACTAACAGATGAGTGATTTACTTTATGTATATCATCAGCAGAAGAATTACTAAGATCTATCAGTCATTTAGTCTTACTTAACTACGTGAGAATACAAGCGACTTGCAGCTAGGTCTGCATTTTATTTCCACATTTTTTTCACTGTTCACGTATTTTTATCTTAAATTTCGCTAGTTGTATCAAGATAATTTTTAATGTATACTAATAAAATGTTATTTTAATTTTATACCCCGGAGTGCCTCTACAGATACTTCCTTTCTCTTGGTCCCTTATCTTAATTTCTAAGTACAAGGGTGCACCCTCCAGTCATTATAAGAGACTTATTCTGGAATACATAACTAACAACATTGGGGTTAGGTATTGATTAACCTTATTAACTTACTTAGTGCGGTTATCTCTATTCTCAGTACTTATAACCTCTAGTTTGCCAGGAAACCACTCCTAACTACCTTTACCAGTTACAAAATGCACTTTGAGCACTCTTGGCTTGGAAGCTTACTGTAAGAGGACATCCAGGATTCTAGCCTCAATCTTGCGCTCACCTATCCCTTAGGTTACAGATCTAACTTGTCCCTTCCCCACCACAGGCACACACTTCCACCCATTCTCATCTGCCACCATCTATGTATAAGGCCCATAGAAAACCTAAGGCTCAGTTACCCATTGCTCACACTCTGCACTCTGATAGCTAAAAGAGTTAACACTTCACACACTGGTATTTAAAGGGTTAAAACAGCCAAGCAATCAACCTCTTCTAAAGTGAATTTATTTAGAACAATAAGGACAGCACTTATTAAATTTTAGATTTAATACACAAAAAAGTACAATGCTTACAGGTTATAAAAACAATTAATAAAAGATGATATAAGGTAAGCAAAACATGTAAAATAAAAAGGAGAAAGTTTCAGAGTATAAACTTACATACAAGTTATATAATCTGTGCCAAGGAGAATTGGCTTGGAAGATGGACAGCTTATCAATGTTCAATGATTTCCCAAAAGTCTGACACTGTCTTCTAAGTGGTCTCTTCTTTTAAAGACAATTTTTCCACCTTTCCCCTCCTACAGGGCTTGGTCTCCAGGGGAGGCTCATGTTACGGTTTTACAACCACAATTTACAACTTCCCTGTTTAATATCCAATGCTAAATGTAACATAACTTTTCTGGAGAGTGTCACAGAAACCCAATTTTATCATTATTAAATCCAAAACAAATTTACCAATCTACAGATACCAAACAGAGATAGATCAAGTATATTAATTGAGCTAATACTCATTTTCTCTCATTCCCTGCATGACAGACAGTATTATTTGATGTATGGTATGCCATTCCTCATCCTATTTATGAATATATATATTATTGTAAGTGGTATTGTGGAAATGGAATTATATTTGCCTATATGAAATATAACAAGCCATCATGTGGTCACAGAGCTCATGGGGTAAATGTATTATGCTGCGCTTTCTGCAACTCGCCAATATTCGGCAACTTTGCAGGGCAAATTTAAAACGCAAGTTTTGCCTTTAAAGACATTACTGTTTTAAATTTAGCTGTCAATTTTGATGACGATTACCCCTTTTAAGCAGTGCCAAGTAGAAAGTGTCAGTGCCTGACTACGGCCACCCTAAAATTAAAGCACCATTGCTGAAACGGTAAGTAACAACTGAAATAAAGAAGCCTAAGACATGCCAGATTCGAATAAATCAAAAGTGAGTAGAAAAGTATATATATCTCCTGACTTCTTACCAAATGCACGTAAGGTTGGTTTGAATTGAGTGGATAATTATGTTGCCAAATGCTGTACAAAATCAGATGTTCTCTCCTAGGTATATTGCAAGGCACAATAATAAATAGAACAATAGATCTTTCCTTATGGTAAGCATTGTTGAATTAATTTGTCTTAAACACTGAAAATGGCCCTCCTTTTAAAAAGGATGTTGAGGCTCATGGGGCTTGCAAAGTGGCATGGTGGGTTTTTAATTTTTGGGTGGATTTAGATAATTCTGTTGTGTTTATGGGTTGGTGAATGAAATAGTTAATAGAACAAAACCATTAAGAAAAAAGTTTTATTTTTAGAATAAAGCATGTTTTAACCCAGTAGAGTTTAAATAACATTAATTTACTAAAATTATATTTAAAATTTATGTAAAGAAAGACAACATATGTTACACATGTAGAAAACTTTAAATTGACATTTAACACATCACATACCATTGAAATGAATGGTGAGTGATGAGTTAATAGTCACATTAAAGTTTACTACATTTGTATATATATTTTTTAACTGAAAGACCAAAACTGCACAAACCAGCTAACCATGCACAGAACAATGGAGATTGGCCAGTCAAAATGGCAAGTTAACTATTACTCCATACCTGGTTATTAACAGACAGAGTAAAAGATAGGGCCCTGCTCACAAACTCGCAGTCTATAGGAATATAGGAGTAACATACATGAGGTTAAGTGCCACATATTGCATACTGATAAAGCCAGATTGCCATGGGAAAAGCGCTTTTTGGGGCTATGTGATCCATCACACAGCAATAATAATAACACAATATATTTGCCAGTCACCACCCTCTTCACTCACTGACACTTTACAAAATGGATAGGGTATTTAGGCTTATTTTGGAACTCAAGGTTGCTGGTTTTTTATTACAGAACTTGTAACATTTAGCTAACAATAATAACAGCAATATTAAAACATTTGATATATAAAAACATTTAAATGGAGGTACCAACATAAAGCAAATCAAAAGAGAGCAGTTTCAACAAAACACTTGCACAAAACTAATATGTTGCAACCACAAATGACTCAAAGGGGGCAATTTAATGTCCCCCGTAGTAGCGTAACATTATACCTATTACTGTTATTACGGTAAATTTAACCCGGCTTTCTGCTCAAAAACCGGTGTTGAATCTACTGTAATAACGGTATTTAAGTGGGGCGGGCTGGGCGGGGGGCAGATGTCCCCCAGGCAGGATCCAAAAACATTATTTTGGGCTGGCCCTAACTTCGTTTACTCGGTAGCTGGCCCCTTCTCCGGGACGAGCCACCTTCTCATTGGCTGCTGCCGACAGCCCATCCTCCCTCCCGATAGGCCGGCTTCTGTTGTGACATGGGACGCGCACCACGCGATAGGTGCCGTCCCATGCCAGAAGACTGCAGAGTGTGCGGCGCGGATAAAACAAGGTAAGTGCGGGGGGATGTGTCAGTAGCATCATGTATGTATGAGTGTCAGTAGCATCATGTATGTATGAGTGTCAGTACAGTAGCATCATATAAGTATGGGGCCAGTATATTGTGTGTGTGTGTGTGTGTGTGTGTGTGTGTGTGTGTGAGTGAAGGGCCAGTAAATGAATGCAAAGTGTGGGGGGGCCAGTAAGTGAATGCTGTGTGTGTGTGGGGGGGGCAGTAAATGAATGTAGTGTGGAAGGGAGGGGGGGTCTTAATATAATGTGGGGGGTAGGCTATTAATTTAATTGTGGAGTGCAGGTGGGGCTATTTATTTGGTGCTATTTTATTTGTGGGGTGATGGTGGGTCAATTTAATTTAATAGTGGGGCCTATGAATTTATATTGGGGTAATTAGACCTTTAATTTAATTCTGGGGTGGTTTGGTAGCTATTTATTAATTGTGGGCTGGTTGTGGAAAATGAGGTCTATTTATTAAATGTGATTATGTTTTTTTAATGCCTGTGATTGTTGTGGGAAATGGTAATATTTGTTAAATGTAAATGCTATTTAAATTATTGTTGGGGCTGTTTGGAGGGAGGGAAATATTTTTTATATATTAAATGTGTTTGCTATCTAATGTCAGGGTTGGTTGGAGAGAAAGAAATATATTTAGCAAATGTGAATATTATTTTAATGTTGTGGCTGGAGGGAGGCCTAATTATAAAATGCCAGTGCTATTGATTTAACATCGGGACTGGTTGGAGTTTTCTAAATTTCATGTACCCATTTTTTTTCCAAATAGGGCCTCCAACATTCCAGGATCCAGACAACCAGCAAATGAGCTAAAGTAACCAGCAGCCACAAGTGGTGACAGTGACAAGACAGGTAGGAGAGAGCAGGACAGTCTGCCAACTGTCCTGAATTTGATGAGACAGTACCGAACTTGGGTGACTATTTCGCTAAGGACAGTTAGGAGGTATGTCCCGCTTCTCTGTGTACTGCTCGTGAAGGCAGAACTGTGTGCACCTAACAGTAGTGCACACAGTATTGTCTGTGTATTTCTCTAAAATGATAATCATGCTACATCATAGGGGGTTACCTAGTCTAAAGTGCCCAGGCATAAAAATATATATATATATATATATATGGATTAAGCAACACTACAATAGCCTCTTTTTACATAGATAAATATATATTGTACCAAAAACCACCCTTTAAGAATGGGCCGCTGCTGTGTGCTTGTCCCCCGGGCTGAAATCTGTCAGCCCTCCCCTGGGTAATAGTGTGCAGGCTGCGTTAGTTTTTACAGTAACACAGCCAATTGAATTCCCCCCAAAGGATGTAGCAATAGATTTTTGCAGTGCTGCAGAAATTCAAGAAAGCAATAATACCATTGTAGAGCCAGTAAGTCAGTTTTAGAGACAAGCCTACTGAAACAGATGAAGAATATGTACAAAATATTGTAACTGAAGGGCATGGTTCAGAAAAACAACCCATAGAAAATCCTCTTAAAGATGACAAATGAACATGGATTTAGGATGCTGTAGCTTTAGAGCTGAAGCAACATCACTTGCCATTAGCAACCAAGATAAACATTTCATAGGGTCACATAAGCCACGAAAACTGAAGCATGCTTTTCCACGGAGTAGTGAACAAATGGAAAGACGTTTTTCTGAAACAAACCACACTGAATTACATAAAGTTGATGTAACTTGCATGCATGGCTTTGTCTAGATCAAATGAATTGTCAAGCACGCTAATTGTTTCCTTTGAATATTTCTAATTCTGCATGGGTGAATGACACAAATGTCTGGGCTCAGATTTACATATTCCCTTTGCTTGGCAGTAGATCAGTGGTGCCTCCATAAAACTCTGACAGCTGAAACGCTTGACTGTTGAAAGCATGATGTTCCGATACCAGATCTGCTTAGGGCGGAGACACGGAACATAAGGGGGCATGTTAATTTTTTTTTTTTATGCGCAGACAGCCAGTGTGCGCATAATTTTTTTTTTCAGCATGTGCAACATGCTCCCTTATGTTCCGAGATGCGGGTGCCTTAGCAAGTGCGGCCCTCCTCCTGCCTTGCTTACCCTCCATACATGGCTATACTGAGCCTTTCACAAATGATCAAAATAAAAATGGGAAAATCTGAGGTTGATCTGCAAAACAAAATATTAAAATCAATAAACTGTGCTTCAAAACTACTCCAGTCTCCCAAGTAAGAACTTACCTCAGCTGTAAACTACCTTAGAACAGCTTTCCACGTTTTAAGATCACTTGGAAAGTGCTGTTAATACGCTAAAACCTGTGGTGTTTCTAAAAAACTTGAAGAGAAGACAATACCCAAATTCAAATAAGATGAACAATATACGAAATCCTGAAATTATGATTGTTCCCCAATGGAGAATGGGGGGGGGGCACTAATCTTGTGCACAGGCCCACTTATTTCTTAAAACTCCCTGTGTAGGGTTATTTGCTATAACCCCACACACATTAGTTTCCACATAACATTAGACACCTCCCTCATAACATTGACCCTCCCCCTGTACCAGTCCCCACAAAACATTAACCATACACCAGTCTTCATATAACAATAATATTACCTCCCGGTCCCCATACACAAGTCTGTGCATTATATTAATAATCATCCCCCCTCCATCAGACTTACCAGCTCTGTAGAATTTTGTGGGAGTGATGCAGCAGTGTAGGCTCCATGAGTACTTAGGGGGAAAAGAGGATAGGGTAAGAAGTGAGAAGAGACAGAAGACAGAGTGTCAGGATTGTGTATAGGATGGAGCTACTAACTGGTATTGACACAAATGAACGAGGAGAAGTGCAGTCCAACGCACCTCTGGATTTCACCAGGGACTCCCGCAAGAGGTGTGCAGGTTGAAGTTTTTCAGGACAGTTACCAGTGTAGTAGTGGTAAAAATAGTCAAACAATCTGGGTCAAACAAATAAAAAAAAAGCGGTACCAAGGGAGGGAAGTCAGAATAGCGAGGTCAAACCAGGAGATCAGAAGCACCAAATCACAATGCAAGAGAAGGTTCAAGGAACAAGCCCGGTCAATAACTAGGAGCAATTACAGAATACAGGATGACACAAGAAACGCTGGAGGCAGGTAAGACATGATACTCTGGCACCCTAATGGTTACAGAGCCAGCTTAATATAGAGGCAGCTGGATGCTGATAGGAAGAATGTATAGGGCGGTGATAACACTGACCGCCGACAGGTGCCGTGGATAGTGTCTACTGCACATGCGTCTGATGGCGCCCAGACGACAAGTGGTGTCCCAGCTGCACAGAGGGGATGCAGGGACGGCATCTGACACAGAGACAGAGTATGAAGGGAGGAGATGGTCAGGGTGGCTGGTGCCAGAGGTAGTGACAACCTACAAGTAACAAACAGTGTAACCTTCTTCTGTATCCTGCCTGTCAGAAAGACTGAGAGATCTCTGATATGTAACTTTACACTTTCAGTCAATAGGACTGTGATTTTCATTAAATTAATATTTGTTAATTTAGAACTTTTTTGCATTTGCTATGCATTGTAACATTCAGTTGATCTGCTATCTAGTGCAACTCCAGGCTGTGGACCCTTACTCACTCATTTCCCAATACAAAATGAATAGCCCTCACAAGGAGAGATAGGTATACATACCCATTGCAGAGTACATAACTCATTATATTCAAATGTTTCAGGAAAGATACTAATTGCCTTGCTTTTAGATACAAATTCAATATGAGTTCAGACTTGGATTGTTAAAATTCAGAACCATTACACTTTATTGAATCCCAATAAAAACATCCTGATACTTCTTTCATATTAACATTGAGAATGATTGAGGTAAGCAAATATACAGACCTGTTGCAAATAAAGTACCTTTTTGTTTGACAATTAAACCAATTTCTATAGTCATATATACAAAGAATAGATAACCTCTATAAAATATGTCAGCAGCAGAAAATGTACGACATTGTTCAGGCGTGTTGAAGTTAAAGAAATAGTTTTTACTACAGAAGAAATCTTACTATTTGCTTCCTACATTGCAGCAACACACACCACATCCAATCAACTTTCACTTTGCTGTCCTCTATCCCTTTTAACAAAAACTTTATTATAAACTTAATAAACACAAATAGTTCACTTGTTGTAATTTGCATACAAATAAAAGTAATTTAACCCAACCAATTAGCATAGTACAACAACCATTTTACATTATAATCAATATACTGTCACAAACAGGCTAAAACAGCTCAAAATCAGAGCAGCAATGTCAGCCATACATGAAAAAAATCAGCTGACCATAGTGTACCAAGCTGCAGCAATTAAAGGACAACAGAATAATCAAATTCCTTATAAGGCCAAAACACTGCACCCAGGTTTACAATTCACTTAATTAGTTTGGGTCACCCACTGCATTATCATATAAACACTTTATCAATTCCAATTACTTTTAAAACTGTTGTTTGTGAGAAATATCAATGTTTTAAGTGATTAGCAACTGTAGTATTGGCTTGTGTGTTAAAACACTGTGTAAGTTAATAATTCAAACTGTGCTAATGCACCTACAGAGCAACCAACAAATGTGAGCAACTGAAAATCAACAACATGGAATTACAATCAATAAAATATTACACCTTTATGCATTTTCCTGTCAACAGAAAGTTATACTGTATGACTTGGTTTACTCACTACAGAACCGTAACGATGGCGGTGCGGGCGTTGCAGCCGCCCAGGGCGCAAAGCCTAGTAGGGGCGCAACACCCGTCCGCCCGCCAGTTACATCCCCGATGGAGTGGCAATCTAGTCCTGCGGTGCTGCCACCGCAGGACTACTTTGCCCACTGAAGACAGAAGCGCAAGGAGCAGGGTGCCGGCTTCTTGCTTCTGCAGCGTCCTGACGTACAAATAATGACGTCAGGATGCTGTCAGAACACAGGCGACGAGGAGCCGGCACTGAAGGAAGAAGATGGCAGAAGAAGTATGGTAAGTAAAACACTGCTGTGCTGGTAAGAAGAGGAGGCAGGAGAGGAGAGAAGTGGAGCGAGGGGGCTGTGAGAGGGGTCTGGAGAGAGGGGTCTGGAGAGAGGGGTCTGGAGAGAGAGGTCTGGAGAGAGAGGGGTCTGGAGAGAGGGGGCTGTGAGAAAGGGCTGGTGAGAGGTCTGGAGAGAAAGGTGTCTGGAGTGAATGGGTGTATGGAGAGAAGGAGTGAGGAGGGTGTCTGGAGAGAAGGAGTGATGGGTCTGGAGTAAAGGGAGTCTGGAGGTGGGCAGGGCCATCTTAACAACATTATGGGCCCCCGGACAAAGCAGTGCAGCGGGGCCCCTACCTCTATATATGTTATATATATATATATATATATATATATATATATATACAGATAGATAGTTAAGAGAGATAGATAGATAGATAGATAGATATAGATATATTTGCAGGATTTTATTTTTTTGCAGGATTATTTATTTTACTTAAGAGCCCTGCCTATGGGGCCCCTTTGCCTGTGGGGCCCCCGGTCACCTACCCATCATGCCCAATGGAAAAGTTGGCCCTGGAGGTGGGGTGGGGGGGGGCTGGAGAGAATAGAGAGAGATGCAGGGGTTTGGAGTACATAAATATATGATGTATAGTATAATAACATAAGTAATGTAAAAAAATCAGTAAAATATTAATTATATAATAATAATTACTATTAAATATGGGGAAATTTGTAAGCCATAATTTGATTTTGGGGCTGGTGCGGGAAATAGGCATTTGGTTCATTAAATGGGGATGGTATTAATTTAATGGTGAGAGCTGGTGAGGGGTGAAGTATGTCTATTAATTATATGGGAATGCTACTAATGTAATGTATGGGCTGTTGCGTGGGGTATGTCTGTTTATTAAATGGGAATGTTATTTAATGGGACTGGGAGAGGCTTATTTATGAAACGTGGGTGCTGTTAATTTGATGTCGGGGCTATATGGAGGGAAATAGACATTAACTGTAAATGCTATTAATTAGATTCTGGAGCTGATTGGGTGGAAGGAGGCCTGTTTTTAAACAGAAAAAGCTAATGATTTAATGTCTGTTTGGTTGTGGGGAGGGAGACCTAGATTTTTCACTCACTGCTCAACTTTCCAGGAGGTGAATAATAACAATCTCTTTTACAAACAGGACCCCAATATCCCTGGATCCGTCTAAGCAGCAACGGAGCATAAGACACCAGCAGGCGGAAGACACCGGCGATGCTTAACCGCTGAGAGGCAGCATCTACTCCTATAAAGGTATGTTGTGGGGAAGGGGGGGGGGCACCAGTGTTCTGTTTCGCCAGGGCACTAAAATGTCTAGTTACGGCTCTGACTCACTATGATCAATGTTGACCTAGGACGTGTCCAATCTCTTCTTCGATATATCAGCATATACTAAAAAGTCTAAGGGCTAGATTTACTAAAAGGCGGGTTTGAAAAAGTGGAGATGTTGCCTATAGCAACCAATCAGATTCTAGGTTTTCATTTTGTAGAATGCACTAAATAAATGAAAGCTAGAATCTGGTTGGTTGCTATAGGCAACATCTCCACTTTTTCAAACTCGCAGTTTAGTAAATATACCCCTAAGACTTTTTGATTGTTCATAAACAATGCAAGGTTGATTAGACATATGTCCTACTAAACTATTTTTACATTTTAGTATATTCCAGTTTTTCTTAACAATATTGACAATGTACCATGGCCTTATCTGTGTGGAGTTTGTATGTTCTCCCCGTGTTTGCGTGGGTTTCCTCCGGGTGCTCCGGGTTTCCTCCCACACTCCAAAAAGTTAATGTATAGCTGAAAAAAAAGTGATGTTTTTTCTTTATTTTTAAATTGTCCACTGTTATTTTTAATATTTCAGTCACATATATATTTAAAACTGTCTGGAGGTCATTTGTGAAGCGCACCCAAGAAGATTCTGTATCAGTCGAGGCTTGACCAACTTGATTGTCCATCCAATGCACATCAATGTGGTTGCATTGATGTACAGAAGGTGGAAAAACCTTTAGGACGCAATGTGTAAAATTGTAAATGCAACAGTCCATCCGCCTTCCAAATTAATACTATCCAGGGTGTGGAACACAGCATCGCTGGGTTACAAAGCAAAACTCAGCGGAGGCCCCCACTCTGCTATTCAAAGTATGCACTGGTCCGGTCCCAGTGGGCATTACTGTGCATGCACTAGACCAATGCATTCTCAGAAAAGGCCCCACTTTGCTCTCCTAAAGCATTGCTGTGTACCCATCTCCTCTGAGCCATGTAGTAGCCACACCTCCTGCAGTGACAGTAGTTCCACCACTGGAACCAATTTCAATTCAATAACCTTTCCAATTTTCCCCTAGAATACCGCTTTAGACTCATGAGAGTGAGGGGACACTGGGACTACTTTTATTTCATGTGATACTTTTGTGTGTGTGTGAAACTTTTGAGCGCTTTTAGAAATGCACTTCTCCCCTAAAGGCTGGAGAAGATTGTGCCTTTTGATCCTTTTGTAAGTAATATAATAAAACGCAAGAGTAGAAAAGAGGTGCCCAAATGGTGAAGTATCTTTAAGTATGGAAACCAGAATGTTTTTGGGCTCCTATCTTTAAGGGCAAAATCAAGGTTGTTCCCAATTCTCAAATGCAGTGGTCATCAGAGGTGTATGGTATCAATCCACTTCAACTCACCAAGCAACACAAATGAGCAAACAATTGAGAAGAACAGTGTAATAATATTAAAAACCTTTTGATCTCCCATACAAGAATAAAAATACACATATAAATCTGTAATTATAGGTTGCTTGGTGACTGTAGTCCCTCCCTTAGCTTCCAAGAAGAGGCTGCCACTGGAAATCCATGACAGGAGGTTGCAGGAGGGAAGCAGTAGGACTAGTCACTTTAAAGACATTTTGAATGAACAAAGCAGGGTTCTTACTCTGCGCATTTCATCTTGAATGACTACTCGAGAGGGATGTGCTTTAGCATCCCTAGTGCTTAGAGAATGTGAGTGGCAGACTGATTGTATAATTAAAGTGAAATTATTACTGCTGTCGATCAGAAAATCGGGCATGAACAGTGTATGTTTAGGCCCAGGAAAGCACCACTATCAATTGTTGCTCTAGTGTATATATTAGTAATTTTAATGAATAAATATAATTGCTCTACTTCACATGTGTGCACATGTCTTTGGGCTCAAGACAGTCAAACAGGGGGAAAGGATGAAAGGATGTGCGATGTAGTGGAACAAAGAAGATACATTCAGTTTCTGAATAAAGCTTACTATATTATATATATATACATTATATCATATTATACAGATATGTTCGTCAGTACTTGGTTATTCCCATCATCCTCATCATTTTTTATTTATATATCACCAGCAAATTCCGTAGCGCTTTAAAATTGTGAACAAACATTAATAAAACAATACTGGGTAATACATACAGACAGAGAGGTAAGATGGCCCTGCTCGCAAGCTTACAATCTATGGGACAATAGGAGTTTGAAACACAAGAGTATGTGCTACATCATATTGCACATTGGACCAGCTAGAATGCAAAGGTAAAAGTATTGAGTGGGCTGTGTGATAAATCACACAGCAATGTTGGTCAGAGGGTTGTTGTCTTCTGTTAGCTGTTTAGAGGTTGGTAATAGGGTAACCTAGGGAGATTAAGATGCTGGTTGAGGAATATCATAAGAAGTGGGTTTTCAGAGAACGCTTGAAAGTTTTTAGACTAGAGGAAAGCCTTACTGTGCAAGGGAGGGAATTCCACAAAGTGGGTACAGCCCGAAAAAAGTTCTGTAACTGGGCATAGGAGGATGTGATGAGAGTGGAAGAGAGACGCAGATCTTGTGCAGAACGGAAATGTCGAGTTGGGAGATATTTTGAGACAAATAAGGAGATGTATGTTGGTGCAATTTTGTTGATGGCCTTGTATGTTAGTAGAAGAATTTTATATTGAATTTGATGAAATACAGGCAACCAATGTAGAGACTGACAAAGTGGCTCAGCAGAGGAAGAACGGTTTGCAAAGAAAATCAATCTAGCCACTGCGCAAGTCCCCAGAACTTATTCTCGAATAGTGATAACTCAACTCCGGTAGGTAGGCACCAAAGAGGACTTGACAGTGGGATGCTGAGCAGAGATACTCCTGGACCAGATAAAGCAGGAACACAGAGTAGTAACAGGATGCAGTACCAACCTCCACCAATATTACAGACTGGCATTGTGGAGTAGAGGATGGTGAAGTACCAGCTGTGGCCTGTGTGAGATGGAGCTAGAGAGCAGCACAGTGTTAGGGAAAATGCCGGAGCAAGATTGAGCAGTAAATCTGTACTGTGAAACACTGTTGATAAAGGTGAGTCTGATGGAGCGCTGCGGAATTAGTGGCGCTATATAAATAAATGGTGATGATGATAATGATGATGATGATGGAGCGGATAGCTGGCATGATCCTGCGGCAAGGAGGAGACATCTCAGACAAAAAGCAGTATCGGAATCCCGGGCACAGGTCATGGTCACGAGAAAACAAGCAAGGTCGGTATACAGGCAGAGGTCAAAACGGATATCAAGCATGAAAAACAGGCAGACTATTCACAGAACCAGGAGCACGGAGAAGCAAGCGTGTGAACGATATAACCGGCAAAGGCAGAGTGAAGCTGACAGGTATCCATTCACACTCCTGCCCGTCCCTGCGCTCGGCCAACAACCGCCGCCTCTCCACCACTCTTATCACCTCTTCCCACTCCAGAATCCACTTTTCCCATGCAGCCCCCCTTCTCTGGAACGACCTCCCTCGTTCCATCCGTCTTTCCCCTACTCTGAGCTCTTTCAAACGTGCACTCAAAACTCACCTCTTCCTCAAAGCCCTCCCTTTAGCTCGTCCTCAATTCTCTCCTCTTGCCTCAACTGGCTCCTCTTGTGCCTGGTCTGTTTACCCTCCCTTAGGATGTAAGCTTGTATGGGCAGGGCCCCCTCCCCTCCTGTCTCCATACCTGTTCTTCCGCTCCGTCTTTACTGCATTTGACTGGCCGGAGTTTCTGAAGTATTAGTACTTTTTGTTCATTGTTCTGTATGGTTTCACCCTGTATAGTCTACTGTTAGTACTGTGTGCGGCACTGCGTATACCTTGTGGCGCCTAACAAATAATTGATAATAATAATAATAATAATAATAATAATAATAATAATATTTAAACCAGTAGTAGCCAATCACGGCAGGTGAAAAGAGTTCAGGTGATGACACCGAAGCTGAAAACAACACTGCAGAAGTCAAAAAGAAAACAGCAGTTACCTGCTGTTCCTAACACCAGGTACAATCTTTTACTCCCTTTTGGGCTTTGCAGTAATTATTGGCCTCTGTGTAAATCGGCACCAACATTGCTTCAGAAACATTGTTCATATTTTGCTTTGTCTCAGACTGTGTGTACCATTATTTCTTCAGGGATATTGTTTATATCTGTGTCACAACAAAAATATGTTATACTACTGCATTAATTCTGCATTACATTGTGGCTAATTACTCATCGCTGTCTGCTCTCAATACTGCAATAAATGCCATAACGTTTTTTACTACAACATAACCTCGTTATTCCTGTAATTTCCTGAAAGAATTTAATTTCCTGTGTATTTAAGGTAAATTGCAATTCTATAACATACATAAGAAACATTTCACCATATTCAGAAGCAAAGGATGTTAATGAATCAGCATCTGCAATAATTGATTTACCAGATGAGATTTATCAGGTATTTTTTAATTATTGACAATTAGTAAAATATTCACTGGTATCACTGGTTTGGATAGATGACATTTTTTACACTCATCATCATTCATTACTCTGTACCTGATGCCCTACTTGAAGAGGAGGATTAATGCATCTAAAAATTTAGATGGGTATGAATCATTTTTACAGAAAGAGGTAGTATCATCAAGATGTCTTTGTGCCTCTGTATTTTTTTTAATTTAGGCTGACCATACTGCCACCTTTGCCTGTGTGCTTAATCATTCATTTATTATTGTCCTTTAGATTTTTCAAGTCTGAGTGGCCTGATTTAGCGACATTAGATATTGCCTTTTTTTGTGCCAATATTGGAAAAATTCCTGCTGACAATTTTCTAGAAAATATCTACATAGCTGTCACAAATCTGGGTATTAGTCCTGTTTACACCACTCGGCAGTACCATATCACTGTAAATGTCCGTTTTGGTCGAAGGCAGCATTCTATCCTGGGGCAATTGTGACTTCTGTCTGCAGTACTGGAGGCTGCCATCTTGGGTGAGACATTTGCTAAACATCCTGCTGAGTCTGAACACCTGATCTCATCCACCAATTAGCTTCCTCTGCAGACTATAAGAGTCTCCTCCTACACTCAGCAAATTGCCAGTGCAACACTGTTCTAGTTCCTGGTTCCAGACTACCACAGTTGCTGTATGTTTGCTGCTTCATCCTGCCTGCTGTATTAAGATCTCAACAATCGACCCTTCGTGTGAATTCAGCTACATCCTGTTTGTTGTTTCATTCAACCTGCTGTATACAGATTTCAACCATTTACCCTCTGAGTGAATTCAGCCTGATCCTGTTGCTAATACATGGACTTTAACCATTTACTCTGTGAGTGATTCTAGCTTCATCCTATTTACTGTTGTATGGATTTCAAACCATTAACCCTTTGTGTGAATTAAGGTTCATCCTGTTGCTGTTATATGGACTTCAAACCATTAAACCTTTGTGAAGCTTCAGTTTCACTCTGCTTGCTGTGATACAAACTTTAAAACATTAACCCTTTGTGTGAACTCAGCTTTGCTCTGCTTGCTGAAATAAAAACTAGCTATTTATTCCTCGTGTAAATTCACCTTCATTCTATCTGCTGGTATACAGTTTCCAGCTGTTCTATGTGGATCCTCCTCTCATCAATCTATTCCTGTTTCTCCTACTGGCTATTGTAAGCTGTTGTTCTAAGTCACCCATTTTCTGTAGCCATCTCTGTGTCTCTGGGTACCGACTTCTAGTTCTAGGCCTAGCTCAGGTTCTGATTTCTGAGTTGTGCAGGGCCAGCTCCAGGCTTATTCTGTTCAGAAGGTTGCCCCCCGAACCCCCCCCCCAGTGACAATATAAAGGATAGGGGTCCCCAATTTTAAAATTTAACTGAATAAAAGACTCCCCTACAAATGTATTACATTTAAAAAAATATATATTTTCTTATTTCTTGATCTTACATAGTTTAAATCTCCATAAAAAAGACCAACATGCAAACGAACGCTGACCAATGCACAATCATTACAGCCCACCAATCATAAGTGTTTTCCCACAATGGCCACTTGTGATTGGTATACTTGAACAGCCTTCACCCAGGTGGGTCAGGAAAAGTCCCAGTGCTCTGCAATTTAGGGCTGGTTTCCACTATTGCAAGGGGAACCCACAGTTACCCGGTTATAGTTGATGATCTGTGGAGGGGATCAAGCTGGCTATTTTTTGGACTGTGCACTGTGCTCCTGCAAATATCCTTATCTGCCAAATGGTAACACATTTCTACACTGCTCCGCAAAATAAGGCCCAAAAACACAGCTACTCTGTGCAGCCAACTTGCTCAACAAACCTATGCATTCCAGAAGAAATTTAGGTGCACTTACACAAATCAAAGCACACAGCAGGACTAAAGCTTTATTTGTGCTGTGAAGTGCCCATTTTGCACTATGTAAATTACCTCCTTAATGTATATGTAGTATCAACCTTACTACTAACCTTCCACTTAAATCATTGAAATGTTTTAACATTCTTATTAATATACTGTAAATGTGCTTAAAAGGTAACTCCAGCCAGAAAATTATGTTGACTAGTTAAAATGATTGTGCTTGGTAATACAATTTTCTAGAATATTTCTTAATATTTGAAACTTCTACAAACATTAGAATCCCACTGTTGCTGTAATTTGTGACTGCACTGATTGTTTCCATGGTAACAGAGGTTGCTTAAGAGTTTTAGCTCTTGAGAACCAGTCAAATGGTAGCAACAGTATGTTTCCCAGTTTTAATCATGTTATTTGCAGATGTCCTATTTCAGGTATTAGGAATTAGTGTAGTAAATTATGCTACTCAGCATAATTATTTTAATTAAACATCGTTTTTGAGTGGATTTTCCATATAACTTACATAATTTGACCTTTTAGTTTGTTGTTATTCATAAAATGAGTTTGATTCAAAATACAATGGTGTATTTCATGTGTTAATTCTTAGATGAAAAACAATGTCAAGGCAATTGTATTTCCTAAATTGTTTTATCATAAATAAATATGTGTTAGATTAAAGGACAATGTAAAAACAACTTATGCAAAATGATTATTTATAGTGGTAAGGAATTCTTTTAGCTCTTCAAGTGTATCTGTATGTGGAATTAGAACATATCATATTTACTAGAGATGCTCACTGACCCCCGTAAACTGGTTTTGGTTTTGGTTTTAGATCTGGATTAGCTTCGTGTTTTGGTTTTGACAAAACCGCCCTTGTGTGTTTTGGTTTTATTATGGATCTGTATTATTTTGAAAAATTCCTAAAATATGCTATAATCACATAATTTTATTCCTTTTATTCCTACATTATTATTATTAAACTCAATAATACTAATTTCAAGTCGTTTGCAGTCGATTTTGACCACCTCACAGGTCACAATATTTTCATACACTTTCGGACAAATACTGCAGCGACTTGGCTGGTTGGTAAGCGACAGAGCAATGACTCAAACACACGGCAGTTTCTAGCACATCTAGGACACATTGGCACACAGCAGTGGCAGAAAAGTGGTACAAGATGGAACTGTTCTTCGATCATGAAACCAGTTATGGTTCATTTGATCGCTCCACCTGTTTCTTGGATAAATGAGGTAATTCTACAGCTAAAACATGGCAACAAGCGCTGACCCCCCCCCCCCCCCCCCTCGAGGCCTGCTTTTATCAGACCCACACCAATTCAGGGTGCCAGACAATGCACTAAAAAGAGCCATTGTAATTCCCAGCAAACAGCGAGTTCATCACTGAGCTTCGAATCAGCCCCAATTCCCGCAAAATTATAATCTAGTTAGGTACCTTTGATGTAAAGTGCAGATTACAAACACTTGATGAAACAGCAGCAAAGTGGAAGGTAATACATATACACGTCTATTTAGACATCCTTGCTTACATTACTTCTGCAAGCAACGGTGTTCTTTGTTAATAAAACTGTTTTCTTGATACGGTTCAAAAAATTTAAAATAATCCTCCACCATTCTTTGGATGTTGATAGTTGATAGTAGGATCAAGTGGCATTACAGCAGAAGTGTCACTAATTCTGGTCAATTATTTTACAGTAGACAAGACCAGATGTCAAAATGTTGTGCTAAGTCATCTGCATCATCAATGGATGTCTAAGAATTTGGCTAAAGTGCTTAGTTTGTTTGGGCCCCCACAAGACAAGGTAATAATGGGCTTAAGACACCTAAGTTAACAGTGCTGTTAATGAACTCTACTGTGGCTAGATGTTGCTGTCATCATCCTCAGCCTCAGCCTCATCCCTATCATTGAGTACATCATCCTCACGCATTATTAATTCATCACCGCTGGAATCCACCATTACAGAAGACTTAGTATTTTGATGTAATTGGCATGAAAGGCCTTCCTCGTGGAACTTTTCCCCATTTTTAGGTAGTAGCCTCCTACGCTAAATGCTGACAAGGTTCCCGACTGTGCTGAAAACTCTTTCCGAGTACACACTGGAGGGTGGGCAGCTTAGGCAGTGCAAAGGGAGTTGGTACATGGGTCTCCAAATTCCCTTTTTTTTCCCTCCCAGTATGTAAAGGGACTGTCTGATGTGTCTATTTCTATGTTGTCGTGAAAATAATCCTCCACCATCCTTTGGATGCTGATAGTAGGATAGGGTGGAGTTACGGCAGAGGTGTCATGTTTTTTGGTCAATTCTTTTAGACCACACCAGATGTAAACATTTGGTGCTGAGTCATCTGCATCACCCCTGGGTCTCTTGGGAAAGCTAAGTTTTTTCCTAGCAGTAGTTGAGTGAGAAACTGAAGGAGGAGATGCCATCCTGTCACGTAATACTTGAGCCGTCATCTTGTTCACCGGTGATACACAGAGTAGCCTGCCTCTGACAAATGTGACGTACTTGGGTACATGCTGCTGCTGTTCCTGCTGGTGAAGGCAAATCACCAACTCAGTGGGCTGTCACAGTCATATAATCTTTAGTTTGCCAAATCCCGCTTGTCCACATATCTGTGGTTAAGTGTACAGTGTGTAGAATGACATTTTGTAGCCCAATAACTACATTTTACGAACCTTCCGGTAGAGGTGAGGAATATCTTTTCTATTGAAATGGTGTCGCGATGGAATTTGGTAACAGGGACACAAGACCTCAAGTAACTGTCTAAAACCAGCTGCATTAATAGTGGATATTGGATACAGATCTAATACTAGCATAGTCGCCATGGAGTCTGTGATCCGCTTAGCGAATGGGGAACAGCTTTCATACTTGCTTCCTCTTGCAAAGGATTGTTTAACAGTCAATTGTTGTAAACTACTAGTAGTCTTCTTCTTGGATGAAGATTCACCCCCCGCAGCAGCAGCAGCAGCAGTGGGACTAACGCTCAAGAATTCTTCTGAGGAATCCAGGATATTGGAGGGGTCACCTAGCCTTAGCAACGTGGATGCAGGATTAACTCCGATTGCTACTGAGGATATTGATGAGGACGGTGTTGTGGGTGTAGATTGCAGGCGTCGGGATGTAGGTGAGAGAAGGGTCCTAGCTGATGATAGACTGCTTGTTGTTATTTTTTTAGCAAAAGTTTCTGATTTTCCCAACAGCTTGCCATGAACTCGGTTCAATGGCATAACATGGATGAGGTTCCTAGATGGTTAAGGTCCCTAACTCGACTGATATGGCTTTACATACGCTACACATAGCACTCGTGGATAGACTCTTCTCAGGGATTTGTGTCATTTCTGAATCTGAACATACATTTTCCTCTAATGCCTTACTACTTTCTTCCAGCTCGGCTTTTACACATACATGTATTTGGACACCACTTTTGGAGTCCGAATAACAAGGTCTTGCTTGGTCACGACTGACCTTACAAGAAGATGCCTCAGTGACAGTTGCAGAACCCGCACTCATAAAGGTGAAGGCCTCATTCTTTATTTGCTACTGCATGTGTAGAATGGCAAGTTGGGCATTTCTTTTTTTCCTGCAGATAAGTTTGCCTGGATTACAGGTCTTTTTTTCTTGTCCAAGGTAAAATGTGCTTTTTTACATTTTTGTTTTCCTGACTTAAAAACACTATGCACTTTTACATAGTCTGTACCAGATGATGTAGAGGGATTACTATCATCATGACTGGTGGCAGCAGCTGCTTGGTGCTCCTGCTCTTCTGTGTACTGCTGTGAATCCATTTTGATAACACCGTACAATTTGACTGCAAATTCAGAAGAAAAGCCTGCCAGCCATAGTATTTGTATTTCAGCTATGACAATTAGCAATGGAGCTCTCCTTTTTGTGTGTAACGTATATAACACCATACAAATTGACTGCAGATTTACACCAAGCCTGCCATCTCTAGTATTTGTATTTCAGCAATGACAATTAGCAATGGAGCAATGGAGCTCTCCTCTTTGTGTGTATCCTATATAACTCCGTACAATTTGACTGCAAAGTTAGAAGAAAAGACTGCCAGCCCTAGTATTTGTATTTCAGCAAAGACAATTTACAATGTAGCAATGGAGCTCTACTCTTTCTGTGTTACCTATATAACACTGTACGTTATGGGACTGCAGATTTAGAAGACCAAGCCTGCCCTATTAATTCTATTTCAGCAATGAAAATTAGCAATGGAGCAATGGAGTTCTCCTCTTTGTGTGTTACCTATATAACACTGTACGTTATGGGACTGCAGATTTAGAAGACCAAGCCTGCCCTATTAATTCTATTTCAGCAATGAAAATTAGCAATGGAGCAATGGAGTTCTCCTCTTTGTGTGTTACCTATATAACACTGTGCATTATGGGACTGCAAATTCAAAAAAAAAGACTGCCAGCCTTAGTATTTGTATTTCAACAAAGACAATTAGCAATGGAGCAATGGAGCTCTCCTGAATGTCACTGTAGACTTTGAAGAACAATGCTACCCCCTCCTCTTTCTTTTCTACCTATGTTGCTGCCTCACTGCTCCACAGACTGTGCTACCCCTTCTGTGTCCCTCTGTGAAATGGCGCTCGAACACTGTGGAGGGCAGTACTTATAGAATCCAAAACTCCCAGAGATCCAAGATCCGACGATGTAACAATGATGTTTTCCCTCGATTTCAATTCTGAAAAAAACAAGAAAGTATCGAGCCGGCTCGGCTCGGTACTCGGATCTGCTAAGTTCAGGTATGTTCGGTTCTCGGGGAACCGAGCCTGAGCATCTCTAATATTTACATAATTAGAGAGGTTAAAATCATTATCATCTGCTCTTTACCACTTACACACAAAAGGTGATTATGGGTTGGCTCTCATCTACATATAAACTAGCTATGTGTGTGCCAGTGTACTGTTCTCTACCTTTCAATACAATATTTTTGTTCATTCTTTTTTGAGAAATGGCCCAAAAAACTGTCTTATTCAGTTTCAAATTGGTACATAAAATCTCATATGGATAAAAATAAAAACGAACGACCTGATCCATTAAGGATCTTAAATGAAGAAGTATCTTATTTCAGTCTCCTGGACAGAACCATGTTACAATGCAAGGGGTGCAAACTAGTTTTCTGTTTTGCACATAAGTTAAATACTGACTGTATTTTCATGTAGCACACAAATACTCGATAGCTTATTTGTACACTGAAATTTACAGTTGATATTTGTGTGCTACATGAAAAAACAGTCAGTATTTAACTTATGTGCAAAACAGAAAACTAGTTTGCACCCCTTGCAATGTAACATGGCTTTGTCCAGGAGACTGAAATTAGATACCTCTTCATTTAAGGTCCTTAATGAAACAGGCCCTAAGTGCTGTTTCCTCACTTGAGGAAAAAAATAAATAATAAAGACTTCTCCAACAGAGGGAAGACCCAGTTCAGAAAGGAAACCCATTTCAGCTCTTTCCTGTTTGCTAATGTAGCTCTAATAAACCAAGTTTACACTGAATAAGTTAGTGCCAGAAAAAGGGGATACCCACACAAAGATCCCCCAAGTTTTAAAAAAGAATACCATTTTTATTTTTTAAAAGTGAACAAAAAACAAAAGCACAAAAGTTGCGTGTATAGCATTAAGACTCCTTCAAATTAAAATACAGTACACATATGAAGTATGCCTGTACTCAGCTGATTGCAGATCTATGCAAAGCAATAGGTTTGCTCCAACTCTGTTAACATTATACGACACATAATCCCTAATTTGAATAATATATATTATATCTAAAATTTATTGTCTGTTTGTTTGTCTGTCCGGTTATGCATTCAGACACACCTGTACCGACTGGGATGAAATCAACGCGAGGTGACCCAGTTGGATCCTGGCCAGGAATTAGGGGGGTTAGGGTCCCAGTCGGACCTCCCGTCGGTGTACGCTGGCCAGAACATTGACCCAGAGAGCCTGTTCTGAGTCTGCAGAACCAACGCGAGGTGGTCCAGTTGGATTTTGGCCAGGTTTTAGGGGGGTTAGGGTCCCGGTCCGACCTCCTGTTGGTGTACACTGTGCAGAATTTTGACTTAGGGAGCCTGTTCCAGGCCTTTCACTGGATGGATTTGGATGATATTTAATATTAAAACAAAAAAGACACTGGGCATCCACCTCATCGGTATGTTTGAAGAACTGCTAAGCATTTTTAATAGGTTGACAGTTACATCCAACACATTTACAACTTGATAAGTTGAAGATTTATACAGGGGCAACTCCGGGTACTTCAGTTAATATATATATATATATATATATATATATATATATACATATATATATATATATATATATATATATATATATATATATATACATATATATATATATATATATACACATATATATATATATATATATACATATATATATATATATATATATATATATATATATATATATATATATATAACAATATGCTCACCAACCCACTCACCCTTGAGATGAACAATACAACATTTTGTTTGGTAAACTAAAAAAATGATGAAGCATATGCACCCCAAACTTGAAAAATCACTTGGTCATGAAAGGGTGCAAAGAATTGGAACCACAGCATTGCGGTATCTGTTTGCCAGAAAAATAAGCTTTGCTAACATTATCATTATCTAATGTCCCACTTTATGTTATTGCTGTGGCAATCACAATGCTGTATGAGAAGAAGAGGGGTGGGGCTCAGCGCTCCCTTAATATGTGATTTGTAACGAAGGAAAGTTCCAACCCTTAGATAAATGGGAGTGAATAAACAAAATAGTCCCCTTGGTACAGTGATAATCAGTAAGCACTATATATGCAATATTGATACCATATATCCACAATATGCAATTTTATTGCTTGTATAAATACGATATTATATAAATAAAGATTGCAACTTTTTAAGGAAATGTTATACCTTCTTATCAATGGCAAACCATAACACATGTCATACATAAGCACAATCAACAGTAAGAACAAATGACCAAAAGAGTCAAATATCACAGTCTTTAGGTTGGTACCAAGATTGGTGCGTATGATAAGGTGTCATTCCTCTAGTTAAAAATATATAGACAGCAATGTCAGTCTGATTATGGTGGTGGAGTCGAGTTCACAGAGTGACGCCAAATACTGTCGGGTGTGGTAGTGTTTATCAGCACTTTAATTGCCTACATAGATTAGAATTTGGAGCTTTTAAAGTGGCAATGGCTGGCCCCACCGCCAGGATTATATTATACAGCTGGTGGGGCCAGCCATTGCAGCTTTAAAAGCGCCGTTTTTACCGTGTCTATTCCAAGTGACGTCATTTGTCACTGTACATATTTATTTCTGTCGCATTTTAAATTTGGAGGCGATTGAAGCTGTCGGATCCAGTGGCTGTCTGTTATAGGGTAAGTACATATTTTCAGCTTGTCGGTGTCATGGTAATCTGTATTGTTTTGGAGTTCTAAACTATGTAGGCATTTAAAGTGCCGTTTTATTGACTACCACCAATATTGTCAGGTAGTAGATCACCTAGTCCACAATATTTCAGTCTCTGGGTATAGACCAACCAATAGATGTGTCACACTCTTCTGGTATCACAAACGGAACCCAATAGCCAGGTATTTCTGAAATAAACAGAATTTATTTTGGTATATAAATAAATCTCCAGTGTCCAACAAATAAAGTCCAAAGTCACAAGAGGATAAAGGTCTGGTGGAAGTATAAAGTACTTGTAGTCCAAATCACAAGGAAGCAAGGTTCTGTGGATGCATTTGGGTCAGATACAAACATGATACTCGTGCCAAGGCTTCATAACAGGAAGTGCCTTTTCTAGGCCCAAACAGGAAATGGGATCCAAGATGGAATCTTCATGAGACAGTCCCGGCCATCCTGGATAAGGGCTATTGTAAGGGCAAGTTCATAACATAGATCCAAGATGGAAACTTCATGATGCAATCGCGGCCATCTTGAATGAGGGCAAATCTAAGGGCAAGTACATCACAAGATGTGTATTCCACAGTAACATGGGGTGGGAAAGTATGGAATAGGAATAGGAGAACTGTGTGAATAGAGTCAATATAAAAATCGGAATCACAGACGCTTTCATCTGCCTATATGTTGAGGTCAAAAGCAGGTAAATTCAATCTGAGTGGAGCGGTGCTGGGACGCTTAGTGAGGCAGTAACTTACCCTGTGTAGGGCTTTAGCAGTTTTCCTCTTTCAAAGTCCCTTCTGTCTGTAGAGTTGCAGTGATGATAGCTGAAATGGTAGTCAAGGTAACGGACTGGCTGCAACCGCGACTTCATCCGAACTGCGCATGAAGTTGTTAGTAGATAGTGCTGTTCCTTTGTAGGCTCCAATACTAGAGCACGTATAAGGATCGGTCAGCAGATGAGTCAAGTAAATAGAAAAATTCCAACGCGTTTTGCCTTAGGCTTCATCAGGGATATAGATGGTCTGGAAGGGTGATGAAAGGATTTGAAGGGCACCCTTTTACAATACTCCTATGTGATTAGTTGGTTCAAAAAGGCACCCTATAGGTTCCAGCTGTTGACTGTTGACTAACAGTTAATACAGCTAATGGGAGTCGTGATCTTTCTATTGGATGGTGGATTTTATACAAGCCCATCCATTCAGTATGTTGAATGATTGACAGTAATTGTGGACTATAAAATGATTCCACAGTCCATACTTATACAAAGTATATATAGAAATGTTACCACAATGTAATAGTTTAATAGTTTCACAATACCATAATTAAGACACTGCCTATTCAATAAAAATATTGGACCAGATGGATTTGCAGTGTACTTCTAACGTGATTAGGATAACACACAATTCAGAGAATACTTAAAAGGCACAAGAATGCAGTGTGCCTCATCTGTTGTTCCTACTGGTATATTGCAGATATGGGTAAGCTATGTATAGGTGTAAAAATATTTCAGCACCAAATAGCAGAGGTATATGCATACATACCCTATATAGCTGGGTAGAAAAGCCAGTAGTTATAAAGATGTTTGAAAAGGTGTTTAGAAAACTATATCAGAAATTTGTAAAGAGGTTATAGGAAATAGCCCAGCTCGAAGTCGATATTTAGACCTTCTGGTGCTGGGGTCTTCATGTTGAAAATCCATTTGCATTCCTCCTGGGAAATAAGCTGTATGTAATCCCCTCCCCCCCTTCATGGCTTGTCAACTTTTCTAATGCCCATAAATTTGAGTAGAGAAGGATCCTGTGCGTGGTGGGTGGCAAAATGTTCTGACACGCTGTGCTTATCAAAGCCCTTCCTAATGTTTCTTTGGTGCTCTGATACCCTTACACTAAGTTTCTTAATGGTTCTCCCAATGTACTGTAAACCGCAGGGGCACTGAAGTAAATAAATGATCCCTGCAGTGTCACAAGTTAATCTGTTAACAATAGTATATTTCTCCCCAGTGGTGTTAGAAGTGAAGGATTTAACAGGTTTGGTGTTGTGGATGTGGCCTACTTTATATGCCAGACATCTGTTGCAACAGTAGAATCCTTTCCCACTCCCTGTTACCCTGGAATACACATCTATTGGTTGGTCTATACCCAGAGACGAAATATTGTGGACTAGGTGATCTACTACCTGACAATATTTGGAGTCACCCTCTGAACTCGACTCCACCACCATAATCAGACTGACATTGCTGTCTATATATTTTTAACTAGAGGATTGACACCTTATCATACGCCCCAATCTTGATTCCAACCAAAAGACTGTGATATTGGACTATTTTTGGTCATTTGTTCTTACTGTTGATTGTGCATTTGTATCATAATGCTGTGTAGGAAAGTAGAGTCAGTTTACATGCCCCGACAGACATTTCCTTTCACTGAAGCGTGGCAAAAAGGTACATGATAATTATTTGGTCATATTATAGTGACTTTGTGCTGTTATTTGTACATATCCATAAACTTTACTGTGACTGACCCGATTCTGCAGAGGGTGCTTTTTATACTACATACTTCAACTTATGACAAATCGATTTGCTTGTTTCTAGTGAGAGTGCAAATAGTTATGTATTTTGCCTACTGCGTGCCTCAGTTTATTTGGCATGTTTACAGCGCAAACAAAAAGCGTATTATTTAGCAATTTATTGTTTTTGCATTAAGTCAGTTATATGTCCACTTTAAACATCTGTTCTGACTATTTTTTCCATTGAATGAGTTAGATATTCACCTGAATTATTTTCAATTTGACTTTGAAGTCTTGTATTCATGTTGTCAAGTCTCTTGGTGCTAGGGATAGAAGAGAGCAGTAAAGACAAAAAAAAATCAGTGTTAAACAGTGCTTTGCTCTTATATTATTTATTTTATAAAGAAAAATAACAAATAATCCGCTATATGGAACAAAGTTCATACATTCAGTTTAACAATTTATTACAACAATCTTCCGATATCAGCTTCACAGGAGTCTCACATTACTAATCTGAGCTGTTGGGAGACCATGCTCTTTCCAATATCAAATTCTCAATTTGTGTCCCCCCATGCATTCCTCAATCTTCCTCCTCACATCATACACTACCACTGACCCATGGAACCTTGTTCTCACTTGCTCAAATACAAAAGTAGACAAAAGTGGATAGGTGACTGGTCAACTCTCACAAAATCAACACATATAATCTATGAACATTAAGGTGATCTGATATCTTGTTTTATCTCTGCTCAGTTAAAAGCAAGGAAACATGGATGTACAGGTGATGGAGACTTAAGGTAACAAAAGGTTCTGTGGAGGACACAGTTTTAAGGTTTAAATATAGTCTTAATAAAATCTCAGCAGCCAGATACCAGGTTGCCTTCCACACTGAGGACATGATGAAGAGTTGAACTTCCTGTAGCAAAATTACGCAAATTTGCAGTGCATATGTCCACAAATAGAATGCATGCATATGCGTTAATGTAGAGTTGCTAGCATTTGACACTTGTGCCTCTTTACAAATGGAGAGGCAGAATGTGGGAGGGTAAATCTGTGATGATGATCACCAGCACAGACCATTGTAGTGTGTGAAAACAAAAGTTTTAAATAAATACCTGTTAATAAAAAAAGTAATGCCAGCAGCAGCGCACATAGCCTAGGCTGGTAGCAGTAAAATCGGGGAGTGTGGGGGTTCCCCCCAAAAAAGCTGCTATAAGCACTAGCCTACGACAAGCTGGTGACACTATAAGAAGGAAACCTGCAGCATGGGGTCCCAGTCTTAATGTCAAATAATGTCAACCAGCTCTAGTCTGTTCAGCATGGAGCTTAATTTCCATGGGTAAAGCATATTGCTGAAGGTACTAATCCAAAAACCCTTGGAGGTGTGGGGTAATAAAGTTTAAAAGGTTAAATTAATATTGTTTGGTACAACTACAAGCACCAGCATGCCCGGACCACAGGTTGCCCAGGCTTGATTTAGGGTTTCCTTCAATTAAACTGCATTTCCCCCCACTTTTCTTTCTGTTTTCATTCTGCTTACTGCCCAAGTTCACTGTCTTAGTGTCACCTTCGACTCACATTTAGACAAACACCAAGTCATGCTACTTTTAAAAATAATAATTTAATAATAACAATTATTTATATAGTACCTTTCCCCCAATAGGACTAAAAGCCCATTACATTGTTGCAGAGGATGAGGTAGCTATCTTGGGCCCACTTAGCTGCTATTGTATGTAATCATTCACATCAAGCCCTGCCTCACTGACACTTTGGGTGTCAGAAGCCAGAATTTTTTTGGACTATGTGGGATAAAACCAGAATACCCAGATGGAACCTACGCAAACATGGCGAGAACATACAAACTCCACACAGATATTGCCATGTAGCAATCAAATTCATGACCCCAGCACTGAGAGGCAGCAATGCTAACCACTGTGCCTGTGTACTTTGTTAGTATAACATTTTCAGAAAATATTATGTCTTTGCACACGATTCCACCAAGCTTTGATCCATGCCCTTATAATTTCCCACCATGATTATTGTAACCCCCTTCTATCTAGATTGTTAGTAACATGGTTATTTCCTTGAACTCAATCATGTATGCTTCTGCTCAACTGATTTATTTGGGGCTCCTCTCCAGTAGACCCCGAATTAACTTTTAGATTCAAGCTGTAGCCCTTGACTACAAATTCCTCCACAACTCCAGTTCCACCTACAGATATAGTACCATTCCTTGAGCCAAACAGTAACAGAATATAGATGGAAATATGGCACTGGATAATTACATTATTCCACTGCTGTTAATATATTACTATATTTTCTTGTGTATTTTTGTTTGCTTGTTTTTGTTCCCAAGAGTTTTTCTTTTGGCTAGCAGCCATTGGATCTTTCTGAAACTTGGTTTAAACTTATTCAAGGATAAAACTACAGTCATGGCCAAAAGTTTTGAGAATGACACAAATATTACATTTCACAAAGTCTGCTGCCTCAGTTTTTATGATGGCAATTTGCATATACTCCAGAATGTCATGAAGAGTGATCAGATGAATTGCAATTAATTTCAAAGTTCCATGACATTGAACTTTATCAAGCTGACATCAGCTCAGTGATTCTTTCATTAACAAAGGTGAGAGTGTTGACGAGGACAATCACTCTGTCATGCTGATTGAGTTAGAATAACAGATGGAAGCTTTAAAAGGAGGGTGGTGCTTGAAATCATTGTTCTTCCTCTGTTAACCATGGTTATCTGCAAGGAAACATGTGCAGTCATCATTGCTTTGCACAAAAAGGGCTTCACAGGCAAGGATATTGCTGCTAGAAAGATTGCACCTAAATCAACCATTTATCGGATCATCAAGAACTTCAAGGGGAGAGGTTCAATAGTTATTAAGGAGGCTTCAGGGCACCCAAGAACGTCCAGCAAGCGCCAGGACCATCTCCTAAAGTTGATTCAGTTTCCGGATCGGGGCACCACCAGACAGCTTGCTCAGGAATGGCAGCAGGCAGGTGTGAGTGCATCTGTATGCACAGTGAGGTGAAGACTTTTGGAGGATGGCCTGGTGTCAAGAAGGCCAGCAGAGAAGTCACTTCTCTCCAGGAAAAACATCAGGGACAGACTGATATTTGGCAAAAGGTACAGGGGTTAGACTGCTGACGACTGGGGTAAATTAATTTTCTCTGATGAATACCCTTTCAGATTTTTTGGGGCATTTGGAAAAACACTTGTCCAAAGAAAGAAAGGTGAGGGCAACCATCAGTCCTGTGTCAATACTAAAGCATCCTGAGACCACTCATGTGTGGGGTTGCTTCTTAGTGGGCTCACTCACAATTTTGCCTAAGAACACAGCCCTGAATAAAGAATGGTACCAAAACATCCTCCAAGAGCAACTTCTCTCAACCATCCAAGAACAGTTTGGTGCCTTTTCCAGCATAATGGAGCACCTTGCCATAAGGCAAAAGTGGCACAGGGATCAAAACATCGAAATTTTGGGTCCATGGCCAGGAAACTCACCAGGCCTTAATCCCATTGAGAACTTGTGGTCAATCCTGAAGAGGCGAGTGGACAAATAAAAACCCACAAATTCTGGCAAACTCCAAGCACTGATTAGGCAAGAATGGATGGCCATCAGTCATTATGTGGCCCAGAAGTTGATTGACAGCATGCCAGGGCGAATTGCAGAGGTCTTCAAAAAGAAGGGTCAACACTGCAAATATTGACTCTTTGCATAAACTTACTGTAATTGTCAATACAAGCCATTGACACTTATGAAATGATTGTAATTTTACATTAGTATACTATAGTAACATCTGGCAAAAAGGTCTAAAAATACTGAAGCAGCAAAGTTTGTGAAAACCAATACTTGTGTCATTCTCAACTTTTAGCCATGACTGCAGTACCCCAATTAAAGATAAAAGATAAAGCAATGAGAAATTATTATGTTATAATATATAATATATTTGATTTTGATATTTCAAAAAAGTATGAAGGAAACACTTTAAAACAAACTTTCCAAAGACGTACCGAATCTCAAAAGGTTTCCCAATATTTGAAAACTGTGAATTGTGGGACAAATAAACTATATTATTAGGTACACTGGAAGATTATAAACTGATAAGATTGTGAGAGGTATTTACCTATTGTTTTCTTCCCAGAATTTCACTGGTCTTACATACGATGGAATAAAAATGACGCTGCCAAGATATGGACTCAGAGGGCTAGAAAATATTGAAGTTGCAACTGTTTGAAACAAAAGCATAGCAGAGTCTGAATGAATTCCATGTTAAGGTTTACTGAAAATATATGGATGTTTTTTAACTGTAAAATGCGGTATGTAATTTACATCTACAATTAGTCACTGTAAATAGCTGGTAAAATGTATTTGTAAATGTATGACATTAAAGCAAAAAAAGGCCAATCCCAGGTAGTGTTTGGGGATAGTGTTGAGGTCTGTGAACAGTTGCGAGTTATGCTACTACATCTAACGTACTTAAAAGGCACGTCATAGAACCAGCGCCTTCACAATTCCTGCCCATGAAGCATTTGGCTACTAGACCACTGAGCCAACTTGTGCTTTAAGCAGGTAGTGAGATTTTATTCAATCTCCTCAACTAACCTATTGTATACCTCCTATCATCTATACTTGCGAAATAGGGACAAAATAAGTCCCACTCCCCAATATTCCCATCCACTTTGGTGTGAAGCTTTACCCACTTTCAGATAAGCTCCAACCCTCTCAAGGTCTGCTAATCTGGACCATCCACAAAAATGTTTATATTGGGATATTTAGGAGGTATGCTACAACAACATCCAATACCTTAAAAAAATGGCACTGCTATTACTACACAAAGAGCAGGCAACTAGCCCTCTGAGCCAACTTGTGCTTTACATAGTTGGAGAGACTTCACTTACTTCAACCAATCTACTGTATACCTCCCAACATTTAGACTTGCAAAACTGGGGCACAACATGTCAGCCCCCATCCACACACTTTTGGTTGAAGCTTTTCTCACTTTCTTGTAAGCCCCACTCCTTTTGTGATCCATGGTTTGGAACAGTTAGGCGGTATGCTGCAACAACATTCCTATATTTAACTTTCAGTCATTTCATGCATTATTTCTTCCTACACTATATATAGAATAATTATTTATTCAATAAACTCTGAGTTCCAGATACATAATCTTTACATTCAACACTGATTTTTTTTTTTTACAGTTCCCTCAGTTTTGTATATAAGTTCATTTGAGACTTACATACATTTTTCCAGTCTACATCTGTATACCCCTTTTTCAAAAAGTTGCCATGCCAATTCATTAACACTCGAAGGTCCTTTAAGATTCATATAAAAACTTCTCCATGCCCTTTATACGATTCATATATCTATCTTTCTTTTCCATTTTAGATTCATAAACCCACTTCCCTAAGTCATATGTTCGCTTCCCTAAGTCCCATATATACCTTTCTTACCAGTCATTTTTTAAATTCATATGTGAATCTTGCAAGTCCTTAATTGATTTATATGTCCACTTCCACAAATTATTATTCGATTCATATAGCTGACTTGCAGGCCCTTTATTTGACTAACATACCCACTTACTCAAGTACTTTTTCAATTATATTAATACAAATACATATATGTTCTCTACACAAAATCTGTTTCATAGCGGTCTCGAAAGTCCATTATACAAATCATTTACCCATATCACCAGTCTTTCAGTCAATCCAAATTAGCCTTTTCCATTTCCCCCAGTATTCGTAGCAAACTATTTATGCTTTTAACAACGCAGTTACCATTCAAGACTGCCTTTAAGTCCTTTTTAAAATTCACTTATTCACATCTTATTCTTCCAACTCACCGATCAAATTTATTAGATTTGGTTTAGTGTAGCATTTTAAATGTATTTTCCATACTCTTTTTTTCTGTTGCACTGATATTAATAGAAACATTGGTAATGCAAATGCGAATACATTAATCTGAATGGTTCAACAAAACCATTTAGCGATTATTCATGTATTGGCAATATAGTAGCATCATTTTCTTCATCAATATATATAGCGGCATTTAAATACCATTGCTTAGATAATATAGTATTATGTATCTGCAATTCAGCTTGGCATTAACTTAGTTTATGTGCTATAGGTATACTTTCCTTATTTTAGTACCAGAAAAGGATACGGGGTATAGCAAAAAACTGGGCAAATACGTGAAATGATGAGCCCCAAGCTATTTGCCATGGTGCAATATACGTCAACACATATTTCAACTTGTAAAGTAGGTCCCAGATCTAGGAGACAAAGCATGTCATAAATAATTATAAACATAACAGTAATACAGTGGTATGGAAAACAATCGTAATGTTAATTTTAAACTAAAAAAGAAACTAATAAATGTTACAACTTATTACTTAGAATACTGTATAGAATGCAATAAAAACAGTTAATTATCAATATAATATATAGCAGATCACTCTCTGATGATGTACTGTCAAGGGTCAACTTTCCTTTTTTAATCTACTAATACACCTGTAAAATGTGTCTCTTAGTTGTATGCAATTCTAGATTTTCTAGAGATACAGGCGAAAAATAATATAAATACTATTGTTAAACATAATAGCTACTGAAAAAATGAGTAGTATAACACAAATATCATTTTTGATCTACAGGTGCACTTTTAATATGTTTAAGAATTTAAGAAAATCACTAACATTTTATATTTTTGCTTTCAAATTGTGTCTTGTATTCTATGGCTAGCCCTGATTCATGCTTTCTTTTTTATCAAATGCACAACTGGCCACTCTCCTCAGTCAATTACCTGTATATGGTGGCAAAGAGCCATAGAAGTGGAAAATAGTAAACTCTATATGTAGACAAATTAAATGTTTTTGCCTTTTAAACAAAAAGTCAAACAATTTCTACAACTTAATTTTTTTCCCCAGCAATACCATACCAGTTTGTGATGGTGAGGTTCAATTTAAAGACCAAGGGCTAGATTTACTAAACTGCGGGTTTGAAAAAGTGAACATGTTGCCTTTAGCAACCAATTAGATTCTAGCTGTCTAGCTATTTAGTACATTCTGCAAAATGACAGCTAGAATCTGATTGGTTGCTATAGGCAACATCTCCACTTTTTCAAACCCGCAGTTTAGTAAATATACCCCCAAATGTAGTTTAAAAATAAAAGTATCAAATAGCACAGGGTACCAACAGAGTCTAAGTCAGTAATTAATGATGTACAAAAAGAAGCAAAATGAATTGTGCACATATGGCAGTACTAGATTGAGAGTAAGGGCAACACAATTTTTCAACATTTCAAATGAACTAGTTGCATAATTTACAATAGCTACAAACAGTGAAAACATACATGGCGATAGTCATAGTACTCTTTTTTTTTTTTATTTAATGAGTGCAACAATAAGATAGCTGTAGTGTGGAGACATAGACAGTGATATGCATATTATTGTTTTGACTTCTACATGTATGGCATATTTTACCCAGAAAGTCTTTCCAAATGTTCTAAAAACGGAAACAAAATAAATAACTGCTGCTGCTCATTGGTAATGTCATCCACATATACATGATTACCATTTATATGCTCAATCACTGTAAAGTGAACTTATGTCTGGGTCCACAACCAATGAAACATTAGGAACCAAACTAGCGTACTTTTCACTGTTAGCAGCCCTTATTCCTCTTGAAGCTTGATGCCCTTAACAAAACTCTTTTGCATAAGAGTCAAACATATTTACAAGTTGAGAGACACCAAAATGGGTGGAAGAGTAGTAGGAATTATAGTCATGGTTAAAGACAGTGTCATTAAAGAATAACAGTACTGGGTCGCAATACATTTCAGAAGTCATGACAGTAGGCAAACAGACAAAACCAATGACAAAGCAAAGATTGCATCACTGAAATCAAGAGCAGAAATGCATCAAGGTTTCTAATTCAATCCGGTCACGGAAAGTTATTTGATCGCAAATAAGGCCATATATTGATTTTAAGTGCCTAAGTGCACTACTGCAGCACATCAAATGTGCTGCATGCCCTATTAGGTATGCTCTGGTGCTGTAAGATGTGCCAATATGGGAGTGCCCGGTCTGTAATCACTGAGGTCTGTACTGAGCTGATAATCAAGCATAGATACTGGGATTCATCAGATAAACTGTCTATGACGACACACCACTGGATTAAAACATCTTTGTTTTACAGAAATTGAAGTACTAAACTTCCTAAGGAGCTGATTAGCATGATTGTAACAACTTGAAGTCTATGCATGCTATTTATGGTCATACTCTTTCCAGGATACCAAGTTTTGCACAATGTCTCTATGAAGACAAGATTATTCTTGAACAGCTTGTCGTCAACTGCATGACCCATTTTATCTCTTCCTATTAGCTTCTTGACTCTCTACAATGTGACTTCCATCCCCTTCACTGAACTGAAACCGCCCTCACTAAGGTTACAAATGACTTACTTATAGCCAAGTCTAAGGGTCACTTCTTTCATCTCATACTCCAAAACCTCTCTGTTGCTTTTGACACTGTCGACCACTCTCTTCTGCTTATCACAGTTCATTCCATAGGTCTTTGCAAAACTGCCCTTTTATGGTTAGCCTCCTACCTCACTGGTCGCTCCTTTGGTGTTTCTGCTACTGACTCTTCCTCCTCTCCCTTCCTCTCACTATCAGTGTCTCTCTATATACCACCTCTCTCGGCAAACTTATTTAATCCTTTGGCCTCCACTACCACCTCTATGCTGATGACACACACATATATATATATATATTTCCTCCAACAATCTCTCTACCTCTATCTTATTCTGTGTATTTAGCTGCCTCTCTGCGGTCACTACCTGGATGTTTAAAATCTTCCTCAATGCTAACACCTCCGAATCCTCTTTTCCATTTCGTTCACCACCTACTCTTCCTTTGACCACCACCAGGGTCCTCTCTACCTAATTTCACATATATGTTAACTGTCCACCCTTTTCATATGTCCCTGCCATATCTATTGCTACATTCTGTGTGAGTCCCTATTATGACTTTGTTCACTGTATTAGTTTTACTAGACACAGTAATTCTTATTGTGGAAGGTACAAATAAATATATATATATATATATATATATATATAAATATATATATATATATATATATATATATATATATATATATATATATATATATAGTAAAATAAGATAGCAACCAACATTAGTTATAGCACACAGCATTACAAGTTGCATTCATAGGATAGAATGACGATGAGAACAATCCATTATTTGCCATTCCCCAGAGCAGTACAGAAAATAATGGGCCTGATGCTGAGTTGTTCACAAAATAGGCAGAAGTTCTGCAAAAGAAATGGAGTCAAAAATAACTTAATTCCACCCATATGCGAAATGCATCGGATTCCGCATCAGCAGCATATGTGCCACACCTACTCCAAGTGCATATATGGCATATATTTATATCCATATGAGGAGCTGAAAAGCCTCTGCATTAAAAGCATATAAACCATATTTACCCTTAAACTAACCCAGAACTTTACTGCGCGTAAAGTGTTAATTGCGCTTATTAGTAAATAAACACTATTCACAATTACCAATGAACTCATATTAACCCTTATTACATTGCATATTTATGGTGTACTGCCACTTCCCCATTACTACCTCATTATGTATTAGAACCAATTCAAATGTCCTTAATTATATAAAACGCACACTTCTTATCCTATAAAGGCTGCAACACTAGTCTGATATGTAAATGCTTTATTGTCTGCAACACATCACATATGCACTATGTTATAAGACCAGTCCCTCTATGTATTGCAGATTAACTAAATAACATTTATGCACCTTCACTATTAACACCTTATTAGGTAGATGTATATTCTACTTTCACTGCAACATTATGGGGGGATTTCAATTGGCCGCGTTACGGGTAAAAGTAACGCGGCAAGCGCATTATTACAGTTATTACGGTAATAATGCGCTTAATTACCATTTTTACGTTAGTGTCAACGCCGGCTTTTTGCTCGCAGCTCCATGAGCCGGGTTAAAACTACCGTAATAACGATAATAGTTTTAACGCCGCGCAAATTTGGGGGAATTGAATTCCCCCCTAAGACTTTAATCCCACTGTTTATGAAAAATCAATTAACTTATTTTGAACACATAAATACAAAATACTTTCATATGTGATCAAAAATATATTATTTATTATGACATATTTTGTTTTAAAAATTATTTTCTTTTAAATCAAATTCAGATGTTGTCCTCCATTAACTCCAAGTGCTGGATGTATTTCTTGTCACAGGCCCTCCACATATGTCCTATATCTGTGCCTGTGAATTGATGACGGCAGTTCCTCCACAGCAGCATCTGTGGATGATAGAAAGAGAATATATTAGTGTTGCAATCATCATTTATTTTCCATAATGGAACACTCCATAATTACACACTATATACATCATTTTGGTGAACAGGGGTTGGTTTCTTTTAATGTTTTTGTTCTGTTTTATTGACTATATCCTTTTGGCAATCATTCATTATAAGCTTATGCAGCAAAGCCAGCACAAATGAAGAGGATTCCGGTGTAGTAGTTAGGTATCTAAGTGCACACAGCTGTTAAAATGACAATGCAAGTCTAAAAGCAAAATTCAAACAATTAGATGAAAACACACCACTGAAAATCACAATAATACCTTATAATATAAACAAAATCTAATTATGGCAGAAGAATCGTAAGTATGGTAAAGTCTTGTAAAACTAAACAAATCAAAAAATATATATTAACAGAAAGTGCAGTAGATGAAGCGTAGTCAGACAGGCCGAGTCGAAACCAGAGGGGTGCAGTACCATGGAGAATAGACAAAGAGTAGTCAGGAACGGTCCAAGGGTCAATACCAAAACGGGCAGCGAAGTACAAAAGGGAGATCCAGAGGAGTAGTTCAAACAAGCCAAGTATGTATGTATATATATATATATATATATATATATATATATATATATATATAATCACAGGAGACAACAAGGACTGCAGGGAAGCTGGAGTAGGTAGAACCAATACTCTGGCACCCTAATGGTGTTCTTTCCAGGGATGAGGTCGATAGGGCAATCCCAAGGTCGATGAGGAGGAAGGGCCTCAGAATCGGTTTTAGAGAAAACATCAACAAAACCAGAGTAGGCTTCAGGAAGACCCACCAGAGAGAATGTGCAGAGGCAGGGCATCTTGGGTCTCAAGGGGAGACCAATCTCAGGCACCTCTTAGTACAGGAGGAACTCCACGGGTAACTTGCGCTCACTGCCAGTCAAATTGTGAGAATGAATTTTTAATCAGGGTAACCCCAGGATGATGGGGTTAATTGACTGAGGTAAAACCAAGAAACTTATAGACTCGGAATGAAGCGCTCCTACCTCCATCTGGAGCGGAGAGGTGGAGAGAGAAATAGAGCCTTTGGAGACTCTATTCCCGTCGACAGCGTTGAGAATCAAATGTTTGTATAGTGGTAACTTATTAGATGGAGTTCGGACACGATTCTGGAAGAAATGAAGATCCCTGCGGACCCATAGTCCACAAAGGCCCAGGTAGTATATGGACCACTAGGAAAAAGCAAGGTAACTGACATCAAAAACTCAGATTCCTTCCGGAAATAGGGAGGAAGGGACTGGGATCCAAGGTTGACCTCCCTATTATCACCTAGGAGGTGGCGTTTCCCAGTCTCTTGGGACAAATAGAGAGAAGGTGTCCTGGCTCACCACAATATAAAAAAAGATGGTTCCTCATTCGTCTCTCGCATTTCTCCAGAGAAAGGCGGGAACGGCCGATCTGCATAGGTTCTTCTGAGGATGGAGAAGGAGGTATGAAGTTAGGTGCCAACCGAGGGAAAGGTCAACGGGTTTGGTCCCGTTCTAACACCCGTTCTCTGTGGCGAATGTCCACTTTAATACAGAGGGATTTGAGGTCATCCAGGCTGTTGCAATGAAGGCCTCATCGTTCCAATGGAGTTCAGCCGCTAACGTCCGGAATTGCACCGCGTTTTGACCTGCCGTAAGAGAACCTTGAAGTAGCCCTAGGAGCCCGGAGGCCGAGGAGACTCTTCTGGGTTCGTCAAACACCTTATGGAACATCTCAATGAAGACCAAGGAATTCTGGAGCGTGGGGTCATCTCGCTCCCATAGTGGAGAGACCCAGGCTAACGCTTTCCCAGAGAGGAGAGAAATCAGGTAAGCCACCTTGGCCCTTTCCGAGGTGAAATTCTCTGGAGCCAATTCAAATTGAATAGTGCATTGCTTAAGAAACCTGCGACACTTCAGGGGATCACCATCATATTTCTCTGGAGGAGGGATGCGAAGGCCTCTGGCGGCTACGGTGTTAGAAGAACTGGTAGGAGCTGTGGTAGTGGAGGATGTGGCAGCCGTGGTAAGAGTAGGTAATGAGCCCTTAAGAGAATCCAGGCGGGTGACGACTCCCTGAATGCATTGCAGCAATCGGGCCTGATTGGATTCTTGCTATTCCACTCTTTTAGCCAGATGTAGTAATAATTTGCGAGCCGAAGGTTCGTCCGGTCCGCTCATGGCCAGTATTCTGTCACGTCTTTCACTGGAATTTGCCACTGACTGGTGTTGGCGCGACTAAACTGGGAGGCGCGGGGTCTAACGCACTTCCGGTGTTCACCAGGGACCCCCGCAAGGAGATATGGACTTCGCTGCGTTAAGTGCACAGGTCGCGGTTCTGCCAGATAGTCACCACTGCAGTATATAAAGCATAGTCAGACAGGCCGAGTCGAAGCCAGAGGGGCGCAGTACCATGGAGAATAGACAAAGAGTAGTCAGGAACGGTCCAAGGGTCAATACCAAAACAGGCAGCGAAGTACAAAAGGGAGATTCGGAGGAGTAGTCAGAACAAGCTAAGTATGTATGTATATATATATATATATATATATATATCACAGGAGACAACAAGGACTGCAGGGAAGCTGGAGTAGGTACAACCAATACTCTGGCACCTAATGGTGCCAAAGTGAGGTTTAAATAGTGAAGAGGAGGAAATGGGGAGAGAGAGACTTCCGGCGATCAGACTCAGCTGATCATCGGGCAAGCGTCCCGTTGCTAGGGAGCCAAGTGGCGAATTGCGCATGCGCGCGCCGCAGTCATGTGGGCGGAAGGCATCCCGTTGCTAGGCAACAGGACGAGAGCAGCGGTTAAAAGGCATCCGTCTCCGGCACCCATGGGAGGTGCGGAGACGGCGCCTGAAACCATCTTTGACGAATATAATTTTCCTGCTCCTGAATGAATTCGTTTTAGGTCTGATGATGATCTCTTCATTTATTTTTACAAAAAATGTATATAAATGAGCCAGTTTTCGAGTAAAATACTTCTGCCATAATTAGATTTAGTCTTTTATTAGAAGGTATTCTTGTGATTTCCAGCTGTTTTCTCTTCTAATTATGAAGCAAAGCAACAATTAGACAAAGCTCTACTTTATAGAACACAAGCCATTAAGTTTATCCCTGTGTCCACAAAATTAAGAAACCTTTAGTAATTACACTACTTCCACATATTTGCTATACATGTCTCTTTCATAATGCCATAGGAGTGCACTTTACATACAATTATATTACTCCCAAACGTATTTCTGTACAAAATTGTTTGTTGGAGGATTGAGTGGAGGCACAAAGGTGAAAATAAATAAATAATAGAGTTCAATTAATACAAACAATTACACTCAATATGAAATTACACCCACACCATCAATTGCCTTGGCCAACATTGACTCATCTAACGCCAACAGTTTTATACCTACATAAACAAACTTGGAGAAAGGACAAAAGGAGAAAATACTACATAAATTTACCTTCAGAGAAAATGGCCATCACCTCTTCTTCCTCTGGTCCTTTCACTAAGCGCTCTTGTGGCCCCTCCTCTTCTACCTCTTCAGGCCCCTCCTCCTTTCCTCTGGCGCCGGTGCTGCCTGCTGTCTGCATTGTTGCCCTGTGAAATGCACAAACAATATAGTGTGGGGTTTTTGTCATTATTTTGGTTTGCAATTAATAACTGCACAACTCTAATTCATACTTATGTACAATCTTTTTTTTATTTCAGCTTTTTAGTTTCTTTACAAAAATAAAGGACATTAATAATAATTGACTGTTTCATAACATTCTTCATGTGGTGCATGATCTTTAATTTTTATTTTAAATTAACTTACATTACACCTCAAGTTAACTTGCAGAGGGTGTGGCCATAAGAAATTGGTCACAATAACTAATCCTAATATTGTCATTTTTTTCAATGTATTTTTATTGCTTACAGATTTTAACTTATAACTTATCATATAAATTACATAGCATTTGTCTCCAATCAGACATTATTCTAACTACAACATTCCAAAGTCCACTTGTCATATTCTAACTTACTTACACTTCCTAATTTTCCTCTGCAGCTTATTGAGGGGGTAGGTCTGCCTCTGCCTTAATTTGCTCAACTGGTGTTCCAGCTGTTTGATGGAGCGCCTGGTCACCAACTCCTGGCAAATGCACCTCTTAGCAGCTTTATAAGCCCTTTGCTTGTCAGCATTCCTTGTAACTAATATTGAGGTACTTATCCATGCACTCTGTAAGGAGCAGGACCTCACCTTTGATAAAACCTAGTTGTTCACAAGATTGCTACAGAATGAAACATTTCAACAAAAGCTACACTGATTGGATTTGTGACATCGCAAAGAAGGTCCTTGTCAATGTATGTACACTGATATGCTGCAGCGGATCCTCAAAATCCCTTTACTAAAATGGCCTTTAACTAACAGTCATATTCCAATTTACTGAAATAATCGTGGTATACGTGCAATACTATGCCATTGCTACACCATTCTAGGAAAAATAGTGCTAAAAAATGATGAAAAAATATGCTACCAAATGTCCACAAACATGTCTAATAATACTATATATAAGACAAAACTGAAATGCTTGCCATTTTCTTTTTATTAAAAATACAAAAATATATAGAAAAAACCCACCATCAACATGTCTCAAAAGTGGCAGCCCAACTTCAGCTAGCTTAAGTTATAGTGCTGGTGTAGCTTGTGGTAGAGAAGTTGTGGCTAAGCTCCAGTCAATGTTTGGCATTGTGCATGGCTATCTGAGGCTTCTGTGTGGTTGCTCAGCCATGAAAACCCAATCCATGAAGCTCCTGATGAACAGTTCTTCTGCTGACGTAACTTGCAGAGGCAGCTTGGAACGCTGTAATGTGTGATGCAACTAAGGCCAGGCAATATTTATGAGCTATGAGCGTCAGCACTCGGCAGTCACATTCTGTGAGCTTGTGTAGCCTACTGCTTTACGGCTGGCGGTTGTTGCTTCTAGACTTTTCACTTCACAATAACAGTACTTGCTTAAACATTGACAGCCCTGGCAGGGCAGATATTTGATAAACTGCTTGTTGCAATGGTGGCAAACTATGACAGTGCCACGTTGAATGTCACTGAGCTCTTCAATCAGTACGACTTACTGTACTGGTAATGCTTGTGTTTGGAAATTGCATGGCTGTTTGCTGGGTTTTATGTCCCTGTTAGCAACGTCTATGACTGATCAGTTGCCAGAAATGCTGTCAGCACTTAGAGCCATGTTAAAAAAGAGAGGGGTGTAAGGGGTATATTCAGCGCAGTCTGAAACCTTTGTCCATTAGCGTGGGCACAACTAGCAGGTTTAGAGCCACTGAAAGATGTGCAAAGACAATGGAGGAATTCCAGGAGATGAAAGGCCAGCTGGCCACATGCCACAGATCTGTCCCTGGTGAGCCTGAGGGAGAAGGGGCTCAAGAATGGCATCTGCTCCTGCAACCCCCAGTGCTCGGGCCACACAGAGACAGGTATGGAGGCCTACATCTAATATCAGCCCTGGGAGGAAATTTTAAAAAAAGCAAAAGAAAACATTTTTACATAAATAACAAATATTACTCACATTCTGCTGGTCTTTTTTCATTAATCATATATAGGCAACAGATGAAAGCAGAGCACATGTTGTTCTTATTAAAGATGGGCAACACATTTGGTTGAATAGAGAAATATATGCTGCATAGTGAAATGTATATTGATTCCATAGATTTTTTTTATTTGTTTTTAACACATAGCAGCCAAATTTTCATGCAGCAAATGTATACATAAAGTTGTAAAAGTATCATTCCAAATTAAAATGGTTTTATATTTTTAGTACCAAAGCGAGAATGAGAAGCATTATTTGTGTTTCACAATATGATTTTTAGATTGTACATGCAACTGAAGGATTGTTGAACAACATAATTTCGGAAGCTCAGATTTTTCTGAGAGGGCACAGGGTCTTTTGTCCAGCAACCTCAACCTTCTTCTCAAAAGCCACTCCAAAGCAATAGCAATGTTCTGAAAAATGGTACACAGAGCAACAATGTCACACACAACACCTGGCGCATACATGAAGGCTCCTCCAGTCTGGTGAAGGCAACAAAATCGGGCTTTCGGTAGCCCAAAAGTTCATTTAATGACCGACCTGCTGGAGGCATATGTGGAATTGGATGTGACCTGTTGCTCTGTGGCTGGATTTAGTATAGGAGTGAGGGGAAAGGATAAGTGCTGTCTCCTAAAATAGAAGAAACAAACTTTAGACAAAATAATCAAAGTGCATGTTTAAATTATCATCATCAGCAGTAGCTATTTATATAGTGCCATTAATTCGCACTGTACAGAGAACTCACTCAGTCCCTGCTCCATTGGAGCTAACAGTCTAAATTCCTTAACACACACACAGACTGAAAGAGACTAGGATCCATTTGATAGCAGCCAATTAACCTACTACTATATTTTTGGAGTGTGGGAGGAAACCGGAGCACCCGGAGGAAACCCACGCAGACATGGGGAGAACATACAAACTTCACAAAGATAGATGGTACCACAGCCACATAAGTATCATCCACTGCCCTTATGACAGAAAACAAGCAATGTTATAAAACTGTTGTTTTATGGGCAAAATGTTTTCTTCATCCAATTTGCTGATGAATGAACTAGCTGATGCGCAACAGGAATGCCCACACAATCTATTTGAGTACCTGAACAGAAGCAGTGTGGGACATTCCTGGCGGCACAGCTAGAAAGGTTCTAGACACACAGAAATCTAAATGGCCAACAATTAAGTCAGCTATGGTATTGCTGTACAGCTGACTTCATTGCTGTACGGATCATAGTTTCTAGGTCAGTCTGCAGAGTGTTCACGATGACATGTGGTTGGCAGCCAAATGTGGTGCATCACCTCTGCATCTGGTTTCCTAAACTGGCTTGTGTGTGACTAGTAGAGATGTCGGAGGTGTTGTTGTAGTTTATGGCAGTGGAGGTGATGATGTCACTGGCCAAAGTACTGTATGTCAGAAAAATGAGCCAGAAAAATTATTACAAAGAATACTAATAAATAATACTGACATTATTTAAAAAGAAAACAAAAAATAATGGAATAAGCCTCGCCAAAGACAATTGTAATGTAATTTCCTAAACATAAATGTTTGCTAATCAATATTATAAAAATAAACACCTTTGAAATACCTGTAGAGAACCACTGTCTGACTGCCAAAACTCATACAAACATGCACCTGCACAGTCATGTGATATAACAGCAAGCAAGAAAGGAAGTGGGAGTGTCATGATTCTAGTGGATTCTCTTTTCTCCAACCTTGATTCGCACAGTCAGTAACAGAAGCACGGAGTCTAATGAACCCCGGGTTTCATCTAGGATCCCCACAAAGGGGTTTGGGCTTCACTGTTGGTAAGTTTGCAAGTCATGGTTCTCTGCCCAGTCTCCAGGTGTGACAAGCTGGTGACAGATAAAAACAGAAGACTGATCAATGTAGCCGGGACTGGTATACAGACAGGCTGTGTAGTGCCAAAATGAGATCCGGAGGGAAGGTCAGGACAAATTGGGTCTGCAACAATCCGAACCAGGAGGACTACCAAAATGACAGACAGGAGAGAGGTATAGAATAGGTCAGAATAAACAGGAATAAAGCCACAAGATGCACAGGAACTTGTAACAATCCTGACCAGGATTGCTACTTTCCCTGTCTGCTCTGTTTTCCTGTGGATCACATGACTCGCCCTCAGGGCAAACCTGCTCTATTTAAACTCAGCACTGACACCTGCTCACTGTCAGTGCAACTTTTTGCTGGCCTGACTCATGGACCCTTGTGTATTCTGACCCTGTGTCTTCCTTGTGAAAGAGATCCATTTCTCTACCAAGTGCTGGTGCACTTCTCCTGGGACTCCCCTGCTGCAAGTATCTTCATGTGCATATTACAAGACTCTGTTTACTCTCAAGTGTGCCTCTACAGTGATACACAGACTCTCATTTCCTTCAACTCTGCTGTATAAGAACCTTTGTCATACTAAACAGGCTGGTACGCTTCCACTGCTAATTCCTGGAGTCTGCGTTGTATAGACTTTACCTGCATCCCTGTGTAGTATCTTCTACTAATTACTGACCCTGTGGTATCCTGGACATTGGTTATTGCACCTTCTATGTGGTGTACTGAGCGCAGACTATTCTCATCTTTGCTGTGGTTATTGTAGCTGATATCATCTCTTTAACACCTACATTGTATCACTGGCTCTGCTACAGTCATGGCTAAGCTCCTCCGTAGCTAATTACCAACCTTCCTGTGTGCTTACCTTGCTGGATTCTTCTGACTCAGTTCCAGTACTATGTCTTCTCGTATATTGATGCTTGCATTGCTATATGTTCTCCCAGTGATTTGCAGCCCGTGTCGCCGCTTCCATTTAATCTAACCATTCTTGTTATTCCTGTTTTATGTACGTTACTAATACTTCCACGTATTAGCTGTGATATCTATACGTATTTATGCTTCTCCATTATATGTGATATCTGTATTATATATCTGCAGATTATACTACATTCCTGTCATCTGTGCATATTTATAAATATATGTTTATTATCAACTCACTGAAGTATTGAAGAAGCAACATCCATGTCTTGCCTCCTTATTCTGAATCTAGTTAGACTCAGCACCAGGTCGTGTACAGGCCTGCTCGGACTAATCAGACCTGTATCCAACCAGCTCCGTAACAGAACTCTGGAGTACAGGTACGTAGCCTAAGACTCTGGCACATAACTGGCACAGAGCATCTTTAATAAGCTGAGCAGATTAGGGCAGTTGGTGTCAGGGGCAGGAAGAAGAAGAGAGAGAGAGGGAGTGCGCTGGACACTCAGGATTCCGATAAGAGACAGCTGGAGTCCTGGTCAAGTGCGTGACAGTGATCAGATGAAAAATTATTCTGCATTCAATCACCATTCTGTAATAGAACAAATGTGTACTAGCACTCCATCAAAGTGTCATGGTAGACTCAGCTGCATAGAGCCAATGTTGCAGACGCAAATTAAATTGCGACACTGAAAAATAAATTAACAAGCAGCTGCAACATTTCAGGCTCTCTAGGCATTTTGTGAAGCAGAACAACAGCAGTATAAATACATGCAAACAATCAGACCATTTTTCCTGACTGGCAGGAAGTTGGGAGGTATGTCACTGCTCATTATGATGTGCGGCATGGTGAGTGGGTCATTCAAGGGTATTTTTAGGGGATGGGGGTTGGGGGGGTGGCCTTGCACTTCAGAAATGTTAATCATACCCCTCTGGGTGTGTTGATGCCAATTGTGATGTGGCCATGTCCCTGATGTTACACGGCCACATCTACCTTTCCTGAATTGGACATTTCAAATGTTGGAGTGTATGCATGATATTATATAGAAACTATGGTGGTATGCATGTAATTAGATACAAACTAGTACATACATATTGCCTAGCCTAGTGTATAAGTGTTTGGGGGTCTAAGGTTTAATTGACAAACCAATGTTAAGCTCACATTAAACAAATGTCATGCAATACATATTATTACATAAGTTACCTTTGCAGGATAATCGTCAAGCATAATAGCAAAATGAACAATATAATACATAAATAAATGATAAAATATAAAAACAATTAGACAACTGTAAAAAATCCAAGATTTAACATATTGCCTAGACTCATACATGTGTACAAAATAATACTCAAAACTTTAAGTCCAATTCAATTCTTTTTTCTCATTATGTTTGCTTTTGTGAAATTAATGATTATCAGCTGAACCTGCTCGGAATTCTTAAAGTAGCAAAAAGGTTACAGTGGTCTCTGTAATCCATAAAAAAATCTATGTTTTTTTTAAGAAGAACAATAAAAGCACTTTAATTACTTAAAGCTTGTTATGAATTGCTGCCGCCGTTGTCACTGAGATTATGCTTTAAATTGGGGGGCCTAATTATCAAGTATAGCAGAGACAAATACCTGATTGATTAATGCCTTTGCAGGATGACGGTAACGAAAGAGACCACAGGAAAAAATATTTATTGATTAAAAAAAATATATAACACGTAAAAAAAACAACTATTTTGGAATTCAATTACACTGAAGAAGTCTGCAGTAGCTGTTACTTATGATATTATTATTATTATTACCATTTATTTATATAGCGCCACTAATTCTGCAGCGCTGTACAGAGAACTCACTCACATCAATCCCTGCCCCATTGGGGCTTACAGTCTAAATTCCCTAACACAGACAGACAGAACAGAGACAGGCACACAGACTAGGGTCAATTTGTTAGCGGCCAATTAACCTACCAGTATGTTTTTGGAGTGTGAGAGGAAACCAGAACACCCAGAGGAAACCCACACAAACATGGGGAGAACATACAAACTCCTCACAGATAAGAACATGGTCGGGAATGGAACTCATGACCCCAGTGCTGTAAGGCAGAAGTGCTAACCACTGAGCCACTGTGCTGCCAAATAAATAAAAACAATACCTCAAAAATACTTAATATATAAAGTTGGATGAAAAAGCAGATAAAATCTATAATAATAATAGAGTTAGACTTGCTAGTTATGGCAGCAAATAAAAGCATATCAAGTTATTTCCATATACATATCTAGTTGCAACAATACATAAAACTTGAAAAAACAGATTGCTGCAAGAATGGATGGGCAGCACGGTGTGTTAGTGGTTAGCACTTCTGCCTTACAGCACTGGGGGCATGAGTTCAATTCCTGACCATTGCCTTATCTGTGAGGAGTTTGTATGTTCTCCCCGTGTTTGCGTGGGTTTCCTCCGGGTGCTCCGGTTTCTTCCCACACTCCAAAAAACATACTAGTAGGTTAATTGGCTGCTATCAAATTTACCCTAATCTCTCTCTCTGTTTTTGTCTTCGTCTGTCTGTGTGTGTTTGTCTCCGTCTGTCTGTGCGTGTATGATAGATAATTTCGACTGTAAGCTCCAATGGGACAGGGACTGATGTGAGTGAGTTCTCTGTACAGCACTGCAGAAATAGTGGCACTATATAAATAAATGGTAATAATAATAATAATGGATGCGCTTGGGCCTATATTATATGCTGCACCTAGCTTTCAGTACTGTAAGGCAATACAGTCAGGCATCTTTGGATATCTATTAGGTCCAGAGTAAGATGAAGTTTGATACTACTGTCTCTTTCCTAATTTGGAAAAAGTCAATATCCCACAGTAATAGGGTGGTGTAACTTTGATCAACACTGAACTATCCTCAGAAGTGGATAAAAACACAGTATCCTTATCAATGACACATTTTGTCTACTGCTGCAGACTTTTTTAAAGCTTGTCCATATATAGAATAAGGTGAGAAACTCCCCTCCATACTAATTAACACGAGTAGAGTTGTGATTAAACATGAATCTGTAGTCGTGGTATTTATCCAGACACTTTGTAACAACAACAACAGAATCAACAAATTAAATAAACATACATATTACAATCAATACATATATAAATGCAAATGTTAATCATAAACTTCAAGCCAATTCTTATTAACTATGAAAAACGACAATGCACTAATTCATTCCAATAAAGAGATATCGGATAATCCAGTTGAACAAATTAAAGCGCATGTGCTCCAAAATTATACTTCATTCAGTTCTCTTCTATTTCAGGTTAAATAATGGGCTCCAATAGGATATGAATAGACAACTAGATGGCCAAAGGAAAAGTCGTAACTTTAAATTTTAGCAGCTGGGGCAAGAAGCAAAACTGCCACTCCCCTAAATCTAAATTTTAACCAAATGAACCTAAAATATTCATAAACTGCGCCCTCCTTTAGCGCTGTAGCCGCCCTTCTTGAACAGCCCTAGTTACGGTCCTGCCCAAAGGCATATATACTCGACCATTCATATTATTGACAACTTGCCCACTTGAAGAGAAAATAAACATAGCTTGCACATGTTCTTGCAGTGTTAAGCTTGGAATGCCTTCCAAGCTCAGTCTTTTATTCTCTTCATACATAAATGATAAACAAAAGGACTGCAGATAGGATATATTTGAAAATACAATCTACAGCACAAAATAGGAATGACTGTATTTAATACCTAGGGGTAAATGTATTAAGCCCTGGGTTCTTCAACACCCGCGAGTTCGGCGTCTTCGGCGTTTAAATTTAAAGCGGCGCTGCCTTGTAAAGGGAAGTTTCCCTTTACAAGGCAGAGCTGTTTTAAATTTAAGCGCTGAAGACACCGAACTCGCGGGTGTTGAAGAACCCGGAGCTTAATACATTTACCCCCTAATGTCTAAAAAGTAAGAATAGCCTACAAAATACACCATAATCCTTAAAATATAAACAGATTAGTAAATAATACATAAATTGTTACCTTTTTTAACCTAAATACATGATATATGAGATATGCAGCTATTTCTTGAAACTAAATAGATAGTATTCAATAACCCTCAGTCAATTCTTTATCACTGGAATTGAAGAATCTAACTGGGATAAATAACACAATATTCGACAGAAAGAAGTGATGATTTAAAAAGCTGCCCCATGAGTCTGGTCAGGATCCTTTGCATTTCTTTGCTCTGACCCAGCAGGGGATTGTTATATGTTTGTCTGTCCTCATGAATTCTAGTCATATCTGTGAGACTGATTTTAAGTGGGTAGAAATAGACTAAACTGAAGGATCTCTGTTGTTAGTTGGCCTGTTGTTAGTTGCCCTGATAATACAGTTTGCAACGGTCCTAGCATATTGCATAGGAGAGCAAGAAGGGGCACACAACACCTAGCTTATTTTTGCAGACAGTGAGATTTAAATACTTTATGAACTGTTAGTTTTTATGGAGTAATCTTAGTACAGGATACACGGTCAGAAAGGTATTTATACAACATTGGTAGTAGGGAAATCATATAAAACAGTCATAGAAATGTACATGTGTATTTGCTGTCACTTTAAGCCACTAAAAACAGCTTTGTACAAAAGGTGGGAGGAAATATTACAAAATACTAACTTCTTGGCAGAGAACAATCGTAGATTGTTCATAAGTTGCAGTTATTGTGTCTGCACAGCTCTGTTTAGAAAACCGCTCAGACACTAAAATCTATTTAACTGAAATTTGGCATCTGGTTACTCCCTTTGCCGCATACCAAACAGGGTGTTACGCAACGAGTTTGATAATACCTTAACCAGCATGTCTCTCATTTCTCACAAAATGTGGATTATAGCATGTACTTTTTATAGCCCTTGCTTTTGTTCACCAGCTCAACAGAATACAACTACAGTGTGGATAAAGAGACATTGTAGCTCATTGTAAATATGTATATTGTTTATTGTATATTGTTGATATTACGGTGAAGCTGTTATTCAGTGTTCTTAAAGTGAAGCCAGGTGGGTTATGGGTAAGGATGAGAGTACAGGATACAGGTGAGGGGGCTGTAGCTAAATTCATTCTCCCCTCCTTTCTCTACAGAAAGCAAGGAACAGCTGGGGACCCTGTGACATCACAAAGTAGTGTAAGGGAAGGCTGACTGCTACCCTATCTTTGGAGGTGGGGGAAGCCAATTAGTATCCATTGTTCTCCATAGTACCAGTCCAGACATTTTGTCTGCAACCCAGCAGGGTGCTTCTGTGGAAGCACAGCTCATCTCCACTCATCCCTCTAACCCACTGATCCAGAACCCACCAATATTTAAAGGAGAAAGCCAGGGGTTTGCCCAGGGAGGGGAAAACACTGTGGAAATATGATCCTAGATATAAGAAATCACTCCAAGGGGGGGGGGGGGGTGATTAAATGAGCATCTTAATACCAGCAATGACAATGTCACTCTCTATAGTGATGTCATTTTGGCCAGACGGCCTCTTGATGCACCGCATTTGTTTGACGTCTGTTTTCAAAGCAGTCGGGCGAAACACACTGTCGGTAAGCACTCCATCGCTGTTGTCATGTAGGACAAATTGGTGTTGGGGTTTCTGTAGTCAGTATTTAGTACCAAACCGTTTATAATATCAGCACTAACTATGACACTGCATTTGAACAGTTTTAAAATGTAACATTGTGTGTAAGCTGGAAGTGTGTGGAGAATTGCGACATGAGACAAGTCGGTGATCTCTACCCCGTATCTCACACAATGTTAAAAAAATTAAATAGAAGAAAACACTGGGGTGGGGGGGGGGGGCAGTTAAGACTGCACACAATGTATAGGAAAAACATACTGCATAATTCACCCTCTACTGCTCGCATAATTCTGAGGAAAATTCAGTTCCTTAACCCACAGATCCACATTGATGTAGATTGACAGAGACTCACATTTACACAGACTGAAACAGATTTGCAATGAGAGTAATACACAGAGTGACAATGACAATATGTATATATTTTTTAATTAATTAAGAGGCTGAAGTTTAAATACTCATATTATAGCTAAGTAGTCTAAAAATACATTTTATATTAAAAGGAACCTTTGGACTTTAATATGCAGCAATCAGTGAGTGATATAAAGTTAATGACAGGATCTCTAGGGGTATGACCTCTATCATAATGTATGGAAAAATATCACTTAGTGGAAATCACCAATACTGGATACCATTTGTTTTGTCCACCAAATTCAGGTATTTTAAATTACTAATAGTGACACTCACTCATCACTTGTTGCATACTTTAATTACTAATTGTATGGTGAAAAGTACAACTATAGCCCATCACTTTAATTGATTTATAACAAGTAAACCAAAAAGTTAAAAAAAAGTATAATAATAAAACTACAAACAAACAGAATAAAAAGTCGTGCTTAGCTAAAATTCTTCCAATGAAAAGACATTAAAAATGCTTACCTTATAAAAGAGAATTGAAATAATGTAAAAATCCAATAAAAAACTCTCAGAAATAGTTCCATAATCAAATTGAAAAAATATAGCTGTAAATCCTAATGTGACATATTGGTTGAAGGGATTGCAAAAACAGGATCGCAACAGTTTCACCCCAGCAACTGCTATCAATAAAGCATCCAATCTGCATAAGCAAAAATAAAACAAATTCAACATAGAGTATAGTTCACACAATATAATATATTTTAAAACTATAACCTATGCAAAACAGATGTTCCCAAAGTATTCTAAGGTAAAAATACTATGACACAAATCTTCACAAATAAAAAGCTCAAGCAAATTGTTGGAATGAAACATAAATGAGACCAGGGTCCTACTGGTGTAGTATATAGATAAATTGAAAGGTGCTAATATGAAGTGAAAGCATACTAAATTGGTAATAAAGATCAGGCTTATCTGAAAAAATACTCTTATGTTCCTCTGTGCTCATACCCTTTGGATGATCTTAATTCCTTGTGACATTGGAAAGAATAAAGAGCGCAGGAATAGATAATAGTGTAGTATTTTAAAGTAAATATGCTCAATTTTTCCAATGAGAATATGGACTGCTTTCCAGAAAGTAGTATATGTCGGGCTTATCTGGTGAAGTATATTGCTGTGGTTCTGTGTCCTTACTTTTGGGATGATCTCAAATTCGAATAAACTGCAAGGAAGCAGGGACAGGAATAACAGTATAGTGTAGTATATATAAATGTATTTAATCAAAATTCATAATAAAATACTATGCACATACAATAAACAAAGATAGAGCCCCAGAGTATGGTACCTCCTCAGTTGGTTTAGGTCCCTTTAAATTTTGGAAACAGGTTGCAGTGAAACACATCCAGTAGAATTGAGAGTACAATAGTTCAGTGTTATGGGTCAAATGTCCATGAAATATAAAATCCTACGTGTTTCTTTCTTGTATTTGGACTTCCTCAGGGGGTTCCCTGTTATATAAGCTATAAGTTACACGGCCAAATGACAAGGAACAAGTAAGGAGTGATAAGTTATGAGGGACGAGTAACATGGAAAGAGTGATGACTAACGAGTTGTGAAGGACATGTAATGTTTGTATTTGCTCAAGTGTTCCTCACAACTTTTCGATTTTAAGCTCATGTCAGCAGGGCCAACTTTATCTTCATGCCATTGTATGCAATTTTTTTATCACAATCCCCTCATTGTACACCTGTTCATAACATGTCAGTGTTTTATATCTAATTAAGTAAATAAGCTTATTTACACTCCACAGCAGTTTGACTTTTAAATTACAGTGAAGTGCATGTTCCAATACTCTATAAATATGGCATATATTTCCAACCCTTTATACTAAAGTCAATGAGAGAACAGCTACAACTTCATATGCTGAATGAATTATCATTCATTAACCACTATGTTTAGGTAATAGTAAATCTAGAATAAAAATATAAAACTTTTAACTTATAATTTTTATAACACAGAAGTATAGTCAAACCAGCATAAAATGTGTGTATATTTGTAATAAAACACAGTGCTTTCAGATTCACAGGTGGTGGTTTGAGGCACTGTAAAGCTTTAAAAAAAATATAGAACAAAAAAAAGGTATTCCACCAGCATTGACCTCTATCTGAGAAAGAAAATTAAAACATTGTTAAAAAAAATTTAAGCCAATCTATTAACAATAAAACAATTTTTAATATATAAATAATATCAATCAAGTAATAAAAGGCAAAATTGTAAAAGTCAAGAATAACTAATAATAAGTGAATGTCAATGGTACATAATGATTTTTTGGCAGAAATATGATACAATCTCAACCTTACAAAATGTCATATACAGAATCTCTAGATAATAAACAGTCCATAACAGTCCTTATAAATAGCAAAATGTCCAACTTCTTAGTTGCAGAAAATGTAAAGTGTATTAATTGAACAATAAATAATATAACAGTTCCACTTTTGTTGTTGATTAGTCCAAAAATGATTTAGATAATAAAATGGTTAATCCACTGAGTCATTGTATGTCCACAGGTTTTATAACATAAACAGTCCCATTGGATCAGATGAAATCTCCAAGGAATATATATTTACTAAACTGGGAGTTTGAAAAAGTGGATAAGTTGTCTATAGCAACTAATCAGATTCTACAAAATGACAGCTAGAATCTGATTAAATAAATGAGAACTAGAATCTGATTGGTTGTTATAGGCAACATCTCCACTTTTTCAAACCCGCAGTTTAGTAAATATACCCCAAAATGTTAAGTTAGGTTTGAACAATTGTTCTGAGTGAACATATCAGTTTTATAAATAAATATTGGGAGGGGAAATGTAGCAGTCTGCCATTTAAAAGTGCTGGCCAGCAACAATATAGCACATTGCAATCAATTGTCGCAGAGTTTCTTGAATATTCTGAAACATGTCTCCACTTGTATAATTGTAGCTTCATCAAACGAAAAGTAAATTGGATCTCCAGTGTCCTGAATTTAAATCCCTCTAACTAATATAGTAACATATAATAAGAATTAAAATATGTATATTTAATGAATTGAGAGGCTGAAGTTTAAATACTCAGCATAGCTATGTAGTCTAAAATAAATTAAATAACTAAAGGAAATGTCTAAATGAGGGGATGTACTTAGATACCACAGCTTGAAATTAATGTTTTGTACAAAACATATTAAATCATAAGTGTGCAAATTAATGATAGTAATTCAAATATAGATTCAATCTGATAGCATTAATCAGAAATATAAGCGTTGAATTTTAGAAACAAATTTCAGCGAGCATTACAAAGAGACAAAAAAACAACTACTGTTGGTTGCAAACTCTAAAGGCATAGTCAATTAAGTCGCCAAAATTAAAAAAATATTGACTTCATAGTTAGGTGTAATATGCTAAATACAATAAAAACAATTATTGTAGTCCTTGAAAAATATTAAAATGAAAAAGATGATTAAGATAACAATGATATCCATATTTAGAAGTTTAAAAAGGACATGGTATAATAAGCAATCAATAAAATAACCTAAACATTTTAATCTGAATATACATATTTTAACGTTACAAATAGAGCCAGAGAGCACTCATAGTGCAATATTGCCAGGTACCATATAATATGAAAATCTCAAATATAAACTGCGTACAATAGGTAAATTAAACAAGGCTTAATGGTATAAAATCCTCACATATCCCTCTTCAGTCTGAAGCCATTCATTGTATAGAGTGTATACTTGTCGAACTTCAGGTGACATCACTTCCGGTCCGGACCCAGCGTGGTGTTTCACAGGGAGACTATCTTCAGCATCCATTTATGGACCAGATAAGCAATATTACCTTCATTCTATTGTAAGGGTTTTTAACCATTGGTGTAATAAACATTTTTTAGACTATTCCACACGTGTGGCCACTTGTTGTGGTTTGTTATTGTTTTTCCTCAGATCTATTTTCCTTTCCACTATGGATTTGAGTTAAAGTAATATCAAGCAGACTAAGTAGGGATAAGTGTGGATTATATTTATACAGATAAGCCCTCTTTAATTTGACAATTGTATGCAGTTTATATTAGAGATTTTTATATTATACGATACCTGGCAATATTACACTATGGGCGAACTCTGGCTCTATTTCTTTCTTAACCGATGGATTTCTCCCTTTCTGGTTGGGATGATTGAGCTGGATTACCTGCTATCAAACCTGTGGATGCAATATTTTGCACCACTTATTACAGAACCTTTGCTAAACAATTATTTTAAAGGCTATTAACTTTCAGATTTAAAGACATAGTAAAACTCTGACTAAAGCTAAACAGCAGGCTTTATAGCCGGAGATGTTATGATAGTTAATAAATAGATACAATAGAAGCAGGAAAGGTGTCTCAGAATTAAATTGTAAGGCATAGTACAAACTAAAACAAAAAAAGTTTTTCATCATCTTTGCATCCATGGTGCAATGATAAATCACAATCTTGCCTAGTACAGAATTTCTGCTATGAGGTTCCGAGGCAAGGCTTCTTTGTTCTGGAAGAAATCCTAGTACACCTTCCTACTCAACTCTCTATCTTTCTAATTTGTAGGGGACATAGGGGGTAATTTGATTGACCGCATGTTTATTTTATTGAGCCACGTAAAAGAAAATAAAAAAATCCAGCGCGACCGTTTTTAGGTAACGCCATGTAAAAATCGTGCAATTCAATTTGAAATCTTGTAAAGCCGACCGTGCGCACGATTGGTCAAAGAAAGTTTTTTATGGCAGGGGAGAGGAGGGTTTAACGTGGCCATCTTGAATATAAAAATAACGCTTCCACCAGCAAACTGTCATTGCTGATAGCTGTTGGCTGGTTTGGTGACTGCATAGCATCTGGCTTTGTGAGTTTTCTGCATCGCATTGAATTGGCATATCAGGATTACACTACACAATACTATTTTAATAAATACATACTGCATTTTTGTTTAAAACAAAATTTTAATACAAAACACTAGATCATACACATTAGTACATACATACATACCCACTTTTACAAACACATAACACCCCACATACATACCAATTGTACAGCGCTACGGAATTTGCTGGTGCTATATAAATAAATGTTGATGATGATGATATAAAGCTATACCCAACATCTCCATTTTTAATTTTTAGGTGTATTTTTGTGCTGAAGTCTGTGTAAATTGTTTTTTAAAACTGTTTAATTTAAAAAAAAAAAACATTAGTACATACACATTACATACATACATACATACATACATACATACATACATACATACCCACACAATCAGTGTATTTGTTGTTTTTATTGTATTTTCCTTAACCTAGTGCAAAATCATTTTTTAGCTTTGTGGTATAGGATAGGTTTTTCTATTGCAGATAGGCCAAAGTAATAATATATTTCTTTCCCTAGTGCAGAATCATTTTAGCATTGTAGTATAGGATAGGTTTTTATATTAAAATAACACATTTAATAAAATAATAAGTATATTTAGGTAGTTTATTTTTTAGATAATTAATTTTTTGTATAACATTAAAATTTTAAAGATCAGCCATGTCTAGGGAGCGTAGGGATTCTCTCTTTCCAAAGGACACCCAAGAGGCATCAAGTGTTAGTAGTGGAGTAGTGAGCAGCATTCAACCATCTTCAAGCAGTCAGCAGGCACATCAGAAAGATGAGAGTAAGGAAGATGATGATGAAAGGATAGCAGCATCAAGGTCCAGGCGGTTCACAAAGGAGGAGAATGATGTTCTTGTCGATCGGGTACTGCAGCACTATGAAACACTCAAGGGTGCAAATGCTCAAAAATCCTCCCACAAACTTAAATCCAAGATTTGGAGCCAGATAGCATCAGAAGTGACATCTGTCGGAGTTCGCCCCTGAACTGTCGAAGTGTGTCAGAAACGCTTTCGGGACTGTAAGCGCACCACCAAACCAAAGATGGCAACAGTATCAAGACATGCCAGGAGCAACGGTGGTGGTAAGCCACTGCTTCAAACCGTGGGAGGAGAAAATGCGTCAACATCTCAGTTCTGATCTTGTGGAAGGAGTGGAAGGTACAGTGGACACCCTGGAACCCTCCACTTTTGTGCCACAAGGTATCTTTTATTTAACAAGTGTTTTAAATGTTTTTTTATTATTGCAAGGGAAGCAGTACCTGAAAAGAGAAGAGCCAAATTTGGAGGTAATTTTAAAAACTAACATTCAAAAAATATATTTAACTGTTATTAGCTGTAAAGCTAATCCAAAAAATGTATTCCCATATATATTGAAACAGTGTTTTTAGAAGTGAAATTTTTTTTTCAACAAATAAATATGCAATGAAAGTAAGCAATGTCCCTGACACTCCTCGCAATAGATAGCCTAATATGTATTTGCGCATTGTTTTTTTGGTGGAAAACAACTGTTCTTCTCAAACAATCTTCTAATCAACAAAAGAATAGGTATAAACACCTTTGACATAGTTCCAACAACAGTCATTAAACAAGGTAATCTGCTAATTAACACAACAATAGGGCCACAGACTCCGGGACATAAGAACATTTCTATTTTTTTTAACAGATATATGAAAATGTGAAATAATATTATGTGTAAAATTAATATATATTTGCTCACAAAATACATACATGATTATCAATATACATATATATAATATATATGTATTGGGTGCCCTATGTGTAAATAAATATATATAACTCATCAGCATCAACATTTATTTATTGAATAGTTTGATTGTTGGTAGGCATAAATGTATACATTTTATTTATGTATACTGATAGTTTCAAGTTATACAAATTTATAGAAAATAATATTGATGTTAATCTAGATATCAAACTAAAAATTTGGGGGAGGTATTAAATGTATTTTTTGTAGTGATATTTAGCTATATCTATATTGTAATAAAATTGAAATAAGTCTAATTAAAAAAGGTTTAATGTTGTTTTTGTTTTGATTTTTAAAAAAATATTTGTATTAGATGTGGCATTACAAACGGCACATCAACCCGCAGTGGAAGTAGTTGGAACGTCTTCAAACGCTGGTAAAAAAAAATTGAACTACATTTTGCTAAGGATAAGACAGTCCCAAAAAAATTGCTAAGCTTATTTCAAAATTGGTTGAATTACAGAACAAGATAGGCGTCCCAAAGTCTTCTGTTCCTGCTAAAATGAGTGAACCGAGAGAAACAAGGCATGGTATATTCGCCAAAACAGGTAATATATATATATATATATATATATATATATATATATATATATATATATAAATAGATATATATAGGTATATATTTATAATAATTTCATCCACAATATAGTAAATTATGATTTTAATTAGAAATGCTCACTGACCCCTGTGAAGTGGTTTTGGATCTGGATTAGCTTCGTGTTTTGATTTTGGTTTTGGCAAAACCACCCTCGTGTGTTTTGGTTTTGGATTTGTATTTTTTTAGAAAAATTGCTAAAATATGCTAAAATCACATATTTTTGTTCTTTTTTTGATCTTACGTTATTATTAACCTCACTAACACTAATTTACAGTCATTTGCAGTCAATTTTGACTACCTCACAGGTCACATTATTATTTTTATTCACTTTTGGACAAATACTGCAGCGACCTGGCTGGATGCAAAGCGACAGAGCAATGACTTAAACACACGGCAGTTCCTGGCACATCTAGGACACATTGGCACACAGCAGTAGCAGAAAAGAAAAGTGGTGCAAGATGAAATTGTTCTTGGGTCCTCCCACCCACCCTTATGTTGACTCTTTAAAAAGGACATGTACACTTTAACAAACCAAGCACTTCAGCCACAAAAGTGCCACTCCTTGTGGCTGAAGTGCAAGGTTTGTTTGATCCCCCACAAAACAAGGTAACAATGGCCTTAAGGCACCTAAGGTAACAGTGCTGTTAATTAACTCTACTGTGGCAAGATGTTGTTGTTATCATCCACAGCCTCAACATCCTCATTACCGCCCTCGTCGGCTACACAAATATCCCCCTCATACTGTTCCAATTCCAAAGTGGCAACCTTAATTGGTGTATCACCGGCTACACTTGGGCTGTTCAGGCATACATCAGCAGAAATGCTGAAAAGGGTACACTATCAGAATGGTCACGATAACACATATTTTTAGTGTATAGTCAGCGCTGTTTCCACTGCATGCAGTAAGAGAAGCTCAATATTACCATCTAGTTCATTGAAAGTGGAGTGACTGGAGGCTACCACATTAATAATTAGGAGGAAATTATTCGAATAAACAATAGCATCAGACAATATGGCATATGTCCATGAAAATTGTTATTATGCTATGTAGCAATCTAGAGCAGTAACGCGGTTAGACAATAGTTATTGCTATTTTATCAGTTTATTTCTATCCTTTGTGAGATTCTAACATATGCACCTTTTAATATTTCGCTACTAGAAAGTTTTAATGAATCAATAAATAAAGTTATATTTAACAGAATTTGATTATTGTTCATATATAAATTAGCAGTGGACCTCTTGTCTTTGGGTGTATTTAGCAATATACACTTTTTGGTGCAAATTCAGAAGAAAAGCCTGCAATGACTACTATTTGTATTTCAGCAATGACAATTAGCAATGGAGCTCTTGTCTTTGGGTGTATGAAACACCATACACTTTTTGGTGCAAATTCAGAATAAAAGTATGCAAGGACTAGTATATTTGTATTTCAGCAATGACAATTAGCAATGGAGCTCTTGTCTTTGGGTGTATGAAACACCCTACACTTTTTGGTGCAAATTCAGAATAAAAGTCTGCAAGGACTAATATATTTGTATTTCAGCAATGACAATTAGCAATGGAGCTCTTGTCTTTGGGTGTATATAACACCCTACACTTTTTGGTGCAAATTCACAAGAAAAGCCTGCAAGGACTAGTATATTTGTATTTCAGCAATGACTATTAGCAACGCAGCTCTCCTTTTTGTGTTACCTATATAGCACTGTAGAATTTTACTGTAGAATTACACTAACTCTGACAGCACTAGTTATTTTATTTTTATGCAATGAGAATTACCAACGCAGCTCTCCTTTTTGTGTTACCTATATAACACAGTAGAATTGAATTGTAGAATTACACCAACCCTGACAGCAGCAATAGTATTTGTATTTTTCTGCAATTAGATTTAATACTGCAGCTCTCCTGAATGTCACTGATTACTTTCTTTAACACGGCTACCACCCTCCTCTTTCAATTCTCTAACTATGCCTGCCCAACTGCTCTACACTCTATGCTACACGTTCTGTATCCCTCTCTCAAATGGCGCTAGATCGCTGCGAAGGGCGGTATTTACAAATTCCAAAACTCGCGAGATCTGACAATGTTTTGCCTTGTTTTGGAATCTGAAAAATGCGTGAAAGTACCGAGCCGACTTGGCTCGATACTCGGATCCTCTAAGTTCGGGTGTGTTCGGTTTCCGAGGAACCGAGCCTGAGCATCTTTAGTTTTAATGTAGATAGAAACCAATGTTTGTCTACCATTACTACATTTTTAGTTTATTACATGCCTCCTAGAGAGCCAATTGTTATTTTATAAGCACATAAAATAGATTAATAAATAATATCTGCATTTATCTCCTAGCAGACAAACACCAATGGTAAATTAGGTGTTCTCGACCCAAGTTTATCTTCCAATTAATAGCTAAAGTCTTTTCAATTGAGTCACTGTGATCCAGTTAAACAGAATACAGATGTATTAGTATTAAGTTCTTGGCCTATGTTAAATAATTTTAATAATATGTTCCATTTTTTTTCAAAAATTATCAGCTGACAAGAAGAGAAGAGTGACTAAGGAAGACGTGTCAAAGCAAGTTCTTGATGTCCTTCATTGTAATGTTTATATTTATATAGTGTTTGTTTGTTTTTTTGTGTTTTTATAGGGATACTCTGCACTGTTCAAAAACCATACCAGTGTAGTACAACATATTATATATTTTTTCTTTTTTTGTGAAAAACATTGTCGACAAACCTGTGTTCATATAGGCCTTTCAGAAATGTAAAGCAACTAAAATAGGATCATGTAAGAACTGAACCTGTATACACTTTTGCAGTAGCTTGGTCATACAAATATAAATAATATTGTTTTATAATACAATTAAAAGTTCCTGTTTTGAATGTATAAAAGTATTATAACATGAATGCGTTATCTTGCAAGTGCAGACTATCCCTGTTTAGTAACTATAAAATGTTAGGAACATTCCTCTTTCATCACCTCGCTACTTTATCTGAAGTACAATTGTGTCACTCACCGGACTGTTAGTTCCTCTGGCGCAAGACCTAGGTCTCTCTCCGCCTTGTCGTCGCCTTTCTTGCGCCACGGCCGTCCACCATCTTGACCAGGGGTCTGCGCATGTGCAGACCTACAGACTGTTAAAACCTTGTTCCTCTCCTCATTGGATGATTAATTACTTCTCAGTATTTAAGACACCTGCTGCCCTACTACCTTTGCCTGTTCTTGGTCCTCATTCCTCTGAGGTACTAAGGAGTTCTCTGTTCCTGTTCGTGGTTCCTGTTTGCTGTGGACGCTACCTCGTATCTTACCTGCACCTGGACAAGTCTCTACTCCATGCCAGTGGTAATACCTGTCAGCCGCAGACCGCTCCATGCTACCTCGTATCTTACCTGCTCCTGGACAAGTCTTTACTCCACGCCAGTGGTAATACCTGTTAGCCGCAGACCGCTCCACTCTACCTCGTATCTTACCTGCTCCTGGACAAGTCTCTACTCCACGGCAGTGGTAATACCTGTCAGCCGCAGACCACTCCACGCTACCTTGTATCTTACCTGCACCTGGAAAAGTCTCTACTTCACGCTAGTGGTAATACCTGTCAGCCGCAGACCACCCCACGCTACCTCGTATCTTACCTGCACTTGGACAGTCTCTACTCCATGCCAGTGGTAATACCTGTCTGCCACAGACCGCTCCGCGCCACCTCGTATCTTGCCTGTACCTGGACAAGTCTCTACTCCACGCCAGTGGTAATACCTGTCAGCCGCAGTCCGCTCCACGCTACCTTGTATGTTATCTATTACCGGGACTAAGTTTCTACTTTGTATCTGTGGTAATATCTGCTAGTCGCTGACTTCCCTGCTACTTTGTATTATTGGCTGCTCGTATAATCTTTCCTTCAGTTGTGAAGTATCCGTCTGTTACAGTTTATCTGCACTCTAGGCACTTCGGAACCTCTCATTCCCAGTTACTACTGGTCATCATTCTCGCTGTGTCATTACTATTCCTACTACTCAGAGACTATCTAATCTTCTGGCATTCCTCCTCCTATCCAGCTCAAGGAGGTCCTTGCTCTCATTGTGTATAGCTGTATCCAACTATTTACCATACTTTCCAGAGGGCTGCTACCTGCACAGTGGAAGCCACAAAAATCCATACTTCCTTGCGGGAGTTCCTGGAGAAGACCAGGCACTGTGTTAGACTCCGCGCCTCTGGTGAATAAAGCTACATCTGGTAAATTCTGGTTCAAGACTCCTAGTGACCATGACAAATTGGTCCATGTACAGTGCATTTTAACTTAATTGGTTTGATATATATATTGTATAGAAAAATATTATATTTTAAGATTATATACTAGGGTGCACCACCCTAGTGGTGCATGGTCTACCAGTGGTGCACAGTCTACCAGAAGAAAGCACTCAGTTTGGTTCAATCACAAACTTTGCTAGACAGATGGAAGGAGGGCAGGAAACATCTCGGCGAAATATGGAAGACAGAGTCCATAGAATTGGTGATTCGGTAGACTGTTTTACGTCTGTTGTGGAAGAGGTACGAAGCGGCCATAATGCTACAAATTTCTTATTGGAGCGAATGGTCTCAGTCCAAGAGGATATTGCAGCATCTCTGCAGTTGAATAACACCATTCAAGCACAAATGGCACTGTCAGTGGAGCGGAATACAGTATTCCATTATCGGATGAATCAATCTATGGCACAGATGAATGTTCAGCAACAGCAATAAACAGTCAATTTGCAAGTCATGTCAATGCATCTGCAATCAATTTTGGAAGAGCTGAGGGGCCGACGAGGCCCGAGGGAATGTTTCACTCTCTTTCCCGAATGGAACCTTTCTGGACTGCTTCCCCCAACACCACAGCAGAGGATATCACTGGAACTTAACACCCCCGTAATGGAATTAAGAAGACCTGAAGAAGCAAGAAGAAGATTGCTGGAAGAAGAGGCAGAAGAGGAAGCCGTCAACCCGGTGTCAAAAGAAAGAAGGCTGTTCGTGAAGAAAATACTAATGATCTTGCAAGTTTTCTTTTAGGTTAAATGAAGATATATATATATATATATATATATATATATATATATATATGTTATCTATGTTATATTATTTTGTCCTTTCATAACTCAATATTAATTTTTAATTTAAAAAAATGTTTGACATAACGAAAAATGTTTTACCATTTTTTATATAATGTTTTCAATGCTCAGCACTTAAAAATGAAATTTTAATGAAAAAGATGTGTGAAACAACAATGTACACAGTGATTTTTTTTTTATTTTTAATAATTTTTGGACATTATATTTGTTTTAGATAACAAATATAGATTTAAGCAAGTTTTTTGTAAAAAAAAAAGTTCTTTGGAATTATGTCAACCACAAAAGCTTACTGACCAACAAAGACTTATAACAACTACCGTCTGACTCCTCCATATTGTAATGATTACTATTTAATTGTGAAATCAGTGCTGCTTTAACATAATATTTTTTCCATCTTTACATGTGATTCTATACTATCAAAATATTACAGGTGAAACACCTGAATTACAACAGTGACCTCAATTGTTCGAAATAAATATGATAAGTATTGAGACAAAGAAATGCAAATCTGTGCAATTAAAGTAACTAAAAAAAATTTTTATTTTTCTTTACAGATATCATCCAAGAATACGTATACATGATAAACAATTGAATTAAAAAAAGTAAGGACACCGACATAGATGATTGTAAATAAAAACTTTAAGAAAAAAATATTTTTTGATTATATATATATATACACACCATAACACAAACATTCAGTATAACTTCAGAAAATAAGTTTTGTCTCATGCAGAAGAGTCTGCTTACAGTAGTGGTGGGAGACATCTTCATTATAGCCATGTAGTTTTCAATCCCAGTATTCTAAACAAACAGTTGTTGGAGACTGTCCATAATCACATAATAGAGGACAATGTTCAGCAGGTAAGTCTTTGCTCCTTAACCAAATTCAGTTTTGCTGTAATAGCTATCATTAATTCATATACCTATAGCTGTTAAGTTAAATGTAAAAAAAAAAAGGTTGATGCTTATTTAATTGTAATCTGCTGTAACAAAAGCAACCTTTCATTACTTGCACAATAACTGGAGTAAGTTATGAAATGATTTACATATACCTAAACATAAAACTAAACTAGCCTGTTCAACACCGTGCAACATTATCTATGGAGTTTTGCCTTGAAATGGAAAAAAAATGGTCAGGTTAAAGAGTATTGACGGTAGCCAATGTCAATAACACCTTCTTGACAAAAATGTTCCAGTTTGACACTGGCAACCGCACTTTCACATTTATTACAAATCTATTTCTTAATAATTTCACCAAATAAATTGAAACAAAAGGCCAACAGTTGGCGAAAGTAGGTGGTGTTTGTATTTGTCCCAATGCAGCATCTGTCAACCATTGTTATGGTGGTGAATTTTTTTCACTTGCAATATTCTACAATAAAAATGTTTGTACTTTTTCCTACAATAAAACTGGTACAATAAAAATGTTTGTACTTTTTCCTGCAATAAAACTGGTACATTAACACTGTGTGGCTTAGTCTGGGTATGTTACAAATATTAGTTAATAAAGGTTAATATGACTTTATGGGGCATATTCAATTCCGATCCCGATCCGCGGTAATGCGCGCACTACTGCTGGTAATACGGTACCGCAATAACGCGGATTTTCGTACGCAGCCCTATGGGATGCGAATGAAAATCCACGTTATTGCGGTACCGCGGATTAGGTTCGCGGCACGTTCCGGCGCGATCCCGCGGATCGGGATCGGAATTGAATATGCCTCTATAAGTTTAATAGTTTATAAAGGTATAAGTTCATTAAGGGCAAATATGAATAGGTTCTCAATATAGATGCGAAGGGTTACATAACACACGTGCTTTGCACAAGTGTAATGGTGTGCAACCAGACAAGTGCAATACATATGTATACAAAACTCAAGTCAGTGATGTGCAGATAACGCACCACGTGGGACAGGTACAGGCATCAGAAATTTTCATACACACGCCCCCAACGGAGCCCCAGGTCGAGGATTATCGTGGATCGGTCACACTACACAATGGAAAGGAGATTGAAACAAAAATATTGAACAGTACAATCAACCAAATGAGGCAACAATCTTTCATTTGAACAGACTTTCGACCATCATGTCACTACACACACTGACTCGATTTTCGAACAAGCGGTTGTATGTCGGCTGGGTGAGCTGATTATTGGACGAAAACCCTGTAGTGTGTACCCAGCTTCAGCCACCAATTTAGATTACTGTGTTGACAATTCAGAGCCTTGCATAACTCCCTCTATTGTAATTGGAATTGTACTTACTCGTAAAAAAAATTTTGGGTTAATTGATGGAATTTTCTGCTATAATCTATTAAGAGTTATAGTTACTGTGTAATGAATTATCATTTTTAGGCTAATTTTAACTATTAAAATAATCACTTAACAACTCACAACTGACTATTGCAGAACCTATAATAATTTTAAAACTTTAACCTGCAGTGAGTTGATTTATATTTTCATATCGAATCTGTTAAGAGTTGTAACTCAGTGATGTTTTGTTTTTTTTTTAATATTATTTACCACACTTTTCAAAAGATAGTAGAGTTTAGAACATTACCCTTTTTTTTCAGATAACTCTTCTTTTGTGCTGAAATGATTTCATGAAAATTGTAGTTATTTTGTTTTGTCAACACTTCTTTTCAAAAAAATGTAGATGTAGTTTTATAACCCAATTACATTCTTGTTGAACATATACTAATAACCCATTACACTTTTTTAATTTATTTTCCTTTATTAATAATTAAAGTATCAGAATTTTTTCAAACAACACATTCTTGATGACTCCTTTTGATTTACAAGGTCAGTTTACATGAAGAATTTGGATAGGTACCATTCAGTTAGTTGCAGGAAATAATATAATTGACTTTTTTTATTTTTTTAAATTTATGGATAATGTACTAATAAAACATTTTATTACACCTTCTCCTGGCAGATCATAGCTTACTAATATGCTTTATCAATAAACATCTGCTGATATCATTTGACAAATCCAGTTCACATCATTCCCTTACATATATGTGAGACAACTTTCAAAGAACAAATTTACATTCTGTAATTTAAAAAAAAAAAAAAAAAAAAATATTCACCATTGATTATTCTTTTCTTACCCATTATCATGCAATTAACAGAAATATCCTCCTTGGTCAGATCTATACAGTTTCCCATCATTCCTGCATTTAGGATGACAATAACATATTTTTATTACTTGATACTTTAGAAAACAAATAAATAATACATTTGTTTGAGAAAAAAATAATTACTTACATGAAAAAAAATCAGCTATTACACGTTGCCTTACCTGAGTACCGACCTCCACCACCTGTACTACCTCAATAAGAAGGTATAAATTCAAAGAAATCTCTGGATCAATATCAACCTCCATTTGCGATACAAATATTGTGCAGAATGGCGCAACCAATAATTATATCCCAAACTTTAGAGGGTGAATATAAAAGCACACCGCTGGACCTGTCTAAACAGCAAAACCGGCTCTTAAAGGCACCAAAGGTTCTTTCAATAACTCCCCTGGTACGAATGTGTGCTGCTTGGTACCTTTTTTCTGCGCCAGATACAGGGTTACTTAATGGAGTCAACAACCAGGGCCGGCTTCTATATCGTGCATCTCCTACTAAAAAAAAAAGAGACATTACATTAACATTAGCACTGTCATAATCTAAACCTTTTTTAGCTCTATTTATTCTTCTTTCTTTTTATAACTAGTTAGTACATTTGAAAAAAAAATGTAAATTGTACTTACCAAGCAGCCAGCCATGTTGAAACGCTCTTTCTTCAAAATTTCTGAACAAGGACAACTGCTGCAAGATGAATGAGGCATGTGATGAACCTGGAAAACCAACAACATTGGTGATTCGTTGGCATCACAAACTATCTGAACATTTATGGAATGGAAGTGTTTTCAATTACGAAAACTTTCTTCCATTCAGCGGGGTGGTGTAAGTGCAATGTGGGTGCATTCAATTGCACCCAGCACATTGGACATTTAAGCCAAAGCATAAAAATTTGCTTTGAGCTCACGCCACTCATTGACGCACTGCAGGAATTTAATAAAATGTGCAATGTGCTTTTTGAGGGCTTTTAGGACCTGGAACAGGATCTGGGAAAAGGTAGGGTGGGAAAACATGGCAATAAGTGCCAAGGTGGGCTGAAATGTTCCTAAAGCTAAAAAATGCAAAGCACTAAGCAGTTTGGCAAGTCCAGGGACTGCTCTGTTAGTAGTGGCATGAGGTTCCAGATCCTCTTTTACAATCTCATACAGATTGTAAATTGCTGAAGAGGATAGGCTATAAAGTTCTCTCACCTCTTCCTTGGGCAATCCTTCAAACAAGCACCTGTTGCGGTACAGACGAGGCCTGGGGATTCTAGTCCTAGTTGCCTCAATTGACAATACTGCCATTGCCTGTCCACCATTCTCTCCCACAGTCTCGCCCTCTTCCATACTCACATTCACACCACATGCATCAACATTCTCTCCAGCCATGCCCACATTTTCATCGCCTTGCATTGCATACAAATCAGTTTCCTCCATAGATGTAGCATACATGTACATCCACACTGTGTCCAGGAATGGCTCCATTGAAAAAGAGACACTAAACTATTAAAGAATATTTAAACTAAACTAAACTATTAACTATTTTTTACACCAAAAAATTTAGTCAGGCCTGTTTGTGCAGGGGAAGAATGGGCCTGTTAGAAGCACTAGTTTACTAGGATATTACTTTGGTTGAAGTGACTAATTTATATGTAATTTTAGCTAATTACATGACAAACAATACGATACGTGTCCTTGGAAATACTCGATAATCCAGCAGAAATCACTTCAAGTAAAATGCAGGATAATATTGTTTGCCAAAAAAATCTCTCAGCCAACAGCTCTTTCTCCAAAATGCTTTCCTTCACTACTGTCAACACGAGTGATTAGAAAATAAATACAAGTGTCTGTTCCATTTAAAATAAAGGACTGTACCATTAAGCTATTTTTCAAAGGGGTAATAAGCAAACTTTAATATTTTATTTAACATGGTTTTTTGAAATATACTTCCGAACTTTACCTTTATTACATTTTTTTTTATATTTTAAACACTTTTTCAATTTTTAGCACACCCCAAAGAGGTGCGAGATAAAATTGCAGATTGGCCAGTTTACCGCGCCGCGTTAAATAACAAATGAATAGCTTTTAAAGCGACTGCCTCCCGCCCACCATATACTTTTAATAGATCTCCTACTTGTCCGAGATAGGACTGTTTGAACAAAAAAAAAAGTGCTTTCAAAATTTCATTGGAAATCGATATCGTGTAAAGTTAACCTGCTCCAAAATGACTAAAAACCACGTTAAAATCAATTAACTCTGTGTTAAAAAAAAACCTGCGGTCAATTAAATTCCCCCCATAGAGTTTCATGTGCTAGGTGTCTAAATGAGTGGCTTCAATCTCACTTTAAATTAATAGAAGGGGTAGCGTTTTGTCTGAAATTGACTTTAGGGGCATGTCCATAAGTACATTTCTAACCCCAGTGCAAAAGCCCTTGTTGAAGAATCGTCTCCTATGATATGATTCTCAAGCCATTTCATGCATTGTACAAAGTATCTCACCTCCTCCCAGCCACATGGCAACATTAGCTATTTTGCATGTGTTTGTAAAACCCCACACACAACTCAGGTATCACAGCTGTTATCTGAAACTGACCAAACAGAGACATAGGAGGGTGTTGGGACACTGGGAGGGTCACTTGCTTTTTACTGTTGAACACACACACACACTGCTGCTAGGGAGGCTGGGAGTTTCTGGGTCTGAACTATAAAAGGCCAGCCCCGGGACTACCCCTCTCTCTTGCTGCCTGCCTGCCCCTGGACAACGAGCACTACACTACACTACAGGAAAGGGTTAATAGGCACACTACACTAATAGGGACACACTACACTACAGAAAAGATATATATATATATATATATATAAATATTTCACTATACTATTCTATAGGATTACACTACAGAAAAGATACATTACTCTATACTACAGAAAATTTATATACATTATACTACAGAAAACCTACACTAAGCTACAAGAAAGGATTCTATGCTACATGAACATTCCCTACGCTGCAGATAAAGAATCGGATCCAGGATACAAGGACTTGATAAGTATCATTAATATATATATTCATAAAGCTATATGGTGTATTTGCAATGTGGATTTAACTATTTATATACATATAACTGTGTAGCTATTGTCTGATATCTGTGATAGTTAAATCAATATTATAAATACTGATTTTTTTATCAAGGATACATATGTAAAGCTAGGATAGTGTAAGGAATAATGGTGGTGAACCTAGGGTTAATGTTATATTGATATTAGGGATGTGCACCGGTGACTTTTGAGGTCTCGTGTTTTGTGTTTTGGATCCGGATTTTCGTTATTTTTGAGGTTCGGATTTGTCTCGCAAAACACTTGACGAAAGGTCTCGGTTCTGATTTAAGGTATTGGATTCGGATTTTTTTTGAAAAAAACATAAAAAGTTTAAAAATCAAGTTTTTGGGCTTATTTTCACTCCTAGGCTATTATTAACCTCAATAACATTCAATAACAAGCATTTCCACTAATTTACAGTGTATTCTGAACACCTCACAATATAGTTATTAGTCCAAAACGTTGCAACAAGGTATCTTTCTGGACTGCGTAGAGGAGTGGGTCACCACAATATATTATAAACCCTGAACTTTTATGATTCGCACCAATAATTGTACCTGGACTGCGTAGAGGAGTGGGTCACCACAATATATATTAAAAACCCTGAACTTTTATGATTCGCACCAATAATTGTACCTGGACTGCGTAGAGGAGTGGGTCACCACAATATCTTAAAAACCCTGAACTTTTATGATTCGCACCAATAATTGTACCTGGACTGCGTAGAGGAGTGGGTCACCACAATATATTAAAAACCCTGAACTTTTATGATTCGCACCAATAATTGTACCTGGACTGCGTAGAGGAGTGGGTCACCACAATATCTTAAAAACCCTGAACTTTTATGATTCGCACCAATAAATGTACCTGGACTGCGTAGAGGAGTGGGTCACCACAATATATATAATAAGAAAACCATCAACTTGTATGATTCGCACCAATAAATGTACCTGGACTGCGTAGAGGAGTGGGTCACCACAATATATATTAAAAACACTGAACTTTTATGAATCGCACCAATAAATGTACCTGGACTGCGTAGAGGAGTGGGTCACCACAATATATTAAAAACCCTGAACTTGTATGATTCGCACCAATAATTGTACCTGGACTGCGTAGAGGAGTGGGTCACCACAATATCTTAAAAACCCTGAACTTTTATGATTCGCACCAATAATTGTACCTGGACTGCGTAGAGGAGTGGGTCACCACAATATCTTAAAAACCCTGAACTTTTATGATTCGCACCAATAATTGTACCTGGACTGCGTAGAGGAGTGGGTCACCACAATATCTTAAAAACCCTGAACTTTTATGATTCGCACCAATAATTGTACCTGGACTGCGTAGAGGAGTGGGTCACCACAATATCTTAAAAACCCTGAACTTTTATGATTCGCACCAATAATTGTACCTGGACTGCGTAGAGGAGTGGGTCACCACAATATCTTAAAAACCCTGAACTTTTATGATTCGCACCAATAATTGTACCTGGACTGCGTAGAGGAGTGGGTCACCACAATATATTAAAAACCCTGAACTTTTATGATTCGCACCAATAATTGTACCTGGACTGCGTAGAGGAGTGGGTCACCACAATATCTTAAAAACCCTGAACTTTTATGATTCGCACCAATAATTGTACCTGGACTGCGTAGAGGAGTGGGCACTGGGCACCACAATAAAATATATAAAAAACCTTCAACAGATCTGCATTACACTACACATACGGCTGCTCCTCCATCCTCTCCATCATATACATGTTGGAGTTTTAGCGTGTGACAACCTCTTGTTTTTGATAATGTCAGTGCATTTTGAATATTTTTCAATTTGCCCCACACCACTGAATGTACTTTATCTATGATACGCAATACGCATCTATCTATCTTGACTGCGTAGTGTGGTGGCCCCGGTACACAATTTGGTACCGAGGCCACAATATAATTAAAAAACCCTCCACGTGTCTGAATTCCACCAAACAAGTATCTGGACTGCATAGTGGGGTGGCCCCGGTACACAATTTGGTACCGAGGCCACAATATAATTAAAAAATTGGGCATCAACTGTCACCGTTGTTTAATATCTGATACACCTAAATATGGACTGCACAGTGGAGTGGCCCCGGTAGTAAATTTGGTGCCGGGGCCACAATACCTCCTCCAACTTCCAAGTGTAGTGTTTATAAAGACACACAGCGTCGAAGTGTTATTATTAGTTGACTTTCTTAACCCTAAAATTGTCCCTGTTGCAAATATTCGTGCAATGGACAGTTACTTTTCTATTGAAAGACTCAAGCTTTCAAGTGTAGTGTTTATAAAATATAAACAACAATACAGTAGTTTTAGAGCACGTCAATACCTCTTGTTTTAAATTATGACACGGCATTTTACTTTTGGTTTAATTTCTTGAATTTTTTTACATTTGGTTTTACTTTTTGAACATGGCAAACGACTGTTGCTTGGTCATATAATGCAAAAAAAAAAGTTCCAAGATGGAATTGTCCTTGGGCCCTCACACCCACCCTTATGTTGTTGAAATAGGACATGCACACTTTAACAAACCAATCATTTCAGCGACAGGGCCTACCAAACAACTTTGGCTGAAATGATTGGTTTGTTTGGGCCCCCACACCAAAAAAGCTATTCATCTCTCCCTGTACAGACTAAACAGGCTCTACTGAGGCAAGATGTCGTCCTCATCCTCAACCTCTGATTCCTCTCCCCCTACAGTGTGTACTTCCTCCTCATCACACATTATCAATTCGTCCCCGCTGGACTCCACAACCACAGGTCCCTCTGTACTATCTGGAGGGCAGTGCTGTACTTCATTGAGGAATTGATTATTCATTTTTATAAACATCATTTTTTCAACGTTGTGAGGAAGCAACCTCCTTTGCCGCTCACTGACCAGGTTCCCCGCTGCACTAAAAACTCTTTCCGAGTACACACTGGAGGGGGGACAACTCAGGTAAAATAGAGCCAGTTTGTACAGGGGCTTCCAAACTGCCTTTTTTTCCTGCCAGTAACAATATGGACTGTCTGACATGTCTACTTGGATGGTGTCAGCAAAGTAATCATCCACAATTTTTTCTATTGTGACAGCATCCAATGCAGCGAGAGTAGACATGTCTGCAATGGTTGGCAGGTCCTTCAGTCCGGACCAGATGTTATCAGCATCCCCGCCAGTGCCTCTTTTGGGAAAACTGAGCTTTTTCCTCGCAGCCATAGATGTGGAAGAAAATGAGGGTGGAGCTGTTGGCATGTCACGGTCCTCTTCAGAGGACAATCTCCTGACCAGCAGGTCTTTGCACCGCTGTAGACTTGTGTCCGCCGGAAACAGAGACACAACATACGCTTTAAACCGAGGATCGAGCACGGTGGCCAGAATGTATTCCTCTGACTTTAAAAGAGTGACCACCCTCGGATCCTGGCAAAGCGTACGAAGGGCTACATCCACAAGAGCTACATGCTTGGTGTAATCGCAATGGCTTACCAGCTCCTCCCTCACTTTCTCCAGCTGCTTCTGCAACAGCCTGATCAGGGGAATGACCTGACTCAAGCTGGCAGTGTCGGAACTGACTTCTCGTGTGGCAAGTTCAAATGGCTGCAGAACCTTGCACAACACGGAAATCAGTCTCCACTGCGCTTGACTGAGGCGCATCCCCACTCCTTTGCCTATGTCGTAGGTGGCTGTGTAGGCCTGAATGGCCTTTTGCTGCTCCTCCATCCTCTGCAGCATATAGAGGGTGGAGTTCCAGCGCGTCACAACCTCTTGTTTGAGGTGATGGCAGGGCAGGTTCATGCTTTTTTGATGTGCCTCTAGTCTGCGGTAGGCACTGGCTGAATGCCGAAAGTGTCCAGCAATTTTGCGCGCCACCGCAAGCATCTCCTGCACACCCCTGTCACTCTTGAGGTAATGCTGCACCACCAAATTAATGGTGTGGGCAAAACATGGGACGTGCTGGAAATTGCCCATATTTAATGCCCGCACAATGTTACTGGCATTGTCTGACACCACAAATCCCCATGAGAGTCTAAGTGGGGTAAGCCACTGGGAGATAATTTCCCTCATTTTCTCTAATATGTTGTCAGCGTTGTGCCTCTTATTAAAGCCTGTAATGCACAATGTTGCCTGCCTTTGCATGAGCAGCCATTTTGTAGATGCTGCTACTGATGCAGCTGTTGCTGTTGCTGCGGAAGGGGATGCATCTACCCAGTGGGCTGTCACAGTCATATAGTCCTTCGTTTGCCCAGAACCACTTGTCCACATGTCCATGGTTAAGTGGACAGTGGGTACAACCGCATTTTTAAGAGCACTGAGGACACTTGATCGTACTTCTCTGTACATTTTTGGTATCGCCTGCCTAGTGAAGTGGAATCTCGAGGGGATTTGGTACCGGGGACACAATACCTCCATCAACCCTCTAAATCCCACTCCACTGATGGCGGACACCGGGCGCACGTCTAACACCAACATTGCAGTTACAGCCGCAGTTATACGCTTTGCAATAGGGTGACTACTATCGTATTTGGTGGTCATGGCAAACGACTGTTGGACGGTCAATTGTTTTGTGAAAGACTTAGCGGTCTTACGACTTCCCCTCTGGGAAGATGACCGACTAACAGCAGCAACAGCAGCAGTGGCAGTAGTAGGCGTACCGCTGCAGGATTCCTCGGATGAATCCCGTATTGAGGAGGACTCAGTCTGGCTGCTGACTTGGGCTGCAGGACTGAATCTGATGGAGATTGTGGAGGAAGTTGACGAGGAGGGTGTTGCTGGTGTGTATCCAACTGGACCACGGGATTTAGGTGTCCCTGTACCGATGAGGGTCCTAGCCCCAGTTCCTGAACTAACCACTGAACTATGAAGGTTATTCAGGTGACGTATAAGGGAGGATGTTCCTAGGTGGGCAAGATCCTTACCCCTGCTTATTTGAGCTTTACATAAGCTACATATGGCCATACATTGGTTGTCTGGATTTGGATAAAAATAACTCCAGACCGAAGAGGTGCATTTTTTGGTCTTCTGACCAGGCATGACGATGGGCTTTTTCATCCCATGGACATCAGCTGTTTCCCCCCCTGGTGCCTCATTTACAATAACCACATCACCATCCTCATCATCAAGTTCCTCCACAGCGCCAGCTACATCATCAATAGCCTCCTCCCGAGCCACCTCTTCCCGTACAGTGATGGGAAGGTCAGGCTTGACAACCACCAACACCCTTGGACTCGCCTTGGGGATTTGTGATAATTTCTCTTTAGAAGGCAGAGTTGTTTGCTGTTTTGTTGCTGACAGCATAACTCTCTTCAATTTTTTGTAGGGGGGGGGAGGAGGAGGAGGGCTAAGATCCGTGGGTGAAGCTGAACCACTAGTCATGAACACGGGCCAGGGCCTAAGCCGTTCCTTGCCACTCCGTGTCGTAAATGGCATATTGGCAACTTTACGTTTCTCCTCAGATGATTTAAAGTTTCTCTTTTTGCTACTTTTTCTTAACTTGGGCTTTTTGGATTTTACATGCCCGGTACTACGAGATTGGGCATCGGGCTTGGAAGACGACGTTGATGGCATTTCATCGTCTATGTCATGACTAGTGGCAGCAGCTTCAGCATTAGGAGGAAGTGGGTCTTGATCTTTCCCTACTTTATCCTCCAAATTTTTGGTCTCCATTATATGTAGCACAAGATACTGCAGAATGTGTGAACTTGGTAATATTGCAGTACCAATGGACTTATACTGCTGGATTGGTTTTGCAAATTTGGTTATAATTATTATATATTTTTTTTTTTTAAAATTTTTTATTTTTTTTTACTTTTTTTTTATTTTTAAAAAACTTGGGAATAGTGGGGAAATAACTATGCCCTTAGAAGCACAGAGCACAGGACACAGCACCACTGGACTGAACAGGACACGGCACAGGACCCAGCAGCACTACGGAACTCAGCAGGACAGAGCACAGGACACAGCACCACTGGACTGATACTGCAGAATGTGTGAACTTGGTAATATTGCAGTACCAATGGACTTATAATGCTGGATTGGTTTTGCAAATTTGGTTATAATTATTATATATTTATTTTTTTTTTAAATTTTTTATTTTTTTTTACTTTTTTTTTATTTTTTAAAAACTTGGGAATAATGGGGAAATAACTATGCCCTTAGAAGCACAGAGCACAGGACACAGCACCACTGGACTGAACAGGACACGGCACAGGACCCAGCAGCACTACGGAACTCAGCAGGACAGAGCACAGGACACAGCACCACTGGACTGATACTGCAGAATGTGTAAACTTTGTAATATTGCAGTACCACTGGACTTTTACTGCTGAATGTGTGAACTTGGTAATATTGCAGTACCAATGGGCTTATACTGCAGGATTGGTTGTGCAAATTTTGTGGTAATTAAAAAATATTAAAGTAGTTTTTGGTATTTTTTAAAAAAACTTTTTTTTATTTTTTTAAACACAGGGGAATATTGGGGAAATAACTATGCCCTTAGAAGCACAGAGCACAGGACACAGCACCACTGGACTGAACAGGACACAGCACAGGGCCCAGCAGCACCACTGACCTCAGAAGGACAGAGCACAGCACACAGCACCACTGGACTGATACTGCAGAACACAGCACAGCACAGCACAGCACAGCACAGCACAGCACAGAACTAAACAGCACAGAACTAAACAGCACAGAGGACCACCTAACACACCCTCCCTCTACCCTGATCAATGCCCGAGTGAAGATGGCGGCGACTAGCGGGGAATTTATAGGATCCGAGTATCGCGAGATCCGACAACAGGATTATGAGTCAGAGCCTCAGTTTCACTTTTGAATTTGGCGCCAATACCCGGATCTGTCTCGGATCCGACTCGGATCCGCAACGTTCGGGTGGGCTCGGATTTCATAAATCCGAGTGCGCTCATCCCTAATTGATATACTATGTTATGTTAAACAACGTTATGATATATGTGTGAACTGTGAATACAAACTTTTCTGTGTTAACAGTAAAATACTTTTATTTAAATACATACATATGTTGTGGTTATTTATCACGAATATATATTGTGAGGTACTGCTGAGATACAGTGGTTATTTGATAAATAATTCTGTGAAGCTTAAGTGTTATTTAGTGTGGTCAAAGGATTGAGTAAGGCAACATTGTGTAAGGAAAAGTGCATAAAAGTGAGTTTTATAACGAGTGTATCTGAGAACAGAATAAGAGGATAGCGTGCGCATGTAAGGCGCTACCACAGGTCCTTTTACAGCCCTATTGAACAGTCTGTGAGTATGACACTGATGGACTGTCACATTATTTCAGTAACAAATCAGTCCTGTTGGGCTCCTTGCTCTGGGTGAGCTAAAGAGACCTATGAAGCATTCCTTGATGGTGGCATTGGGGTGCTTTATATAATTGGGTCTGCTAAGGCAGAGAAGGAGATTCTCTGTGAGAGGTTGCGTCACAAAAGCAATGCCGTTGTCATAATCAGGAATGCGGGGGGATTGCAGTAACATGATGTGGGAAATGTTCTCTGGTCTGGCTCACCTTGCTTTCCTTTTAGCCTGTCAATCCATGCTGTCTCTCCCAAGTGATATTAAATGTGAAATAACCTTTTTCAGGTTGTGTATCTCTTGACTTGACAGCACCTATTTTGGACTCACATCCGCAGTATTCTCAATGCCTGTCCCTTGTTGTGTGGAAGCTTACTAATGAAGGTGGGTTCCTTAAACTTGATGGAGTAAACATCAAAACTTGTAGACTTTCAGGTCTTTCATGTGGTAGGCTACTTAGTGTGTTTAAATGATAATTCAGTTAAGTTCATACTCTTTCAAACAAAGTTTATGTTGCATTTTCTTGTGCTGTGGGGTTCAGGTCACCAGTTGAAATTTTGCTTTTCTGAATACTTGATGAACTAAAGATATCAGTTTTGGTCCTAGTTCCTTTGCATTAATACAGTTTGGTTTGTTGTTCCAGTTGTTTTGCTTAAGTAATATTTAGCTTGTTCCCGATGTCCAGTATGTTTCTCAGGGCTTGACAATGGCCTCTCTGGTAAGCCTTTCCTACTTACATATCATATGTGTAGACAAGCCTATGTTGTATGTATCTTTTACAATGGTTAGCTTCAAATAACTTCAACATGATATAGTAGTATTTGAAATAAAGCTTGCTCCACTCTGTTGTACAGTTGATCTAACAGGGCAATGATGTCACAGTTGGCGGTTTCCAGCAATTTTATTGAACATAGAATAAAGGAAACAACTGAATAAGTGGATATTATAATACTGTATATTATACTGTTGGGGTCCCGACTCCAGAATCATTTAAGAATGTACTGAAATTATTCAGAAAATTATTGGATATAGGGATCTTCTTCTTAAGAAATATATTTTATGATCTCTTTAATGGAATAGGCAAGAAAAATGGGAAACCATTCACAAAAAACTACATATTGCAAGCAGTACCTTTCCTAAAATAACTGTATTACTGTACTACATGAATTGTACTGGAAATGTCTAGTACACATTAAAAGTGTATTGTTTGCCACTGCCTTTCTTATACTACATGGATGCAATAGAAATATCTGAAGCCAAGACAAACAAATTGGTGACACCACCATGAGCCAAATCCAACAGACCTGCTAGTAAGTATGAAGAAAAATGGCTCTGCCATTAATTTGGAAAATACGTAGAACCATGGGATACAAGTATGGACAAGCAAGGTTTGTCTGGCTCTTATAATTCTCATTCCTATTAATGTTATGTTAGTGCATGCCTGGACTGCTATTGACATGTTCTGTAACTGTCATTGTCAAAACCCAGTGTATTTCCTTATCTCCATGTGAACACAATCTACTGTATGTACTTCATTCTACTGCACGAGGTAGAAAGTTTTGATCTGTATACTCAGCAACCTAATGTGTGACATAAACTGCTTGACAGTCTTGGGATGTCTCTCATCCTTGCATAGCCCTACAGGCAGGGCCCATGTGATTACTTGCATCAACCGCATATCACTGAAACTCTGTCCGCCAAGCAGTGTGCAGGGAGGTAACAAGGTGTGGCCGGCCATGTTTATATTGAGTGAGTGAGTGGCCATGTTCATATAGTGTGTGTGTTTGGCCATGTTCATATAGTGTGCGTGTGTGTGTGCGTGTGCAGCATTTTAATAAAGTGTGCATGTGTGCAGTATTTTAATATAACATGCGCGTGTGTGTGTGCAGTATTTTAATATAATATGTGAGGGAAGGGAGGATCTTAATATAGTGTGGGAGGTAGGATATTTAATGGTGAAGTGTAGGTGGGGGCTAATTATTTAAGGTGAAGTGAAGGAACCTTTAATTGAATGCTGGGGTGGTTTAGGGCTATCAATTGAATATGCGGCTAATTTTGGGGAGGAGGGCTATTTATTAAAGGTGAATATGAATTATTTAATGCCGGGGATGGTTGTGAAAAATGGCTATATTTATTAAACTTTAATGCTATTTAAATTTATGCTGGGACTGATTGGAGGGAGGGAAATATGTTTTGAATAAATGGGTATATTTTTCATTTAATGTTGGGGCCGGTTGGAGGGAAATAGGTCTACTTATTAAATGTGAATATTATTATTGTGGGGACTGGAGGGAGGCCTAATTACATACTTGCCAACTTTTCCTCGTTGGCTTCATCGAGATCCTGGGGGAGGTGGGTGTGCGGGGCCGGGGCTTGACCAATCGCATCATTTTGGCCCCACCCCCTAAACGATTGTCACAATTTTTGCCACTTACTGTTATGAGATACGGCAGCTCCGGGCACCGCCGCGACTTACTTCCCATGCAGGCTCTGCGCCTCGGCCGTCGTCATGACGACCGGGACGTCATTTCCCCCGGGTCCCGGCCGTTGCCTAGGCAACGGTCGGGATGCTGTCAGTTAGTAGCGATGCCTCCCGGCATCTAGGTAGCCGGGCGCATGCGCACAATTAATTTAGTTATAGCCCAGCTGGGCTAAGTGCCTCCCGCTGTGCAGGACAGCTTCTATTGGCCCCTACTCATTTATAAGGCAGGAAGGGACAAGCCCTCCCTGCTGGTTATAGTTGCTGCTTCATGCAAACTACCCTGCTGTATTCTTCCTCAGTTCTTGCTGATTCCTTGTTTGATTACTGTTACTGACCTTTGCCTGGATACTGACTTTGATTGATCGCTTGTGAACCTTGGCCTTTTGCCTGGATACTGACGCTGCCGTATTTCCTGTGACCTCTGACCTCTGCTTGTTCTCTGGATACGTTGTCTGCTGCCGGCCCTCGACCCTTGCCTGGACTTCACTCTGCCTTCCTGGGTTCTCCCCAGCCGGTACACATCTCACGACCCTCTGTTTGTCTGCAGCCAAGTCTGTCCCCACCACTAGGGGCAACAGTGAACCCCAGACTTTCGGAGCAGACTCCGGGTTTTGCTGTACTGGTTGGAGGGGTTCCTAACACTTACAGCAGGGGGCGGGGCTAAGATGGTGCAATATTAGCCAGCTAATGAATCTCTAGAGACTGAAGTGTCTTTTACATTTCTGTCTCCATTACTGAAGTCATGTTGTCTTACCTGTCAGTCTTTGATTAAATCTTGGTCTCCATGAAAATGGCCACCTCCATAGGCATGAATACATGGACATAAGACACAATTTCTAAACTACGTCATCATGCCACAGATGGCGAAGCCAACCACGTCTTGTACTGGCTCGGCATCAAGAAAATGCCAGACTCTTCAGGGAGTGAGGGAGATCACCCCTATTTCAGGGATAGTTGACAAGTATGTCTAATTATAAAATGTGAGTGCTATTAACACCAGGGCTGGTTGGAGTTTTCTAAATCTCATGTATCCTTTTTTCCAGAATAGGGCATACAATATTCCAGGATCAAGACAAGAAGGAACTGAGCTAAAGAAACCAGCTGCTACAAGTGGTGAAAATGACCAAGACAGGTAGGAAAGAGCAGGACAGTCTGCTACCTGTGATAAATCTGGTGGGGCAGTCTTGAATTTGGGTGACTGTCTCACTAAGTCAGGATTTGGTCCGACTGCAATGACAGTTGGGAGGTATGTCCCGCTTCACAACGTACTGCTTGTGAAGGCAGAGCTGTGTGCTTCTAAAAGTAGTGCACACAGTATTGCCTGTGTATTTGTCTAAAATGATAACCCTGTTGCATAATAGGGGTCCTGCTGTCTTAAATACCCCGAGCCCCCTGAGCCTTAATCCACCTCTGGTTAGGGAAAGGGAACTGATTGCTGCTCCCAGTTCCCGAACAGGACACAGACTGCAGAGAAAGCTGAGAAGCTCTAAGTATCACAAGATTTGGTCATCTCGTGAGACAAAGAGCTTCCCTGCTCACTCTACTGGAAGTTCCCACCCTTATGGATGTCAGCAGCACCAGAAGCATAGATAAGTACAGTGTGCTGGGGGTGTCATAATGTGCCTGGGGGGATGGTGTGATTTGGCTGGGAGGGCGTGATAAATGTAATGTTTTATTATAATGTATGTATCAATGCCCCATGTTGGCCACACCCACAACACAATGTGGTCACGCCCTTTTCAGCACACAGTTTCTTTCCTGCTGGAACTGAGGTGGGCCTGTATACTTTAAATGCCAGGGTTGATTTTTAGTCCCAGTACTGTCTGAAAGTTTACTGTGCTGTGAATGGAAGGCTGTGTTAGAACACAATGTAAACTGCAAGGCAAGTGGGGAGTTTTCTTTCTCATATAGCTCTATTGGGCAGTAATTCTGTCTGAAATGTTATTGCACTGTCTATGGGAGAGTGTTCATTTAATCGCATAGCCCACCACACAGTAAAGGGTAGGGGGATGTTTCTCATTCTCATAGAGCTGTGTTGGACAGTGCCTCTGTCTGAAATTTAAGTTGAGATTGTGCTTGCTTTAATAAATTTTCTGTACTTATATACTAAATATGTCACTTAAGCGTGATATCTATCAGGTTTTTATCTTGCATGATTGATCCCTCTCCCAAGTCAAGGCTAGACAGTAGAGCAAATAATTACTGGATGAGATGACAGAAATGGGACCAGAAGAAGATCTGTGCTATTGGAATATATTTTATTGTTATATATTGTATTATTTTTTTTACATATTTTATTAATATTCTATAACTGCACTTAGCTGCAAAAGTCTTATAAGTACTGTATCTTTTCCTCTCACACCTTAAACACAGTGTAGATACTCCAGTCACTGTGTAAATAGTTATCTAGGCACTCAGACACCACTATTGTAATGTGAGCGAGGCTGATTAATGCTAGTAAGTGTGAAAGGAAATTATTATTATGTTGTATATAAGACTATTACTATATTTACCGGTCATTAACTCTATATTTATATGTATTTATTTATTATCATTGAATGAGTCATATTAACAAAGAAAAAAAAGAATACTTCAGGCAAAACACTGATGAGTCCTCCATTGTACTGTAACACTTTTCATGTGTGGATTTCAATATCGCAGTGAAGTCCAGGGCTACCATGCGCAATATATCAGAAAACATTCTGGGCACAGTCTATGATACTAACAATTTGGTGGATACTGCCTACCTAATAATGCCACCAGAATTGGACAAGTTCAATGCCACTGACCTTATAACCTTAAATCTGATTAAAAACAATAGGAACAAAATACAACCCAAACAAAAGGAATAACTTGTTGGCAACATTGAAGCAGTGTCGGACTGGGACATGAAGAGCCCACCGGGGGATGCAATGCTAAGGGCCCACCAGATGGGGTGTGGCCAGCCACCTGAGTGTGTGACTAGCGGGCCAGCCTACATAGGACATGACTAGTGGCATATTGTAGCTTATCATGTAACATGTAGCAATAGTCCCCTCTTGCAAAACTTTAATGCATTTATAGATGCCGTATCTCTATTGTGTGATGAAGCAAGAAGTTTTTCAACAGGCCCTCTCTCTATTTACACTTACCTTCATTCATCCGGCACTGCACAAGCCGAGACTTTTTACCTCTTTTCTCCCCTTCTGCACATGTGTGCTGGTGCGTGATGAGCCAAGACATGATGAGATCACTAGAAGAGGACAGGAGGGGAAAATCCGGATCATTGCAGTCTGTGGCGGGAAAATAATAGGACGACTGGTCCTGTGGAAGGGACCAGCCTGTCCATCAACCATAGTGTAGGAGGCAGGTCCATCTGGCTTTGGGGTCCTGCAGGGATTTCCTGATGGGCCAGCCCAACCCACTCTAATACATTTCTCCTACACATTGACACACACTAACACATTTATCCTACAGACTGACACACACTAATGCAGGTCTCATACACACTAATGCAGGTCTCATACATACTGGCGCACACTAATGCCGATTTCATACACACTGGCACACACTAATGCCAGTCCCATACACAGTGACACACACACTAATACATTTTTCCTACACACTGACACACACTAATGCAGGTCTCATACATACTAATGCAGGTCTCATGCATACTAATACGAGTCTCATACACACTAATGCAGTTCTCACAAACACTGGCACACACTAATGCAGGTCTCATACACACTTTGATACACACAAACTGACTCACATTATCTCTCTCATACACACACTCCCATAAACTTACCTGCAGTGCTTCCTCCATGGCTGTATGAGTAGGGGGCATGTATGTGCTCTGATTGGCTGAGTAACTGTGTCAGCCAATCAGAGCACAACTGTTCTGATTGTGTCAGCCAATCAGAACAGTTGTGCTCTGATTGGCTGACACAGTTACTCAGCCAATCAGAGTGTTGCAGAGGCAGCAGCAATCTCCTCTGTATTACTGAGCAGCACAAGCTGCTCCTAC